>NC_088381.1:100176250-100860000 GCF_037993035.2 Macaca fascicularis | reverse complement strand
CCCCAGCCATGTGGAACTGTGAGTTCTCCATTAAACCTCTTTCCTTTGTAAATTGCCCAGTCTCAGGTAGGTCTTTATCAGCAGCATGAAAATGGACTAATACAAACATTGGACAGGGAGCACTGGCTTTCTGAATCTATAATGACAACAATAAATGTTATTTTACATGGGTTAGAGATGGTGATGTAAAACACTTATCACAGTATCTGGGACAACATAAAGAGTTGTAGCCATTATAACTATGAATTCACTCATTCAATAAACATTTACTGAAAATTATCTTTGTTAGTCATTGTGCAGATATATCAAAGTGTACTGGCTACACTCTGCAAATCTATATTCATGAAACCTACAGACACTATTGGACCCAGAAATTATAACTTCAGTGGATATAGAAAGCTCTTAATCACAGAAAGGTGGCCCCAAGACTGGCTTTGATCTACATTTTGTAGGTCCTGTAAAAGAAAATCAGTGTCTTGAAAGAAGCTGAAATCCTGCCATCAAAAGTGTCTCTTCCTAAATACGTGTACACACATCATCTTCCTTCATGCTGAATGCTGTGCACCCTCTTGGCAAATGGCAGCAAGCGTGCTAGACTATACTTGGAACTTTCATCCAGTAAGTGTTAAAGAACACCATATTGTCAAACCTCTGAGCCAGAGTGTTCTTGGTCCCATTTTGAGATGACTGTGCTCAGCAAAGTGGGCTATTTACCACTGTGACCTCTATTTTGCCATTATTTTGGGGTTCTGGGAAGTAGTTCTGAAACAAAATGGCTGATGAAATTATGCCAGTACCATACCTGCAACTAGACAAAGAAACAAAAGACATGAAAATGCAAGGTCTACATGGTTTGAGGCACTGTCCTGTTAATGGTGGTGAAAGGGTATGTAGAGATCAGCAGGCAAATGGGGATTGGTGGGAGTCCTCCCAAAGTCAAAGCAGCTCAGAAGGCTGAACCAACAATTGCAGAGGAAAAAAGCTACATCTGAAGGCACAGCCTGACTTCAGGGAACTGAAAGGAAAGGAAAAGTAATTTCCAGTATAAAATGCCCACCCTCTGTCCTTAAGGGCTACACCGTAGTAAGTGGGTCCCTACAGTGCAGATCCCCCTAGGAGGCCATTTTCAGAAAGTAGGGCCCAGCACTAAAGAATTATGTGTATACATGTTAGGTTAGGATGACCAGTCTTCTCTGAGCAAGAATAACTTACATTTCTGTAATACCTGACTGCCTTCAAAATGATCTGCACAGTAGTCATGCATTTTATTAATATTTTCATTTTTAAACGAGGAAGCTAAAACTTAGAGCAAATAATTTAAGTCACACAAGTGATAAATGAGTAGAGCCTAGTTGATAGATCAGCTCTTCTGACCCCAAGTTCAATACTTCCTTCTCTAAGCAACAGTCAACTCTCTGAAAACGACTATTATTCCTACCAGCAAATTCTGCTGTAATAGAAATCCACCTGCAATGAAAATAATTACCTCTAAATTATTCAGATTTCATAAACCTTTTTTGTTCATTAAAACAGAGTATCCTGTATAGCAAATCTCAGATGGATAGCTTTCAGAGTTATAACAGAAGAAACACCTAGCACAAACTTATCCTTCCACCGAGAAAACTGACTCAGCAAAGTCGAGAGGCATGCAGACTGCAACCAGAGAAGTAGTGACAGAGCTGGATATAGACCATATACTGTAAGAGTTCCAGGACCACACTCTTCGCGTTTGTGTACACTACCAAAAAGCATTCAATAAAACCAAAAAACTTTACTATATGCTTAAGAAACCTCAGCATTTATATTGGAGGTTTTCCTGATGACCATCTACTGGGCTTGTCTACATTCTTCAGGATCTGTCTTGAAATGGTCAGAGACTTATGTTCCTATCTACCAGTGTTTTACTGTCCACTTTTCACCTTATTTGGTGAATGATCACATGTCCAAGACTCATTAGAAACCGGTACAAATCATTAAACAGGTCCAATTGCATTAAGATACATCCATATTCTATCCCCTGATTTCAGGGCCTCTGGGTACCATCTGATTTCTTTACAGCTCCTGTACTGGGGAGGAAAGGATAGCAGCATGCACAATGAGGATTTGGGTTTCAGGTGGGTGAGTGTCACATATTAATTATCTTCTTCCTAACCAACTTTACCTAATTGCTGATTAACTTTGCATATGCTTGGAGAAATATTTCAGACAATAAAATTGGGTGGCTTATTAATACTGTTAAAGTATCAATAGAAAGATAATATGTATATAAGTAACTTAAGAATTATGTTAGCAACCACAATACCCTTTCTCAGGCTAATTTCAACCTTTTGGCTTCAAATTTTACTTTATATGCCAGTGACTCCCAATTCTCTATAATCAGCTCTCATCTTCGTTGCAAACCCAAGGCCTGTATATTCCCACTTGATCTTTTTTAAATGGAACCCATTACTTTGCCTCCCTAACTGGTTCTTTTTTTATTTTTTAAGATGGAATCTCACTCTGTCCCCCAGGCTGTAGTTCAGTGGTGCAATCTCAGCTCACAGCAACCTCCGCCTCCCAGGTTCAAGTGTTTCTCCTACCTCGGCCTCTAGTAGCTGATATCACAGGCATGTCCCACCATGCCTGGCTAATTTTTGCATTTCTAGTAGAGACAGGGTTTCACCATGTTGGCCAGGCTGGTCTCAAACTCCTGACATCAGGTGATCTGCCCACCTCGGCCTCCCAAAGTGCTCGGATTATAGGCGTGAGCCACTGCTCCTGGCTCTTAACTCATTCTTATATACCCTGCTGGAAGTCCCTTGGAGATCAGCCCCACACCTTCTTCCAGATAGCACATACAGAACTGACCCTTGATTCTTCCCTTCCATCACCCTCCACTCGCAAGCAGTCACCAAGCCCTTCTGCATTTGTCTCCTACATCTTGGCAAAGTCACTTCTTACTCACAGTGCCCTATTCTGAGTTCAGGTGGGTTACCTCATCTGGATCACTGCAGTATCCTCCTCCAACTTCTCCTGATTTAAACTCATCTTCCTTCACTCCATCAGTCACACCACTGTCAGAAATGGGCTTTCTAAATGCAAGTCTGGTGAGTTCACTGCCCTGAGGATTCTTCCAGAACCACAGCTTAACATGCAAGGCTTACCCTAGATCCAGCCCCTGCCTACCTCTGCAGCTTCACCCATCACCATTTTTTCATACCTACCCTTTGCTCATCACTAACCCATACCACTTGCAGCCTCCATACTCTACATGCTTACATGCCTTTGAACATGCCATTTTCTTTCCTACAATGGCCCTCACTCGTACTTCCCTGGCAGACCCACATACACCTTTCAGGATTTACCTAGCTCGTGACTTTTACTTGACCTGTGTCAGAAACAAGAGCGTATCTTTTGTCCACCATAAATTTTTTCCCTAATAAAGCTTCTTGTTTTGTTTTGTTGTTAAAAAGTGTGAACTCTAGTCGAGGTTCTGTTTTACATTTTAGAATTTCAATTCTAAAAACTGTCATAAAGCTAACAAGACCAGTGATATGTACAGGAAGTAGGTCTGTGCTGGTCTCCATATGGTCCAGATCCTCTATATCTAAAACCACCGCAGAAAAGGCTCAGAAGAGTCAACTCAGCCCGGTTTCCTTCTTGTTTAATTTAAAGGCTCTGAAAATAAATGTACCTTCCCTATAAGGCTATTGCTCTAACCATTTCCAGCATAGCCTTAAGACCTAATCAGAGGATCTTTGTTAAGCCTTTACCCCATACTATTTTTAGCTGGAAAAAATACCATCAACTCAAATTAGAACTGATCATAAAACTCTTCGTAGCCCTCTTGCCCAATTGAACTAAGCTTAACAATGTTCCCGACTAGAACGAAAATTAAAACCTGAGAGTAAAGTGCACCAGCCTCATCAATGCAAGATGTCAACACAACCTGAAGTAATGGCATACTTGCTACCATTAGCAGGAATACCTGTTTGCTATCTGACTTGATTAAGAGGCTTCTGGTCATTTACTAAACGAATTAAATCAATATATGATAGTGAACAAAAACAAAACAAAATGTAAAGTCCTCCAAAAAGACTAACCAGAAGGATAACACTTCATAGCAGGTCACAACTTAAGCATTTAAGATTTGAAAGGTGGGGAGGAGGAAACAAATACTAAGATGTCTCCAGCAAATCTCAGACCTAAGGTATAGATGGAAAATAGGCAACTTCCAACTCCTTTTCCCAGTTCAGGAAGACATCCGGAATCCTTGGTGATCTGGCCTCTGTCTACTGATGGCAACAGTAATAGAGTTGTAATTAGATACCCAGTCTCCCTTGCAGCTATGACTACAGGCCACATGACAATATTCTCACAATTGCAAGGGGAGAGAAATGATGAGCAGCACTTTCAGGTCTGGGCCTTAAGATACTGGGTATGTACTCCTTCATAGCTCTTCCTTCCCTCAACATGTATCAAAGTAACTACAATTCAGCTTTGTCCATGCAGACAAGAAAAATGGTGATATTAGAGCAATAGAAGAGAAGGGCACTGGAATCTGAAGGAACCTGTGGAGCAGAGCCACCTTCAACTGGGCCACTCACCTGACGCTGATAAATGAAAGAGAAACTCCAAGGTTCTTGTGGCTACTGTATTTTATAGTAACTTTGCTACAACCTGTTAGCTTCCTAACTAATACACACATATCCAACTTTTTATGAGATTCCCAAGGCACATGTACCCTTCTTCTGAGTCCTCATAGCCCACTGTTTTCATCTCGATCACAACACTCATCACAAGTCATTTCAATGGGTTGTTTACTCTTCTGCTCCCTCTAAAAAAAAAAAAAAAAAAAAAAAAAAACTAACTCAGAATTATGAAGCAGAAATTCATCATATCCTATGTCTTGCACAATGCCTGGAACAAGTTTGTGGCTTAATAAATCCTAAGTGAATAAGTCAAGTTGGAAACTACACAGACTTTCCTAAATTGTCTGAAAACAAATAAGAATTGTTGCTATACACGTCCATCAGCTCACACTCCACACTAATCATGTAATGCTAGCCATTAGAAAAAAAAAGTTCAGGTTTTTCAAGAGGCATGGCCTTTCTGTCTAATAGAAGTATGAGCAAAATATAATGGTTGCCTCATCTAAAAACCATGGTTCAAATGCATCATGGTAATGAAGACTGAAAAATAACTACAATTGAGTGGAGGAAAAGAAATCACAAAAATGACTTTCAATAAATTACCCCCAATCAGCAACAGTTGTTATTTAATGTTGATCACTTTGGTTACAAAAATTAATATGACTATTCATGGCAATGGGTTATAGTAACGTTGGCCTCCTCCACAATAAATCATCTTTTCAGTTTTTAACATCAATGACAAAAAAATAATAACTTTACCTCTATCTGACCTCTGGCATGAATGCAAGTGATACTAACGTTGGTTTGATCTAAGTACTACCCTGGATTTCACTCTATGAAAAAAATATTACATAAAAGTCAAATGTAAGAAAGACACTATGTTTGCAGATGTGTGAAAGAAAGGAAATTGTAGTTGAGGCAATGTAACTACTATGAAGTAGAGTACTGGATGATATTCCTTTGGATAAGCAAATATTTTCATCTGAATATGTTGGGTCTTACAGACAAATATTTGGGAAGTTTTTTTTTTAACTTCCATCAGTCTATTGTTGACTAACAATACGTTTTTAAATCTGAACTGCTCTGATTATTAACTGGAATTGGGCCTTTACAATTCATCCATATTTAACAATCCTGTGCTGTGTAAGTGCTTTGTCCCCACCTCAAACTGCAGTAAGAGTTAACAGCCTTTGTCATGTTCTTTGTGTCTTAGGAAGAGAAGTAAACAGGTAGAACCACAAGTAGTCTTGACACATGTATTCTATTCATTATAACAATTAAATTTACAGAGTTAGGCAAATGCTCTGGAGAATCTGCTTCCTCAAGTTTGATTTGGGTGGAAGCCAAAACATTTCAGCTTTAGTACTCAGGAGTATTATTTAGAAGATAAATTGCCTGATATCAGATTTTGGAAAAGGTAGAATTACCATCAAGTCTTGTTACACAACAATTCATTGGAGGGAACATACCTTGTATTATTCAGTTTTGCTTATCATAAAAAAGGATTACTACTAAGGAGAATTTAATTGGAATAAAGTATCACTGAATTATCATTTAGTATAGCATTTCAATAACAAATAGACCACCTCCTTCTCCTAAAAAACAATGTTTTATTTTGAGGTTTTACTGTACCACTGGTATGTAATATATATTTAGAAATGTGTTCTTATCATAAATCTTTTAACATTAAAGTAGACTGTACCAACTAATAGGAGAGCTTCAGTATTGATCTTCCACTTCTTTTGAATGACAAAAACAGTTTTAACTTTCAGTGTGGCAATTTCTCAAAAATAAATTTGAGTGGAGGAGATTACATTCAACTAAAACTACATTATGAAGCAGCAGCAGCAAGATAATATAAAGTACTTTTCCTGGGTATATTTGAGATCTGTACATATTTTCAGTTTCTTTCAAGGTCTTGATTCAACAAGATTTATTAGCACTGTCTTCTTTAAAGGAAAAAAATGGCTCTCTATAAAAGTTTGTATTTTTCTGTCTCTAGAACCCACATTTCTGTACTTAACTGTCTCTAAATAAACACTGTGAATAAAAGGCTTTTCTTAACTTGGTTAAGCTGAATTAGCCTTGAATTGTAGCCAAGATTTACTCTTTTCACGGAAAAACTTTTAATAGAAATAGCAGGCTTTCAAATTGGAACTTTAAAATTGGAATGCTAAAGTGTGATCAAGGATAATATTAATGCTGAGGCCAGGTTCACAATGGTTGTGTGAAGTAGCCTGTGGAAGAATTAAGACAATAATGGACATAATTAAATAGAATGGGGTAGAGAGCAAGAAATGCGCCTCAATTGCATTGATATTTTGGCAAAGGTTTTATTTTGGCAAGAGCTTTCTACATCAGTTTGAATAGATGGTTCTATCTTAATAAAATTTCACAAAATGACATGAAAATTCCTTATATACCTGGTGGGTGGGCAAGTCCTTGTTGAACATATTCGTCCTTCCAATTATGAAACATATCTGTGCATCCACAGGTGCTTCTAAATAAAGGATTCAACACCCAGGAAACAAACATCCATCTCACCACCACTCTCTTTTCCTTTCCATGTGTGATTTCTAATAACTTAGGAAACCATCTAGTTGGCATATCCCCAGAGGTGCAATGAGGAAGCCTTAGTAAAACAGGAATTGTCCTGCATGGAGGAATAATGGGAAGTCAAAATTTTTCCAGGACTCAGTGCCCACACTTTTACCTGTAAATGACGTGGACATATATAATAGTTCATGTTCTCTCTGGTACTGAAACTGGCCCAATTGTCCCATAGAACTGATATTTATGGTTTCTTTTTAATAAACATAGAAGTTAACCCTTCCATCTTAAAACGTGAGAAAGTTATATTTGTCTTATCTGAGTTCCTTTCTCAGGAAACCAACTCTCATGCTTCCCAAGATGGTATCAAGGAACTGAAACTCACCAGATCACCACATCTGGACAATGAGACACCAGACCCCTCACCAGTCATGACTGCCTAACTAACCACCTGCTTCCTGTTACCAACTCCTCTTCCTTACCCCTCCCTAATTCCTGTTTTCTAAAACATGGTTACATTTCCTCACTGCTATATAAACCCCTAATTTTAGTGTGTTGAGGAGACAGATTCGAGGCTGATCTCTTATCTCCTCAGCTGCAGCACCCAATTAAAGCCTTCTTCCCCGGCAATACTTGTCTCAGTGATTGGTTTCCTAAGTGGCAAGCAAGCAAAGGGACCTAGACCAAACCCCTAGTGTTTCGGTAACAGTATTTCCTTCTTTTTGGCTAATATATGGTCACAGGTACCTTAACATTTTTAATTTACACTTTAAGAAACACTTTTTATGTGTACCCACAAGAAGAAAATGGTACATATTTGGAAAAAGAATATGACAGGTGGTTGAGAACTCTCAATTTGCTAATTCAAATTATATCTGTTGAAGAAATTATCATCATCACAAAATTTCTCAGTCTTAGAAAACTCTTTGTCATGCTTTGACTGTGTGTTACTACCTTCATAAATATCTCTTTTAATTTCCTACTGAAACAGTGAAGTAAATCTGTTCATGTACTTATAAACATTTCATAAGTAACTGACCTGAAGTTGTCCTGAGATAGCATATTATTTTCATTAGATATACAGGACAGTGAATGAACCACTAGAGGCCATTAATATGTATTAAATTTTAAATATATTACTTGATTTCAGCAATTTGAAATGGAGTCTATTATAGATAATTCCTGCCTTTAAGTTCCAATACTAATAATAATCTTCACCTCCTACTTCCACACCAATACGCTCTGGACTAGCAGTCAGTAGACTCAGTCTTAGTTTTAGTTCTGCCACGTAGTACAGTGCAGCCTTGACAAACTCACTTAACTCCTCTGTGTTGTGGTTTCCTGTTCAAGAAATTGGGAGCAGTAACAAGCCAGCTTCCTGACAGGGTCATTGAGAAGTTCGGGTGCTTGGGGGAAAAACATCACTGTGAAATGTAAGTTCTATGCAAATGTGAAGGGTTATTATTAGTGTTTTAATTACCTAAGTCTGCAAAGGGAAAAGATGTTAAATGTCATTCAC
Organism: Macaca fascicularis; assembly: GCF_037993035.2. Taxonomy (NCBI): domain Eukaryota; kingdom Metazoa; phylum Chordata; class Mammalia; order Primates; family Cercopithecidae; genus Macaca; species Macaca fascicularis. The sequence goes on along the minus strand of NC_088381.1, from coordinate 100,851,300 downwards.
TAACCACATTTTGCATGTAAGAAAAGCAAAGTGACAGGTTAGAAGACTTAGTAAAGCCGCATACCTGTTAGAGGGGGGTGGGTTAGGAACACAACCTTGGGGCTTTAACATTGCTTCCTTCCATGATTCCACTCAACTCATGAAATGAAGTAATAAACAAATTCATATGTGTATTAATGCCTCCTGGTATGTAGATCTGTGGGGGCTGGGTTTTAAAGTATCATTGATGATGCAATTGCCATTATGTAGACAATTTTGTGGTTACATAAAGTCCATTTCAATAGTGCTAACCAAATGCATGCTAAGAATGACTCATTTTATACACAATTATTATATAAAGTACCCCAATATCTGTTGTGATCCTCATTTCATATCAAGATATTTGGAAAACTTCCACTCCTACCCAGCACTTAAGTTATCTCTTTGATTTCTAGTCTGGCAGAAACAAGTAAAGCAAGTCAGCTAACTATACAGTTGTTTTCTTAGTATATGTAAAAATGCCTATTATTTCCTTGAAACAATAAATTCCTCCACTCAATAGCCTCCTGAAAACAGCTACTATGCCATCCTAAGATACTTCTGTTTCCACCGATTCAGTTACAGAGTGATCAAAAGGGAAATACCCCTGCAGGTTACTGCCACTTCTAGTCAGTCAAAATCCTAACAGCCTAACCCTGGAATCTCATTAATAAAATTCACTGTAGTAAAAAAAACAAAAGCAAATATTTGTCAAACAGCCTTTTCTTGAGGGAGGCCTCATACTCTGGTATTCAAAAATATTTCCATAAGGAAAAGGAGGGCCTCACATGGAAAAAAATTAAATAGATCACCAAACAGAATTCTATCAAGGAAATGACTGAAACGTACAAATATACCTTGTGTGTCTTTCCCCTTCTCTATCAATCTAAAGTTAGCCAGATTAAAGGCCTGATTCCCAGATCCCAGGCCCCTGTGTGCAGTCTGCACATGTACCGTGCCTGCTATTGAAAGTGTTTAATAATAGAGGAGCTTACACTTTCATGTAATTCATAATTAGAAGACGACTACAACTGCATTATTTAAAATCAAGCCTTTGTTATCAGCACCAGTTTTAGACAGAAGCTGAGAATCATTTGTGAGCTGTGGCAGACCCAGACTGTTCAAAGCAATTGCTGTTCAGCATGAAAGCTGCAATGGAGGTCATGAAACAGGTCAGGAGGAAAGATAGTGTATCGATTTCACACCAGGAATAGAGGCAAAGCGAGGGCCCACTGTTGCTGCATGTGATGTATTTCACTTCAGTTTAAGGCACATTTCATTCCAGTCCAAGAGGGGTGGGGAGCAAAGGGCAGTGGATTTCACACTGAATCATGATGAATTCTGGACTTGTGGATTCCAGTAAATATCTCCTTTCCTGGCATTAAGTATTTCTGTAGCAGAGTGAATATAATGGAAATTAGGCCTCCATCGGTAGCAAGAATGTACCTTATAAAAAAGGTAACCATGTTGTAGGAAGTTCATTTCCTCCACTTATTAAAATGCAATAAAAGCAGACATGAATGTAAAAGCATAAAGTGTATGCAAGTAACAAACTGCAGAATAACCTCACAATGAGCATCATTTACAAAGTCAGAATGATGCTATAGATCACTCAATGAAAGAAGTTAATTAACAGAAATAAACCTCTCAAAAAAGAATTCTTGGTCATGGCTTCATGGTTAAATCTTTGATGTCACACATGGGATACTGATGACATCCAAATATGTCATTTTGTCTTCTCACACTGCACACAGTCTTTTCTTCCTCGTCTCTGAGAAACCAGTCATACTCAATAGGATCAGAGAATCATTTCACACCAAACTTCATCCTGGTTCAAGCTGTCCTAAGATAACTGATCAACTCTAATGTTCCCAATAAATGCCATTAATTTACAACAGTGACCTTGTATACTGCCTTGACTATGCCCTTTAGCATTTTTCCACCTTCAAAACTTATATCAGTTGGGTGGACTTAGGAATATAAAATATCTGATTGGATGTTTATATAATCTAAACAACTGGCAAACACAACAGCCTTGTTCTCTGAGCTCCCATTTTCCAGTGTGCATACGTGACATATGCTGCAGCTAACCCCAAATGCTATGTGACTATCATGGAAAATAATTTGCCGTTTAATAATAATGACATCCCTTTAAAAAGCTAAATTTCACTACACATTATATAATTTTATATATATGTGTATATATATATGTAGATGTATAAATAGATAATGTAACATTATTTCTGAAACATTGGTTTTTCCTACCTTTTTAGAAATATTTGGTTTTTTTCAGAAAACCAAGATTATATTAGAAATAGCACAGGAACATTCTCTTAAAATTATTTCTCCACCTAATCATTATTTGTATTAACCTGATCCTAGGCATCCAGGTAGGCCTTTTCATTCCCCTTCTTCCTGTATACCTCTCCTTTGCTATTTTATAAGTGAGGATCAATTAGCTATCTGCCATGGTAATAAAGAGATGGAAATTAAAGCATATATCTTGATAGATTTTTAAAAACCTTTCATTTATTCCCAAGGCTTCATCCCTAAGGGGGAAAAATGGAGAGGGAATTAGCACATTTTCTTTTTATCCTACAAAGGAAAACTTAAAAAGCTCAGATAGGGAAAAATATTCAAACAGAAAAGAGGAAATAGATTTTTCCTCCACAACTGAAGCTGACAAATAAGAATCCACACACAGGCAGGGAGAAGTTAGATGGAAATCAAGTGACATGGTGCTTCTATAAACCAGATGCCTCTAATTCTGAATCCAAAGTATCAAAGAAAAGTCCAAGCATCCACAGAAATCTATAAGGGTAATCAATCCAATCAGTTACTGGGGAGAATAGAGTAAAACAACTGAGATGAGTCACATAGAAATGTCCTCTTAAACTATTTGTAAAATTTGGCTGATATTTAACCAATTCTTTCAAATGATCTAATGTATCAATCCAATTTCCCTAGGCATTTAATAAAAGCATTTGTTATTGGAAATATATTTGTTTGAGAATCTTTTTTCTTCTTTTTTGAGACCGGGTCTGCCTCTGTTGCCCAGGCTAGAGTGCAGTGCCAAGATCACAGCTCACTGCAGCCTCAACCTCCTGGGCTCAAGTAATCCTCCTACCTCAGCCTCCCGAGCAGCTGAGACCACAGGTGTGCAACAACACACCAAGCTAATTTTCTCTCTTTTTTTTTTTTTTTTTGGTTGTTGTTGAGATGGGGTCTCACTATGTTGTCCAGGCTGGTCTCAAACTCGTGGGCTCAAACTATCCTCCTGCCCTCGCCTCCCAAATTGCTGGGATGACAGGCATAAGCCACCATGCTCAGCCAAGAATCTTTAATATATACAGTAGGATTCATTTCTCCAACAAATATTTTGGCTAGTATAATAATTTTGAGAAGTTTGGCAAAGTCCCAACCACCTATCTTAATATACAATATGAATGCAGAAAGGATTAATGATGCTCTAATATGGATTAGAACTCACAAATATATTAACATTTTTTAAAACCTAATTAAAGTAGCTAGTTCTTATATTCATTCCTGAGATATTAATTCCTGGCTTTTGTTTTTATATTTCCCCTACTCTACACAAGCGACAGTATGAGCTTTCAATCAAGAGTGATGGTATCTAAACACATTCTATGCAAAATCACAGTGGTTCAATTTCCAAACAAAAATCTATAAAACTAATAAGAGGATAAGTCAGAATTCTAGCTTTAAACTACATCCACAGTTCATAAGATGGTTGTGGCTTTTCTGCAACAATAATGATGCCTTAAGTAAGATGCCTAGATCCGTGTGCAGGTAGCCCCTTGATGGGATGGGTCTGAAAACAGAACAAGTCAGTAGTATATGCCAATGTAATCTGTTCAACTCGGGTACCTGAAAACATCTATTTTTTTCACATCCTTCAAAGAGTCTTTTATAGTTTATCAGTAAATGTCTGATTTTTTTTTTACTGTTTTTAACCTAGAAATAGACAAAGTAATTTCCTTCCATACTATATGACGACTAATTCTAGATATAAACTTACTACACAGAGAGCTGTATTTCACATAACTAATCTTCAAATTACCTGTAAGAAAATCTCTGTTTCAGGAATTACTTCCCACAATAATAAATGCTACACTGTGCTTTATTCTGGCCTTGGAAAAATTATGGAATCCAGGAATTTTGTTTTCTGTACTGCCTTCTTCAGCCTTTTTCTTTCTACTATCTTTAGGTGTCCAGTTCCCTCTTGTTGGTCCAAGGCCTTTACAGTAACAACCTTATAGGGCTCCAAACAGTGCTATTATTCCTTGCTCCCTACTGGTGGGCCTCCTGTGTCACCTTAATCACTGTTCTCTGCAAGCACCTTGTTCTTATCAAGCTGCCAGCAGTTATTATACACTTTAATAATACAACCCTCCCTCTTCTAGAAACTAGCCCAGAACTCACAGCCCCTTGGGCTTCCTACCCCTACTGAGGCTGCTGCTAGAAACAAGGATTACAGTACCCACCAGCCCCGACCCCTAACCCAGAATTCTGACTCTTCTGCTTTCCAGAGCTCTTTGCCTTAGAAGGAGGCTTGGAATATGATGAAGAATATGGCTGTGGCATACACAAATATCTTTCAGCTCAAACATCAGGAAAGTCCCACCAAAAGGCTGTAGGTTGTACATAGATTGTAAAGGATGTGGCTTCTAGGGCAGTTTCAAAATAAGTTAGGAAAGCACAAGATGCTTTTGCTTTTGCCATCCTGTTTCTGTTCTCTGAGACCAAAGAAACTGGCCTCCCACGTGACGATTCTATGAAAGCCACACATCCACTAGGAAATGACCGAAGAGCACTGGCAACTTCCATATTGTAAAGGCGTCCCCTGTACCCAAAGCCCGGGAGTGTAAAGATGCTGCTAAGGAGGGCAAAACACAAATGGTACAAAGAGAAGAACTCATGTCAACAGAAAGTCTGTTTATCCTTAAAGCCACATTCATAGACTAGACAATTCCAAAATATCCCTTGGCAATCCCTTTTGCAAAGTAATTGGAAAATGCTGTGCCAAGTGATAAAAAGCATTTCAAGTTTCTGCCTAATGTCTGTTATTGTTTTCAAAGCCCTGAATGGCAAAACAAGATTAAAACTAGTTCTGAAATAAACAACAAGTATTTACTGAAGAGCAACTATGAGGCACGCTGCTGGAACTTTGGGGATTTGAAAATGTGTAAGACTGAGCTTACAATTTAGTTGGGGAGATCAGAGGTGTACACAGCAGAGGTTAAGCTCTAATACAACATGAAAATATCTGAAATGTCAAAAAACACCAGCAACTATTTCCATCTCAGGGAGTGAGGCTACTATCCTCCAAAGGCAAGTCCTAGCCCCATCAAAACAAAAAAAATCTGCTTCTAGGTAATAATAACACAGATAAAAACAAATCAAAGAGATCACTGTCAATTTAGAAAATGTCCTCTAAAAGGCCCTTGATTTTTGCTTGCCCATTTAGTGAATATTATGTATGCATTAAAGAGATCATTTGCTAGGCTTAATTTATATGCAAAATTCACTAAATACATTCAGAAAATAAGACTAACTTTTTAAATGATGCCTTTTCATTACATGTCTGCAAAATATCAAAATAACTGATCAGTTCAGTCATTTAGTAAAAGAAATGTATCAGATGTATGTGATTGGCATTGGTTACACATGGCAAGCAATGTGATATTTTTTCTATGAAATTGACTTCTTGTAAACTGACAGATGATCTTAAAAGAAAATAATAAGTTGTCTTAACAAAACTTTTCCAAACAACCAGAACTGCAGAGCTATGTTCAAAGACAAGGAGTAAAGTGTCCCAAGGTGGCCTGTCATTGGTCCTATGGCCTCCTTGGTTGAGTCATTATCCTCTCCTTGCCCCAGTTTTCTCATTTATGAAATGAGATCACTGTGTTAGATGCTCTCTGAGAGTACTATAATCTGTAACTGTTCCAGGAAAGGAATATCTGGGGTTACTAAATTGAATACAATTACTTTAATGTTGACAGTCAAACACTTTCCTTCAAAATATCCATAACAAGCCCAATAGTGCATTTTACTTTACTAAAATATATTCTATTTTCTATTATGTAGACTATATAAATGTAAATACACTTTCATTTTAAATACCTAAAGCAACAGCTATATATTAATAAATATGTATTATATGACATATAAACTCTATTAATATATAGTTTTACATATTAAAATTCTAACTTTGAAGAATATTTCCATATATAAGATCATCTTTCTTCTTATTTTTTAGCTGAGTGTACCAAGTTGGTTTATTTATACCAACAAGTATAAATAAAATTTATCACATTGTAATAGAATGAGCATAAAGACTCAAGGTTTTATTTACAATGTTACATAATCTTTTTGGAAATATTTTAAGACAAAATGTTTTTATAAATTTAAACTATTAATCCTACTTTAGAAACATATTGTAATTTAGCTTCTGATTTCATGTAATAATACATAATATTTTCAAATCCAAATTCTATATCTTTAAAGTGAAAAAAAGCAAATAAGAAATAAACATTAACCACATATAAAAATAATCCTTCATTCAAATTAGAAGAAAAATCTCCATTACATAAACATAAAAATGCGGTGATTAAAAGCCATTACATTTATTTATCCTCAGAATTACCGATTATCTGATTTATATTTGTCATCACTTCAATTTATAATAAATTGTTTTCGATATTGTGTTTTCAAATAACGCCTCTAAACATTATTAAATAAATGTAGTTGTTTACTATGCATAAGGTTCAAAAGTTAAAGGCCAGTGGACATTTGTGCCTATAATAACAATCTTGTTCTTAATTTAACAATTCATTGCATGTTCTTAACACATTAAAGGAATGTCAGTATACCAACAATAGGAGTATATATAAGCAGAGCTTAACACTTGGCCAATGTTAGAATGTGATGAGAGGTAACTGATATAGCTGTGGACTGTAAATATGGACGCTATCATTATTATGTGATGTATGATAGCTCTTAGAGAGAGTGGTCATCAGTTAAGTACATGAACCACTGGGCAGAGAATATATGTGATACTGTGGGCATGATATACTAATTTTCTAATAGGTGATGGACATTAACCGGTTCACAGATTTAATGAGAACAAAGACAATATGTAGTATATACACATGTACAAATAGACACACATATATATATATATATATATATTTTTTTTTTTTTTTTTTTTTGAGGCAGGGTCGCACTCTGTTGCCCAGGCTGGAGTGCAGTGGCACGATCCTGGCTCACTGCAACATCCACCTCCCAGGTTCAAGCAATTCTCATGCCTCAGCCTCCTGAGTAGCTGGGATTACAAGCGCCCACCACCATGCCTGGCTAATTTTTGTATTTTTAGTAGACACGGGATTTCACCATGTTGTCCAGGCTGTTCTTGAACTCCTGACCTCTAATGATCCACCTGCCTCAGCCTCCCAAAGTTCTGGGATTACAGGCGTGAGTCACCCACGCCTGGACCAAATAGGCCTATATATTTAAGTGGAATTATGATATCAATATATTACAATTGAAAATTTAATTTTGTTTCTACTTTTCAAAATGTTTTGAAATCTACATTTCTTTGTCAATATGAAGAGATTGGGCCAAATCACCTCTTAGAGTTCTTATTTGATTTGACAGTCTGCCTTGGATATCTAGAGACTATAGGCAAGCTGAAACTGTTTGGGGACCAAGAATGAAACAAACTGTAATTTCCAGTCTGAACCAAAGTTTGAACTTGGTGCCAGTAAAAATTCTGACTCAGAAAACCCCTATATATAATACAAGCTCACAAGATCAAATTGGGACTTTGCATTTATCTTTGTTTAAGATCTCCCAGAAGCAGTCCATGAGCTCAAGATTTGAGTACAAATAATTTGTTTGGAAGTAACGGAAGCACTGGAAGGGTATGGAGAAGTGCCACAGGGAAGACAAGGCAGCCTGTAAGAATATGCAGTCAGTGCTACCACTGTGGATCACTGGAGCTCAATCCTGCCAAGGAACTCTGGGAGTCCGTGTAAACTGTATATAAGGATTAGCACATCCATAGAGTGGAGAAACTGGTGTACTTACATACCATCTCTGTCAGTCCATGCAGACTGTGTTAATTCCCTGGCCAGGACTTCAGCAATCAGAGAAAGCCTTGGAGCAAGAATGCTAGCAGTTAGAAGTCAAGTTATGGTCACTAATCACATGTGCTGTGATGTTCTAATGCACTCAAAAGCTCCATAAAGAAATAACCCTTAGGCATGCTGGCATCCTCCTGGAAGCCTTTCTTTCCTTTTGCCTTGAATGTTGTAAGGTTGTAAGTACCTTCCAATTGGTCTTCTCATGTACCTACTATCTCCATTTCTATCTCTCCTATGCACCACTGATAAACTAATCTTTCTAAAACCCAGTTCCAATCTGTCATTGCCTTGCTCAGAATCTTCCCATGATTTCCCTTTTGTCTGGAGAAGTAAGTCAAATGTTCAGTTTGGCTCTCTTCAGCCACATCATGTACAATCCTCCTCCATTTATCTTGCATTCTGGTCACCATGAGCAGTCACTATTCACCTAAACAAATTTTTGTCCTTATTCTCAACTTCCTGTTCAGTTAGCAGAATCTAGACTTCATCATAGTCTATTTCAAAGGGTGCCTACAGTCATCTAAGAAAATGAGTCTTCTTCACATGGGCTTTCCTTCCATACTGTCCCAGCATCTGATTTCCCTTTCTATGCTGGCATTTATTTGGCTTAGCATTGTGTCTACTTATATGCAGCAAATTATATGTCTATTACATACTGCTCTATGAGATCAAAATCTTTGTTTTAATCACGTTGTATCATTTACCCTACCTGGAACAATCTGGAGCATGCAATAGATGTTCACAAAACACATGGCAAGGGCCAAGGGCAGTGGCTCACACCTTAATCCCAGCATTTTGGGAAGCCAAGGCAGGGGGATTAACTTTGGGAACTTTGGGCACCCAAGAGTTTGAGACCAGCTTGGGCAACATTGTGAAGCCCCATCTCTACAAAAAATAAAAAATTAGCCAGGTGTGGTGCACACCTGTGGTCCCAGCTATTCAGTAGGCTGAGGTGGAATGATCACTTGAGCCTGGGAGATGGAGGCTACAGTGAACCATGATCACACCACTGCACTCTAGCCTGGGTAATAGAGTGAAACCCTGTCTCTAAAAAAACAAACAAAAAAGCATATAGTGAGCTGACAACTACAAATGTAGGAAGGTGCCATGTGTCATAAAAAGAGAACTGAACTTGGAGTCTGGACATCTAAGCTGTAGTCATAACTAGGCATATGGCATTGGCATCCACTTAACTGTTCAGTTGCCTCATCATAAAACTGGATAATAAACTTTCTTTTGCTACACATTTCGTATAACTAACTCAAGAATCAAATAAATTAATATCGATGAAGTTGCTTCAAGATGTTTAGTGACAGAACATGAGAAGTTACTAGTATCGTAACTTCATGAAGGTACTGTCCTTCAGGTGATAATGGAAATAACACCAGTCTGCTGCTGAAATGCTGTGAGTAATTTTACCAGTAATTATCCTGATTGTGCTTTCCTCAATTTTGGCTCTCCTTAAAATCAATGCCTGCATGTATAAGTTGACTATCTGGAGAGGGGGCTCAGCATTTGAGTTCAGTTCAGAACGGGGTTAACTGGCCTCATATGGAGATTGAATAAAGAACCTTGACTTCATTAACACCAGGCTTCCACCAACACAGTCAAACAAGTGTGTGTGTGTGGTGGGGGGGGGGGGTGCATGTGTTTGCATGTATTAAACACAAAAATGTCTATTAAAACAAAGAAGAATGAAGGCTTTCCTGCTTGTCTATAGTACATACGTAGGTTATTTTCACAGAATGCACTTGTGAATATGTACAGATAAAATACATGCATGTCCTCGTCCTCCATTCTAAATGGCATACACTGACTTTACAGTATACTCATACACTGGCATTGACACACCTTTTAAATATTACTAAAAGCCTGCCTTTCTACAGTGTATTAAGCAGCTGCTTGCATATGAGTATCTTGTTGTCCAGAGTGACAGCTGTATTTTCGCCTGTTTTGACATTGAGTCTGATCTGGGTGAATAGCTCATATCCATTAAAGTGCTATTACAACACTGAATGACTGCCAGAATACTTCCTGATCAATTTTAAAAGCCAGCTAGCTGTCATCATCTAATCGCAACAGCAAAAAACAAATCTTTGGGGAATAAAATGAGATTTTTAAACATTTTTAAAGCAGTGTATTAAATATAATCCCTAAAAACTATTTGAATAAGAATTCTAAGCTACAGAAATAGGAAGGTGGAAATAATATTTTCTGCACTCTGAAACCCTTACACTTGCATATTGGCAGGCAATCTCAAATACTCCTTAAATTTACCATTTCGGCAATCACTGAGTTTGAACTCCTGCCATTACATAACTTAATAAAGCAGCACTGAAAACAATCACCACCAAGTGCGATTGTGCTCACCATTAAATTTAGTTCTATAAAATTTAAGACTGAATTCAATCATCTTTCTGTCTTTGCTTCAATGGTTGAAATCCAAATGTTCAGGTTTATTTTTTACTTTCCTCAACAGCCAGACAATATGCATATTTTTAAAGCTACAATGCCAGCATTTTAGATTTGCATTTACTAAGCATTGCCAAAGGGAGGTACAACTCACTGAGACAGTTAAGACCACTTGAATCAACAGTTTAATTGTGGAAGTCTGATTCAAAGTTGTAATTCTGCCACTATTAAACGAACAATATCAACAAGTACATAATGTATAAATTGGCATAATCCATTTGGAGGGCAAATATTTTAAGGATGTAGTTTGTCAATATAATTAATCATCTGGGATGGTTTTTCTTAATGGGCAGCACTCAGTTCTTCTCATTTTGGTTTTGGCATTCAGTATTTTCACACTACTATTATGCCAGTAATACTCCCTCACAATTTGGAATGGGCTGTCTTAATGGCAGAAATGAAAAGATCCAACTCCATTTGATCACGAGGTTCAGTGGTCCTCAATTCCCTCCAGGACCACGTGCCACAATGTTGAAGAGTCTGAGCAAAAGACTAGAAATGCTAACATTCCAACTCATATATATATATATATATATATATATATATATATATATATATATTTTTTTTTTTTTTTTTTTTTTTTTTTTTTTGAGACGGAGTCTTGCTCTGTCACCCAGGCTGGAGTCCAGTGGCCGGATCTCAGCTCACTGCAAGCTCCGCCTCCCGGGTTTACGCCATTCTCCTGCCTCAGCCTCCCGAGTAGCTGGGACTACAGGCACCCATCATCTCGCCCGGCTAGTTTTTTGTATTTTTTAGTAGAGACAGGGTTTCACCATGTTAGCCAGGATGGTCTTGATCTCCTGACCTCGTGATCCGCCCGTCTAGGCCTCCCAAAGTGCTGGGATTACAGGCTTGAGCCCAACTCATATTTTATAGAGTGTGATAAATAATGAATAATACATCATATTTTTAAGCCCCTTCAGAATATAAGTCTCTTTAATAAAAGAGAACTATTAATGGAAATACTGGGTTGATTTTTGGAGATTCAAAAGCTCTCCTAAGAAACTGAAACCTATGCTACAAATAGTCTTCTCCAGATTATTAGATGATCCCCTTCACTTTTGATCAAAGTCTCCCTTAATTTTTTACTTTAAAAGATTCTCTTCACTTCTTGATTCATTTTTAAATATTAAAATCGATACTATTCTAAGAAACTAACTCTATCCTCTTCCCCACTTAAACAGTCAGTGTTCCCCACTGCCTAGAGGAGAAAGGCGCCGTCACTTCACCTGGCATGCCAGTCTTTCCAGTGGTGCTGTGAAAAATGTATCCCCACCCGCCTTACTCCTATGTTCCCTTCTGTCTAGCCACATCACACAGTCCTCTGTTCTTCCCCAACTCCAGGCCTTTCCTCTACTCTGCCTTTGCTCCTGTTACACCCTCTGACTAAACCGCCCTCTGACTAAACCACTTTTGATCACTTCGACCTAATCAAACTCCTCAGCTGTCTTCAAAATACCTCCCCCATCGGGGGTGGTGGGGAGGGAGAGCATCAGGAAAAATAGCTAATGCACGCTGGGCTTAATACTTAGGTGATGGATTGGCAGGTGCAGCAAAATACCATGATACACGTTTACCTGTGTAACAAACCTGCACATCCTACACATACACTGGAACTTAAATAAAATTAAATTTAAAAAAAAAAAAATATATATATATATATATATATCCCCTATCACCTCAAAAAAAGTCTCCCCCATCATCTCCTCCATAATATTTTCTTCAACTTTCCCAGTAAGTGTATTTCTTTATTTCTTGGTGTTCCCACTGTACCTGTACACAACTACTACTCCAGGCCAGGTATACATGACTATTTTACCTACTTATCTATCTGCCTATGCTAACTGCCACAGATACTAGGTTCAGATGGGAATTATATAAATATAAATTCCACAGAGTCCAAATATATCCCAAAATGACAAAATTGTCTAACAGTGAAACTCCAGCATGAAAAAGAAAAATAGTAGCAGCAGAATAATGTCTATAGCACTAAGTTTTGTGTTTATTTTGTGGTGGCATTCACTCACTTGTTATTTTTTATCATTCCCACTATTGTTCAAGCTTTTCCCTTGTAAAGTAGAATTATCAAAACCCATCTATCACAGTTTAAAAATAGGGAATAGCTGGGGTTTAGTCACAAAACACAACACAGAAATGACACACTAAAATGTCAATGAATGACATCAAGGCAGAAATACAGAAAAGATCTCAATGTTTTTTCAAATCCGCATGTTATTTTTAAAGGGAAAGCTACTATTTATGAGCTGTAAATGTATTTCACACATGGAGACAAAGACTAAGTGTTCCAAAGTCAGAGAGTAAGATTCACAACAGAGACTAAAGTGTAACCTACATGACGGTCCAAGGCATGAGGTACTAAGTTTACCCCCAAGAAACTTCTTGAATTCATAAAAAAGTGACATTTTATGAGTAACTATATGTTAAGTGAAAGTAGTCTAGGTTATATTAGTTTGAAAACTCACTACTATACATGTGATTTTTTTTCTACTTTAAGTTTGACTACACATTGGACATAGGATCATGTGATATACAAAAGAAGGTACAGGAAAAGTTTTAACTGAGATCAGCTATTCGTGCCAATTCCCATTTCCATGATATCCAGCCTATTACTCTCAGTACAAGTTAGTTCAGCCTCCCCACGTACTGTTAAAAATATGTATATTGCTTCTGGGAAATCTACTGCCCCTTGTAAATTCACATATTAAAGGGTAGCATAGAAGGGAAAGGAATCTATAATAGAGCTGTTTATAGCCAAGTACTAAATCATATGATACAGAAAACAAATGTAGATAGCTTGAAGGGTGGGGGCAAATATATTACCTCTCCTCAATGAGCATTCATAAAATAAAATGGGATCTCCAAGCTGCCAAAATTAAGTGGAAGCTGGGCTACAAGAAAATTAAAGACAGAGGGAAAGAAAGAGAGAGAGAAATACCAACTTAACCTAATCTGAGTAAGTAGTCTAAGTAAATGAGCCTTTAAAAAATGAAATTCCTTTCTAACAAACTCATTATACCAATATATATTGAGAGAGAGAAAATAAAAGCTTTAGAAAGAAAAGGCTGGAAAATCAGGCCTTTTCCAGCTTTTCCAATGATTCCTATTCCTCCTGATTCAGTGCCCAAGCACGTCTTTCTCTGAACTGCCTTGCTATTTTGCCAAAAGAGAAAACTTATTTTCCATCTATGTAAACTCCTAGAAGAGGAGGGAGCAGGAAGACTACTCAATTCAGCCCAAGAAAAATAGGGCCCTTGTGCCTATCTCCAAGTGTCTGGCAGTGGCCCAATTCCCTGCCAACGTTGGTGGTCCAGGCTACAGGCTATGATCTGACCTAGGAATTAGAAGCATTTTGCTAACCTCCCTTCACTGGGTCAACTGGAGAAAATGATACACTTACCAGGCAGGAAGGAAGGGCATGAAGCACATCACATCTAACACCACCCCTTTCCCTGAGCTGGCAGATCCTAGAGAGTCCCTGGAATTTAGCTACAAAGGATTTAGCCTTGCTAAAGTCTGTAAAAAGAGGAACAGCTTCAATGCAACGGAGGAAAAAACGGAAAGGGGTATCCGGGAGAAGGATGAGGAACTCAAGCTCTGAATCCAAGAAGCCAAATCTGTTGTTATTTACATCAAATGTTAATTAACAAAAGCAATAAAAAGGCATACAAAAGACTAGCAATATATTTAAACTAGCTTTCTGATGAATGAGAATACTACAGCTAAGAGACAGATTGTACAGTAGGAGTGAATGAATTGGAAGGAAGAGTAAAAAGGACAGTAAATTCATTGTTAGGAAGAAGTAAAATCAGACAGGAAAGGTTACAGATTTTGATTCTTCTTTAGCTCTCCACAAAATATGAAAAACCAGCAAAAAGAACACAGTGAACAGAGAGGAATGAAAAAAAAAAAAAAAGGAAAATCACTTAGCACATTGTTGTTGCTACGTAGACTCCGTTAACATGAGTGACTTCTTCCCAAACCATTCACATGAACCAAAGTTAACTGAATAGCCACTGGATCCAAAACAATGGTAAAGACTGCAGATACAAGGAGGAACCATACAGAGGCCCTGCCCTAAGGTGGCTTACATTTAGTGAAGAACAGTTGATTAACATATAATTGCAAGTGAGCAAGGTAAAAGGTACATAGAAAGGTCAAACCAAACTTGAGGTACCTGAGATGTCCCAGAAAGTGGCATCTAGGCTGAGACCTAACAGTTGAATCAGGGCCAGCCAGAAGACTAGCTATGGGAGGACATGCTATGTTTTTGAATTGAATAATGGTCATCTTATGTAAACAATGATTTGAATTTGACATACACTTCTTACTGAGTTACCTAAAATCAACCTGTAATCTTGTTCTTTTTATAGTAGACAAGAGAATAGGCTGCTATTAGCAGTGAAGACCTCAATGAAGAATAGGAAATTAAAACATCTTATTTTAAATAATCAAATTACAAATATCTCTTTTTCAATATTTTGACAATTCCCTATGGAACCTACTTGGCAACTGTATTAGTTCATTCTCACACTGCTATAAAAGCATATCTGAGACTGAGTAATTTATAAAGAAAAGGGGTTTAGTTGGCTCACAGTTCTGTGAACCGTACAGACTTCTGCTTCTGGGGAGGCCTCAGGAAACTTACAATCATGGCAGGAAGCAAAGGGGAAGCAAGCACATATTCACATGGCTATCAGGAGAGAGAAAGAATTAAGGAGGAAGTGCCACACACTTTTAAACCATCAGATCTCATGAGAATTCACTCAGGATCATGAGAACAGTAAGGAGGAAATCTACCCCATAATCCAAACACCTCCCACCAGATCCCTCCCCCAACACTGAGAATTACAATTCAACATGAGATTTGGGTGGGGACACAGAGCCAAACCATACCATAAGCTTATGAAGATCTCCCTGATATTTCCTAGCCTGGCAGACTTGCTCTCACCAACCTCTCTTGTAGGGGATAACCAGCAAGTTAACACCTGAACTGTATCTATGATTGGGAGTAGGGCAGATTAGGAAGAAAGAACTAATACTGATACCTACTGTGTGCTTCATGCTTGGTGTGTTATATGTATTATATATTCAATTCTGGCAACAAGCCAGCAAGGCATATACTGATATTCCCATTTTTAAGATTAGGACACAAGACTCAGAAACTTAGAGTGCTTTACCCAAGGTCTTACAGTCAGTCAGTACCAAAGCCAAGACCCAAACCTAGATTTGTCTGATCCCAAAAACTTCCTCAAAGCCATTTAAGCCAGCTGCCTTCTACTTTTGAAAATCTCAGTGATCACTGTACCTGTGCAGTAGCAGCCTCCTCTGTTCTCTCCCTCTTTTTTTATAAGCTTCTTATTTTAAAATCTATGAAGACACATATGTTACTTTGGTTAGAGGGCATAGAGGTTCATTTCAAGAGCACCCTAACAATTTAGATATGCACAAATAGGTTAAGAATAGAATAGTTTAGAGAGCATAGCTATAGGATGTATTTTAATGGCAAAACTATATCTGATTTATAACTTAGATTTTAAAAACATTATATGGGTATTGTGGTCTCTAATATTGAAAAGATCCATTTTCTGCATGTTTGGTGTTTTCTGATTACAAAAGTAATACATTTTCATTATGAAGAGTTTGAAAACTACAGATACACATAAACGAAGTAAAAATTATCCATGATCTCAACATTCAGAATTAGCCTATGTGAACATTTTCATTGGTGTATTTCTATATTCTTAGGTGTGTGTATTGAGATATATGTAATTTTCAACTAAGATAAAAATTGTGAACAATGTTTTGTAAATAAATGTTTTCATTTAACATTATACGGTAAGCATTTCTCTCAACCCCACATTATTCAAAAACATGATTTTCAATTAATTGAAGGTATCTTATTTTACAGACCCATGCTGCTCAATATGGTAGCCACTAGAGACATGTGATGATTTAAATATATTACTTGGGAGGCCAGGCGCGGTGGCTCACACCTGTAATCCCATCACTTCGGGAGGCCGAGGCGGGCAGATCACAAGCTCAGGAGTTTGAGACCAGCTTGGCTAACCTGGAGAAACCTCTTCTCTACTAAAAATATAAAAATTAGCCGGGTGTGGTGGTGGGCGCCTGTAATCCCAGCTACTCTGGAGACTGAGGCAGGAGAACTGCTTGAACCCAGGAGGCAGAGGTTGCAGCGAGCCGAGATCATGTCACTGCACTCCAGCCTGGGTGACAGAGCAAGACTCCTTCTTGAGGGGGGGAAGAAATATATGTGTGTATATACATACACACACACACACACACACACACACATATATACACACACATATACATACACATATACACACACACATATACACATATATACACATACACACGTATATACACACACATATACATATATTACTAGAATATGTATTGCTATTGTTCTGTCCGAAACTCCTACCAAGTTACTCTTCTGCAAAAAACAAACTAAAGTGTCTGGTTTTCCTTCAATTTATCCATACTATGAATATCTAAGGGCCACATCAGTGTCCTTTTTTCATCTTTGCACCCCTACATTAGTGGCCGACATACAGTAAAAGTTCAATAAGTATTTGCTGAGTTGATCTAAATGTATGCCTATGTGAGACCCACTGGATAATAAGGCCAGACTACAGATGGTGGATTTCTGCATGCTCTGTAAATACATGCACAATAAACAAACAAATCTAGGCTCTCAATTGTAATATAGTATTTAAAAATGCAAAAGAATACTCAAGACAAAAGCTCTATCATTATTTTATACCAAGAGCAGGAAAAGATGTTTCCTAAAACCTCAAAACTACTAAAGGATTTTAATGTCTAATATGAAAATGATGTATTCTGAATACTCTTCCCATCCACTTTACCAATGCTGCATTCAGGTTATTATAAAACTAGAGAATCAATCCACCTTTATAATGCATTTTTAGAATGTATTAGAATGACAATAATTGTTAACAGCCTACAGATCTATTTCCAGCAGCAGAAAGCATCAACACATGTATGAAAAAAGGTGATTCTGACTCAAAGTCAAATTAGGAAATAAGATACATAGAAGAAATATGGAGATTAGGTCACACCTTCCAATGAAAAAAATATTCATTCCAAAAGTGATGTCATGGGTCAGCATTGAATCCAAGTGTAAGGTTAACATTTTGTCTCACTAGAAAAAAATGAATTTGACCTTGTAATATTTATATCACACAAAAAATACTGCAGACAGATTTCTTTCTGAAAGCCTTCAGATTGCTTCTTGTCAAACCGTCTGTGTCAGAGATGTGAAATGTGATCTTAACTGGTAGCCATATTTGATGGTGGCAGCACAGAAGACAGGACTGGGAAATGTTTTAGTGTGGCCTCTTTTCTTTTCTTTTCTTTTAATTTGTGTTTGCCACTATTTTTGTTATGTCTGCTCAGAAGAGTGCAGATGTCTTTGAGGGCAGCTCTCAGGCAGAATTGCTTCTTTTTGTAAAACTGTTAACAGTTTTAGATTAAAAATTTAAAGGCAGTAGATTCTGTCTGAACTCAGAAAGGCAAAGTCACCTACCTCAACTTTTGATAAAGCACAGCAACACACTGTAAAGCGACCACAGAACAAAAACTTCCAAAGATGACACTGGCAAATAAAAAGCTATCATGATTTTGATGAACGTTAATTATAGTAAAATATATTATTTATCCTTTTAAATATTTACAATGAATTAGGGGAAGGAGAGCATTACAAAGTTTTTAAACAGGCACTAATTAAACAATGAGTTGGGTTTTCTTATACAAAAGTAATATTTTTTAATCTCCAAGAATGTATAATTTCTAACAACTTTAATGGAAATGCCCTGCAGGATAATATTTAAGCAGGTTATACAGACTTTTTCTTCAAAAATCAAAGTATATGCTCCAATGTATTTTTCAAGTTATTTCGTATCGACTTGTAACCTCTATCTTCATTATTTTCCCATAGGCAGAAAGTTTATGCCTTATATTTTGTAAACAAAGGTAAATATACCTTTCAAAGGCCAATCACATGATTCCTCTGACATGGTCAAATATGTAGTAGGTGAGCAGGAGGCTACAGAGAGGCAGCCTGGTGAATAAGGTGGGAAAAGTACAGGGTTTGGGATCTGATAGATGTGGGTTGGAATGTCCAGCCTGTGACTTCCGCCATACCACCTAACCTCTACAAGTCTCCATTTAGTTTCCTCATCAGTGCACTAGGGATGATAATACCTACCTTGACATGTAGTTTTATGGGATAGCCTTTACAGGTATAAAATACGTGTCATAATCAATCGTAACAGTTATTGTTCTATTACCACTCCTGCAATTATAATATTGGCTCTTGCTATGAGAACCTAATTGGTAAAAGCATGTTACAGTCAACAACACAAAATATCTTATTTATTATCTAAGTTAATGTTACATTAAATATATACAAAGACTAAAAGTGCCGAGGGGCTCAGAAGAGAAAGGAACATTAGGGTGCAAATAATTAGGGATGACTTCAGTGGGAAGGGACTTGATCTTAGCTTTGAAAAATAGGTGGGATTTAGGAAGTTTAGAGGGGCAAGAGGGTGGGTGCACACACGTGAAAGGCATTTTTATGTGAAAATCTCTGGTTACTAAAACCATGTACAGCCCAAACCAAATGTGTCTGTAGGCTGGTTTTGACCCCTGGGCCATAATTTGTGACTCCTAATGTGCAAGAAATACACACATTTGGAGAAAACAAGGAAACTACTCAGGGACTTAGGTGAAGGTAATAGTAAAAATAAGTCCCACTTACTGAACAACTGCTATGTGCCAACTGCCCTCTGTGTCTCAATTTCCTCTTCTGTAAAATGGGGCTAGTAGTTCTTAATTCAGGGAAAACACCTAGAACATTTCCTAATCTTTGTAGGCATTGAAACACTGGCTTTGATTTTCACGCTGCTGCTGCTGCTCCAGTACCAGGCCCTCTGCAAGGCACTTTCCATAAGCAACATCCTCTACTTCTCACGATAATCCTTCAAGCCACATAGCAACAAATTGGAGGCAGTGGTTAGAATAGAATAGAGTTGAACATACAAATGTCGGACCTGGCCAGGCACAGTGGCTCACTCCTGCACTTTGGGAGGCTGAGGCAGGTGGATCACCTGAGGTCAGGAGTTCAAGACCAGTCTGGGCAACATGATGAAACCCCGTCTCTACTAAAAATACGAAAAATTACCTGGGCGTGGTGGTGTGCACCTGTAATCCTAGCTACTCAGAAGGCTGAGGCGGGAGAATCGCTTGAACCCAGGAGGCAGGGGTTGCAGTGATCCGAGATCACGCCACTGCAATCCAGTCTGGGCAACAAGAGTAAAACTCCATCTCAAAAAAAAAAAAAAACAAAAAGAATGAAAAATGTTGAACTTGATATGGTAAAAGGAATCACTGATGAACAGCTTTAGGCACACCAATATTTTTTGAAGATTGGGGTGGCAGGAGCAGGCTAGCTGGGAAGCAAAAGAGCCACTGAGATCCTTGCTGTCCAGGCAATGAGATTCTGAGAGGCACTTTGAGGGTTGTAGAAATGGGGTGGAGAGAAAAGGATTCTGATACCAAAAAAAAAAAAAAAAAAAAAAAATGGGCATGACATAATGTCTTTATGATTCACCACCATTTATCAAGTGCTTAAAATGTGCCAAGCAATGTGTTCAACGCTTTTATGCTAATTATATCACTGAATTTTCCCTGCATTACTCTGGGTAGTTACCATTAACATTTGCATTTTGCAGATGAGTAAACTGGGGCTAAAGTTTACATCACTTTTCCATGGTAATACAGCTGGCTAGCAGTGGGGCCAGGATTTGAACTCAGATTTGTCTGACCGCAGAACCAGCCCTCTTGGCCTCTACACTGCCAGTTCTTGTATGGCAATATTTATGATGATAAATACACCATCTGGTTGTAAGAATTAATTGATATTGATTTCTTTGTTCTTCAGAATGCATCTCTTTGGTATCTGAGGTTTTACTCTGTACTAGATATTGTCAAGGCATACCCATTTTTAAACAAAGAATGCAAATTCCAATTGCCAGTCATCAATATTTTGAAAAATATAATACTGACAAGACAGTTCTGTCAAGGTATATACATATCTGTGGTGGTTTTCGTGAAAATAAACTTATTCATGAAAATAATTATTGCTCTTCTCCATTGGGTCGAGGTTTGTAATCAGATGGAAAAGAGACTCATATAAAGGCAAAGCAAAAGAAGTTTCTATATGGCAAAATCAAAAAGTTAATTTCATGAAACCAGCTGTTTTAAATGGGGTTGTTTAGAAGGCATTGTTCATATCTATTTAAATAGACCCCAGCCCGACCAAAATGTTAATCTGTCACTTCTAACTGATCCTTTACAAAACCTTAGACCACTGCTTACAAAAGGAATGTAGTTTATTACAGTTGTTGCACTCCAAATGAATATTGATTTCAATCTCAGAATGCTATGAAAGGACTTGCATCAATTACACAGTACATCAGAGTCATAATGCAAGTTACCTAGTTCCAATGATGCACACAGCAAATCAATCATTCACTTTCACACACCTTTGAAGAGACACCAGCCACCAAGAGCTTCCTTTATCTAAACCTTAAAATAATCCATGCAGTGCAAAGTGGTGATAGAAAAGGAAACCATCACTAGTTTTTTTAAAAGCCATAGGCTACTGTCAGAAAGCCATTATAATTACTCCCTTTCAAGTGGGCTGTGTGTTAATACAAATACAAATGAGGGGGTAAAAAAATGAAGCCTTAATGACAGCATTATGAGGGGAGGTTTCTCCTTTACATTATTTATTTATTCAATGGAAAATTATTTGGCAATTATGATAAAGCAACTAGAGGACAATGACTTTCTTTTGAATCACTAATTAAAATGCTGATTGCCCGTGGAGTGAGATGTGCAGTTATGGTCAAACAAGAACTTTCATTGTGCTAAACAGCTTGGGCTGGCCTGACACCTGGGTGGGGAGGCGAGGTATGAATCGAACACACTTCATTACTAAAATCAGACTCATTTTTATTCAGCAAAATTGTAACAGAATGTTATGAATCTGGGCAAGATAATACTGTAGCCAGCAATCTTAAGAGATTAAAAAGAAAGAAAACCCAAGTTCTAAAATGAATAACCTTATGAAGTCTAAGAGTATATTTGATACACATCAAGTAGCTTTTCATGTGAAAGGTTTTTTTTTTATAAATTTGCACTTTCTGTGTTCTTAGCTCTCTCTACAAGTTACCTTTATGTGCATACAAACGTCAAAGAAATGTCACCTTCTTAACTCAACATAAATGCTCTTTAAACACAGATGATTTCCCTTCAATAAGGGAAGAAATGTCTTACAATTAATTGTGAAGAGGAAATTGCCTTTCTTGTAACCTAATGAATTCAGAGCTTTAAATTGTACTAACTAAAATCATGGTTTTCCCAATAACACTGAAATACTCATCATTTTTGAAAATGAAAAATATATTTCTTATACTTTCAACTTGTTTACATTCTTAAAAATTCAATTAAATTTATAAAGTTAAAGGAGAGTAGGTGCCTTTAACCAGTAACACTCATCATTAGAAAATGCATTCTTTTCAAAGATTCAGTCTCTCACAGAAGAATAAATTTTTAGATTTAGAAGAGAAATGAGAGCTCATTTACCCCCCACCCAATTTGGAAATTTCCTCTATTGTATCTCTCAGAAAGTCCTGCCTCTGCCATGACTTGGAGAAGATGATGTTTATCACCCTGAAAAGACCATCCCACTTTAAACGGTTCTGAAGGTCAGCAAAAAAATGCAAAGGTCAAATTGGACTTCCCATCACTTCTACCCTTGGAGCCCATTCTGCCACTGGAGCATCACAAGATAGATCGATCCCTCTTCCAAATGACACCCTTCAAATGTTTTAAGACAGCATTCATGCTTCCTTCAAAGTTTCCACTTTTCCAAATTTATTATCTCTAGTTTTTCCAGCTTGTCCCTTTGTAACTTTGTGTCCACCTCCACAATCCATCCCTCTTAACAAATTAGAGAAAAAGAAAAAGATACATATTCTAGATGTGGTCAAATTATTCAAGAGTAATGGGACCAGTTTCTTTTTTTGTTTGCTTGTTTTTTCTGTTTCTAATTTTTAAAGCCATGACACGACAATGAATCATATTCATCTCACAGTCAACGAAAACATTTAGATCAATTTTATGCAAATGAGTTAATAAAAGTACAAATTTTATGAACTTTACATTTATTGCTCCTAGATTTCATTTTCTTTGTCCATTATTAATCCTAATGAAATCTATTTCTGTCCACTTGATGTTATTTAATCTCTCTAAGGCTTAGTTTTTTCATGTATAAAACATTTAGTGCAGTAAATTCTAAAGAAGCACTAGCTACCATTTAGGGAATATTTCACAAATGAAAAAACTAAGGCACAGAGAGGTTCAGTAATTTTCTCAAGGTCACTCAGCTAATGACAGGGCCAGGCTTTAAGTTTAGACCACCCTTAACTCCCACACTATCAATGACTATTCCTCTTAATTTTCTGACTTGTAAAACATGAACAAATGGGACTGTGATAAACTGTTGAACAGAACCATATTGAAGCAGCATCTTTTTAAAGACCAGACTTCTATTTGATTAATTTATCTCTGGGAGATCATTTGCTCAAAAACCCATAAATCCCTCACCATACAATACATGTATTCACAAAATGCCCACAACCAGAAAATAATTTCTCATTTCTCAGTGACTTGCATAATCTGAGATACACTATGCCCTGGGATTTTTTCTACTCTAGGTTCAGTAATCATTTTTTTAAAAAGGAAATGAGGTTAGCTTGGCATCCTGGCTGGCATCTAATGACTACTATCTTTTCTCAAGAGCATCAATTCATCCATTTAATAGTTCCCATCATAGAATATGTCTAATTTTAGGCATCCATTTGTTTCAAAATATCAGGAAATTGGCTCATCTCTCCTCTTTTCTGGATTTTCCAAAGTTTTCCAAGAGTGATTCCACAATCCCAGCTGAAAATTCCATTAGTGCCATGAGATGAATTTATAGCGATTTAAGGCAGCTAGGAGCTCATTTAGAATCTCTACACTTACTTGAGGTTTTCAGGTTCTTTTAGTTACGGTTGTGCTACCCTTTCTAATTTGAAAAACCATTATCCTTTACAGAGAAAACAGAAATTAAATAGAATTTAGTAGTGTTTCTTTCTCTGTAGTCATCTTTTAACATTATACCATCTGTTCCAAACAATGCAAATCGGCAAATATTTATGAAACGCCTGGAATGTGCAAATATTTTTTATGAGAATGAAAGGAACACAAAGATGACACAGTGTGCTTAAAAATTAGGAAGGAGGTGGGGCAGAAGGCTGCAAGGGGAGTTACAGAGAAATAAATGGTTACGTATTTTGTAAAAGAGAAATGAACACACAGGAGAACAAAAAAAAAACTGCTACAGGATCCCATAGAGAAGGTGCCAATTAAGCAATGGGTTAGGTCTTTTTTTTCTTTCCTTTTTTTTTGTTTCCATACACAACTTTAAATCTTTTTTCATGGTTCTATATATATATATATTTTTTTTTTTTTTTTTTTGAGACGGAGTCTCGCTCTGCCGCCCAGGCTGGAGTGCAGTGGCCGGATCTCAGCTCACTGCAAGCTCCGCCTCCCGGGTCCATGCCATTCTCCTGCCTCAGCCTCCCGAGTAGCTGGGACTACAGGCGCCCGCCACCTCGCCCGGCTAGTTTTTTGTATTTTTTAGTAGAGACAGGGTTTCACCGTGTTAGCCAGGATGGTCTCGATCTCCTGACCTCGTGATCCGCCCGTCTCGGCCTCCCAAAGTGCTGGGATTACAGGCTTGAGCCACCGCGCCCGGCCATGGTTCTATATTTTACATGTGTACTCTGAAAACTGGTGTGTGACGCTTTAGACAACCACTCTCCTTTTCTTTTGTTATCAATTATTGTCAGAATTTTATTATTAGAGCCTACCACATCCACATGCCATCACTCAATCACCTTTTCATTCATTCGCTCATTTATTCCATGAATATTGCTATGTCCACTAAATACCACACAGTCTTTTACAGTCTTAAGTCATGGAATTACACATATCACATTTTTAGATTATCTACCATGAGCCAAGTGCTACAGAGCCACTAGCTCTATATTTAAGGGGCAAAAAAATTTTTCATTTGTATTGTTTAAAAATCTGCTGCGTAAATTCTGTTACAGTTCTAGCTATATACAGTCTTCACTTGACCAACAAATTCTCCCTTAATTTAGAATTAAGTTGAGAGTATTCAATTATTCCATTGTTTCCTCAATCATTTGAGAGATTGTTTTTAGGGCAAAGCATCAATTTTTCAGATTTTGGGGGACAATCTGTAGAGATGAAATTCCCTGACATTACTATACCTACATGATTGACAGTTTTACAATCCCAACAATTAAAGCATTATTGATTTCAAAAAGTAGCCAAAAACTACTCTTTTCAATTATTTTATCCATACCCAAGTACTTTCTACTCAAATATCTTTTGATATTTCTGGGATTTAAAAATATTACTTAAATACTATTTATATTGTCAAAGTAATAGATGTTTACTGTTGAAACATTTAAAACTATAAAGAAGCAGAAAAACAATTACCCACAATTTTACTGCCTGTAGGTAATTTCTTTAGCATTTTAGTGTATTTCCTTCTTGAGAATATGTAGGGGTGTGTATATGAATACACACACTTGTCTGTGTATGTATATATATTCTGTGTGTGTATATATGTGTGAGTACTGCATGTGCACCTATAATACATAGTGGGTCCTCTGCATTTTTTAAATCTGCTTCTTGCAAAGAGAAAGGTTAGTCCTTACATTGTAAGTCCTTCCCCTTAATCCTTGGGACAAGATTGGCTCACACTCCTTATGCTGTAATTTAGTTTTCTGCTTAAAACCTCTACTTTATACTCAGCATACAGATATCTGACGGTATTAATCCCATCCCCATTATTACTATGGTTTCCAGAGAATTTTCAGGACCTTCATTCACCCCTCCTTTTTGTTAGTCAGTTATTAATTTTAAGTTTTGCTTAGTTTTATTTTCTTCTCTTTACTAGCCCCAAATTTCAATTTAAAATCCTCTTGGTCCTAACAACAAGCCACCCATGAAGGTCATTCTTCCCAGTCCTGAAAACTTGAAAAACAGAAGAAGACAGTTCGTCTCAAACGTTGTAAGTTAGAATCTAGAACTTTAGAGATACATTCTCAGGCCTTTCTAACCATCTCACTCCTAAATACATTGATCAGCAGAAGTGGTAGCACCCCCAGCTTCAAAGAGATTTAACAGACCAGTCATTAATTCTCATATTCTCACTCCAAGAATGTAGTCTATATTTCATAAAAGCCATTTCTGATCTACATACAACCTCCTGCCACTTCCCAAGAGAGACTACTGCCAGTATCTGGAGTGTACCGAGTAAGAGTCCTCTGCAGCTCAGCACCTGTGAATACTCCTCACTGCTGGGCACAGTACGGGGCAGTGCTTCCTCTGAAGGTCCGGCTCATGCTCCAAGGGAGTCTCCCACACCTGCTGTGCAGCTCTGGTAAGGCAGAGGTACCTCTTCTCTTTCCATGTGGAATCAAGTTCCTATGCTCACCAACCTCTTGATGTTGGTTTACAATTTCCTGTTGATGTTCTTTTCTTCTTGGAATGTTTATTCCATTCATTTTGCCCTCATCAAAAAATAATCTAAGAAGTAATATTATTTACTTCTTACAGGTACCTAAAACAAGCAAACCTTCTCTTTCCACAGTTCAACAAATTTATTTACTAAAAAGAATAAATATGACTTGTTATTTTAATATACTAAGTTTTCATGATGTGTCATTTAGTCATTTACGATGTCATATATCACATTTCAAAGACTACATTAATAATCATTTTCATAAAAGGATGTGATCATTATCTGAAGATTAGTTCAAATGAATGGTATAATATTTTATTACAATTGTGGCATTTGAGTAGCTTATTTTATATTGAGGATACTAATTAGACATGTATCTCTACAACTTTAGCAGGAACAAAAAACAAATTTATATTTCTCTACAATTATTTATATATTTTTCATACTAAAGGCATATTATGAAATAGAATCCTTGAACAAATAGTATACTCAATAAATAAACAATTCCTTTCATTATCTGTGTCTCTGCTATAAAAATGCATCTTAGCATCCTCCCCAAATAATGTGACAAAGTAACATTTTAATATTAACTAAAAATTAACATATTTTTCTTTGCCTTTTCTAAACAGATTATGGGAATAATTTTTTAAATATGCTTTTCTGATTTGAGTAATACCTTATGGGAAGTAAGGAGTAAGGTCAACTCTACTGATCCTGCACTGAAGATGTTTTAGATTAAATTTTTTTTGTTGTTCACTTGGACATATATAGAAAAGTAGAAATAGTTTTATTTCTTTTTTCAGCTTATTTTATTGTGATATTTCCATGTTGTTACTGACATGAAAAGAAAATGACAAAAATTCTGGAGAGCAGTTTGACAATATTTATCCAAATTTAAATGCATATTCCACATATTCCACCTCTCTAAATTTATCCTAACAATTCTAGTAACTGACACATACACAGATGCAAAAAGATATCCACATCATTGTTTATAAAAACAAAATATTGAAATCAGGTTAAACATCCATTAATAAAGAACTGCTTACATAAAATAATACGCAGTTAAATAGTGCGCAACTATAGAAAATGTTGATGTAAAGATTTCTAAAATACATTATTAATTTTTTAAAATCATAGTAAGATCAACATGTACAGTAAAATATATTTTAAATGCATGGATGTATACAGAGTTTATAAGATTATCACCAAATTTTTTAAAATGTTTATATTTCTGTGAAGTGGGATGACAGGTTTTTGTCTTTAAATTTCTGTACACTGTGTGGCATACAATAAGTATGTATTACATTTAAAATCAAAAAAGGGAGATAGTAGAACTATCCAAAATGTAAATTCTCCTTTAAATTCATTATCTTAAATTAATTAAAATGAGCCAAAACACATGATTCTAAATTCCATGTAAGACTTTTTCTTTTAATAGAAATGCTAAGTCTGGATCATTTTAAAACATTTATAAGAGAATCTGCCATAAACCTTTAATAACTAGAGAAATAGACAAGACAATCTCTAGGGATACAGAGCTCCATGTATTTATGAAATAACAGCCAATATTCTCATTTGTTGTACGATGAAACCATCTAATCTAATCTGCATGTATTCTTTGGGTATGGAGAAACTGAGTGAAGAATACAATACTTTTTCTGACTTATTTCACTCATTGAAGCAGTATATCTTATTAGCAAGTAGTCAAAGGTCCAGTGGAGTTGACTGAATTTGCTATCCCACAAGGGTATGGACAATTTTCAGTCAGAAAACCCATCTATTCCCACTGCTTTCTCAGTTCCCAAGAACACTCAAATTCCACTAATCATGATACTGATCAACAAATCTGAACAGTGAATTCTCTTTCATGCTTTGCCACTGTTTATATATAAACATGTTAATTAAAAGATATGACTTTGGGCCAGGCACAGTGGCTCACGCCTGTAATCCTAGCACTTTGGGAGGCCGAGGCGGGCGGATTGCCTGAGCTCAGGAGTTCAAGACCAGCCTGGGGAATACAGTGAAACCTCATCTCTACTAAAAATACAAAAAATTAGCCAGGCATGGTGGTGGGCACCTGTAATCCCAGCTACTTGGGAGGCTGAAGCAGGAGAATCTCTTGAACCCGGGAGGCGGAGGTTGCAGTGATCCGAGATTGCGCAACTGTACTCCAGCCTGGGCGAGAGAGCAAGACTCCATCTCAAAAAAAAAAAAAAAAAGATATGACTTTGAGGCCGAAAACATTATATACTTTTCCTGATACCATTTAGTTTGAAGTTTCTCATAGGGTCTAAATCTGAAAAGTGAATCTCTAAGTTAAAAGACAGAAAACAAAAAACATGGTTCCTGCTATTTAGCAAGTTAATAGTTCTCTTTAAACTTTGGTTACATGCACCAATACATGCCTTCATTGCAATAATCAGCCAATATTAGAAATTGAATATTTGAAGTAGATAGCAACTAAAAACTTTGTTTTGTGCAAGTAGGGGTCTCAATTCTCTTCTGCTCTACACCCCTACCACTTGAGAAAAAAAGTTAAAACCTATAGTTAGTGTGATAAAACTCACAGTGCTCTTATATCATTAGTGAAATTATAAGGGATAGGGCAAGGCTGTTTTTAATTGTTCTGTGCAGAGGCCTGGATGCTGGAGGGAGGACGCAGGTTGGAGAGAGGAAGGCCAGTAAAGGCAGCCACAGCCCCAGGTCTCACTCAACCTGAGAAGCACCACTTCTATCTGTTCTACATGCTGGGCTCCTGCGTACGATTTTATTTGGAGAAACGGGCCTACTGCTAAGGGGGGAAAGGAAGAAGATGAAAAAAGAAAGGAAAGAAAAAACCTTTGAGGTAAAAAAGCACATGAACCCTGGCCTTTCTAACTGAGAAACCTGAATTTTTTATTCATGTCTGCCACAAACCAAGAGTACACCTTGGGCAGGCCATCTCAATTCTCACAGCCTGCAATTAGAAGCAACACTGACGTGGAGAAAAAGGCACCAAAAGCAAAAACAAGGAAGGGAAGGAAAGAACATATCTGGTTTATAATTAAATTATTTTCTAAGCATAAGTAGGACATAAAGACTAAAGGCAATGGAAAAACAAGTAGGAAAAGCAGGACTCTGCTTTAGAAATTGCTGATTTCTCATGAATTACAGCAGGTCCTCTAACAATGTCATTTTGTTCAACCTCATTTCCTTATAACATTGATGAGGAGGAAAAAAAAAACTGATTTCTAGCCAGGGCCACTGTCTGTGTGGAGTTTGCAATGTTCTCCACAAGTCTTTGTGGGTTTTCTCCAGGTTCTCTGATTTCCTTCCATATCCCAAGGCTATGCACGTTAAGTGACCTGCTGGTAAGTCTACATCGTCTCAGTCTGAGTGAGTGTGGGTGTGTGAATGTGCCCTGTGATGGGATCATGTCCTCTCCAGGGCTGATCCCCACATTGTACCCTGAGTGGAGCTGCCAGGATAGGCTCTGGCTACTCATAACCCTGAATTTGAATAAGCGGGTTAGGAAATGAATGGATACAAATTATTGTCAAATAAAAATTGAAAAGTATACAAATGCATGGCGAAAACTGATGCAGTATAAAAGTGCTCAATGTGCCATCATATCGGTTGTTTGTTTTTGAATTCCATGATGGTTTAAAGTGCTTCTTACAATTTTCACTTTTGCAAACATCTATTCCTCGATTTAACCCACCACCACAGTAACTACCATTACTCACAAATTCAACAAAAGTTGCATAAATAATTATTAGTCTTTCTTAAATGTATTTAGAGCTCACATCTATGTCAATGTTTTTCTTTCTTTTTTTTTTTTTTTTTTTTTTTTTTGAGACAGGGTCTGGCTCTGTCACTCACCCAAGCTGGAGTACAGTGGCATGACCCTGGCTCACTGCAGCCTCAAACTCCTGAACACAAGCAATCCCCCCACTTCAGCCTCCCAAGTAGCTGGGACTACAGGTGCATGCCAGTACTCCCAGTTATTATTCTTTTTTTTTTTTTTTTTTTTTTTTGCCCAGGCTGGTCTTGAAAGTCCTGATCCCAAGTGATTCTCCCTCCTTGGCCTCCCAAAGCACTGAAATTATAGGCATGAGCCACTATGCCCAACCTACTTCAATGTTTAATATTAGAAGAGCTTGCAGTCTTTATTTAGAAGCTTGGTGATGTTTCTGCAACCAGAAATATCTCGTAGGAACTTAATTCTTATCATATCAATTAGCCTATGGTAAAATTGTTATCATTATATATCATTTTCCTTACAGCTCCCAAGAATGTATCAATGACATTAAGTGAGGGCTTATTGTATTTGTAAGTATGTACCTTCTTAAATAGATTGGCTCAAAGTTAGTCTGAAGGAGAACTGTCTTGTCCACTTCTCACTTTGACTACTGAAACTATAAACATTGGTACTTTTAGAATGCTACTGCCAAATATAATAGGTATGCAGTTACATTTCAATGAAAAAGAGGATCTCTATCCCCCTGGTTATGACCCACATCTGTAGGGACATTCTCCACCCTGGAAGTAAACAGAGAGGTTCATGCTAACCATGCAACATCTCCTTCATCCAGAGTTTAGGATATAGCCAGTAGAATAAATGTTGAGGCAATTAATTAAACTGGCTCTTTGATGAGATGATAACATTTTATTTATTGGACTCTAAAATTTTATTGAATGTCTACTGTTTGCCTGACACTGTTCCATGCATTATCTCATTGTCTCATCCAATCCACACAGTACAATTATTAGCCCCAATCTCTGAGGAAGTAACTGAATCATGGAATGAATGCAATGAATCTTAAAGATTACACTGTCCAGTGCCTTTATTTTATGGTGGACGAAAATAAGGCAAGGGGTTACTTAGTGTCAGAACCAGCACTAGACTATGGTTGTCCTCTGCACCTGCTTGGTCTTGGAGGTTTGGGGCTCTGGAGTTAGAAAGTATTTACATACCTGCTTTGGCACTCACCAGCCATGTGTTCTTGGGCCCGTTATGTGATCTCTCTAAACCTTGGTTCCTCACCTTTATAATGAAGAAAAAGCGGTACTATGGTCTTGGACTTAGTGAGATGGAAAAGATAAGGATGTGAAACACTTAGCATCTTGCCTGGCATAAAACTCTCGGTGAAAAAACAAGACTCTAGTACGACTCCTACCACTATTTATGCTACTGCTCATGCTTCCATTACACCAGCACCAGCATTAATGTCAATATTGTTACCACTGTCATCATTACTACATTAGGCTCTTCTTCCAAATAGATGCCTAAAGTGCTCTCTGCCTCACCATCATTGACTGCAATCACTCTCCCTCCTGAAATCAGCCTTTCCATCTCCCCGTATCAATCCAAACTTTGCACTGAGGCCCAAATCAAGACACGATTCTCTCAAGAAGCTGACCCTCAACTGTTAGAGCCCACATTGGTCCCCTAATCTGCTTTCCATATTACTGGATGCTTGCATTGGTGTTTAAAACTGTGATGTCTTTTGGTTTTGTTTAATTTCTTCTTAGTCCCCAGTGAGGTGGCTTGCTCTTCCAGGAAAGAAGCTGTCATTCACATTTCTTTTATTATCATTTACTTTTTCTAATACAGTGAGGAGCTCATAGTCAGCCCTCAAGAAATACTTGCTAGATTGAAAATAGAGTCTCTTCTCAACCTATAAACAAGATTCTTTTTACATTGTTATCCAGTCTGGGTCTGGACTCACGTACTATACTATCCTATAACAGTCACATTTTAAAACAATGTGATGCTAAATTAAGGTACTGGCATCAGATCCTCACAGATTTCACTTGAGAAGGTAGCATGTTGCAAAATAAGTTTCCCTATCAAAATGTGACCCAAGCACAGGTATAAATTCCTAAGGCCAGACTGACCATAACACTGACATACAGCTCATAAATTGCTGACCACAGTGGTCAGTCTATTACCTTTGCTAAGTTATTGAGTTTCTCAAATTTCATAATGTTCAAAGATTTTCTGTACATCCAAGGCCTACGCAATAAATAAATCACATGCCCATTCTGTGGGAGGTAGAATTCTTACCTAACGTTCATTTCTTATATTTCCTATAAAACCCTCAAAATTACAAAGACTATAACTTTCATGTGCTACAATTTTAAACTTAAAAATTGTAAGTCCTCATTCTTTATACTCTTTCAGAATGTGAATGTCTGTCTAGCTTTTGTGTATGTGTCATTCTCTAGTGTCTTTTTAAATTTCGTGATTTCACGTTCTCTTTGACCTTTGACTAACACTCCTAAGACCAGTCTCTGTTCAGAGATAATCACTGTTATCAAGTTGGCATGTACTCCCCTATAGCCTCTTTATATAAATTCACAAATATATATTTTTACCTATAGAAAATATACTGTATTCTTTTGTGACTTTTTTGTTTAGCATAAACAGTGTCATATTCTATATGTCACTCTATAACTTGCTTTTTTATCCCCCAAGAAATGGTGCTGGGGATAAATTTCCTTGTCAGTAAAATAACACATGTAGTTCATTTTTTTTAACTGTGCAGATTTCCACAATTTGTTTAACCAGTTCTCCATCAATGAACATTTAGGCTGTTTCTCTTTCTTGCTTTTATAAATAATGTTGCAGTAAGAGTCTCTGCTAGTGTTTCTCTATCATTCTTAGCATTTTATTAGGAATTATTTTAATTAAGTAAACATCCTAATTACATACAATTCCTTGGTAAACAATATGATACATGATTTTTTTTTTTCTTCTTTAACTGAAACTATGGCTTTCATCTATGTTAATATTAAATTTAGAGCTCTATCCTCACACCAGAACAGGAGTTGGCAACCTTGGCCAATAGGCTAATCTCACTCATTGCCTGTTTTTGGAAATAAAGTTTTATTGGAACAGAGCCACACTCATTCTTTTCCATATTGTCTTTGACTACTCGGAGCTAAGTGGATGGGACAGAGACCATATGGCCCTCAAAGCCAGAAATATTTACTATCTGTCCCCTTTCCAAAATATTAATACTTTTCCAACCCCTATACTACAACATGAAACATTCTTCCTCTGACATTTTTCTTTTGTTTGTACAAAGTGTAAGTTAAAGGGTCAGTATCTTTACATTTTAAGTGTAAAGCATGTAGTAGCACTTGCTTCTAAAAACCAAACAAAAATTCCACATCTGCAGAACAAAACAATATCTCTTTTGAATTCCACAACTGAAACTATGCAGTATAAAGCCATATCTGCTTTGGATCCTTCACAACTTTTGAAAATACTTAGTAATTTAATTAAATTCAAAATTTCCCTTTAAAATAGGAAGTTATCCCTCAGCCTGACTGCTGATTTAGGTCACCATTTTGAAAACATATATATACATTTTTTTTAAATGATGTACCTGCTATAGCCTAATAGTATTTCATAATGTTTGAGACAAAATTACAGAATTAGGCAACGAGGAAGCTAAGTTAAGTGACTCGTGCTTCTAGGCTTCCCTGCACCTTGTGGCATCTGGGATGCTTGTGCCAGGCGCTACTAAGACCCTTCCCAGTCCTCACATTCTGTGGCTCCTATAATCCACACTTAAAAAGGGGTACTTATAGTAGGAACCTCGTTTATTTAAATTAACACTTAAAATTATGACAACATTCACTGACAAGCTCTATTATCAAATATTGCCACTGACTGTGATATCTACGTTAAAGTTGGAAAATGGTGCTAACAGATAACAAAAAAGTCATAATTTAAGCTTACTCTGTGCTCATGTACAATAAACTAATGTTTGCAAAATTAATTACTAATAGATTCTACACTTATTTAAAATAATACAAGGAGACCCAAAACATGCATAGATGAATTTGCTCCTATTAGAATATTATAAATGTTCTGATTCTTTTAAACTTGGCTTGCCAGGTTGTGTTATGCTTGTAGGGAAAAGGAAGAATGCTTCCAGCCATTGCCCGACATAAATGTTTTTTTCAACATTTCTCTTATGAAACATTATGGAAGGTATAAAGAGGGTCCCAACAGTTATATAAAGCAATGAATTCCCATTTTGTTCTCCCCTACCAAGAGAAAGAATAGAGAAATGAGTCCACCCATTTACGTTTGGTCAAAAATAATGGTAATAATAATCACTTATCAATTATTTACTGATTGACAGTTGGCAGACTTTTTAAACTTTTTAGATGCATTTAGTGACCAGATTGCTTAGTCTCTTAGAAGACCAGGCTGTGGGCCAGGCGCGGTGACTCACGCCTGTAATTCTAGCACTTCAGGAGGTCAAGGTGTGCGGATGATGAGGTCAGGAGATTGAGACCATCCTGGCTAACACAGTGAAACCCCGTCTCTACTAAAAATACAAAAAAAATTAGCCAGGCACCTGTAGTCCCAGCTACTCGGGAGGCTGAGGCAGGAGAATGGCGTGAACCCGGGAGGCGGAGCTTGCAGTGAGCCCAGATTGCGCCACTGCACTCCAGCCTGGGCGACAGAGCGAGACTCCGTCTCAAAAAAAAAAAAAAAAAAAACACAACAACAAAAACCCACCAGGCTGTGATAACCCATAGCTTCCCCTCCCCCTGCCAATTACTCACCAAAAAATTAGCACGATAATTTGTTGGTAGTGCTGTAGTTGTGTGGAAAGAATATGGAAGAGGGGTGGAGAAATAAATGCTTTTCTCTATCAAAGTCTTAAGTCCAGGGTGGATGCAGGACCTAGTTTGCCCAGGACAGCCAGCTTTACACCAGGTTGTCCTAGTGTTATGATGAATAGCCCCCACTTTCCCCTCAAAATGTCCCAGGCAGAACCACCAATGATGTGATCACTCTCTCTAGGCCCAGCCTTTCTCCCTTCAGCTTTGACTCCTCTAGTGCCTCCTCTTTATCTTTTCCTTGAGAGTCCTGATTAGGAAGGTTCTGAAGCAAGAAGCAGGGAAGCACTGGTTTGGAAAAATCAATAGAGCCGGAGACAAGTAGGCTCCAGAGATCCAGAGAGCAAGAGGAGATGAAGGAAGTGGTCAATGTGCCGAGTCAGGGGAGGAGGCTGAGGTCAATGTCAATGGCTCCCTGCCTTCTGGTCAGCCAGCTGGCTCACCGGGAGGGAGTTACATGCTTCCAAGTTTGGCTGTTGAGGTTTAAGTGTTAGGGGCAGAGTTTCCGTGGAAGGATCGTTGTCATAATCATAAGGACACAGGTCAGTATCATGAGGACAGGTTATAGGAAAAGCTGAAAAGAATATCCTTGTTCAAAGGTCTAAAGTGAGACTGAAGACTCGCAAGTGCTATCATGAAAGCTGACATTTAAAAAAATGAGGAAAGCTCTCTGAATCCTTACGACCCAACCACCAAGTAATGTCCAAGGAACAGTAGCTTTAATTAACAACTTTGAGACTTCCACTGCCTGTAAATTTGGAACAACTCCCCTCTTCAACCCCAGTTTGCCTCTAAAGGGTTTCCTCTATTTGCCAGCACAGATTATTTCAGAGTGAGTTTCCTCTAGAAGGACGCCTTCCCTAGGTGGAAAATGTCGGCTGCTTGGGGTTCCAGCTATCTCAGGGACTGGGGACCCAACTCTCAAGCCCACCTCTCAGATTGTTAGCTGAGTACTGGGCAGCTGAAGGACTGTGACATGATGTGACTTGTGCTCCCAAGAAACTACATAGACGCACTAAGTAATCACAGAATAACAATGTAGTCATGTGCCACATGACATTTTCAGTCAAAGGCAGAGCACATATATGTAAATGGTCCCCTAAGATTATAATGGGGTTGAAAACAATTCCTATCACCTAGTGTCGGTGTAGCTATCATCATACCACGTTACTCACATGTTTATGGTGATGATGGTGTAAACCAAGCTTGTCCAACCCTTGGTCCACATAATATTTGATATATGCATAGTGTGTAATATTTGATAATGATAATAAATGACTAAGTTACTGGTTTAGGCATTTCTTATACTATATTTCTCTTAATTATTTTAGAGTGTACTCCATCTACTCACAAAAAAAGGTTAACTATAAAACAGCCTCAGGCAGGTCCTTCAGGAGGTATCCAAAAGAAGACACTGCTATCATAGGAGATGACAGCTCCAAGCATGTTATTACCCCTGAAGACCTTCCAGTGGGACAAGATGTGAAGGGGGAAGACGGTGATATTAGTGACCTTGATACTGTATAGTCCTAGGCTAATGTGAGGGTTTGTGTCTTAGTTTTTAGTAAAAGAGTTTTAACACTAAAAAAAAAACTTTTTACAATAGAAAAAAGCTTATGGAATGCAGGTAAAGAAAATATATTTTTATATATCTGTACAATGTATTTATGTTTTAAGCTGTTATTACAAAAGAGTCAAAAAGTTTTTAAAAATCAAAAGTTTATAAAGTAAAATAGTTATAGTAAACTAAAGTTATTATTGAAGAAAAATATTTTAAAAATAAATTTAGTGTAGCCTAAGTGAACAGTGTGTTTATAAAGTCTAGAGTAGTGTACAATAACGACGTAGGCCTTCACATTCACTCACCACTCACTCACTGACTCACCCAGGGCAACTTCTAGTCCTGCAAGCTCCATTCACAGTAAGTGCCCTATACAGGGGTACCATTTCTCATCTTTTTTCTATATTTTTACTTAACCTTTTCTATGTTTAGATACACAAATACTTATCATTGTGTTACAACTGCCTACAATATTCAGTACAATAACATGATGTACAGCTTTGTAGGCTTTGAGAAATAGGTTACACTATATAGCCTACTGTGTAGCAGGCTATATCACCTAGGTTTGTGTAAATGTACTCTATGATGTTCGCACAATGACAAAGTAGCCTAATGACACATTTCTTAAAATGTATCCCCGTGATTAAGCAACACACACTGTACTAAAAATTATTATTATAGTTGTTGCATAGCTAATATTTGAGTGCTCTCTACATGTCAGGCTCTGTTCTAAATGCTTCACACTAACTATTAATAGTTCATTTAATCTTAACACACCCCTAATAATGACGGCATAACTCCCATTTTACAGATTAGAAACCTGCGGTTAACTAATTTGCCCTAAGTCACATGTTAATAGGTGCTATAACCAGGATTCAAATCAGTGTAACGAGACTCCAGACCCTACCCACTCAACCACTTTACTACAATACCTTTCTTATATCAAACTCTTCTAAAATTCCAGGGTAAGTATGGTCTTAGAACCAGTTTTGATGCTCAACTTTAAAAGACTAGAATATCAAACTGCCTTAACCCAAAATAAGTCCAGGAAATCACACATACTATTCTTGAATTTCTCCCTTGAAAATTAAAATTAAAATGTAAAGGACAATGCTTTGTACTTTCCCCTATTCCTATGAATCACATAACAATCTTAAATCATTCAACTGTTGCAAAGCTTACACTGTGAAAATCTTACTTGGATTTCTTCTAAACCAAAATAACCTTCCAAAATATTCAGGGAAGATAACTCATGATGGTGTTATAGTCCTTTCTGAATGCTTCATTTAGACACCTACCAGAGATCCCTGCATGGACACAGAAAAAAAAAATCTTAAACTGTCTCTATTTGATCGTGCTTGCCTAGGGCATTAAGTCCAATCCACCATGTCTCACCTCAGTAACTCAACACAGACTAGAAAATTCTTACAGTCAGCTTTCCCAAGGGATTTGTTAAGTTTCACATGCATTTAGTTGTGCAGTTGGCCTGCTTAAATTGATAAACTTGTAGCTAAATTCTTTCTGCAGCAATGGGCTGTTGGGCTTTTTTTTTTTTTTTCAACAAGAGAGTAAATACTGCAAAAGAAGCTGTTACTCTGTGTTAGTGTTACCCATTAGTTTTTAGCATAATTGAGCTTACATTCCAATTTCTCAGTAACTGATAAGTATTCATTTTTTGGATGCAGTTAAAGGGTGAAAGGGATTAAAAAGGGCTAACACTGAAATATAATTATAGCAAGAAAGGTGAGGAAATGTTTGTCTTCAATTCTGCAAAAAATAAAAGAAACAAAAATTATGAATGAAATCATCATTTGTATTAAAACTCTCAAGTTGCTATGATGCATGCCTAGACAGGGAGACTCTCAATGATCTGCCCCATGGAGATGCTCTAGCCTAACCCACGCAATAATATGCAGAGAGCGTGAATGACTTCCCCAAGGTCACAAACCCCAACAACAACAAAGTTGGGATTAGATCACTGGTCTCCTAACTCTGCAATTAGAGCTCTTTCAAACATACCATCCTACCTGTAGAACATCTGCATCTGAAATCCTGTTTCATCCTAAACCTGAACATCTATTAAATCAACACATTACAGTCATTCAAATCATTATTCATTCCCAATTTGTTACCATCAGTACTACAGTTATCAGAATTTGTGAAAGCCACCTATTTCTTTCAGTCTCCAGGTATCAGTAAGTCCTATCATTTACTTTTATATCCTATGTTTCACAACTCAAAAGCCTATCAGAAATCTCTGGCTTCAGACTTCCACCTTCTCTAATTCTGTAGGGCACAGGGCCACTTCGCTGTCTGAAAAAAAGCAGGCTCCTTGATTTGACTCCATCTCTAACATATTGTATTTGTTTATTTGCAACCTGACAGGATCCTACAAACAACCATAAGAATTCCCTTCCCCGAATAATTTTTGATTCCTGTTCTCAAAAGCTATCAATGGCTCCCAACTGCCTCTTGAATCAAATGAAAACTCCTATCCAAATCTCTACACCTAAGTGTCTTCATCGCCATCCAATACATTTATTCAGCAAGTATTTGTTGAGTAATCATTGTGTGCCTAGTTACATGCTAGGCTCTGTGGGAAATTATGAGATATATGACATAGTCCCTGCTCTTATGGATCTTAACTATCAATGTGAAGAAACAAAACATGCACACAAACATTTTTATAGCAAAACAAGGCTAGATAAGTCTAAGTACCCAGAGAAGTGAGTGAAACACACAAGTGAAATATTACTGGAAGACAATGTGTTTATGTGCAAGGTTTCATGAGTTATACATGACATGAGCTGAGACTTGCTCCAGAAATGTACAAAACTGTACATTCTCCGGGGTCAGAATTAGCATCCTCTAAATTCAGAGACCGGGTCAGAATTAGCATCCTCTACATTCAGGGACTGCTATGACCACTCTGCCTGTAGAGTAGAGCCTTCCTGTGATTAGTTGTCAGAAATGAGGGTAGGGGACAGTGATTCGTTAGGCACAGGCTGAGGAATCTGGAGTTCATCCTCACACAAAAGGGAGGAAAAGAGATTACTAAATGAGAGTGGAGCAAGAAGAAAATGATTATTTATGTAGCAGCAATATTCGGGCTAGAGTTCTAGGTAGGGACTTACTATACCAACACCATCATTCGGAGATAAGGTCACTATCACGAGTGTGCACAGATGGAAGAAGAAAAGAAAGAACAGGCTGAAGAGGTATCCTGAAGGAACACTGCTAACCATAACTGCAAGGTACATGCCAAGGTAATGAAAGAATGAAGAGACTGTTGATAAAAAATAATGGATAATGAAGCCAGGAAAGGAGAGAGTGGTGAGTGTGAGGTGACGGCAGGGCACGTAAGCTCCGTAGGAAAATTGGAGACTCAGATCACCTAAATTTCAGGTGAAAAAGAAGGACGTGCTCTAGATTCATAAGATACTAGGAAAAAAGTGATGGCAAGAGATGTGTCCCCCAAAGCCCATGTCTTTTTCCTCAGAGGCACCCAACTACATTACCTTTCCCGGGCTCTTGAATGGAGGTGGGGACACAAAACAGAGTTCTGGTCAGTAGAATGTGGGTAGCCAAGCCCCACATATACCTCCCACGGATTATCCTCCATTTTCTGTCCATTTCACCAGCTGGATGAAGGAGGTTCTTAGAACCTACAGGAAGACTCCTAGAACCTAGAATGTAGCTATTACAAACCTGCATCCCTAGATAACTGCGTAGAATAGAGAAACATACACACAAAGATTCCCATCGGATCTGATGTAAAAAAGTAACCTTTTATTTTAAGTCACCGACACTTGGCACTGATTGTTACAGCAGTTAGCCTACTCTAGTATAGCTGCTTTTCCGAAAGAAATGTATGTCCTAAAAATACTGAGCTTTTCCAGCAAACCTTATTGTCCTCTACAACAGTCTGCTCCCTCTGTATTTTCATTTCATTCTTACTTCCTAGCATGATTTTCCCCACATTAATCCTTGTCCTTCCTGGCCTTAATATTTTTGCATAAGTTTTACATCCTGTATTAAAACAGACTTACCCCAGCTGACAAGAGTCACTGCAATAATTTTCCCAACTCCACAGCACTTGTGCAAATATCTCTATCCATCTGTAACTGGTTATGACTATGTTTTTATGTTTATTTTATCTGTTATCATGTATCTCCATTTATATTT
Source organism: Macaca fascicularis (assembly GCF_037993035.2). NCBI lineage: Eukaryota > Metazoa > Chordata > Mammalia > Primates > Cercopithecidae > Macaca > Macaca fascicularis. Next base: position 100,810,529 of record NC_088381.1, on the reverse strand, counting down.
GTTCCATTAGATTATAAACTCAATATGAACAAAGATTGTGTTTCCTATTTCCTTTGTAATTTCCTACATGCCTCATATATTGCCCTACACTGTCAGTGCTTCATAAACCCAACTAATTGAAGTTCAAACTTCTACTCATATACTTGCACCAGATGCATAACAACTCACAAAATCTGTGTCTATAACATAAATACATGCAGAGTCCTACAGTGGCACCCTGGTTTATCCAGCACATCAGGGAGTGAGCTGACACACAGAGTTAATCTTGGCCATCAAATATAATGCAGTATGGTGAAACACGGTGGCTAAACAACCTGCCACACTTAGTTGGCATTTGAGCCTGAAATACTCTCTAGTAAATCACATTTTGGCAATAGTCATTAAAATAGGTCTCTACTAGACTTGGTAGCAAGTAAGTTCAAACTGATCAAAATTAGTTTACACTTGTGCGACCTGAGCAACAACTGGTAAAAAAAAATAAATAAAAATTTTTAAAAAAAATTTTATTTAAGAGGCTGTTGACACTCTCCAGGCACCATTAAATCCTATTGCCAGCAACTCCTTCTTTGAAACTCAACTCCATATGGCCACCATTCTCTATTCCCCTAGCAGAGTGAAGGGTTCTCTCTTTTGTGTACTATGTCATTTTGCATAAATGTCAATTGTAGCATCATCATACTATGTGGCAACTGTGAGCCTTTCTGTCCACTTCATCACAACCCACCACAAATACCCTGGAGACAAGGACTGAATTTTTTCCTTCTCATATCTCCAGAGTCTATGCAACACTTGTAGCATCCTAAGTTATAATATTCAGGATATTTTTTATTACAAGCAACAGAAACTCAAGCTAAACAATCTTAAGGGGGGAAAAAAAACATGTAAGAGTAAGTATAACTGGGTCTAAGAAAATACATCACTAACAGATTTTCCCCCAGGCTATATGTAATTTTTGGAGCATCTTTACCAAAGGTAAGAAGCTTATGTTGAAATTATTTTCCTCCAAAATATCAAAGGAAATAATTAGAAAAATATGCATGTAATTACTAAAAATAAAAACACTTCAGTGGGGAAATAAAGACTGGGTAATCATTTAGAAAATGCAACTGTGTTAGACAAGGAATATAACTTTTTTTTTTTCTTTTTTTTTTTATTTTCGAGACGGAGTCTCACTCTGTCACCCAGGCTGAAGTGCAGTGGCGTGATCTCAGCTCACTGCAAGCTCTGCCTCCCGGGTTCACGCCATTCTCCCGCCTCAGCCTCCCGAGTAGCTGGGACTACAGGCGCCCACCACCTCGCCCGGCTAGTTTTTTGCGTTTTTAGTAGAGACGGGGTTTCACCATGTTAGCCAGGATGATCTCAATCTCCCAACCTCGTGATCCGCCCACCTCAGCCTCCCAAAGTGCTGGGATTACAGGCGTGAGTCACCGGGCCTGGCCGGAATATAACATTTATAGTAATATCCATCTAATTCCTCACAGTACTCCTATTGTAAATCAAGATATAGAAAAGAAGTTTAACTGACTTTTCTTTTTTTTACCACAATCAACATCTGAAATTAAAGAAGCAAAAATTGCTGTTTAAAAAACTAAATTACTGTTTAAAAGCAAATTTTGAGTACCCACTATGTTTTCTACACTGTAGTGGGCACAAGGAATAGAAACATGAATAGGATGTGGTCCAGCCCTGACGAAGCACACAGTGTGATGATGGGAAGAGGCAGGGCCATCACAACCCTCAGCACAACGTGAAGGGGCTGTGAGGAGGCCTCCAGAGCAAGGGTGAGCAAGGGGAGGAGGCCAATAAAGAATGCTACTGCCTGGGGAGGGGCAAGGCAGGGGCATGGGCTTCATAGAGGAGCCAGCACTACTGTTCTTCACCAAGAAAGGAGACAGGAAGAAGAGCATTAGCCAAAGTAGAGAAGGATTAAACAACAGCAACAACAAAGTGTTTTGGCAACAGCAACTATTTCCTTATGGGTGAGAGGAGACTACAGGGGAAGGAAAAGCAGGACAGGAAATGGAAAATTAGGTTGCAGGTGGATTGTGAAGGTCTCCTATAGGAAGCTGGGGAAACTGGAGCTTCATTCTGTACACAAGGGGGAGCCAGTGAAAGTTTGTTGAATTGTTTTAATTGAGGTGAAATTCACACGATGCAATATTAATCATTTTAAAGTGAACAATTCAGTAGCATTTACTGAAGGAGATGTGAAACCACTACCTCTATCTAATTCCAAAATATTTTCATCACCCCAAAAGAAAACCTTATACCCCTTAGGCACTCGCTCCCATTTCCTGCTTCTCCCATCACCTGGCAACCACCAATCTGTGTTCTGTCTCTATGGATTTACCTATTCTGAATATTTCATATAAATGAAATCATAGCATATGTGACCTTTTGTGTCTGGCTTCTTTCACTTAGCATTGTTTTGAGGTTCATCCACACTGGTACATCTATCAGTACTTCATACCTTTTTATTGCTGAGTAATATTCCAGTGTACATTTATAACACAATTATCTGATCATCTGTTGATGGCCATTTGGGCTGTTTTTGTCTTGTGGCTATTGTAAACAGTGCTGCTATGAACATGAATGAGCATGTACTTGTTTGAGTACCATTTTCAAATCTTTCAGATATACACCAAGGAGTGGAATTGCTGGGTAAGAAGATAATTCTATGTTTAACTTTTTGACAAACCACAGAACTGTTTTCCATAGTGGCTGAACTACTTTACATTTTGAATTAGTTTGCTTTCATGCTGCTGATAAAGACATAACCGAGTCTGGGGAATTTACAAAGGAAAGAGATTAATGGAGAACTCACAGTTCCATGTGGCCAGGGAAGCCTCACAATCATGATGGAAGGCAAGGAGGAGCAAGTCACATCTTACATGGATGGCAGCAGGAAAAGAGAGAACTTGTGCAGAGAAACTCCCGTTTTTAAAACCATCAGATCTCCTGAGACCCATTCACTATCTGGAGAATAGCATAGGAAAGACCCACCCCCATTATTCAATCACCGCTAACAATACGTGGGAATTGTGGGACTTGCAACATGAGATTTGGGTGAGGGACAAAGGGCGAAACCATATCATTTCACCCCTGGCCCCTCCCAAATCTCGTATCTTCACATTTCAAAACCAATCACGCCTTCCCAATAGTCCCCCAAAGTCTCAACTCATTTCAGCATTAACTCAAAAGTCCACAGACCAAAGTCTCATCTGAGACAAGGCAAGCCCCTTCCGCCTATAAGCCTGTAAAATCAAAAGCTAGTTACTGCCTCGAAACAATGGAGGTACAGGTACTAGGTAAATACAGCCATTCCAAATGGGAGAAATTGGCCGAAACAAAGGGGCTACAGGCCCCATGCGTGTCCGAAATCCAGCAGGGCAGTCAAATCAAACAGCTCCAAAATGATCTTCTTTGACTCCATGTCTCACATTCAGGTCATGCTGGTGCATGAGCTGGGTTCCCATGGTCCTGGGCAACTCCACCCCTGTGGCTTTGCAGAGTACAGCCTCCCTCCCAGCTGCTTTCATGGGCTGGCATTGAGTGTCTGTGGCTTTTCCAGGCACACGGTGCAAGCTGTCAGTGGATCTACCATTCTGGGGTCTGGAGGATGGTAGCCCTCTCCTCACTGCTCCACTAGGCAGTACCGTAGTAGTAACTCAGTGTGGGGGCTCTGACCCCACATTTCCCATACCCACTGACCTAGTAGAGGTTCTCCATGAGAACCCTGCCCCCACAGCAAACTTCTGTCTGGACTTCAAGGCATTTCCATACATCCTCTGAAATCTACATGGAGATTCCCAAACCTCAATTCTTGACTTCTGTGGACTGGCAGGCTCAACACCACATGGAAGCTGCCAAGGCTTGAGGCTTGCACCCTCTGATGCCACAGCCTGAGCTCTACATTGGCCCCTTTCAGCCACGGTGGGAGTGGTTGGGATGCAGGGCACCATGTCCCTAGGCTGCACATAGCACAGGGACCCTGGGCCCAGCTCACAAAACCAGTTTTTCCTCCTAGGCCTCTGGGCCTATGATGGGATGGGCTGCTGTGAAACCTTCTGACATGCCCTGGATATATTTTCCCCAGTGTCTTGGGGATTAACGTTTTGTTCCTCATTACTTATGCAAATTTCTGCAGCCGGCTTGAATTTCTCCTCAGAAAATGGGATTTTCTTTTCTATCGCATTATCCAGCTGCAAATTTTCTGAACTTGTATACTCTGCTTTCCTTATAAAACTGAATGCCTTTAAAAGCACCTAAGTCACCTCTTGAATACTTTCTGCTTAGAAATTTCTTCTGCTAGATACCCTAAATCATCTCCTTCAACTTCAAATTACAAACCTCTAGAGCAGGGGCAAAATGCCACCAGTCTCTTTGCTAAAACATAACAAGAGTGACCTTTGCTCCAGTTCCCAATAAGTTCTTCATCTCCATTTGAGACCACCTCAGCCTGGACCTTATTGTACATATTGCTATCAGGCTTTTGGTCAAAGCCATTTAACAAGTCTCTAAGAAGTTCCAAACTTTCCCACATTTTCCTGTCTTCTTCTGAGCCCTCCAAATTGTTCTGCCTGTTACCCAGCTCCAAAGTCACTTCTACATTTTCAGGTATCTTTTCAGCAACACCCCACTCTACTGGTACCAATTTACTGTATTAGTCCATTTTCACACTGCTGATAAAGATATACCCAAGACTGGACAATTTACAAAGGAAAGAGGTTTAACGGAGAACTCACAGTTCCACATGGCTGGAGAAGCCTCACAATCATGATAGAAGGCAAGGAGGTGCAAGTCACATCTTACATGGATGGCAGCAGGAAAAGAGAGAGCTTGTGCAGAGAAACTCCGACTTTTAAAACCATCAGATCTTGTGAGACTCATTTGCTATCATAAGAACAGCATGGCAAAGACCTGCCCCCATGATTCAATCATCTCCCACAATACGTGGGAATTGTGGGACTTACAAGATGATATTTGGGTGGGGACACAGAACTAAACCATATCACATTTCTACCAGTGAAAGTTTTTAAAGAGGCCATCCCATGGAACAAACAAGGCAGTTAAAAAGCTGTTCTGGTTATCTGGAAGAAAGATGAGAGGGCCTCAGCCAGGACCACCATGGTGGGAATCAAAGAAGTAGGCACAATGAGGGGCAAATAGGAGACAGAAATACCATGTAAGGAAGAGCCAAACATGATTCCCAGTCTTCTGGCTTAAGTAACTGGATGGATGGTTCGACCATTAACTAGGTTACAGAACAAGAAGGATAAGTCTCCACTGAGGGGAGGGAGTTAGATGGGCTGATTTGGAACAGCTGAATTATCCACCAAAGATGTCCAATGGGTCATCAAGAATTCTGGTCAAGGGATGAGGGTTTGAGCCCATATTCCTTTTTCTGTGCTGAGCTGCCCAGCTTCAGTTTCCTGCTAAAACAGTCCTCTTTCTTTCCTGTCTTCTTTATAATATTTCCCAAGAGCCACTTGTTTCTTTAGTGAAATAACAATTGCTCCAAAGAGAGAATCTTGATTCAAGGAACTCAAAGTGCTTAAATATTTAAAATAGAAATAATAGAATGGGCTGGGTGCAGTGGCTCACGCCTGTAATCCCAGCACTTTGGAAAGCCAAGGCAGGTGGATCACCTGAGGTCAGGAGTTCAAGACCAGCCTGACCAACATGGCAAAACCCCGTCTCTACTAAAAATACAAAAATTAGCTGGGTATGGTGGCACATGCCAATAATCCCAGCTACTTGGGAGGCTAAGGCAGGAGAATTGCTTGAACCCGGCAGGTGGAGGTTACAGTGAGCTGAGATTATGCCCCTGCACTCCAGCCTACGCACAGGATCAAGACTCTGTTTCAAAAAAAAAAAAAAAAAAAAAAAAAAAAAAAAAAAAAAAAAACAAAGAAAAATACCAGCATGGAGCACCTATCCAATGTTTTTTTTAAATTTAAGGTCCCAGTAGCAAGCAGTGATCTTGCAACCTGCATCAAAGATTAACTTCTCTTTATATAAAATCATTTTTATTCATTTAAATTAACATCTATCATGAAAAAAATATTTTGGGCTCTAATCTAAAATTTACAAAAGTTCAGTATGCTATTTTCATTTTGATATATTATTTTTGTCTTTTGCTGAAATGACAGAAGTATGAGTAGTATTCACTTGTCATAATTTTTGTTAACAGGTTATTAATTTAATATACAGGAAGTCAGTTGGCAAGTAGTCACTGTAGCAGAACAGTGAAGTACCACAGAATGCCCAAACCATTTACATTTTGTTCTCGATAGTGTACATTAAGCACACTTGCACATTTAAAGTATTCATGGAATTTATAATATAGTATTTCAAACAAAGTAACAAATAACTTCCCATCCCAGTCCATCATCTATACCCCCTTCCTCCAACTCCCCCAGAAAACAACAGCCGCTCTATCACCTTTTAACCTACAAAACTCAAAAGATGATATCTCTGCATATTTACTGGTTCCCTTTCCCTGGGGCAGAAGGTAATTAATTTGACTTAAAAATCCTCCTCTTCAAATTCCTTCTGGGCTAGATAAGCTAAGATCCTGTTTATGTAAACAAAAGTGCTAAATTAAACAGAGCATGTGAGAGTGCCAAAAAGACCTGGAAAGATTTTCATACTACCATTTTATTGATCAAAATTTGACTATATCTACAGAACCATGAAGATATATCTGTCTTTTAAAAGGTAACAGCATCTTACTTTTTTCCATTTTCTTAACTAACTTCACCTTCATTCAAAATTAAAATCAATTTCCATAAAAATTCATTGGAAAGAATGATTAATTTACTGTGGGAAATAAAAGCCATAATCTGTCAGTAAAGCCCAGGACTTCTGCCTGACAAATGGAAAACAACCCTTAGTTATTTGAATATAAAAATACAAAATGGTTAACATGAATAAATGAATCTTTTATCATACATGAACTGTCATCAAAGTCAGTGGCCATTTCTAGGTCTAAAATCTTCTTTTCACTTTGTGCATTTGCTTATAATTTTCTCCTCAATTTCTCACCACCTTAGATCTCCCGTCCCTACACAAAGGGAGGGAATTTGATTGTATTTGATTATATTTCCCTCTCGAATTTCTCACCTCTTTGGATTTCCTGCCCCTGCTTTCAACTGCCTCCTTGAAAGTTTATTTCATATTTCCTTCCTGGAGTCTCTTGTTCTTCCTACTCTCAAACCTCTAAAACTGGTCAGTCCCAAACCTACAGATTTATCCCTGTCCTCACACAGCTCCCGTTCTTGCTTTAAGGGCCCATGGACATTTTTACTTTCACAGCAACATCAATCAAATGCAGCATAGTCTCAAGAGACCATCATTTTCCCTTTTTTTTTTGAGACGAAGTTTCACTCTTGTTGCCCAGGTGGAGAGTGCAATCTAGGCTCACTGCAACCTCCACTGCCAGGGTTCAAGAAATTCTCCTGCCTCAGCCTCCCAAGTAGCTGGGATTACAGGTGTCTGCAACCACACCTGGCTAATTTTTTGTATTTTTAATAGAGACAGGGTTTCACCATGTTGGACAGGCTGGTCTTGAACTTCTGACCTCAGGTGATCCACCCACCTTGGCCTCCTAAAGTGCTGGGATTACAAGCCTGAGCCACTGCGCCCTGCCAAGAAACCATCATTTTGCTTGCCAAACCAGCTCCATATCACTGTCTTCCTATTTTGATTATTCATATTTTACCATTCTTCTCGTTATGTAAAACTTTGGAGTCATCTTTGACTCAAATCTCTCCATTCTAAATTTAATCATGAGTTTATGTATGTTTCATATAATATTTTCAATAAGGGTAATATTTAGTATCTTCACATGAAGATATAAGCTAGCTTGTGTCTTTTTACCTCAGAAAATATGGTTACTATACTCCCTGATTACCTACTTTTTCCTACACTTCCAAAACATCAATAACTACAGCAACTTACCTGTCAGACAGCCTTATGCCAGGCCCTAGGACAAGTGTGGTTTCTAGGCCAGGGACAAGCAGAGAATCAGCCTTGGTTGTTCATGCCCCACTACCTCAGGTCTACACACTACCTGTTCCTGGGTACTAGGCAGTACCTACCCCAAACATCTAGAAATTAAATACCTATGAAATTTCTACCATAACTAGAACACATCAGAACAGAAGTAGGCAAAGTCATCTTAAGAAAACAGAATGGCTTCCAAACCATCAAAATTTACTACCTGATGACCTAAAGAAAGAATATGGTAGAAAACATATTCATTAACCACAGGTACTACCTAGAAAATGAGAGCAACAGACACAAATGTGGGCTGTGCCCCTCCATACCATTCTCCATGGAGGAGCAGCTTTGGTTAACAGACTTTTAGGAGTCCAGTTTACTGACCAGTCCATGTGCAGATGGCAGCATCAGCCATCACAGTTTGATTCCTCCAACTCCCCCATTCTGACTCCATGCTCACTGGGCCCCTTCTAAGTATAATCTGGCTCTTCATTTTGAAAAAGAATGTTTGAGTCTTGCTAAGACAAGCATTCCATCTGTGTGATTGTATTTCTAATGGTAAGCGAATAATTTGGCATTCTGGTTTTATTAGTCTCATGAATGTAGTTAATGTGAGTTCACCCGAGAGAGACGGATCTGCCCTCTGAGTGCTGACAACATCAGACTTCTGAGTTGGCAAAGCTGAGTGACAGACCCTGCACCAGACACAGTCAAATTACCAAGGCAACGAATGCCTTACTGTGAGGCCCAAAGGGAGGTGCAATCGTATTATTTTAACCAACCCTGAATGATATTTTCAAATGTTGAATGTATGGGATAGCATTTATAATCCAAATTGCTTTAAACTAATCATGGGTTATGATCTAAATTATGCAAATTAAGAGACAGACAGTAAAATAACTGTCATTGATATTCTTTGTTATCTGGTCATTAAATGAATTACATGTGCTATTTGTATTGCTTTGGAGAGCCAGGGGGAAGAATTCTACCTACATTTGATCTCCACTGCCATTACAAGGCATAAATGAGAGATCCAGGACACCACTACCTTGTACAGCTTCAATGACAGAGGCCACTAGTGTTACTGGGCAAACTATGGCCGATGGACAGAAAGCTAAAGACATCAATGCTGCGTTTTACCAAAGGGCCAGGTATCCCTTGAGAATCTTCATTCTCCAGAGCGAAGACCCCTAAAGTAGTCTCAGGGGACATTACCCTTCATGTCCAGATTACATTTTACGTGGGATTTGATTTTGCTGAAATTATAGCCCCAATATCTAGAAAGGCTTTCTAGGGAAGCATCAAGAACATAAAGCAGGAGTTTGAGACTAGCCTGGGCAACATAGTGAGACCCCGTGTCTACAAAAAAAATTTAAAAATTAATCAGGCATGGTAACACATGCCTGTGGTCCCAGCTACTTGGGAGGCTGAAGCAGGAGGGTCACTTGAGCCCAGGGCTGTATATAACTATCCTGTATCTATCTCATTGATCCTGATAAGCCTCCAGGAATAAACTTCACCAAGAACAAACTTTGACAAATGGATTAATCCTCCAATCGGTGGCTTTTTTTGTTTGTTTTTCTTTTTCTTTTTGTTTTGAGATGGCATCTCACTCTGTTACCGAAGCTGGAGTGCAGTGGCATGATCATAGCTCACTGCAGCCTTAACCTCCTGGGATCAAGTGATCCTCCCACTTCAGCCTCCCAAGTAGCTAGGACTACCAGCATGCACTACCATGCCTGACTATTTTTTAAATTTTTTTGTAGACACGGGATCTCATCTGTTGCCCAGGTTAGTCTCAAACTCCTGAACTCAAGCAATGCTCCTGCCTTAGCCTCCCAAAGTGCTTGGATTATAGGTGTGAACTACCATACCTGCCTGACTTTTTAAAATCTGTACTTACTCCTAGTTTTCAAGTTTTTGATTGGTCATTTCTCTTCCAGTTATTCCTCTGCCTACTGGGTTTGCCCACTGGTAGCCTTCCATTATTACTAAAATATTCAAAAAAAATGGGCAGTGAGGGAAGGAGGAATAATGGTAGCATCTAGATGAATCAACTTTAAGTATAGGGTTATGTATAGTCACATCAACCTATCTGGAAACTTTAAAGCAACAAAAAGAATTGTTTGTGACACTTATCTTTTCACTTTTATAATAATTAGACTGCTTCCTGTTGTGCTGTATGATTTTAAAACAACCATAGCAACTCAATGATAGTCATTTAAAATGTAATGAATTGAAGGCTAATCACATCCATTTAATCATTCAATAAGCACTTGCTTATCAAATACATTGCATTATTTTCATATTCTGGATTAGTCTGCAAATATCTGTGTTTCTGCCATTTTATGTTTTCATGGAAGATCTCGGTCTCAAAGCAACCAAAATAGGACACATGATCTTCTGGCACACATTTGCTCCTTTTCCTACATTCCCTGTTTCAGGGAATAGAAACACAGTGTACTGAGTCAGAACCCAACCTTGGCTTATCGTGACTCCTTCCTTTACCCTCACCCCTCATATCTATTCACTAATTAGTTTGTGTGGATTTGCCTCCTATAATTTATCAAGTCCATCCCTATTCACACTGCTTTCAACAGGGGTACCAAGTCTTGCCTGGAACACTGCAAGAGCTTCACACTGGTATCTCCTTCTGTGAATCTCACTTCCTTCCTCTCTCCTCCACATCACTGCCAGAGTCATCTTTCTGAAATTCAAATCTAACTAGCTCACTTCCAAGCTGATCCTTTGTATTTCTTTCAGCTTAATTCAATTCACAGGTATTGTGATAGGAAGTAGAAAATAATGGTCAAAATTCATTGCATAGAATACAAAGTTTTAATAACTTCTCAAAATAGAGCTTCTCAACCTCATTTCCTGTATATGACTACATCTGTCCAGCCACAACAGCCTGTATAGATTTCCCTATGGTATTTCTGCCTCTGTGCCTGGAATGTCGTCCACTTTATCTACCTGCTTAGTTCTTCCTCATTCTTCAAGACTTAAAGGGTTCCTTGCTCTTGACATTCACTCCTGAGCCTCCACAATGCAACTGGTAGCCCAGTTCTATGCCACCAGAATATCCTCTACCTACGTCTTCCACAGCAGTCATCACACTAGTTGCAACTGTTGCTTTGCACATATTTCTGCCTCCACTCCTGCCCCTCCCCGCATGCAGACTGGGAGATCCTAGATGGCAGATACCATGTCTAGGTCATCTGTGATCTCCACCACCCTGCTTAGTGGCTGTGCTATAGTGGTACTCAATAAATATGTGCTGAGTGACTAGATGATAGGGAAGATTCTATAGGAGTTGTGCCATGGGTTACATAATTGGAGATATAGAATAAATAAATTTAGAGAAAAATACAAATTGGAAAGTCTTCTTGAGGGGTACAAATTAAGTATTGGAGAGATTAAGTAAGCCCTAGAGAAGTTTTGGAGAACATTAGTCAAGTGACATCAGTGTATGACTGTGAGGACAAAAGGACATGTGTCCAGTCTACTTAGTTGCCACTGTGGCTAGTGAGACTCAAAGATGACATACCCTATTGGCATTATAAAACCAGATTCAACCTCCAGGGTCCTCATAAAAAAAGGTATCATATAAATACAAGATTTTCTCTTTTCTCTTATACAACAACAGACAGACCAGTTGAAAGCTTGAATCCTAAACATGTTTCTGGATTAATCAGTTTCTTATTCATTATTATATTTTAATCAATCATTTTTATTCTTTTAAATTTTCATCTTAATGGAGAAAAAGTTTTCATTTTAATGTATAGGATGTGTCTGTTTCTAAACTTCTATCATATGCCAAAGGAATTACTTTTTATAATTTAGTTTAGTTTTACTGAGAATATAAAAGATTAAAGAAAATTGTCCTTTTCCTTTGACATAGGTTTGCTGTGGACACACAGAAAAGGCAGTCTTAGAGGGCAAAAATAATCATTTTTTCAGTTACATGATGACCAGATCAACTATGCCAACTGCTCAACTAGGAAGGCTTCAATCTGTTGTTCCCAAAGTACCCTAAATGCCATGAACAACTATAAAATTCCTAAATTATTTACAATGTACCCACAAAAACTGCAAGCACATACTTATGAAGAAATTAATTACCAGAAAAATGTGTTTAAAAAGGTAAAGTCAAAAAGGCAACAACTATTGAAGAATAAATGGCTTGAATCCATAGTTCAAGTGGAACCCATATTCAGAGGTATAACAAAGTTATTTGCTTTGCCTTCTGTGTCTATAAACTTCCCTCATTTTGCTCTAATATTAAAGCAGCTACATGCTCGCCCCAAAGAAAGAGCCATTAGTAGGCATGCACCCAAGATATGCAGCACAAGTGAGAGGTCTGTGCTGTCCCATCATTTTTTTATCGTTTCTCATGGCTCAATTTCCGGAAAGCATATATAAAAAGTAGACAGAAGTTGCCTTTTGCCAGCCTCTGTCAACTGAGACTCCAAGGTCTAGTTAAGCAAGAAAACGCCCTTCTCACAAACTCCTCTTTCCCACTCACAAGGCACTCTTTGAAGGGCCATGGGATAGAGAGGAGGCACTCCCTGCCCTTGCCTGTGTTCAGCCCACATGATCCAGCCATTTGTTTTCTCTGTTTTTCCTTTTCTTAATGTTCTTTCCATGGAGGCAGAAATCCTTTGATTCATTAATACTCTTCTTAGTGTAAACAACTTTACCATCTATTACATAATGATTAATACTTCAAGCCACAATTTAATGGAGAATTGCCATACTCAGACATTATGATTCTTAAATATATAGGCAACAAATCACCAAATCAATGTTTTCTTAAATCTTATTTGAATATTTTCCATATTGGCATTTTGATATATTTTACTGAAATTGTTTTTATTAAAATGTTTTCTAGAACTTCCATTTTCTCCTATTGATGTAGAATCAGGAGTGGATATTAATTAACAATAATTAACTTTATAAGGATACCAATAGTTAAAAAGGAAATAAAAGAAGCATGCTTCTTTCATATGTTGAAACATGACAGAATGCTTAGTTATTTTAATTAGTATGTACTTTATCCAAGTATAACGAATTTCATGAAAATGCTCCAAATTAAGTCATGATAATAGCTGAGAAGAGCAAAAAGAAATTTAGAGTATTTTTTACATACAGTAATTTAATGTAATGTACTTACATTAAATTCATAAAATTCATTGTAAATTCATAAAATTATACTGTCTAAAATAAAAGTAAAGATTTGGTCTTTAAAATTTACAATTTTAATTTTGTAATTTTTACAAACTATAGAATTGTATGCTGTCCAATTGTTGTTACTGTCATCCATTATTATCATTTGTTTTATAAAGACCACAGCACATTTCCTGTTTCAAGAAAATTCTATATTACTAATGTTCAAAATCCAATTCCAATGTTGGTATGTTTCTAATCTCTGGAAATAAAAAATAAGAAAACTTGTGTAAAGGTCTGAAACTAACTCCCTGCTCTCAGGGATCATCCTTAATTTTTTAATCCATCCTGGAAAATGTAACATTTTTTTCAAGCAGCTGATGCCTTCAAACATGCAGGACTGGGCAGAGCATTCCTTCATCCTGATGTCATGGACCAGCATTTGTCTCAGAAGACATCTTTTGTAGTTGTAACCAAAAGGCAAAAGAAATCAGAGCTGTGAACAGGGAGAGAGAGGGAGAGAAGGCAAATTGCTTAGGCCAATTCACTAAAAAAAAAAAAAAAATTCTGACACAAACTTGTGTATTTTTAGTCACTCAACGTGCATACTTTAAAATAAAGCCTTCCGACTTTTATAAGGTATTGTGCTTATTTTCACACTATTGGTTTTAAAAATACTCTCTGCTCTATGGTAATGTGTCACAGGGAAGTTAGCTATAGTTTCATGAAAGACGTTTTCATCCCTGACTGGCATCTTCTCAATAGCTGGGGCCCAGGCACACCGCTCTCTTCCCGGCAAAGCCCTCTGCACTGAAAACAGTGCAGCATTCATAACTTATTCTCAGCACCGCGGGGCAGCGCCACAGAAAAGCTTCTCCAGCCTAATGGGTTACATCACTGAAAAGTCTTCCATTTGGCCTAGGTGAAAAACATGAATGCGTGCCTCATTCATTTCTCCACCTTAAAAAAAAATAAAGTAAAATCATATCCATCCTTAGCTAAAGACCTGCATTCCCACAGCCCAGCTCAATCAAAGCTACAATGCTGCTGTTAACTGAATGTTATGCAGTGGAACTGCTAACTTTTTTAACTACCACCAACCTTCCAAATAATTTTTACAACTATGTCACTATTAAAAATGTAGAATGAGACACCGAAAATAACTTTAAATTTTAATAGAAAAGTCTTTGATTGGAGCTAGCATTACCTTTAGATTTAGGTCACATTTTAAAATATGCTTGACATATAGTAACGCAATCAAAACCTTACCCTCCCCAGTGACATCAACACACAAAAACCCATGCACACAGAGGTTTCCCTTTCTCCTTCTCCATACTTTTCCTGGTAGTCAAAGGAAATCAGCTGTGTCCAACTCTTTTAGAATGTGGCAAATGTCCATGGTTCCTTGGAAGGAAGGCACCCAGTAGTCTATCCAAAATATTTTAAATTAAAGAGAATACACTTTCCTTTCTCCTCATTAGAATATGCCTTTTAAGGCTGAATCATAATGAATGGCATGAGAACACTCCCACCCTTCTCTCAAAACATAAGCTAACGTGTGAACACAGGTCACACTTGGAGGGAAAGGGAGCCAGTTTTCATTTTCTCTCCTCTAAATCATACAAATGAAAGTGAGAAACTTAAAGCTGGAGCTCTGGCCATGATTTCTAAAATGACGCAACACATCCAAAACCACAGCTGCACACAGACGGTTCGAGAGGCACACAGTGTTCTCCTGCACAGAGAGTTCAGAATCCTCACAGCAACGCCCATGTGGACTCTTAGGGCTGTAGTGACAATGGCTGCAGCCCCATGTCCTTAATGCTGTCTGTCTGAATGACAAGGGGAAGCCATGTCAATTATGAAGAATCGTGGACCTTATGACTAACGACTCACTCAAAGCCATTTATATCTTTGATCGTGTAAATCCATCCTCACTCACCAAGCCATGACATGACAGAACTTTATAGCTTCTTCTAAGCTATTTCCTTGCATTATGGAGAATCAGGCTGCTGCCATCCATGTTCAGAATCTGAATCCTAGACATCCCTGTCAAATACAGAAATCAACTCTTTGCATTCCTACAGGCCTCAAATTTTTTTTCTGCTTTCTTTTTCCTTCCATGGTATATCTTTTCTTACGAGTTTGTTGATTTTTGTGTTCTGTTCTGTTTGTTTTTAAAACATAATCCCTAGCTGGCATATACTAAGAAAAATCTTCCCTAGTAAGTCTGCACTGAAAATTCCAAAAGGAGCTAAATTTCTTTACTAGACATATATTTTTGGCATTAGATAAATTATTTACAGAAAACAAGCATAAAGAATAATTCTTGAAACACTAAAAGTTCCCATTTGCAAGAGAATAGCCCAACATCAACCAGGCTGACTATTTTAATAACCAAAGGTCCCCTCTCTGCGTTATTTGGATAATTATAATGTTTGTGTACTATAGATTTCTGACTTTTCAAAAATGTTCCATAGCCTCTAAATTGTGTAGCTGCACCTCTCTCCTTCAACACACACGAGCCCTACCTAAATTAAGTTAAAAATGAGACACCAGCATACATAAAGACCACAGTTACTAAGCCCATTGGTAGGATTACTTTCTTTGTTCACCATTTTCTGTATTAATATATACGAATTGCTTGTTACCTGACTATAAGCACATCAAGCTGAGACAATGTTCTGATGTCTCATATCATATGGCCCCCATGAATATCAACAAATAATCATTAGCACAATTTAAAGAACTCCCAGTATGAGAGAATACATATAATTTGGCTCTCAAATTATGTACATTTTAATGCACGTTATACCCAGGACTTAATTAGTTTGCAACATAAACATCAAGTCAAAAAAATCCCCATTGATGCAATTGTCCTTAGCAATTAAATCAAATACTGAGCTTTTAGAACATAGGAATGAGTACACTGGAGCTGTAGACTTGGTGGCCATTCCCCCACAAACTCTTTTAGAAGACAGGGCAAAAATTCACAGAATATTCACATGACTAAGGATAATTAAAGTCAACCATTTCCACCCTACAAAAGAAAATGGAGCTTCTGTTAAGAATGAACAATAAAGACATTATTCCGGTTCCACTGTGTTTTTTTAAGGAGTTTCCATTTCTAAAAAACACATGCAAACACAATAGTTTTCCTGCTATCTCAATGTCATCCAATTCACTGATAATGTTGTTGGAAAGAATTTTGTGAATACCGAAGAAAAAACTGCTTTAAAATTATTTCCATTCAAAATACAGCACAAGAAAGGCTTACAGAGAAATGAAGCGTAAGTATTTAGTTAGTTACTCAACTTAGCCACATCTCCAAAGACTCATGAAACAAAAAGTTGATGAAAAACCAGATCTGTTACAGTTCATCTCTTTCCCTCTAATTTTTTTTGCCCAAAGTAAGTTTGTATTTACATAACCCTATTTGAGCATTTTCACCTTACAGAAGCACTAAAAGTGTGGTAAGATTTATACAAGCACATTGCTCCAATCTAAGTGGAAGATCCTTGAAGAACAGTTGGAGAAAAAACCCTTGCTCTGCTTCTAACTCCATACAAAATTCTAAGATACAGCAGGGATTAAAACCAAACAAAATAAGATTGAGGCATTATAACAGGTCAGGGTTGCATCTAAAGATTGGCAACTCTCTTTCACAACATAGGAAAACATATAATGTGTTACATATACTGAATCCAGTCAGTTAAACTTCACTTTACCACACTGTATTAAATGACTTCTCTTCTAAATGCATTTTTCTGTATAATACTTAATAATTCTATTTGGCCAGGTGCAGTGGCTCACACCTGTAATCCCAACACTTTGGGAGGCCGAGGTGGGCGGATCACTAGAGGTCAGCAGTTCGAGACCAGCCTGGCCAACATGGTAAAACCCCGTCTCTACTAAAAATACAAAAATTAGCCAGGCATGGTGGCACGTGCCTGTAGTCCCAGCTACTCGGGAGGTTGAGGCAGGAGAATTGCTTGAACCCGGGAGGCGGAGGTTGCAATGAGCCAAGATCGTGCCACTACACTCCAGCCTAGGTGAAAGAGTGAGACTTCATTTAAAAAATATATAATAATAATTCTATTTCATTCAATATGTGTTATAAATTGCATGAATATAGCGCAGCATCACTAATGTATAGCCATTATTGAAACAGAAGGGAAACCAGCACA
The DNA here is from genome assembly GCF_037993035.2 of Macaca fascicularis. Classification (NCBI taxonomy): domain Eukaryota; kingdom Metazoa; phylum Chordata; class Mammalia; order Primates; family Cercopithecidae; genus Macaca; species Macaca fascicularis. Next base: position 100,793,172 of record NC_088381.1, on the reverse strand, counting down.
TATCACACAGTTTCAACCAAAGATTTAAATTTATACTGTTTGGCAAAACCTTTTAGAATGAATACTGGTGTATACTACTTTTTCATTTATAAAGGGAAATTTTGCACTTAATATTATTGTTAGAGGAACAAAAATGAGTGGAAACCTACAATGACAGATCAAAGTGTTTATCTCAAAAACAAATGATTTCATACAAGTGAGTGTCCTGCCCTGAATAGTAGGAATGTAAACAGGTTATTTAATGTACTAAATCATTCCATCAATATAAAGCATGCACGTACATATGCACACACACACACACAATTTGGTGAAGAAGTGGGAGAATTTTTATAGTCTAAAGAAAAATACAAAATTTCACAAGCACGTATTTTTCAGGGATGTAAACCCTACAAAATACTCTAATAAAGACAGAACTTGAAGCTTTTTTAAAAATAGTCTTTGATGGGGAATATATTCACTATTGTTACTAGTTGAAGGTGGTGAAAATACCACAAGATACCTTTGTATGATGGCAATATGCTACTCAAACATCTACAGTTCTTAGTGCTGAAATAGGTTTTTCTTCTCTAATTATACCTAACAAACTTTTTTTCCTTTCATCTTTACTTAAGATAACTTATAATTGCATGCCATGCTATAAACTGTTACAACTGGCCAAATCAGACACACTTCATTTCTGCCGTAGCCTCAAACTTTTAAGTTATTCCTATCATTACAGAATAAGCAAAAGCTGCAAGTTACCTACATCTTTATTTTGGCCAATAGTTTTAACTCTACCTCCGCCATCTAAGTGATATGAGCAACCAGGGAAACTGAGTGATATGGGTTTTACCTTCTTTCTGTTCCTTAATCCTACAGTTAGCAATAATATGCCCATTGACTGGTTCGTGTAATGCAGTGGACAGATGCAAGGGACCATGCTGAAGATAAGTGTATCGAATTTAGGAACTAATTGGATTTGAGAAGGAAGAAGCTGTCTCAAGTCTTGAACATTTACAACAGAAGAGCACGGATGTAAGAGATCATTTATTTAAGTAGTGCAGATACAGATTTTTTTTCTCTTTTGGTAGAGATAAGATCTCACTATGTTGCCCAGGTTGGTCTCAAACTCCTGGGCTCAAGCAATCCTCCTGCCTCTGCCTCCCTAAGTGCTGGGATTACAGGCATGAGCCACTGTGTTCGGTAAGATATTATTGCAAGGGATCTCTTATTTTGGGATTTGAAAGTGCTATGGTTTGAACATGTTTCCCAAAATGCATGTGTTGGAAACTTAATCCCCAGTATAACAGTGTTGGGAGGTGGGGCTTAATTGGAGGTGTTTAGGCTATTAGGGCTCCATCTTCATGAACGGATTAATGCTGATTATTGAAGGGTGTGAATCTGTAAGTTTGATCTCTTCCTCTCTCAAGCTCTCTTGCCCTTCCATCTTCTATCATGAAATGATGCAGTAAAGAAGTCCCTCATGAGATGCCAGCACCTTGATATTGGACTTTCCAGACTCCAGGAGTATGAGAATTAAATTTCTGTTCTTTATAGGTTACCCAGTCTGTGGATTCTGTTATAGCAACATAAAACTAAGACAGAGTTCCCAGTGAAATATCTTGAAAGAGGAGTTCATCAGACAGTTTGAAAGATTAAGCAGAAAATAAGGCAAGAGATGGGAAGAAGAGATGAAAAGGAATGGGCCATCAGTAGAGCTGCTATTTGACACCCTAGGAGTGGATGAGATCATCTAGCGAGGAAGCCTAAAGGGAAAAGAAAATGGCCTGGATTATTTGCATTTGTGCAATTAAGAGTTGAGTGTGCATTGGTTCTGTCCATCAAGAGAGTATGCTGTTGGAGTTCTTATCACCCCCCGCTCCACACCACGCCAAGATGAAGTAGGACTTGTGCTGCCGTAAGAAAACCCGGGACACATCTATGCGATACATTAAGGAATCTTTTTTGTCTTGACAAAAAACCTCAACAGAGATTTATTTTTAAATAATCAACTTTCTGAGTATTTTTCTAATCAAAAGAACATGTTATTTTTTAGTAAGATTAAAAATAAAGTCTGAAAATTTTAATGTGAAATATAATTGATAAAGTTCCTCAGCAAAACATTTATTGCATAAAGATACAACTGTGCTTAATATGTAGCTTGTTAAAAACAATTAAATGGCTGCCACATTTTACTCCAGAGGTAGATTCATTTCATTTCCATATTGGACTCAAAGATCACTTTCTATAAAGTAGTCTCAAGATGCATGTTCCATTTACAAAGCCCTTCAGATGAAAGATGTTTTTGCAAATGCAAAATATGAATTATTGTCATCATCATCATTTTTATTGTGCTAGGCATGTGAATGGATTTTGCATCTGGTGGCTGGGTTAAAATCTAAATTCCTAAAGCAATACTGTAATACTTTGAACCATAGTGACATCCAAGAGGGATAATGACTTTCTGATGAAGTGAGCAGCTACTCCGTGGTATAAGGAGAAATGCCAAACCTGGAACCTGGTGCAAACTCACTGCTAACTCCTGGCTGAAAGTGGATAATAAATGGCTGCAGGCATTTCCGAGTTCCTCTGTGTGAGCCTCTAACAGCAAGAACCACTGGAGGTCACAGTGCTGAGGAGCCTAACAATTTGAAAGATATATGTGTGTGTGTGTGCCTGTGTGTGTGTATGTGTGTGTGGGTGTATGTATAGCTAAAAAATTAAACTGAAATACTCTTTTCTAAATACCTTACACAACATAAGTGGCCTGTATCATCTTTCAAGACAGAGTATCAGTTTATTTCAAATTTAGAGATACTGGCCTCGATTCAAATTCATGGCAGTTATAGAAACCAATGTTCCGTGCCTTGATTCAGGTGGCAAGCATTAAATCTTTTTCCGGCTGTCATGCAACAACAACTTTAATACAAATTAGTACTGCCAAACTCAGTTTCCTGGACTCAGAGGTCCTTGATGCTACTCCGTGAATTTTATTCAGACTTTCACATGAACTGTATGTTTTTTAAAATGGTAGCATCCAAGAAGAAAAACCTAAGCAAAATATAGTTTAATTATTCCAAATTCAATATTCTCATTTACAACTCATTACAAAAAAAATAATATCCCCTTTTGTTATTTTGATAAATATGAAATAATCATTATATCATACAGGAGAAGGTACTCAAATGCAAATTCCATTTCTATAACTGCAATCTCCATTTAAGCTGTTTACATTGAACAGAGACATGTCAATCAATAGTAAATCAAAAATGTAGTGCGTTAGTACCTCATGATTTCTAAGTCAAACCTTTTCAAAGCTCAAAACCCTGGGAACAACCGACCAAAATAAGAGAGCCACCTCTTTTCACTAGATAGAAAAATTCAATTACCTCTGAACCTGACACTCCAAACAACTTTGAAATGACTTCCAGGAAGGAAAGATCTGTCCGGGAAACAATATTTCAAGGTAGGAACCAATTCTTCTTGTTTCTTACATTAGTTTTTAATTAAGACACACAAGAGGAAATGTACTAGTTAGTTTTAGCTCCCAGGTCTGGATGTGTGATATGTTCAAAATCATGATTCTCTGGCAAAATGTTAACACTCACAGAAAGTCAATCTAGCTTCTTAAAATTCGTAACAATAGGTCATTTCTTTTCTTTACAACAAAAGTTTTTGACAAGTCAATTGACATAATCCTAAAACTAAGTGACCTCCCAGTTTAGTAGCTGATTTTACTTAATAAGCACTTCAAGACTCACATAATGGGCAACGTAACACAAAAATAACCTAATTTCAAATTTTGGCCAAGTGGTTTTACTCCTTTGTGATCTTGGAAATACAGAATTCAGTATTTTTAGACAGATCATTACAAGAAAAAAAAAGCGAAAATTTCAAAACCAAAGAAAAGTTTGGGAAAGTGTTATTTCTTTAAATATTTATTCCACTATGATGCATTTAAATCCCTCAACAGGGCAAATAAGGACTCTACTATATTGCAGCCCTCAGGCCCAAAGAAAGAGATGCTACGATAATGGCCCACATATGTGTATGGCCCTTTTAAATAGACTTAGAGTTTGTAAAGTACAGAACAGTGGCTTCAGACAGACACTTGCTATTACTACCGATGTGACCTTAGACTGATACCTTCATTCCCCGAAACCTGGTGTTCGAAATTGTAAAATGAGAACACTGCTACCTACCTCAAAGGACTTCTTCCAAGGATTAAATGAGACAGTGTGTCTAATTCAGTGGTGCATATAATACACATTAAGTAACTGTAAGTTCTAAATCTTATTTAAACTTTACAACAATCAGTGAAGTAGGTAGTAGTAGTATCCCTATTTTATATAAGAAGACCCAGAAGGCTCAATTTGTTTGAAGGTACAGAGGCTTTAAGCAGCAGAGTTAAGAGTTATCTTTTAAAGATAAATCACAATAATCAGAATAATAACTATTAAAAGAAAGCATTTCTTGTATACCTACAGTGTGACAGGTACTGCACTAAGCTCTTTAATATTTTATCCAATTTAATCCTCTTAAGAATACTATGAGATTCACACTATTATCCCCATTTTATAGACAAGGAAAACTGAGGCTCACAATGGCTGAGCAACTTTAAATTACTCAAGTTATTTTTTTGAGCCCTTATGACGTCCCAGGTATGGGAGATACAAACACACGCAGACAGATGGGATTCCTGACCTCTTGACTCTAAAAACATCACACCTAAGAAATCTTCAAAGGGTGTCATCTTAGAGACGAAGGAAAATATCAGCCTGAAACTGCAAGTAGGCATTACCTGACACTGTCATAAGGGAGACAGCAACCTACCACTTGAAGACCTTTCTCGCCAATCCATCCAATGTCTCTCTGATACACAAAACAATGATCATTTCCATTTTAGAAAGGAGTAAAGTGAGATGCAGAAATACTAATAACCTTGGATCAAAGGACTGAAAACAGTTTCATCAGTGAAAATAAAACGTTTCAGGGAGAATGGAACCTGAACACCTAGTGAGCCTCAAGAGTGACAGAGACCCAGTTTCCTCCAAAGAGTCTAGATGGCCCTCCCTCCACCTAGCTTCCTAGCTCCCCAATCCATAAAAAGCTGCTAATATTTAGAAATACACAAACTCCATAACCCCTTCCAACTAGTGCTGGAGAGAGAAGTTCCCAGGCAGTACTACCATTTTGCGGAACTCTGGGGGACTCTATTCACACAAAATACAAGTGAAATGATGCTCTCTGAGTTGTATACGGATGGCCCTTATCCCAATTGTGTGTTTGGGCTTCTTCTTTGGGGTAGGGTAGGTTGTGTTTGTTTTCCCCCAAAGAGGTCTGTCCCCATTCCAACTCCCAATCTTACAAAGAGCCAACCCTCCAGTCACAGTAGAAAGGCAGATACTAAGAAGCAGAATATATACACATAGCTAAAAAACAGACCCTTTATATCTGGAGTCCTGCCTGTTCTCCAACTTACTAGCTGAGTGGCTGAAGGCAAGTTTTCTCACCTCCCCACATCTTTACTTCCTCATTTGTAAAGTGGAATAATAATAAGAGCACTTGCCTCAAAGGGTTATTGCAAGGATTAAATGAGATAATAAAGTGCCTTGCACAGTGTCAGGCACATGTAGCCTCAATAAATATTAGTAGTAGTAGCTATATTTATTATCGTTTTAAGTCCAACTTTGCTAGTCCTCTTCAAATTACTCAGACCCATGCAACAATAATGCTGACAAATATCAGTAATAAATAGCATTAAAATAAAAGATGATTTTTAAAATAAGAAACCAAAATAGATTTCAGATCTTCGGACACTGCCTGTGCTATGTGGCTACTAAAATATTAACAATATTGAGAGAAACTGCTGAAGTTTTTCAACAAGAAATTTATGTATGTATGTATGTATGTATTTATTTATTTACTTACTTACTTACTTAGAGACAGCATCTTGCTGTCACCCAGGCTGGAGCGCAGTGGTGCAATCACAGTTCACTGCAGCCTCAACCTCCTGGGTTCAAGCAATCCTCCTGCCTCAGCCTCCTAAATAGCTGGGACTACAGATACACAACACCATGCCCAGTTGATTTTTTTTTTTTTTTTTTTTTTTTTTTAGTAGAGACACGGTCTTTCTATGTTGCCCAGGTTGATCTCAAACTCCTGGGCTCAAGAAATCCACCCACCTTAGCCCCTCAAAGTGCTGGGATTATAGGGGTGAGCCACCATGCCCAGCCTTAAACCAGAAATTGTACATATGCCTTTTCTCCTTTATTTACAATTCCATTAAATAAATAGATTAGGCGTGTGTGTGTGTGTGTATGTGTGTGTGTGTGTGTCAGAGACAAAACTCGCAGAAAGATAATAATGGCCTTACGTCTAGAAATACTGACTAGAAGAACCTAGATAAAAAGACATGGCATCTTTGGAGCCTACAGACTATTTTAAAGAATAAAAAATATGAGTAGGCAAAGTCTTGATGCTAGCTCCAAAATAAGGAAAATGAAAGTTTACCTATGGGACTACATTCATAATTATAGTGACAAATCAGTGTTTTTAGTTGTTGCAATCTCAAAGTATCTTTTAAAAGTAATGTTATGCAGTTAAAAAAGTGTGTGTGTGTGTGTGTGTGTGTGTGTGTGTGTGTGTGTGTGTGACCTCGACCAGACAATACTTTATAGGAAAGGGTCCTGTGTGAACAGAAGGGGTTAAATCAAGTTTTAAAGACAAATAATGAGTAAACTCTCTAGAAAATCCACATTTATTTATAGCCACTTTTGGACAACTGAGTCACCATTACTAGAAGTTAAGCTTTATTCACGGCTGAAGCGAGGGCCAGAACCTGAGAGACTGAAGTTACCTTGACTCTTCTGATTTCTCAGTAGGAGTTTGTTCAAATAAAGGTGTTCAGTCAGATAACTAACCTTAGCACACAGATACTTCTACTTGCCTTTTATTGCAAACCCTTTTTGTCCTCCCAATCTTTTGCTCTGTTCTGTGTGTATGTATATAGTAGTAAAAGAAACACTGACTAATGTTGAGACCTAAATGAAAACCAACTAAGGAACAATGAAATCTTGCAGACAGTTGGAAAGAGATATGGATTTTGGCCTTGTAAATCATTTAAGGCAGTGCCCTCCAAACTTCTTTGATCATGCACCACTATCAGTAAGAGAGTTTCTAGAACAGGCCTCTAATACATGTGTACCACTCTATTTCTAAACTACGAATGTATAAAACTGTTCTAATACAGCATGTATGTTACAAAACACAAATAAAAAATAAATTTTAAATGGCAAAGTCAAAAATAAATATAAATAGAAGTTTCATTATTTCCTTTCTGAATCAAAATGAGTCTCCCTACAAACCACCTGGAGTGCTCCCATCACACTTCGGAGACCTCAGATTTCAGAGACCAGAGCAGGTGAGACATACTGAGGCCCAGTGCGAGAGTCGTCTTCCTAACTGCCCCTACCATCTTGCTCACTGGTTGCAGGAGTGCTTCTTAAAGCAGAGTCCAGGGACCACCTGCAACAGAATTGTTTGGAGTACCTTTAGATTCCCAATCTCCACTCTTGCCCGACTTAATAAATCAGCAGGCCTGTAAGCCTTCATGTTTATCAAGCTCCCTGAAGGATTTTCACACACACTAATGTTTAAAAGCCACTGATGTATAACAATCACCAGGAGCTGATTGTCTTTGCTCCTTCATAGTTGTGGTCCCCAAGGAGTCCAGAGGAAGAAAGAGTCTAAGGTTAGGGTGGTTCAGGTAAAACGCACGCGTGTACACAAACTCTCTCTCTCTCTCTCACACACACACACACACACGCCCCTCACCACCAACAACCACAAATTATCAAGGAAGAAAATTACCTTTAAGAGGTGGAAATGCTGAAAAACATGCAGAGCTGTTTGTTGCTGTTGTTTTGTTTTGTTTTATTAATTACCAGAACTATCCATCCTTCGTGATCTGTTGGACTATAAAGCACTTCATATTCCTCTACTAGAACATGTTTTTAAAACTGATGTAAGATTAATAAAAAAAAAAAAACTGTGAGCAACTTTTGCTCCATCACACTGGTCTAATGATTTAAAGATAGCAAAGATGTTTCCTTATAAATCTCCTTTGTTGGCAACATCAACAAAGGTGACAATGACCATTTGAAAGGAATAACGGAAACAAGTCCCTTCTAGAAACTGAAAGGAGTCAGGCCCAGTAGTTCACATCCCTGTGGTGGCTCATGCTATTCAGGAGGCTGAGGCAGGAGGACTGCTTGAGCCCAGAAGTTCAAGGCTGCAATGAGCTATAATGGTGCCAGTGCACTCCAGTCTGGGCAATAGAGGGAGACTCAGTCTAAAAAGGGAAGGAGGCAGGGAGAGAGGGAGGAAGGGAAAAAAGGAGGGAGGGAGGGAGGGAAGGAATGGAAGGGCAGACAAAGAAAAAAAAACAACCATACTTTCTCAAATGGAGACAAGAAATCAGCCAACTGTTAATGCAAGTTCTCTGTGCTGGTAGTATTAAAAGACTTGATCTGTAGGTGACAGGTTCTCTATTCAGATATCCATCTCTATGATTAAAGGAGTCTTTAATCATTCAAGTGCTTGTTGTAGACTTTTATGTCACCCTTTTACTAGTATGGTACTCTGTAAAACTATTCAACCAATAGCATCCACTAATATAGACAAATCTAAAGATCATGATTGATTACCCACTAAATTCTGACAGAGTACTTTATTAATCAGATACTCCATATTTATTCTCAGTAGTAGCAATAAAGGAAAACTTCTTTAGTTTGTTCTTTTCTGCTTGTGCTTTTTGTTTGAGACTGACATTTTTAGACCTTTCTAGTATAGTCCGGATGCTACCATGATAATTAAAGGCAGGCATGTGGCTCTGTTCTGACCAATGAGATGTAAGGAGAAGTTAACTTGGAGCTTCTGAGAAAGACTTTGCTTTTCTGATAAAAACTATGAAAGTGGCTTGACCTCCAGGTACCCTCACCCTTCCTGCCTTGAGAGCAGACAGGATGGAGATGAGGTATCCATGCTGAAGAGACTAAGAGAACCAAGAGAGATATTAGCTCTGTCTTTGTTTGGTTGTTAAACCAATACCAACATTCACCCACCTCTACACTTCTAATTATTTGGAAAAAAAAAAAAAAAAACCTAATCTTTGTTTAAGCTACTACTGGCTAATTTTTCTGATAACTGCAGTGGAAGGCATACCTTGCTGGTACATACATTCTTTTCCTTCATCACATTTCCAAATTCAAATTCGATATCACCAAACACCTCAATTGTCCTTACACTCTGCTGAATTATAAAAGCATTATCTGTAACTCAGCTGTGGCCATCATCATGTTTTTGTGCATTATTATTATCACCATTTTTCCAATGGAAAGCAAACTCCTTGAGGATGGAGTTTGTTTCATTCATCTTCGTTCCCCACGGAGCACTCAGCACAGTGACTAGCAATCTGAAGTGTTCAACTAAATATTTGTGAATGAACTGATAATAAAGAATAACTTCTTTTGTCACCTAGATGACAATACTCAAACTCACAGTTCTCCTCATCTAAATGACCTCTGGGAAGGTTCTCTTCCTACACTCTGTGGAGCCATTCATGTACTAATTCCTCAATGTTAACTGACCACTTACTGTGTGCAAGGCAATACCCTATGTATCAAAGGAACAGAAATCCATTTAATACAGTTCTTGACTTCAAATAGTTTCTAGAAAATATAGTTTTATATAGAAAATGAAAATATATTCACTAAAGTTATGCCTTATGGCCTATTTAAGATGTCAGCACTTGAAACAGTTACTTAAACTAGGCTTCCTTGTGATAGAAATGACATTCAAAATTCAAAATATGGCCAGGCTTGGTGGCTTACACCTATAATTCCAGCACTTTGGGAGGCCACGGCAGGCAGATCACTTGAGGTCAGGAGTTCAAGACCAGCCTGGCCAACATGGCTAAACTCCATTTCTACTAAAAATACAAAAAAATTATCTGGGCGTGGTGGCATGCACCTGTAATCCCAGCTACTCAGGAGGCCAAGGCTGGAGAACTGTTTGAACTCGGGAGGGAGAGGTTGCAGTAAGCCAAGATAGCATCACTGCACTCCACCCTGGGCAACAGAGCAAAACTCTGTCTAGAAAAAAAAATCAAAACATACTCATAGAACTATAAACAGAATTTCATTTACAAGCAATTCCAAACTTACAAAGTTCTGAAAGTACATTTTTAGATGGAACTTGGAACACTTTTTTCAAACAAACAACTTTTTAGATTGTAGTTAGGTGTCTGATCAGCCCCAGATGCCTGTTTAACCTTAACATGGCAGAATAATGAACCATGTATTCCCATCATAAAGATAAGTCAGTGAAAAGGAAATTTTTAAAAAGTTAATAAGAGACAAAAACCCCATTCTACCCCACTCCTTGTTTGGGCTTGGTGTTAGCTCAAGGCAAAAATCTCCAAACAGATGAATGCGTCCTTAGAATGTCTGTTTTATTTAGAATCTTCTCTTTCTTAGATACTAAGCTGAAAGTGCCTTTATTCAAATCTTAATCACCATTCCCATTCTCTACACCACAAAGCCCCACCACCACCAAAATCATTTTCCCCACCTTAACAGTCAATGCAAAACTCTCTTTACCTCAGATATAAGAAAGAAGGCAACGGGACCAAACTAATCCACAAGAATGCCTTCCAGCAGTATCTACCTTGTAAAAACAGAATATGTGCTAACCATTAAAATGAGCTGAGTATTTCAGGTAGAGTAGCAGTTGTTCATTGTGTGTGTGAGAGAGGGTGCTTTTTTGTGAGTAATCCTGAAACAAATGGAATCTGAGGGTAAACTATCCTATTCCAATCCTTCTATCACTTCCACCCATTTCCAATTCCTGAACTCCCAGGTCTTGATGACTCTTCCAACAAAATGTATTTTGTTCCACAAAGAAATATGAGGGATCTATTCTGTGGCAAAGTGTTTCTCTTTTCCCCTTTCCTACAGTAGGTTCCACGGCAGACAAAGAAAAGATTTTAATAAGGGGGAGAGCAATGGGTGAGCAGGAGCAACCTGCTGGATTCAGCATGGGTCATTTGAAATTTGGCAACCCTCTGTACTCACAGGGTTGAAGACTTTAATTAAAACAAAAATGTGATTTCAAGGAATTTAGTTTAACTGTTCTTTTATGCTGCAGAATTTAGCAAAAGCTGTGTGTGTGTGTGTGTGTGTGTGCATATGTGTGTATTTTACATTGAGCAAACTTGATTTTAGGAATCTTCAAAGATAGAACAGACATGAATTATTTTCAATATTTTTTAAACTAAATCTTACATTCATTCCTTATTAAGGCTTAACAGGGTCACCAAAACATCAAGTTTCTTTGCTTTTAACTAGTATTGTATCAGCAGTATTTTACTACACAGGATAACTCATGCTGATCAAGAGTCCCACTGATTAAATAGATATCTGTCAACTCATAAAGAATGAGAAGACTTGAATCTATCTTAATAAGCACACGTATGTTTATTGCAGCACTATTCACAATAGCAAAGACTTGGAATCAACCCAAATGTCCATCAGTGACAGATTGGATTAAGAAAATGTGGCACATATACACCATGGAATACTATGCAGCCATCAAAAAGATGAGTTTGTGTCCTTTGTAGGGACATGGATGCAGCTGGAAACCATCATTCTTAGCAAACTATCACAAGAACAGAAAACCAAACACCGCATGTTCTCACTCATAGGTGGGAACTGAACAATGAGACCACTTGGACTCAGGAAGGGGAACATCACACACCGGGGCCTATCATGGGGAGGGGGGACGGGGGAGGGATTGCATTGGGAGTTATACCTGATGTAAATGACGAGTTGATGGGTGCAGCACACCAACATGGCACAAGTATACATATGTAACAAACCTGCACGTTATGCACATGTACCCTACAACTTAAAGTATAATAATAATAAATAAATTTAAAAAAAAAAGAAAAATCAAAAAAAATAAAAATAAAAATAAATGCTGTTTACCAGATTAAAACATTTCAAAATGGATTTAAAATGTACATAGTAATTTGAGTCCTTAGTAATAAACTATTTGGAGACCATGACCATGGATTTTATTCCAATATGAATAAACTGCATAAATAAAACACATTCTAAAAAGTATATATGGGTATTAGTCCTCAACTGAGGAGGTAGTATCTAAGCATAAAAAAATTAAAATGTGATCCAAAATGGAGCTCACAAAACATCACTTCTACTATTATGCCTGCTGAAAGCTATCAGTACTATTTTAAAGTTATTTATCTTCACTTATGAAAGTAAGCATTTTTAATAAAGATTGTCTCAGGGAATTGAAGATAATATCATAAATGACTTATAATTTACAGTCCTGCTTATCCATTTCATTAAAAGATGCCTTAAAAACTATCTTTATTTTAGAGATGATGCACAGGTAGTAAGACTATAAAGAAAAACACAGGTGGGGCGCGGTGGCTCACGCCTGTAATCCCAACATTTTGGGAGGTTGAGGCAGGTGGATCACTTGAGGTCAGGTATTCGAGACCAGCCTGGTCAACATGGTGAAACCCTGTCTCTACTAAAAATACAAAAATTAGCTGGGCATGGTGGTGCATGCCTGTAATCCCAGCTACTCGGGAGGCTGAGGCAGGAAAATTGCCTGAATTTGGGAGGCAGAGTTGCAGTGAGCCGAGATTATGCCACTGCCCTACAGCATGGGTGACAGAGCAAGACTCTATCTCAAAAAAAAATAAGAAAAAAGAAAGACACAGAAATCATTTTCATTAAAGTCCAACCTTAATTACCACAGAGAAGAGAGAGTGCAGTACTTCCAGGTGGTCATTTCTGAAATGGTAATAACACCCTGGGTAGGTGTCACGGGTTGGACTGTGCTCTCCCAAAAAAGGTATGTTGAAGTTCTAACCCCCAGTACCTACTTTAAAATAGGGGTTTTGCAAATGCCGTTAAGAGGAGGTCATTAAGGTGGGTTCTAATCCAGTATGGCCAGTGTTCTTACACAAATGAAAAATGTGTTACAGACACACACACACAGGAAAAACACCATGTGAAGATGAAGGCAGAGATAGGGATGAGGCATCGACAAGCCAAGGAGTGCCAGAGATTGCCAGCAAACCTCTGGAAGAAGGCAAGAGGGAGGCACGGAACAGTTTCTCCCTTACAGCCTTCAGAAAAGATTAATGCTGCCGACACCTAGATCTCGGAATTCTAGCCTCCAGAATAAAAAGACATAAAAGCTGCATTGTTTAAGCCACCCAGTTCGCAGCACTTCATTACAACATCCCCAAGAAATGAATACAGTAGGGTAATTATTTTTTTTAATAATTACTTTTAAACTATATATGCGTGTTGTGTGAATTTTTCTGAATGTATTTTTTAATTAGCAATAAAAAGTAGAAGGAAAGCCACTTCTTTGGGAAAGGTAAGAGAAAACCATGAAACTGTGCAAGAATCAAAAGGGACATATTATGTTAGGTCTCTGAGTTGGAAAATTAATCAAGATACTGAATTTGAGGGTAATGAAAGCAACTAAGGGCAGCAACAACAAAACTGTAAGGACAAACATTTTGTCTTTTCTCAAAAATTGAGAATTTTCAGATATGAATTTAATCTATCTCTAGTCTAGGAAAAAATGATAGAAAAGAATCAAAATCAAGTTCAGTTGCTTTTCCATTAACACATATGACTTCTTTTATCCCATTTTTGAAATTTGCTCCATAGGTTTACAAAATCATTTTCCTTAATATCCAGATATCTCAATGTGTTTTAGAATTTTAGCCCCTAATATTGCAAATGCCCTTTAAAAAGTTTTCATTTTAGTTCCATATTCATCCTTGAAGCCAGTGTCTCTTTGCTCTTCTCATTAGCCTCATATTGTTTTCAGTAATTACTAATGTGGTTTTCTTTTCACTTAAGTTAGAAAAGGCAATCCTATGTGACATTCTTTTCTGAATTATAGCAAAGTACTAAAAATTATTTTTAATGCACCTTTTTAAAAAAGAGTTTCTGAAAGGTAAACATTTATTTGTCTACTATTCAACTAATTCCACGACCTACCATTTACTTTTCATTAGCAGGCCAGGATTTTTACAAATTCTACAAGGCTGATGTTAGTCTTACTTTACAGATAAGAAAGCTGAGATTCAGAAGCGGCACAGTGGACATTCTAATCTAGTACCTCTAGTTCTTCTATTCTAAGAACTGTTTTTCAGTCTGGTATAATAAAGGCCATCTAAACCTACAAACTCAATCTAACAAAATCACCAATCCTATCCATGTGCAATGCGGAAAGAGGATTTGGTCCAGACCTTTTTATATAAAACACAATATTTTTGCCACAATATGGGCAATATTTCCTCATGAAAACTTTGGCACATTATTAGTACATTTTTTAACTAATGAAATACTTGTTGTGACAATCAGTCCCTAGGACGGTTCACAATAATCCACACCTCCTAGTACTTGGCACCCTCATGTACTCCCCACTCCCCACCCATACTGCACCAGGGTTGGTCTCTAAGTCCAATAGAATGTGGTCTGACATTTTTAAGATTAGGTTCTAAGAGACTAAAGCTTCTGTTTTGGGTTCTCTCTCTCACAACTGTACTCTGATGTGAGCAAACTGCCATTCTGAGGACACTCAGGGAGCCTCTGGTGTGGCCTAGGAAGTGACGGACTGAGACTACCAGGACAGCCACAAGGAACTGTGGCAATAGAACACCAGAATTTATTCCTCCAAACTCTCACTCTGCACCCCCTGACCAACCTCCCTCCATCCCCTGCCCCTCTAGTCTCCCAGTCTCTGGTAACCACTATTCTACTCTCTACTTGTATTAGGTCAGCTTTCTTAGATTCCACACTAGTGAGAAATGCAGTATTTGTCTCTCTGTGCTTAGCTTACTTTGCATAATATAATGTCCTCTAGGTTCATCCATGTTGTCACAAATGACACGAACACACTCACAATGTAGTACT
Source organism: Macaca fascicularis (assembly GCF_037993035.2). NCBI lineage: Eukaryota > Metazoa > Chordata > Mammalia > Primates > Cercopithecidae > Macaca > Macaca fascicularis. Next base: position 100,778,161 of record NC_088381.1, on the reverse strand, counting down.
ATTGCAATGATACACAACGATATCTCCTCAACATATTAATTTCCTTTACTTTTGATATATATCCAGTACTGGAATTGTTGGATCATATGGTACTACTGTTTTTAATTTTTTTAGGACGCCCCCCCAAGCTGTTGTCCATAATGACTGTACTATTCCCACCAACAGTGTATAAGAGCTCCCCTTTCTCTACATCCTTGCCAGTATTTGTGATTTTTTTTTGTCTTTTTGATAATAGCCATTCAAACTGGGCTAAGATGATGACTCATTATGGTTTTGATGTGCATTTCCCTGATGATTAGTAACATTGAACATTTATTCATGTACCTGTTAGCCATTTGTATGTCTTCTTTTAGGAAATATCTATTCAGGTCCCTTGCCCATTCTTTAATCAGATTTTTTTTCTATTCAGTTGAGTTCTTTATACAGTTGAACCTTGAACAAAGCTGGGGTTGGGGGCACCAACCCCCGACAAAGTTGAAAATCTGTGTATAACTTCTGACTCTCCAAAAACTTCACTACTAATAGCCCATGTTGATGAGAAGCCTTGCCGATAACATAAACAGTTGATTTCCACATACTTTGTAAATTATATGTATTATATATTCTTATAATAAAGTAAGCAAGAGAAAACGTTATTAAGAATATCCTAAGAACAAGAAAATACATTTACTGTTCATTAGGTGGAAGTGGACCATGATAAAGGTCATCATGATCTTTTCATTGAGTAGGCTGAGGGGGAAGAGAAAGAGGAGGGGTTGGTCTTGCTGTCTCAGGGGTGGCAGTAAATCCTCATATAAGTGGGCCTGGCAGTTCAAACCCATGTTTTTCAAGGTTCAACTGTATCTTCTGGATATTAGCCCCTTGTCAGATGCACAGTTTGTGAATATCTTCCCCCATTTTGTAGGTTATCTCTTCACTCTGTTGATTGTTTCCTTCACTGTGCAGAAGCTTTTTAGTTTGATGTAATCCCATCTGTCTATTTTTGCTTTTGTTGCCTGTGCTTTTTGAGGTCTTATCCTTGCTCAGGCCAATGTCATAAAGTGTTTCCCCTATGCTTTCTCATAGCAGTTTCACAGTTTGGGTTCTTACGTGTAAGTCTTAACATTTTGAGTTAATTTTTGTAAGTGATAAGAGACAGCGGTCTAGTTTTATTCTTCCACATGTAGATATCCAGTTTTCCTAATACCATTTCTTGAAGAGATTGTCCTTTTCCTAATGTGTATTCTTGGCATCTTTGTCAAAAATCAATTGGTTATAAAAGCATATAACTTCTCTATTTTCTTTCATTTCAGCTATATGAATACAGAAGCTATTCATATACCTTCTCTGTTCTCTTTCATTGGTCTGTGTGTCTGTTTTCATGCCATTACCGTGGTGTTTGGTTACCACTCTTTTGTAGTATATTTTAAAGTTAGGTAGCATAATGCCTTCAGCTTTGTTCTTTTTTCTCAGTATTCTTTAGTTATTCAGGGACTTTATGTGGTGCCTTACAAATTTTAGGATTGTTTTTTATATTTCTATAAAGAATCTCATTGTTATTTCTATAGGTATTGCACTGATTTTGTAGATTGCTTTGAGCAGTACGGCCATTTTAACAATATTAATTCTTCCAATCCATTAACATGAGATATCTTTCCATTTGTTAGTGTCCTCTTCAATTTACTTCATCAATGTTTTATAGTTTTCATTGTAGAAGTCTTTCACTTCCTTGCTTATATTTATTCCTAGTTTTGTTTTGTTTTATTTTTTTTAATCTATTGTAAATGTGATTGATTTCTTTCTTTTTCAGATAGTTTGCCCTTGGTCTACAGAACCACCACTGATTTTTGTATATTGATTTTGTATCCTGCAATTTTACTAAATTTGTTTTTTAGTTCCAACAGCTATTTTTAAACAGAGTCTGTGGAGTTTTCTATATATAAGATCATGTCATCTGCAAACAAGAACAATTTGACTTCATTCTTTCCAATTTGGATGTCCTGTATTTCTTCCTCTTCTCTAATTGCTCTGGCTAGGACTTCAGTACTATGTCGAATAGAAGTAGTGAAAGTGGGCATTCTTGTCTTGTTCCAGATTTTTAGAGAAAAAGGTTTCAACTTTTCCCCATTCAGTATGATGTTAGCTGTGGGTTTGTCATTTCTGGTCTTTATTGTGTTAAGATACATTCTTTTTACACCTAATTTGTTTAGGGTTTTTATAATAAAGAAACATTGAATTTTGTCAAATGATTTTTCTTCATCTATTGAGATGATCAGATGTTTTTTGTCCTTCATTCTGTCAATGTTATGTGTCAAATTTGTTGATTTGTATATGTGGAACCATTCTTATATCCCTACGATGAAGCCCACTCGATCACTATGAATGAGCTTTTAGATGTGTTGTTAAATTTATTTTGCTGGTATTTTGTTAAAGATTTTTGCATGTATGTTAATTTGTGATACCGGCCTTTTTGCTTTTTATTATGTCTTTGGTTTTAGTATCAGGGTAATGTTAGCCTTTTAGAATGGATTTGGATCAACTCACTCTACTTCAATTTTTTTGAATAGTTTCATAAGAATTGGTATTAGTTCTTCTTTAAATGTTTGGTAGAATTCAGCAGTGAATCCATCAAGTCCTGAGCTTTTCTTTGCTGTGAGACTTTCAGTACTGATTCAATCTTGTTACTTGTTACTGGTCTGCTCAGGTTTTCTATTTTTCATAGTTCAATACTTTGTTTGCTACCATTTCTTTCTTTTTGTGTTTTAGAGACAGGGTCTTGCTCTGTCACCCAAGCTAGAGTGCACTGATGTGATCATAGCTCACTGCAGCCTCTAACTCCTGGGCTCAAGAGATCCTCCCACCTCAGCCTCCCTAGTTGCTTAGCACCACCACACCGAACTAATCTTTTTAATTTTTTTGTAGAGACAGGGGTCTTGCTGTGTTGCCCAAGCTGGTCTTGAACCCAGTTTCAAGCAATCCTCCTGCCTTGGCCTCCCAAAGTGCTAGGATTACAGGTGTGAGCCACTGCACCTGGCCTCAAACTGCCATTGTTTCAGGCTTCTCTAATTACACATTTTAAAATGCATCAACTTTCTCTGGCAGAATATATGGGTTGCCTATTTACAACAGATGTATCTATTAAATCTTCAGAATTTCTTCTACTCATATAGAATTTTAAACATCTTCATTAATAGATTTTATTCTCTATTTATATCACATTGTATGTATATATGTAACCATTGGACTTTTTTAACTTAAGGAAGTAGTCAGGAGGTTGAGAGTTCCGCACAGTTTGCACATATATGGTATACTGGATAGGAATGTGGGATCTGGAATTCAGGAGACATAGACTGCAATCCTGGCTATCAAATTTGCTAGTTATGTGACCTTGGTAATTTACTTAACCTCTCTGTTACTCACATCCTCATTTATAAAGTGGCTATAACACCTACCCCATAGAGTTGAATAAGAAATGAAGAACACAAAAAACACTCTTAGCACAGAGTATAGAATATAGCAAACACTAAATCAATTAATGTTCTTTTTTTTTTTTTTTTAGTGTAGCAAAATGTGGAACAAAAGAGCTGAAGAAACTTTCTCAGTTGGGGACAATATTGTTTTGGATATTATCAGTCATTTTGTCTATATTCTGACCAGCGTTTTCTGTAAATGTGATCACTTTGGATTTTGCATTTTAGTAAGGGCAAAATAATTATTCTTTGAATATTATTTTAAGGTATACCAAGGAAAAACAGCGAAAAACTGAATCTTCCATTAATTAATAGTGTCTCAGACCTCCCAAATCATGGCTTCTCAGTGTATTTTTCTTTATCCTGTAACAATAACAAAAGTCCTAATACTGAGGATCAGGGTGATTTCATGCCATGCAATTATCATATTACCTGGTACTTATAGAGAACTTTAGAATCTATAAAGCATTGTCCAATGCATTAGGTAATTGAATCATCTACTAAGTTCTAGTTGAATACTAAAAATTAATTTTAAATGTAAAATTAATTTAAACATTAAAATGGGGAGTCCAATTCTGTCTAACTTCAAAGTCGATCATGGCACTAATGACTGCCTCTGTCTCTTGGATAATTCATCTAGGGGAAGAAGGGGACAAACTGGGTGGAAGATGTGGACCACCATGTCAGTAAGTATGTGCAGGGATTGCGTTCTACCCTCCTCAGCATCAGTTATACAGGGATACCCACTCCATTCCCTCCCCTCACAGCCAGCACTTTGTTGAGGTAAAAGAAGAACCTGTCTTTGAAAATGCTGGAGAACCCAGTTTCAAAGTTTCTCTCTTCTTTTTTCCCCCATGATTTGCTTTGGAACAGCCTGATCCGTTATCTTTTTTAGCAGCTCATTATTTCAATTTAATGTCCTTATCTGCTGTTTCTTTCCACTTCGCAAAGTTCTTCTTATCAAATGTTATTCTGTATTTAAAATCTGAAGGATAGCTAATATGGGACCTATTACAGCAAACACAGAAAAAAACCTTATTTTGCCATTATTTATTTGCATTCAGAACTGCCTTCCTTTTTGAAGCAAGTTCTTTAGCCTCAGAAGGTATAGTTTTTATCATTAAATTCTTTTAGACTTTCTTCAGAATCGTCAGCTATCACTACTATGAGAAAAGCCACTGGAGAGTGCCCATTTAAACAACAGATAGATTTCCAAAAGAAAGGAGATGAAGGGATCTTGAATTAGAAGGAAATGTGCACTTTAAAATTGTGGTCAGGCAGCTGAGGCAAAAGGATCACTTGAACCTAGGAGCCCAAGGCCAGCCTGGGTAATATAGTGAGACCTCACCTCTTTAAAAAAAAAAAAAAAAAAAAAAAAAGAAGAAGAAAGAAAGAAAGAAAAGCTACCCCTGGCCAGGTGTGGTGACTCACACCTGTAATCTCAGCACTTTGGGAGGCCAAGGCGGGCGGATCACTTGAGGTCAGGAGTTCAAGACCAGCCTGAAAAACATGGTGAAACCCTGTCTCTACTAAAAATACAAAAATTAGCCAGGTGTGATGGTGCATGCCTGTAAACCCAGCTACTCGAGAGGCTAAGGCAGGAGAATCGCTTGAACCCGGGAGGTGGCGGTTGCAGTGAGCCAAGATCGTACCACTGTACTTCAGCCTGGATGACACAGCGAGACTCAGTCTCAAAAAAAAAAAAAGAAAAGAACAAAAGAAAGAAAAGCTACCCCCAAAGGTTTGTGGTATAAACTCTGAAATTTTAGCATTTCCTTAGATTTCATAGGTGTTAGTAATCTATCTCTTGTTAATACTTGCAATTAATACTCTGCCATTTATAAACACAATATGTCTTATTAAGACATTTTTATCACTTATTAATGGCTTATTAAGTGGTTTGTCTTGTTCTAGCTTTATGCCAATATTATTACTTGCAGTTTAAAATAAATCAGTAGTGGTTAATAGTTTCAAAATTCATTTTAATAACAAAAAATCTAGTCTTATGTTTTTCAATTTAAACCAATATTAATAAACCAACTCACTTTTTGGCATCCTCCTCTACAGGCAGAAGTTCTTCAAATATCACCCATATGTCCTCTCCTTCCCTTTAATACAGTAAGACCCTAAACCCACACAGAAACAGTTTCCTACTAACATCAAAAAGCAACAGAACATTGTACCAAAATATTTGTTAATTCAGCTTCCTTTTTTACTAATCACCTGTTTTGACCCCAAAGCTACAAATGAACATTATTTGAGGAGTTTTATATTTGTGTTTAATTATTTACTTAGAGTAAATAATTAAATTGTGTTCATTTGTGTTACACTTAGACAACAGAATATCAGTATTCTATTCTGTATTTGAACTTCCAAGTCACTGTATTCACTCTTTTATGTTTTATTTACCCCTAAAATTTAGTTTCCTAAAAATAATCTAAATGAGACTGTGACTGAGTAGCAAAGTTCATAGCTTCTAAAAGACTTAGTTCCTCCTCTATAAAATGGGGAGATATCTTCCTCAGAGGGTTACTGGGGGAATTAAATGAGATAACGTATGTAAAGCTCTCAGCATAGTGACTGAGACAAAGTTTAAGAAATGTTGCGTTCATGGTGACAAGGATGATGAGAATGAGGATGATGACAATGATCATGATGATGATGGAGGGTGTGTCCCTGTAGGATACCACATGATATGCACACTATCGATGACCAAGAGGCATCCATCCTCAGTTGCAGATATGGAGCAATGTATCACAACATGTTACTGAGATTCAGTGTGAAAACAGCTGGACCAATATAAGGTGGCAGCACTACAATCCGATACGAATTCACTTTTTTTTTTTTTTTTTTTTTTTTGAGATGGAGTCTTGCTCTGTCACCAGGCTGGAATGCAGTGGCATGATCTCGGATGACTGCAACCTCCACCTCTCAGGTTCAAGCGATTCTCCTGCCTCAGCCTTTCAAACAGCTGGAACTACAGACGCTCCCCACCACGCCCGGCTAATTTTCTGTATTTTAGTGGAGACAGGGTTTCACCATGTTGGCCAGGATGGTCTCGACCTCCTGACCTTGTGATCCGCCCGCCTTGGCCTCCTAAAATGCTGGGATTGCAGGCGTGGGCCACCACACCCAGCCGAATCCACATTTTTTTTTAGAGAATTGTTATTAGGTTTCAAATCACTGGTCAAATATTACTTTGAGTTTTAAATATTGGTTTCTGTAATAGAAATAGTCACAAAATATTTTCGAAAACAAAAATGTTTATTTCAAGAACTGCCATGAAATTATCACTTACATGGAGAATTAAGCAGCACAAACATTTCTCTAAATACTTCCAGAGGTTAGTGAACATGTTTAAACACATGTGCTGATGAAAACAAAACAAACCCAAACACAAAACGCTGCTGTCAGGGTTCTTCTGATTAAATAAAGCTGTCTTATTGCAGGTTTTCATCTGCTACTATTTCTTAAATGATCACTGCTAGGTTTTATGTAAGTTCTTTCCTTTTTTCTAATTCCACATCAAACATATAAGTATATATGCACTATGAATAAAATTCATGGCATGAAATGATTTCATTCTATAGTAAGAGATCCAAATAATGTTTTAAAAAACAAATAAATGTATGACTGCATTTGACTAATTGGTAGACTAATGAAGAAAATCCATTTTTATAGCTGCTCACCATTCCCTTTAAAAAATGGTCTACAATTTGGCATTCCACTGTGGTGTTCTTGGTGATTTGTCGGAGATGCTGTCTCAGTCAATCACCATTAGGCACTGGAAGAGGTACGTCTTTTTAGCTTCCATTTGTATTCAAAAATGACTCTTTTTACATTAAAATCTGATTTTACTTTTACTTTTCTCCTGCTGTTCCAAGAAATGTTCAAGGATACAAACATAAGACTTGGCTTCTCGCCGGGCGCGGTGGCTCAAGCCTGTAATCCCAGCACTTTGGGAGGCCGAGACGGGCGGATCACGAGGTCAGGAGACCGAGACCATCCTGGCTAACACGGTGAAACCCCGTCTCTACTAAAAAATACAAAAAACTAGCCGGGCGAGGTGGCGGGCGCCTGTAGTCCCAGCTACTTGGGAGGCTGAGGCAGGAGAATGGCGGGAACCCGGGAGGCGGAGCTTGCAGTGAGCTGAGATCCGGCCACAGCACTCCAGCCTGGGCGACAGAGCGAGACTCCGTCTCAAAAAAAAAAAAAAAAAAGACTTGGCTTCTCCATGGCTACTCTAATAAATATTATTTTTCCTACTTCCCTCCAGAACTCATTACATGAGTTTGGTAATCACTGTAAGGAATACGTAAAGAATATTTAAGTCAATGAAAAAAAATCTATATAAATACAAAGAAAACATAAAAGTAAACTCTCTTGGGTCATCTCTCTTTTAAAGTTGTTCCACGTATTTGATTGCTATCATATAACCAATATATTACCCTTCTCTTCCAAAGTTCCCTAATACATACTTGGAAGGATAGGAAGAACTACAGATTCTGCCTAATTCAATGATTAACTACTCATTACTCACCAAAAAATATATATATATGAAAACTGAAACTCACATAAAACATCATTAGATATTGTGTGTCTCTTACGTAGCATTCATAGAATGTTTATGCCAGTTGACATAAGCTACCTGACTTCAGTCAGCATATCCCCTCTTTGTGGGTATAGGTGTGCACAGAAAGAACATAGATATCATCACTACATGAATGCTTGCTACTTGATAAATTCAGCAAATAGAGTTTTCCCCTCAATAAACCCAAAAATACTCAGGAATCTCAACACAAAGTAGAGATGCCATTATTGAGGAAATGATGTACGCCCGACGCTTCTAAAACCAGCACTATGTGTATATTCAAGTGCTCACTCCCTTACATCATAGTTGTAAGTAAGTCTCTGTCTGTGAGAAACCTGAACACAATTCATGCAGGCTGCAGAAGGTTTCATGAAAGAAAAGAAGTTTTAAACTGGCAAAATTAAAATAAAATCAAAGTATATGAAATATTTACTCGTGTAAATGTAAACATAGTTTTCTGAAGGCTTAGCTTATTTCAATTTTCTAACTTTAATATTATTAGACTGAAGGTCATTACTTATGTCTGGAATCTTTACTTGAACTACAGTTAAAGTGTGAACACACAGATGCACACATGTGCACACACATGCCCTCACAAATGTATTAAATACCAGGCAGCCCCTAGTAACAATCAGGCCAAGTGTAAGATTAAAGGTTTTGTGGTTTCTAGGGCATAAGAAGCAAAGCAAAGGTTTTCAGAGCAAGAACACTGAGGCAGAAATAAAGAAGTTCAAAAATCAGTCAAAATAAGCAAATCGTGTGCCTAAAAACCAGGAGGTCAAAGAGAGATTAAAGAGGACAAATTTAAGTGGTCAAGGCAAACAAGACTTACATCAAGCTTGTCCAACCCATGGCCCAACACAAATTCGTAAACTTTCTTAAAGCATTATGAGATATTTTTTTTTTGCCAAGTTTTTTAGCTCATCAGCTATCGTTATTGTTAGCGTATTTTATGTGTGGCCCAAGACAATTCTTCTTTCAATGTGGCCCAGGGAGGCCAAAAGATTGGACACCTCTGACTTACATGTTATAGTCTGGCAGAGGAAAATAATACTACCACCATCACCATTTTGTTATGAGCCTGTTCTGGGGCTACTTCATTTTCTAGAGTTTAGTGTGTTTTCCTGCCCATGTATTTACCCGCTCACTCATTTGATGTATAATATACTGAGCACGTACTATGTGCTAAATACACGGCACATGGTATAACTGTATAATTCAGTTTTGGGTCCCATTGAGTTTCAGGTATCCACGTGAAGTAGGAATGGCCATGGACAACACACAGTTGTGTATATGGATTTAGAGACCAGGAGAGAGATCTTGATTGCAAATGAGAATCTGGTGTTGTTAGCATCGTCACTCTGTTTTATGAAGCCATGAGAACGAATGCCAGGGTCCTGGAGGGAGTGCAGAATGAGATGAGTAGAAAACCCAGACAGAACTCTGGAAACCAAACAGAACTGGGAGGAATACCAGAAAAGCATGGCGTCATGGAAGTCCAGGGATCAGAGTACCTCAAAAAGAAAGGAGTGATCAATAGTGTAAAATGCTGCCAAGAGATTATGGAAGATAAAGACTCAAAGTGTCTATTGGCAGCAGATGACCTCAAGTTTGGAGGTATACAAGGAAGCTGAAGGGAGTAGGCAAAGGAAAGACTGAGGATAATGGTAGGTTCATGGGGTTGGGAGTGGGGGTTATTAACCCTTCTGGAAGCATTCAGTTATTTGGGGGAAGAGAACTTTCATTTTAAATAATTCACAAGATGAAAAAAACAAGGTAGACCATAGGGGTCACAGGCTTTTTTAAAGAGAGAAATAAATCTTCAGGCGGCAATTAAAAATGGAAAGGCCCAACTTTGAGGGGAACTGATGAAGTATATTTAAGGAAACGCTGGGTCAATCTGAGATAAAGGAGTACAGCAAAGAGTGGTTATAATGTAAAAGCTAAACTGGAGCTTTTCTGTACTGAGTTGGAGTGGCAGACAGTGAATGTAACTGCAATAATTCCAAAGCTAGTTTTTCTACACTTATGCTACAAAACGTCCTATCCTAAAAATCTCAGAGACAATGAGAACTTCCGTAAGCCCATAATGCTTACTGTGATTTTACCACCAAATTCAGGATTAAGAAGTGCACAGTTCCCACACTAAGAGACAGAAGTCAGTCCAAAGGATAAGGGAGTAACTGTGTTAAACAAAACTGAAAATTTTTAGCTTTCAAAATTATTAAGAGAATAGGCAAATGCAAAATAAAATGCTGGAATAGAAAATGAATATTCATAATAACCCACACTTAAAAGATATCAAAGATCAGTTACAAATTAACAAATTCAAATGTTTAGAAAGTTAATAAAGAGCTTATCACTATGTTTGATATATAGTAACAGTGAAATAACCAGTAATTATTAAAATCTTACTTTTAAAACTGTAAAACATATATATTTACACAGCTTTTTCTGGGAAGAAGAGCATAGTATAGAGATGGTATATGTTTTTCAGAAAAAAGATCAATCTTCCCACGCAGACACTGAACATAGAATACCAGTTTCATCTGAACCTGGGAAGCCAGAATTAATTTGGACAAATTAACTATAATCATCATCATGCTAAGGCACCACACCAAATTGCCATTCATGGTTATATTGGTTTCTGGAACTCAGTGCTCTCACTGGAAAAATAGAAAGGTTTTGGCCAATAGATAGAGTTTTCAATATTAACACTGAACAGAATTTCTAACTATGTTATAGAGCAGACCTCTGTCTATATTTGCATGGTGTGTAGAGGGGGCATATTTTAGATGTGTTTTCAGACATACTTAGGTATATACATAAACACATCAAAAGTAATTTGGGTTTCGGAAAAGTGGATGTGTTTCCTTACCTGTGCATTAATAAACTGGTATTTAAATTTTATTCCAACATGTATTCAAGACATATGTCAACATGTCTGAATAAGGCTAATATGCATTAAAGACAAAATTCAGTGTCTACAGATTATAAACTTTGGAGAAAGTAAGCTATGTCCAGAGTAAAGAGAGAAAGGAATAAGTATATTTGAACTACTGATCCACTCTTTCCCTGGAGCTATTAATGATTTCATTTCATTTAATATATTAAGTTCAAGCAAGTTTATCAAGGTTTAGCTCACTATTGGTTTGTATGAAATAACAATGTTCACCACTATCAATCAATCATGGTGAGGAGCTAATCTGTGGTTATTTCACGTATCCTTGCATGATATTTTCAGTGCAAAGATTTGTGTTATAGGTACTATATACACAAGGCCATGTGATGACTGAATTGTGCCACCAGAGGAGAAATCCCTAGAAAAACTGTCAGCCCTCTTTGTTACCTGTTCTATTTTACATGATTGAATTTTTCAATTTTGGCCTAATCAACTTAAATTATTATTGGTACAATTTTGTGAAATACAGAATTAATGGAATTCAAATTTTATGGAATTATAATTGACTATAAAATGGGTTTAATATGATTCTAATTTGAAATCATTCATTATTCCAGAATTCATCTATTTGGTGGTATCATTTGAAAGTTAAAAAAAAAAAAACCATCAATGGTATATGTGGTTGTAACTGATTTTCTTGATTCCTTGCTTAATAGAGAGTTGTGACACATCTTGAATCTAAAACTATTCTCTGTAGAGTTACAGGGGTATAATCTTCAGGGAATCCACAACATAGGATATAAACAATTCAACTTTGAAACCCAAAAGACACTAGGAATTACTAAGCATTAAAAATATATATTGAAAAATGCTTATATTTCTCTATTAATTTCTTTTTTACATCTGAGATCATGGGGCATGTTATGTGTAGCTGTAGATTTTTGACAGATATGGGAAATTCCTGGGATGAAATGTAAATATCAATAGGCAGAATTAGAACCGAAATTCATTTATTTCTTCATTTTCTAACTCTGTTCCAGGGAGATGTTTCAGCACTGGGGGTGCAAAATGGAGACCAATTTGTTCCCTTCTAGAAAGGTCACAATTTATGTAAAAAGACAAGTACAGAAAAAGACTATACTTTATTTCTTCATCATCCATCATTTTGGTTAATGATCCTCGATATTGGTTATGGATATCTTGAGTTTTAGCAATAGAGTCTGACAGTGAACTATGATCAGCTTCTCAAAAGACATGTAATTTCCATGTTATGTTGTCACCTCTTCAAGAGTATCTTACAGCTTGATGTCTTAGCATGATTTCCAAACATATTGGACTCACGTTTATGTAAGTAGTCCCATTGCAGAGAAAGACTGTGCAATGTATCCAACAAAGTATATTTTGGTCTGGGTGATCTCATACTTATTAGAGTATACTTTGATAATTAATTTACATTAAATTATATTAATAAACATTATTATATCCTATTGAGACAGACATTGAGCTAGAAGACTAGAAGGGGAAAAAGCAAAATGCCAACTCACTGGACATTGATTGCAGGTGAATACTTAATTTTAAAATTGCATCTGAGTTGACCGGAAGCCACAGGTTCTTTTGATCAAGCCTTTTAAGTGAGCTAGAATAACAAATTATGGTATATACAAAAGTGTGACTCCATGCAAAAGGTAGGAATATATTATGACCACAAGAATGCCCATACCACCATAATTCACAAAATGCATGTCTATTCACAACTGAAAAGATTGTATAAACTATGCAGGAAACAGAACTACAGATTACAACTTGCTAAGCAAGACTGTAATATCCTCATAACCATCTTTTAATGTAATACCTCACCATTATGCTAGGCATGATCAAACTTTTGGTCAACCTATTTATGTTATCATTGCAATCATTAGCTTTACAGGACAGTTACTATGGAATCAGAAGATAAGGAAGGTGATGATTTAGTACAATTTGAGAGTGCAAAAATGCTTAATACCAACAATGCCTGTGGGAGGTATTAAAAAGTAAGATAGAAGAGGAGAGTTACAGGGTCAACCAGCCTCATACTGGGATTAGGAGAAGGGTATGGGGAAGAGAAAAACAGTATGATGTAGAAAGGTTATGTGGGGAAATGGAGGGGCCCCAGAAGAAAGAATGAACTAGAAAACCACTTTACAAGAGTCAGAAGGTAGTTAACATGGTAAAAGAATGTCATCTCATCAATCCAGACCGAGGCTTAAATCCAGTTTCAAAACTTTACTAGCTATGACCTCATCTACAAAGGAGAAATATCATAGAACCTATCTTATTGGGTTATGGAGAAATTTAAGTGATCTAATGTAAAGATGAAAAGGTGAACTTTAAACAAGTTGAAGTTTATGGGTAAATAGAACAAACCAGGAAGCGAGCATGCTTACAAAAGACAAACACTGATTGCAGGTGAATGCTTAATTTTAAAATTGAATCTGAGTTGACCAGAAGCCACAGGTTCTTTTGACCAAGCCTTTTGTAACCAAGCATGCTTACAAAAGAGGACAAACACCTACTGTGATACAACGGAAGACATGAGAACAGGAATACATTAACAGCATTAGGACCCATCCACTGCTGAATCAGCTAAACCGAAACAAGCCTGGCGTACTCCACCACATGATTCATGCTTAAGAAATTTGGGGAAGATTACATATTTGGAACCTTCATCATTTTCTCTACGAATTGTTGACTTTGTGTTGCATTAAGCTCAAGGCAGCTCTCAACTACAGGACTACGCCACCATCAGGTCCTCTCATCCCTCTAAAACAATCCTCATTTTAGTGGTTCAGATTGTTGAGAGACAAGTCTCTATGTCTCTCACATTTCTTCACATCTTGCAGATAAAGTACTATTAACTGTCCTTTGTTAAGGATTAATTAAGGCTGTACAGATAACAGTCTTGGAAGACACAGTGTCCTCCTCCAGAGTAAGGAAGACATGTTTACTGCCTGTTTTAAAAGATTCAGGTTCCCTAAACTCAAGTGTCCGCTTGTAACACAACCTACTGCACTACTGCGTGTGCAGGTATCATTTGACCCTCTTTTTATTACCCTGTGGGAACTGGGGCTCAGATAATTAACTTACACACTAATATTCTGACTACTGTTAATGCTGTGAGTAATACACTGTCCTTCGTCTCCGACCCAGCATTCATTAAAGTGTAGCAGGCCAACTTGTTGGCTTGCAAGTAGAGTAAAATCTAAGATCCTTCACAATTCTTGACATAGATCTTTAGGGAAAATAGACCCCGTAGAATCACTGTTAAAATGGTATGAAGATGCTGTTTCAGTAGATTATTGGATTTCCTGAAACCCATTCACTAGACTACTGCAACACCGATAGATCACAGGACAGAAGACGCCCCACTCAGTCAGGGCCTACTGAAAGTCTTTGTGACCATGTATGAAATAGATGCTGCTTACAAGTGAATAGCAGCAGAATACAGCGTGGTGTTTATCCTTGGAACAACACTTAGTAAATGAAAACAGCTGCAGGAGGCAGAAAGGGACCAGATCTTGAGAAGTCTAATGTGGTTTGGTTCAACCCAAGTCTAAAACACTTGCTATGGATGCCTTTCTACAAAAAAATACTATAGCCATCTATAAATCCCAAGTTTAAATTCTATTTCAGCACTGAGCAGGTATTTCCAACCCTGTTTTTTTCTTTCCTTTTTTTTTTTTTTTTTTTTTGGTTGTTGTTTTGGGGTTTTTTGTTGTTGTTGTTGTTTGTTTGCTTTTTGTTTGATGTTTTGTTTTGAGACAGGGTCTCACTCGGTCGCCCAGGCTAGAGTGCAGTGGCATTAACATAGCTCACTTCAGCCTCAAATTCCTGGGCTCAAGCAATCCTCCTCCCTCAGCCTCCCAAGTAGCTGGGACCATAGGTGTGCACCATTAAGCCTGGCTGATTTTATTTTTTTGTAGAAACGTGGTCTCATCATGTTGCCCAGGCTGGACCCGAACTCCTGGGCCCAAGCCATTCTCCTGCCTAGGCTGTGATTAAAGTGCTGGGATGAGCCACAAGTATTTCCAATTTTGGTTGACACTACATATCACTCAATTCTAAATTTCTTCATTGGTGGTAGATTTTTACCACAGTTAGTGACTTGTAACTAGATAGACAAATATGGTTACCAATGAAAACATGTACAACACATGTATTTAACCCAATTCATGACATTCACCCATTTTTATACTCAATGTTGTGATAAAATTAATTTTTTTTTCTAAAACAATGTCACTATGAGACATTGTTTCCAGGGGAGGTACTTCAAAGTGTTGACTAATGTATCTATATGTGTGGTACGGGAGACAAGGAAGGGCACACTAAAGGTTTTTCACGTTCTATTAATTGAAAACATGTTTGTTATGATAGGCTCCTTTTAAAAATTCAAACAAACTTCACCCCTAAATCTGAATTGTTCTAATCAGATCATCTTCTAGTACCTAGCCAAAATTAGCTTCAGGAAAATAGAGTTTTGATGAGTGACGAGGGGCAAAAGGAGTTACAGAAGTCTAGTACACATTATAACGTTTTAAAACATTTTCCTAAGTGTCTTCATAATGGAAAAATAGAACATTACCTTTTGCAGAACTGAGTATTTCTTTGGGGAACAATATTTTATCAGTGGTATATTCCATTATTGCTGACAAGAGCTATAACTACATAGTTACAGGGATGAAATACTCTTAATCTACATGTGATACACAGGACATATGTATAATCTACACACATATATAGAAATTAAGCAAAAAGTTTAATCATCTTACGAAAATATACATGCAATGCCTATTAAGTATCATTAATTGGGAATTTTCAAGAAAACATAAATAAGTGATACCTCTATTTTAAAAGTCATTAATCTACTAGAAGCAAGAAATCTTACCTACTCATAAATCTTTAAATCTGTCTGCACTACAAACCCCAAATCAGTTCACCTTTACGAGTAAAGGAGAAGAATTAGGAGAAAGTGCTTTTTAAAAACAAGGTTAAAAAGAAATAAATAACTGTTGTAGTTTGGGTAAATATCTCACTACAGAATTTATTCCTCTATAAATGTTTTAGGAACACACAAAATCTTCAGAGATTAGTTATTCCCTTAAGCAGTTGCCTGTCCATCAAATATTACATTGTTAACTTCCTTCTTCATGGTATATCATCTAGTTTTCCAATATTTCCAGAGTTCTTCTACTGTCTCAATTGAATTTAACAAACAAATGTACTTATCTCCAAACATTTTTAGTATTTTTCTTTAGTGCTACATTGAGTCATGGCATCATAAGTCACTTTAAAATTTAACTTAAGGCATCCCATTGCTTCCATTGCAAAGTCCTCTGGATACTCTTGAAATAAGATGCTTCCTTTCAAAGATGCTTTTATGAAGAAGAATATTTAAACATCCTATATTTTATATGGACTGAAATCTGTATGACAAGCATCATATTTGATATAAAAAATTTATTTAATCATTTTATAAATATGGAATATTTGTAAATGTTAATGCCATTGGAAAAACAATCTGCCATTTATAGTACCTCATCTCATTATTTTATATTATATGTCCACATAATTCAAATCACATAATCATAGATTTTTGCAGCTGGAAGTAGGTATTAGCAACTCAATATGCAAATAAAGAAACTGAGGCTCTCAAAGGTTAAAGAACCTACGTAGAATACAACTTCCTACAAAGATAATGGAAGACTAACACTGGTGACCAGGATTTATGCCATTCCATGCTGCTGCACTAGTTCCCAAGCAGCAAGTAACCAGTGGTAATTCATAATGTATTGCCCTGACAATCTCGATATCCATGGGCTTCTGTCTTAAGTACACATTTATTACTGAGTAATGGAACTCTTGCTTTTTGCCGGCCCATTGCTGTACACAAAGATTGACACCCTTTGGAGCATCTTGACTTTGAGAGCTCTCTACTAACTTCTGTCCTGGTGTATTTTACTGGCAGTTTAAAAATCCTGATTCAGCAACGTTATGGCAATACTATTACAGTTATCTTTTAAAATATACAAAACCACATTAGCTAGAGGGTGGTGTCACTATCATAAAAAGGGCTATGGGCCAATCATTTGTTTCAGTTGCTATGCAGCCACATCCATACGGCACAGATTGAGGCCTCAGGAAATTCTTAACATTCTGAGGTAAATACAAAGACGTGGGAAGATTATTTCTTTTTGTTAAGACTGTTCTACCTAGGTAGTAGTTGTATCACATCTGAAATGGATGCTGAAATGTAGATATACCCAACTTTTTATAGTTATAAGCTTCCCTATGTTTTATTTTTTAAATGATCCTGACTTTTCTCATCCTAAAATCAATAATATATGTGCTGTATGAAATTAAACCCTATGGATGAAACCACAGGCAAGAGCAGTAAAGGTTATGGAAAAATATGCCTTTATAATGCTTCTGTTATCTGTGCTGCTAACTATAACTCTTGCATATATAATTCCATTATACTTTTATAATTCAGGGCTTTGAAAATGCTTTTGAACCATTAATATATTTTCCTGGTTAAAATTCTTTGAGATGTTCTTAACAAGAGTCTTAGATAATGAATTTGGGCAAACTCTGGAACAGTCTTTACAGTATTATCATTCTCATTAATTTTCAGAACTACCCACTGTGTTGAGATGATTGTCATGGACCTAAGACTTCAATTTGGCTAAATATTTTTGCATATATTTCAACATATAAGTAACTAACAGATGTTTAAATGTTAAGTTCATATGGAAGAAATGGTTAAATGTATTTAATCTCATGATTTCTTTGCCACACTAATTCTTATTTTACTATTTCTTTATGTATTACACTATTTCCTCTATACTTTGGTGTATAATAAACCAAAAATTCCAAAATTCCTTCAAAGACAATCCTTCAAAACATTCTAGAATTAAGACATCTATGCATGTATAAATTTAATATATGTAGCATAACTAACTTTTTTAAAAAGAATACCTTAAACAGTGATATAATTAGTAATATAAAATAATTATTTTTATAAAATATACAGAGTTCATATAAAGCATAGGACTGGATTTTTTACTTTTTTCCTTTATATTTTTAACAGAAAGAATGGTTTCCATTTATATTCTTATTTGGCTTTATCAACCTGATATATACGGCCCTAACCTGCCAGTAAAATATGGGTAGGAGACTAAAAACAATATTACTTTAAGAGAGTTAATGCAGTACACAGTTCCATACTTTCATCTAGTTTATTCTTTTCTCTTTGCCTGTTTGGTTATCTCTGAAGACTGCTTCTGTTTCCATTGTTTCATCCTTTGGCATTCACATATCAGAGCAATAAGTATTTCATTACTGGTTTATCTGTCCAGAGGCTTGAGAAGCGGTAACAATTAACCCTCCCTTCACAGTGATTGATACAGGCTTTGCTTTCAATTTGTTCCACTACACAGATCATGAAATTCTGAATGCAATCATCCTCATTGACCTACACTTTCAAACACACAGCTACAATGAGACTAAAGTAATTATTAAAAGGAACACAGGACTACTGAGATCTGAAACAAAGTCTTTTTAAAATCTGTTAGACGACCTTCTGGTAAAATTGGCAAATTCTGATGCTAAGGAAAATGATAGCTTAGTGTCCCTGTCTGGAAATATTCAATGCAAGCTGATCAATGTATATTATGGTGATTGCATTGGCTGTAGTATGTCCTTAGAAAATACAGAAAGCCATTCTAGAACTGTTAGAAACACATAGAGTTAAACTGTTAACATTGTGCCTTACTCTGTATAAAATTTTTTCAAAGAAACTAAAGTTCCTGATTTATGTAAAAAGTAAAATACAGTGACCATAGCGAAGAATTAAGACTGGAAATGCAATAGTTTTATTGTCCAAGAGTTGCATACCTGAGCCCTACATTTTCCCTCTCCCATCTCCCTTTAGATGAAGAGTCACAGTAAGAAATGAATACATTTTTCACAAAGTCTGGAAAAATGGCTTCAAATAAATATTAATCTACTGCAATCGATATATATGAGGAATGGAGAGGGGCTGGTAGGAGAGTGGTGACTACAGAACTATATTAAAACAAGGGTTGCAGTTAAAGAAAATCAGGGCAGAAAGCAAGGCAGCAGGCCTGAGGCTCTAATCACAGAACAGAGTGATGGAGATGAACCAATACTGCATGGATTAGCGATGAATTATTTTGAACCGTAATCATATGCCTGCACAGGAGAGAGGCAAAAGCTAACCATTGCTCATAAACTGATCTGCTGATTTCCAGAGACAGAAAGAGAGAGGCAAAGAGAGAGAAAAGAATAAATTCATATGCTAAACTAATTCAGAATAATGAAAACCTAAAGATGTGGTTATATTTCAAGTAACATTTTATGTTTAATGTCTGCTACATACTACATAATATGGAGTGTTTCAAATATAAACTGTAAAGTTCTTAGATTCAGACAGGATTAAACCAACCATTTCTTCTAAGATTAGGATGCAATATATGTACTCTACATTCCTCGTTGCCCAATAAAACCATTTTTGGACAACTTTGACATCCCCCAAATATAAATGTTTTAAGTATTTATTTACAAAGAAGAAACAGCATTCAAGAAATTAACTTCCTTTGGATAATGTGAAAAATTCATAGCAAATGAAGATTCAATTGTTAGAACTAATTTTGTTAGGAAGAAAAAAATCAAAACTGCTGGTAGCAAGAGATTCCTGAGATTCTTATGAACAGACTGTTTAAATGAAGAGCACTTTAATCAGTAGAGGAATCCTCACGTTTCTAATGTCTTGCTGTGCATTCTGCAGGTTATAGTAGCAGCTGGTAGAGGTCATATATCTTTTGTGAGCATCCCAAAAAGGCTCACTGCCAGACTGTTAAATTATGAATAAGCAATGAACAAAAGAATGCAGATACGGTGGTGACAAGATAATCCAAGCAAATTTATCTATGACAAATTTCACAGGATTAACAAATTACATTTACACAGAACAATAAAAATGTGCAAAAAAAAAAATGATGAGCCTACTTTTCCTTACAGCATTAGGAAAACAAAAAGTCACCAATCCACTGCATACATTTAAATGTAACTCAATCTAAAGTAAGACATTTATAATGTTCAAGATATCTATGTAACATTTTTCCATTTCAGATAGACATACACAAACATGGTATATCTTATATTTTATATATAATTTATGTTGTAAACAGTGTATATATATGTATCATGTGACTTATATATAAGCTGCGCACACTATATACAAAAATCTTGTATAATTTAAAAAATCATATACATGAATAGAATATATGTTTTTAGAAGTGGATTCTGATGAATAAATTATATTTGTAAAGGGAAAATGTCCCCTCCATCAGCACAATACATACTAGTTAATAAAATATCCTTATTCATTCATGTCTCCATTTTCTAGGACCACAGAGAGAAGTTCTGCAAACAGTTTCAATCATTCCACTTGCCATCATCAAAATACTGCCATCTCTCTGAGTTAAAGTGCTTCTGAATGAAGTTTAGAGCTAGCATCCTTTTCCGCAGTGTTACTTTAGCAGAAAGGAAAATTCAGAGATTTAGGGAAGAGAGTGTTAATTATATCTATATTCACACACAGATGACCCTTAATTCAATATTAAATTCTTTATAATAAAATTCTTTTTATAAATCTTACAAATGAAAATGCCCTAGTTCATCAGCTATAAGGAAATATTATTGAAATGCCCTATAAGTTTATAAAGTGGTCTTAAAATGCCGTGGGACACTACTTTTCAAAATATGCAATTAAGATTTGTAAGTTTAATGTTTTATACTAGGTACCCAACTCACAGTCCTTTAATTCTGCATTAGAATACTGATGATAATATAATACTGTAATCAGATGTAATCTCTTCTAAGATGATCTGACGGCTATTTAAAATTTTGTAGTCTATTTTTCACTTAATGCTTCCTATTGACTTTTGTTTTTTATATTTCAGTAAAACAACCCTCTAAATTTTAAGTTCTTTGCCACATCTTATAAGGCAACTTATCCTTTCATAAACAAGATATTTGCTGAAGGTAAAAAATGAATCTGATACACAAGCAAATTACCTTGCAACCACAAATACTCAAGCAATTCTTATTCAGTCCTTTAAAGCATGAAATTTCTATTATACATGTTATTTTTAAAGAAGCTATTTAGTTGACAATATTACATCCAAAAATGTAATACTGTAGCATGTTTGTCTACTACTGCAATCTTGCATATATTCTGCAATGAACACCCACCCACGTCACATGCTACAAAGTTTCCTAAAGTACAGTTTTTGTTAAAGAACTGTTATGTATCGGACCAACCCCTAGGGTTCCTGGCTTAGAGGAAAAAAATGTTACCAAAGCCTAACTTTCCCTTCTTGAAGATGACTCTGCGTGTGTGTGTGTGTGTGTGTGTGTGTGTGTGTGTTGCAGGGATGGGGGAGTAAATAATAACTTACCATTTATGTATTTATTGTGGTCCATTTTAACATGTCATATTTTTAATTAAATGAGTGAATGCATGTAAAGCTCTTAGAAAAGTACCTGTTTATTAGCACACATGCTATATAAATGCTTGCTGCCACTGTTATAATGCCAGATAATTTGGCAGGAAGCCAACTTGTACAAATCCTTATAAATTTCAAAAGACAATGTCCAGAAATACAGTTAGGTACTAAAATGAGTTATTCAGAAAGCCTTATGAGACTGTTTCTACACAACCAGTGGCAAAAGTATTACAAAATAAAAATGCTTCAACTATAATCTTTAGACAAACTTGTGGCACACTCTGAGCCATGAATTATATGAGCAGAGGGCCTTGAGAACTTCACATGCTGTGACCAAAGAGGCAGATGTACATGGAAACCCGATTCTTCTGACACCACTTAGCTACAAATCTGCCCTAAAGTATGTATAGCTATGGAGTTTGCCCACAAAACTACTGGGACAGTAAAGGGTGAGGTAACGATGCTTTCAATATTGATTCTTTCTCTAATTTCATAAACACTGTATTTCTCCAAACATCTGATGAAGGACCAAAACACAGGGCTATCGTTCACTACCCACAGTGAATTGGTCTTTCTGCCATTGGAACTCTCTGATATTGGCTCGGAAATCTCTGAGTTTGGAAAGTCTGAAAACGCAGGCCCTTCCACACTGGTGTTCAGTTACGTTTCTACAAAGACTGTACTGCCTAAGTTCACCTCAGAGACAAACCTGAATTCAGTCTCTAACTCTATCACCTTCCTTGAGAATGCTAAACCTCTATTTTCTCATGCATAAATGGGGATATCAGCATTTCCCTCCTAGGTCAGTGGGGAAACTAAAGAGAAAATTATTGTGAAGCATGTAATATAGTGTCTGAAACATGGCAGTGTCCAATGTTTATATTATATAATCATCATCATCATATACTATTTTTATTTTTAAATCTCATCAAAATAACTTTTATAAAATTTGCTATAATTTCACTTCAATTTATACAGTATCTTTTCTCACTCCTTCCTCCAGGAGCCTCTAACCACTTTATAGTCACTAATTACAATAGTTTCCAAATTGAATAACTATCCTCCCAGAACATTAAGCTAACAGAAGTGAAAAAAGAAAGCCTTATATTTCTATGAATTCATTACTTCTTACTCTTTTAGAAAAGGGTGTCTTCTGGCTCTCTATAATATTCTATATATCCAATAGAAGGGCAAGCCTATAACCAAAGCAACTGCTCTTACAAGGTATATATTTAGTACTGTACCTGGCACGCATCACCATGGTCCACAGTAGAGGTTCAATAAATGAAGCTGAATGAAAAAACCAGTCAATCATTACATTCTAGGGCCAGGAGAACTGTGGGCCATAATAACATAAGATCTTTATCTTGCTTCTTCTGGTTTCATATACAAGACCACAGCATTTCAATTAATTCACCAAGACACTATGTTTTACAAATGCATACAGAAAACTTCAACTATTGTTTAATGTTGTCACTGCCCTAGTCATTTCAGATACAGTCGCAGTTACTTTATTCTTACTAAGCCATGTCCTGTTTCTGCATTGTAGTATTACTAATATTACTACACATTCTTCTAACTATTCTATCAAACTTAATAGTGCAAACATCCTATTCACACTAATGAGGCCCAGCGCAGTAAAAATACCATTCAGTTACAGTTGGTTTATTACACTGACCAATGAGGAGGAAAAAAAGGCTACTATTTACTAGGAAAATACTAACATCATCGAATGCAAACAATTGGATTTTCCCATAAATTCTAGTTCTTACTAATCATAGATTTATATATTTAAAGTTTCACATATTCCATTATGTGCAATTTTGATAGCATTTAAAATTTAAAGAATATTTAATCAACTAAAATTTAACATACTAACTTAGTTACTAAGTTTCAGCTTTATTCATCCTAAGCAGTTAAAGACATGTCTATAAAACACCTGAAGTTAGACCGTAGCCCCAATACAATGCAGAACTTTTAAAAATCAATTAGAGTGATTAAATGTTATAAGCAGAAAAAGTGACTGTGTAAACATAGCATGGAGGTGGTGGGGGCTAGTTCTGCTTTCATGTGGGTTAATTTTCTTTAAATTTAGTGACATTCTGCATAAGATACAGGTTTACTAGAATTTTAGAAAAACAAAAACAGATTAACGTTACATTAAGGTCATTATTAATAGTAAAGCACTTAAGGAAGTTAGTAAAGGAAAGCATTCAAAGGATTTTGAAATTTTTGTAATATACTCTCCATAAATATCCCCAAATAAAGGCCAGGCACAGTGGCTCATGCCTGTAATCCCAGCACTTTAGGAGTCTGAGGCAGGCAGATCACCTGAGGTCAGGAGTTTGAGACCAGCCTGGCCAACATGGTGAAACCCCCATCTCTACTAAAAATACAAAAATTAGCTGGGTGTATTGGCATGTGCCTGTAATCCCAGCTATTTGGGAGGCTGAGACAGGAGAATCACTTGAAGGCAGAGGTTGCAGTGAGCTGAGATTGTGCCAGTGCACTCCAGCATGCCTGGGCAACAGAGCAAGACTCTGAAAAGACAGACAGACAGAGACAGAAAGAGAGAGAGAGAGACAGAGAGAGAAAGAGGGAGAAAAGAAAGAAGAAATCCCCAAATATGAAGACCTACAGCTTAAGAAAATAAATAATGCTTCCCCAAAAGTGTTGCTTCACAGAAGCCATAGAAAACCTCACCACAGAGCAGGGGATCCTAGCAGCAGGTCCCACTTCAAACAGACACAATTTTAACATACCACTGAATCCCAGACCAGGATCTGGGACAGGGAAAAGGAGTAAGGTGGTTCACAGGTATTCTGGCATTCTCATAAAATAGCTATATTACAGTATAGGGGCAGCCATTGGGTAGAAGAATTACAGGGGAAAATCAAAATTCATATGACTAAAATTATCAAACTACTCCAATTTGTGGATTATATTTGAAGTACAGTATAAGTCTTACCAATTCATTACTGAGATATTAATTGCACATCACTTTTAGCCATATTTTTAAGACTATATAAAGACACAGAAACCAAAACCTTACTAATAATACTACTAGGTGCTGAAAATACCTCATGTAACTTAAAAAAAAAAAAAAAAAGTATCAAATAATGTTGAATTCAGGTTTGCTCATTTGCTCACTGTAAGGAATCAAATCCAGTGATTAACATATTGTGCATGTGGAGTAGTTATATGCCTTTCAATTCATAAATCAGAAATTGGACATCTGAAAAGATGTTGTAATGTGGGAAGGTCTTACATAATAAAGGTCATTATAACTCCTGGCTCTGGAGCTATACGATCTAATATCCTCTCTGGTGGATCATGATATGCCCATGCATTACAGTTCTTGTTGACAGTCTGTTGCCTTGGAAATATTTCATTATTTCAGTTTTTCCATTTGTAGACCCTTGGCCTTGTGATATGAAGGCCATCCTATTTCATATTTTCGATTATCATTCAAGCAATCTTTTGGAGCTATTTATATATATAAGCAAGTGTTAGACAATGCATATAATCATTTATCATCCCTATTTAAGCTTATACTGTAGATAGAAATACCTCCAAAAAACAGTCTCCACCACCTTTACTTTTTCAACCAAAAGCCTTGTGCTACTGGGATATGCTTTGCAAATCAGCATGGGCATGTCACATGCTTGACACTTCTCTCTGTCTAATTTTCTTGGTTATACATCCACATAGTAGAAAAACTTTGTGGTAGCGCTATATAATTTGCAGTCTATTGGAGTTTAAAGAAAATCAAACAAGTTTATGTACACAAGGTTTTCAACTTGTTCTTTCAGGCTCTAAAGAGGCACTTTCTGTATATATAACTCAGAGAAATTTAAGAAGCACTAAATAGTAACCAAAGACATTATCAAGAATGAGCTTATTTTTCTGAAATTTACATTATAAACATTACTATAAGGAAATGACTTTGGTACTGAATTATTTCACACAGGTTAGATATTTCATAAATAAATGAGACAATTCAAAAGATATATTTTTCTCTGTTTCTGCTTACTAATATATTTGAAAAGCAGTAAAGAATACATTGTCCATAAATGCCTCTATGAAATCAATGATTTGGAAAACATTTTTTTTAATAAATAGGAGGATACTATTTAAAACATATCCACAGAAAGTCATCTTTTATAAACATATTTGTGTTCAACTGCTACAGGGAAATACTACTATTAACCAACAAGTTCTAGGCACAATGTGCAAATAAAGGTGGAATTATTCACTTACTTGAAGCAAGTAGTATGAAAAACAGCCCCCTCCTGAACAAACCATCTGATTTCCCATTTCTCATTACAAAACCAAATCAACTTACATGTGTAATGTTTACACTTAAAGTGTTAAGAGCATTTAAAACCCTGATAACAGAGTGAACCCTTGGGGCATAAAACAACTGTTTGGATAAGGGGCCAAGTTGGTGGTTACTGCCTTTTGAAAGGCTTAGTTTATAACTCCTTCCTTCCTATCTTCTACAGTGCTCCTTCTGCCCCGCACCCGGCTGTTATTACTCCTCCTTCTCCATACAGGTTAAACCTTCTCAGATCCAACCTTTAAAATGACAGCATCCAAGCTGAACAAGAAGATGCTATTAAAGGGCATTAAATTAAATACAGTATATCCTCCTACAACTTCAATCAGAATTTCAGACCAAGTGTTATTTAGTTCAGCTCTCAAGTGGAGCAGAATAACAAATCGCACACTTTGATTTACCTTCTTCGAATGCCAAATGGAGACAGGTGATAAAGAAAGCACTCATGCACAGGCTATGAAGTTTCCTCTAGAAATTAATTCTATCTCTGAGATTCTTATCTCAGAGAAATTCCCAAAATGGCACACAAATAGGCCTCTGCTAGAGAGATTACTGGGGCCATCCCAGTAAATACATTTATTAACAACACAACTGGGAGGGAGGGAGGGAGGGAAGGAAGGAAGGAAGGAAGGAAGGAAGGAAGGAAGGAAGGAAGGAAGGAAGGAAGGAAGGAAGGAAGGAAGGAAGGAAGGGAGGAAGGGAGGAAGGGAGGAAGGGAGGAAGGGAGGAAGGGAGGAAGGGAGGGAGGGAGGGAGGGAGGGAGGGAGGGAGGGAGAGGGGGGAACCAATTATAAACTTCTGATTTCAAAAAGTATTCATGTTAGATAAAAAATAGTTTTTAAAATCCTTGCACAACGCTTTGAGAAATTTTTTTTACTACAAGAGTAAAGTAATATGTGAATTCTTCATGAAACACTGATACTTCTTAAGAAGTAAATGCTCATTTTAGCTATATGAGTTATCAGATTTTCTACAGTTTGGGAGCAATAGTTAATGCTATACACATTTAACATCTTTAAAAACTGGATTTTGTATGATTTACTCCCTGATACATGATGTTTACAGAATCATCTCGCGTTTAGAATTAGTCAATTATGTATCTACTAAACAAAAGTATTCCTTAATCCTGACAATTCTGCCTTCCCTATTGTATGAAAGAAATAAGCAACAGTACAATATAAGTTTTTTAAATGAATGGATGCCTGAATATCTCCTTATCGTCTTCTGATGTAAGCTATAGGTTAAATATTATGTTGCATCAAAAATAAAACTATGTTATAATAATTAAATCTTCCAACTAAGCACACCCCTTGTCTTCAAGTTCACTTAAGCCTGTGAGGAAAATCAACGCGCCTGCTGCGGGTGGGGGTGCATATATCTGACTGTATTTGTTTTCCTCATGAATCAATGGGTAACATTTCATGCTTCCTACTGCGCCTTTCCTCTTCGGAGACAGAAAGAGATATCCACTTTGCTCAAACCAATATGCTATATACAATTAATGTCATTAACGCTGCCAATTAATAGTAAATAGGATTCCAAAGAAAGTAGGCTGGGTGGACAGCAGGAGGGAAAACCACGTTGGTGGTGATGGGGAGGGGGTGCTGAGTTACTCTGAAAATCTATCAATGCTACTCACGTAGGACAGTTACGGGTATTTTGAACACAAACTCCCTTTTCCTGTGGCTGTACTAGTTTAACTAACTTCAAACAGACATGCTCCACTGAGCCCCTTGCCTGGATATGCAATTCTCACCAGGAACTTTTTAAAACACAGATCCCCAAACAGTAACTAACGGGGCATAGATGCTCCAACTGCTGACACATTTTGGATCTCGCTGTTTGTTTGCTTATTTGGATTTGAGGGTTTTCTTCTTTATTTTTCTTTTTCCTTTGGGAGGGGCATGGAGGGGAGGGAAAGATGAGAGCGGAGGGCAGAGCGGGAGACCCACAAGTTGCCGAGCGGAGGGCGCAGCCCGGGAGGCGGGGAGGCGGGGAGGCGGCGGCCGCGCTCCTCTGGGCTCGGCCCGGCCTAGCTACTCGCGCGGAGCCGGAGCCGGAGCCGGAGCCGGCCCCTCCGCGACACATTCCGGGCCTGGCGCTAGCTCCGCGCTCCCCGCCCCCGGCCTCCTCCTCCTGCTCCTCGCCTCCTCCCCCTGCTCGCCGCCTTCCCTCCCCCTCCCCAGCCTTATTCCCTTCCTCGAGAGCAGCTGCCAGGGGACCTGCGGCGGCCCCGGGGATCCCCGGCCCCCCACCCTCGCTGCTGCTCCCGTCACACGGCAGCGCCTTCGCATCTCTGTTTGTTTCTCTTTTTCTTTTTCTCCTTTTCTGTTTCTTTCTTCTTTTTTTCTTTTTTTTTTTTTTTTTTTTTTTTTTTGTCAGCGAGTCACTCTATTCGCCGAGCCGAGGAGGTGCGACTGCTCAGAGAGCCCGGCCGCCGCCAGAGCCGCTCGCTGCCGCAGCCGCCGCGGGGACAATGCGCGGGGCCCCGGGCGAGCGCTGCGCCCAGACGAGGTCCCCGCGGGCTCGCGGCCCAGGAGGCGGGCGGGCGGCGGAGCTGGGCCCTCGGCGGCGGAGGCGGCGGCGGCGGCGGCGGCGGGAGCAGCGGCCCGGCGGCAGGTTCAATAAACAGAAAAGTGTTACCGTTCTCGCCTGGAAGGATCCTGCTGAAAGCTGGGCTTGGTGGGCGCCATCTTCCTGCTATTTTTTTTCCTCTCTTACTTTTTGCCTTTCTCCCCCCTCCCGGGTGGGGGGCGTGGGCGGGCGGGGGTGTGCGTGTGCGTGGGGTGGCGGGAGAGTGCGGCCGTGCGCGGCGCTCTGGGCTGCCCGGCGGGCGGCGGCCGGGGCTGGGGCCGTGGCCGTGGCCGTGGCGGCGGCGGCGGCGGCGGCGGCCGTGCTGTTGAGGCGGGGAGGCTACGGAAAAGTAGTGGGGCCAGAGCCTCGCCGGCGGCCGGTCGTCCCCTCGCGCCCCCGGTGCTCCCAGGCGTGGGTCGCCGCCTCCTCCGCCGCCTGCGCCTTCTCCTCCCGCTGCTCGCCGGGCGCCGCCGCCGTCCATGCGCCGCAGAGCGCCCGCGGCCCGGGCCGCCCCGGCTCCCGAGGCATGCCCGGCGCGGAGACAGGCGACCGGCGGCGGCGGAGAAGGAGGAGGAGGGGGAGGCGGCGGCGGCGGGGGGAGGCGGCGGCGCGGTCCCGCGGGCTGCCCGGCCCAGGGCCCCGCCGCCTCCAGGTTCTCACCCCCGCGCCACCACCCGCGCCCCCCCCCGTCACCCCTTTCTACCACCCGGAGCCACCCGGTGGCAGGTGGGGCGCACACCCTCCCGGCGGGGGGCGCGGGGTCTAGGCCAGGAGGATCGGGGAAGGGGAGGACACGCAGGGGGTTCCAGCTTGACCGCTGTGAAAGTATTTCTGGGCATTTTCCAGCTGCTTTGCTCCAGAGCGCTCTCTCGCACGCAGACACACACACCCCCCCTTGTCTCTCTCTCTCTCTCTCTCAATCTCTCTCTCTCGCTCGCTCGCTCGCTCTCTCTCTCTCGCTCTCGTTGGGGGACTGGAAGGCTCGGCTGCCGGCGCAACAACGCCACTCAGTTGCAGTTTCAAACACTTCCCTTCTCTGGAGTATTGCAGCCAGGAAGAAAGAAAGAAACAGCAAAAGGAACTGGGAGGCCACGGGAGCGAGCTGGGGCAGGACACAGTCCCGGGAGCTCCTTGGGGGCAGCGGAAATCAATGCGGGTGGGGGGTGCGCTGGCCCAAGAGCCCCGTGGGCGGCGCAGCAACAGCACAAGCACCTTGTGGCTCTGGGGCTCTCAGCAGCGTTCCCAAAGCCGGAGCATCTGCATCAGTCACGGACGTACAGGAGTGCAGACCCCAGGGTTCACAGGTGAATCCCCGAGCCTTTAAACTCACATATGGAAGCCCCTCCCGACTCGGGTCCTGGGACCTGGGACCAGACTGCGCCCTCTGGGATCTAGCCCAGCCGCACCCCGGTTTGACAGTTCAGCAAGGCCTAGAGAAAGGCTGGCTACTCAGTCCAGGGCCCGCGCTAGAATCCTGTTACCTGGGTAGACCCTGGTCAGTGCGTTTTCTCCACTAAACCAATCAGAAGCGTGTGGACAGCTTTTTACGCAGAGACTTGGGTCAGTCATGTGTCAACCAGGCAAGTAGAAAGGACTCCCAAAGCATTTCCACTTTGAATGAATGAAAGCGCCTGATGGAAAACATCAGTCCTGTGTGAGGTTCTGCATTTGACTTTAAACTTACGAAAAAAAATAAAGACCTGAAAAGGGGTCCTCCATTCAGTCTCTACGACTCCAGTAAAGTAGGGCTGGGAGTTGGAAACTTCCAACGAACACATAAATGTTTTTCGTGGTAGAGGTGTTTAATCTGCATGATGGTGTTTTAAGTTCTCTTTGGAGTACACTCTACAGGTAGGAGAGAATGAGAAATGAACTGGAGTGGAGAGTGTTATGGACAAGATATACATGGGCTGGCAGAGAAGGGAAAAAGTTGCCAGTTCAAAGTGTTGGCTCCAGGACACCCAGTCTAGGGGGTTTCTGCCCCAAGATGACAAATAAGAGAAGCTTGTAGTCTCCCAACAGGCCACTCTTTGCTTGAAAAACCCCCACTCCTGTCACTCCCGCGGCGGACTCCTCAAAAGTACTTAAAAATAATTTTTTGGTAAAATGATATGTCACCATTCACTTAACAAATCCAGATGGAAACAAATCCAAGCGGAAACTAAGTCTGTCCCTCAGAACCCCACAATCCTGTTGAGGTGCCAGAGGACAGGGGACTCCTGACTCAGACCCTACCTGCAACACCTACCAATGACCTTGCCCTACACGGCTCACTCTCTGCCCCCCTCCCCCTATTTTAACTAAAAGACAGTAACAGGTGTCATCATGTCTTAGCAACAAAATCAAAGAAGTCTACATTTTTCACAGCTATCATCTTCTCTTCTGTCAATATAACACAAAAATCGAAGGAGGGAATAATGCACCCCAAAAGCTAAAGTTTAGAGATGCTAGGAAAAAAAAAAAAAAAAGCCTTAGTCTTTAGAACTGCAGTGGAATTCAGAGACTTCATAAGGGACCCAAATTCAGAGTTGAAAGTGGAAAGCACCAATGCAGCTCTCAGTGTTGAGGTGGCAGACTGTAGGGGACTGCCCCTGGTGCTCCTGCCTTGAGGGAAAATTGTCTCCGAGGTGATCTTTATGGTAAGGGATAACAACACTCAGAGCAAACCTGATGGCAGAAAATTCCTAAACCCCCACCCCTTTATGCTCAATTTATATGGTATAGGTTAGCTCAAGTTCCCGGAGGTCCCTGAAATCTTCCAAAGGCCATCTGACACTTCTGACCCTTGACTCCCTACTTCACAGACCATACTACTGTGACCATTGCCTGCACTTCCTAGTTAAAGTGACCGCCAGATTCTATTGTCATTTAAATGTTGTATAAGTGACCAAAAAAAACATACCTGAACCATGAAAAGGAAAAATCTCATTCTTTTCTAGTCTTTTATGTTTGAAAGAGACCCAGATCTTTTGTATTAAAGGTTCCTGTAATCACTGAAGTAAAACAAGACTAAAATAATTTAAATCAAAAATCTCTTTGACAAGGAATAACCCCTTTTTGAGTTATTTTCCAAACTCTTAAAAAAAAAAAAAAGAAAGAAAAAAACTTCAGGCAGTACACAGAGCATATAATGAAGGCTTCTACAGAATATCTGGAATACTGGGCATCAACTTGGAAAACACTCAATGTGTTATGCAAAATCTGCTCTGGTCACTGGGCCATTGGTTGGAAGGCACAAAATATGGCAGTGATAGATTATCTTAACCTTTTCAGTTTAAATACTGTTGGTTCAAATCAAAGGTTCTCAAATCAATGAAGTTTGAAATACAAGGTAAAAATAGGAACTGTTATTTGAATTATGCATTGTGTATATTTTAAGTTAAATGCCATTGGCAAATCTCTCAGATGTTTAATCGTGTGCAATCTGGGAAACACAAATATTTAATTTCACACTTTCATGTGCTCTTTTTTCTTCCATCTTTTATAAAACCAAGCCCCACAAATGGGGAGTTTACCTTTCACAGTACATTGTTAGTTTTTCTCAGCGCATTTTTGTGGATTACATTTTCAGTAAAATCTTGGAACATCAAAAGTTGTCCTCAGGAAAAACTTCAGGGTTCTAAAGCTGTTGGTGGTGGTAAATTGCTTTCCCTTTCTTTCCTAATTGAATCAAATTACTATTTCAATGTCAAATACATAATTTTTAAGAAAAATCTATAAATACTTTTAAGAGAAATACAAACAAATAATGCTTTAAAACTTCCTTCTCACCACCTACCCTGACTTTGTAAAATTTGCTTCCTAACCTGTATTCCTGAATCTTAGGCATTTGCATTATAATGCGTTTAAGATGAATACTTAACAGCGCCGAGGAGACTCGGATTTCATGCTGTATTTCCCTGTAGTAACAGGTGACATGATAACACTGTTATGTAGAATTCCAAGTCTACAGCTACACGTGAAAATCGTTCCTATTCTGTTTGGAAACAAATGATCAATCAGCCTCCAGTGATCAATTGCCCCCCTAGCTGTCCGTCTGCGCGGGTCCGCATCCGGCTGGGGCATTGAGAAAATTCCACTGGAAAGGGATGAGGATCCTAAACTTTGCAAAAGCACCTTGTGCGGCGTCTCAGACTTCGCTGCAACTCCTCCGCTACTCGGGGCTGAGGCTCTGGATTTGGGGGCCAGGCAAAGGGCAAAGCATGATTTCACTTCGCCAGCGCACTGGAGTGCTTTTCAATCCACCAAAGTGAAGTGTGTTTTTCTTCCTCATCTGTAGATAACGAGGGGCAGGCAAAGTGAGCCCTGGCAATGTGCATGTGTGTTGTAAGACACAAAACAGGAGGCAAAGTGAGTCCCACCCAAGCACCCCGGGGCGGGGGCACTATCCCAGTCCAGGCGGGACTACTCACCGCTGCTGGTAGGAGGTGATGCCCTGGACGTTCTGCGGGGTGCCGTTGGCCGCGGCGCCGGCCCTCCCCATGCCCGCGCCGGCCGGCACCCCCGCGGCCGCCCCGCCGGCCGCCGCGGCCGTCACCTGCACGCTGAAATCCGGAAAGATTCGGATCATCGCCGCGGCTTCGGCCCCCGGGCGCGGCGGCTCTGGGCACGGGCTGGCGGGGGTTCGGGCTCGGGCTCGGGCGGCGGCAGCAGCAGCAGCGCGAGCAGCGGCGGCGGCAGCAGCGGAGCCAGGCACCAGCCTGCAATCCCATTAGTGAGCCGCGGCCACTGTGCGCCGCGGAGAGACGCTTTGATGTGCGCGCAGCGGGCTGGGGTGGGGGGGTGCCGCGAGCGCGAGGAGGAGGTGCGGGGGGCGTGCGAGGGACTTGCAAACAGCAAAACGTGTCGGGGTGGGGCCTTTTTTCCCTTTTGGGGGGCGGCGGTGCTCCCCCCTCTTTCCAGGATGTTGCTCTCACTGGCTGCTCCGGCTGCGCCGCGCGAGCCCAGCTGAGGGAAGAAGGGGAGGGGGTGGCGGAGGAAGGATGCACCGGGAGGCTTGGCGAGGACTTGGCCGGTGCAAGGGAATGACCGGCAGCGGAGGGTGCGTTTCTTTCCCGCCCCCCTCTACACACACACCCACACACACACACGCCGCGCACTTCCGACCCAAAGTGCAAGACTCAGGCGCGCTCTCTCTCCCCTCCTTTCTCTAGAGAAATAACCACCATCCAGGCAAGCTCGCGCCTCCCGCGGCTTCCAGCAACCTGGAAGCCAGCCCGCGTGTGCAGGAATGGGGGCGTAGAGCCTCCCTTCCTGTCCGGAACCCCACTCTGCCCGTCTTATGCACATCAGGCAGCGCGAGGGCTGCCAAGCGCAAGTTGGGCTCCTCAAGAACTTGATACTTATCGAGGAGGGATGGTGTGCAAAGACGGAGAGAAAAAAAGAAGCCGCTTTTGTGCAATGGAGAGTTTGTTCTCCTTGTAAGAATGGGCTCTTCCCGCTACTGGTGGGCGGGCGGATTGGTCCTGGACAAACTTGTGAGGTGAGGACTGTAGGTCCGGCTAGAGGGATCCGGTTGTGCCCCGATGACCCACCTCTATACGCCCCTTTCGACCGATGAAACGAATAAATTAGCAGCCACCACTGAGACGAACTCTGCAAATTCCAACCACCAGGGAAACAAAAAGAGAAAACACGTGCATTTATTTCCTCGCGTCTCTCAGTTACTTCTCCACACTATTACATCAATGTTTCTTTAAGGGGTGAGGAGGCATGCCTGCGGTTTGGGTGAGCCTTTTTAAGTGACGACTTGCATTCCTTTTCACTCGGCTAGTGGGTGGGGGCGGTAGGAGTTGATCGTTTCCCCCACCCCCTGCCCAGGACCCCCGTTGTCCCACTTCCTCCTCTTTCTTCCGGCTCGCGAGCCGGGAGTGGAGTTGCGGGCGGTGGGCGCAGTCTCCTTCGGGATGAAGGGCTCCAGCTCCCCTCATCTTGCGCGCGCCACCCTCGCCCCCTTTGCTGGTGCGGCTGGTGCTTGCCCCTTCTTGTCCTTGCTCCTTCCCACTTCCTGCACGCCAAGGCCCGGGCCCCACAGACGCAACCAGGGGACGAGTGGCCGGCCGCCTTGCCTTCCGCAGGAACCCAAGTTGGGATCGGCTTAGCGTGGTGACCGCGGCCGCGCCGCCCCAGCCCTCGGCCAATAGCGCCTCGCCCGGAGAGGCACCTGCTTAACCCTTTGAGCCTAGGGCGCAGCCGGCAGGCCGGGACACAGAGGGGCAGGGCGGATTGGCCAGAAGTTGCCAAGGCCGAGAGTGACACAGGCCGCCCAGCCCAGCGTCCCCGCACACGGTGTAGGGGCCAGACGCCTGCCCTTGCCGCAGACCCGGGCGTCCCCTCCCACCCTGATGGCTCTCGGGAAACAGCCAACCCGCACAAAGGCGAGCCTTTGCCCTGGCGGCGTCCCGCGCCTGCCGGGGCAACCTCTGAACTCCCCTAACCCAAGTCAGTTTCCGGAGGCGCCTCCTGCGCCCGGCAGCCGCTGGGAAACAGAGGGAGGGAGCCCCAGCTCTCGCTGGCCGGGCCCACGGCGCAGCTGCGTTTCCATTTTCCTTTCAAAGAAAATGCTTTGGACGGCAGATAATACCAGGAGATATGAAACTGCTTCGTCCCCCACGTGTTGCACGTAAAAAGAATCGTAATGAGCATCTGTGTGAGGGATCCCACGAATTTGTTGAAGACCTAACCGAGGTCCTGACTCCCTCCTTCCCGAGAAGAAATCATTTTCTAGCTTATCGGCATTCATTTCGGGGATACTTATTGTGCAGAGGCCAAACGCAAGGTCTTTGGGCCGGGATTGTGGTCATGGGGGCGGAGGCCGGGCTGGTGGAAAAGATTTGATCACAGAAGTGGGTCCTCATCCCACGCGGAGCACACAGCGCTGGGCGTCGCAGGTTGACTTGCATCTCAGCGCGCTCTCCTCCCTACCTCTCGGGCTATGAAAAGATCACAAATACCACTCCTTGGCTCTGCGCAGGCTTTCTCAGAGCGAGAAATGGGAGTTTATGCCAATTCGAGAGCGGTCAGGAATGTTTTAGGGATTGGGAAAAGTTTCTTTCTCTGACTGCATTGGTCAAGGCCGGCGGTATTGTAGGCCAAAGGAAGTCTAGTATGTAAATGACTCATGAATGAGGCTAAAAATGAACCCCGATGCAGGCGGTGCCTTTCTATAAACTAGCTTTTAATTGTTGGCCCATTGTGGGGTGGTGCTGTGCCTGCCACAGATGTCTAGGCCAACCAGTTGATGGAGGCTTCCAGCAAGTGGCTCCTGGATCCACGTGTACTCCAGGAATGTAATGCAATATTCCACCTCGATCCTGTGCATCCAGAGGCAGCCTCAATGTGCCAAGTGAGTCAAAGGAGGGAAAAGCCCTCTGTGGCCAGAAGTGCAGAACTTTTAGATTAGTGTCCCTTTTAAAGTCTTTCTGCACAGTCAACGAGTTATATTTACAAAGAATATTACTGCTCTTCTTTGTTTCAATACCAATTCTAAGACTAGAAGAGGCCAGCAATAACATTTTATTCACTACTTATTTTACAAAATCGTTATTTTACACTACTTATTTTACAAAAATGTATCACCCTGTTTCCTGTCACTTTTGGAGGGCAATTTTTTCTTGGAAACCCAAAGGGCAAAATTGCCCCAATGGAAAGAAAATGTGAGATTTGTTGTTGGACATTTAAAACTACATAAACTGAAGCCTTTTCAATTATGCTTTGTTATCAAAATAGTTTAATGAGCACATTCAACTTCAAAGTTCCAAGCTTTCAATTACCCATCTTTACGAGAATTAATATGGCTCCTGCCCTCCAGAAAGTTTGTTTTCTAAAACAGGAATACACAAAATACTCAAAGAAGATTTGCACAGTAGGTTACCTTACAATGCACTTGTTAAGTCTGTTTCAGTATTTTATCCTTACATGTATAGTTTCAGAAGGTCGGTTTGCATGCATGAGAGACAAACTCCTTATTGGATCTGCTTATCTCCATGTTCATTAAGGACCTTAAGCAAAATATAAGTTTATTCTCTCATTAGTAATTCAGATTTCATTACTCTGCTCCTTCAGTTAAAATCTTTACATGCTAGCAGCTGTTTTGAAATATTTTGAAAGTTGCTTTGGCATTCACCCAACCAAAAGGACTCCAGTTAGCACTAACCTGTATACTCTCTCATTTTATACCCCTGCCACATCTAAATTTCAGTGCATGTAGAGACTTGGAAAAATGATTATATGATGTTTTAACCCCAAATACATGCATGTGATATATAGATACACAGTTACATATTTACATCTTTACCCTTGTCAGTGTACAACTGTGCCTTTTACTCATACAATACAAATATCTATTCTCTGAAAATTCATTTCCATGTACTTAAATTGTTTGACTTTGAATTTTCACTATTTCCTGTCAGAAGGTGCCAATGGCAGGTAGGAGAGAGAAGCCTACAAAGCCTGAATGTATCTAATTTTTGCTTCAATTTACTCAGATATTTAACAAGAAAAAAATGTATACAGAGATCAGGATAAGGTAAAGCAAAACAACCTAAGTAGAATAAAAATACTGTAGGTAGTATATAAAGAAAAAAATGCTTTCCTTGGAAATGTTAGATGTTTTTACTGAAGTGATTATGCTGCAAAAAGGGTTTTTGGGTTGTTTTTTTTTTTTTCTATAAAGAAACTCTCATAATTTCCAACAACCTGAGAGTTGAGTCTTTATTACAGGAGAAGCCATGAACTAGTATTACACAGTGCCTCCATCATCTCTTGCAAAGAAGATTTTTACATTCTGTAGAGGGCTTAAATCTTTGATTTAACCAATTTTCCATCTTTGCTCCTCAATCCAAATGGAATTCTAGCTCTTACTGCTAAATTTGCCATTCTATTAATATGTCCTTAGTACATTCAAAAGCAAAACAATAATGTCAGGGGAGGAAAACAACCATAAACTTAGTAATATAATCATTGTTGGTATTCCAGAAGAGAAACTAAGGAATTAAGAGATAATGGCTAATAAATTTTTATTATATATGTATATCCACATATAATATATAAAAAGAGTTCTGAGGATATTTTCGTATTAGTACTACATATATCAAACTGAAATATCTCGGGCTATTATGCTAAACTAATTCTCAGAGGACTTTATAAATACATACCTAGAAAAAGAAGAGGTATAGTTACAAGAGTCTTTTAGCTTTTAAACTCAGTAGCAGGCAGTAGGGGAGGAGACACTATTTAGAAAAATTGGTGTTAGTGGGGAAGAGTTTCAGAAATCCAATGAGGATTTTAGTTAAAATATTTACACATTGTGGCACACGTAATTCCAAAGCATGTGCAAATCAATATAACTATAAATGAACTTTGAGTTAAATGCAAAATAACTACTCTTAACATATTTAAAAGGCAAATTTGTCTTTAAACAACAATCTTTTAAGTTTCTTTTGCTTATTTTCTCTTGATAGTGGATGTGATGTTGGGATTGAAATATTTCTAATTTCTAGAGAACCGATTTGCTGTTTTCCTGTGAATATAAGAGTCCTAAATGTTGGTTCTAGTAGTTTGCTGCTTCTATTACTGTCAGCGTAATTAGAACTTCGATGGAACTACTAAAACCTAACTTGGTACCCGTACCACAGATCTGCAGATTGTGGCTAGTTTTTGTTTCACTGGAAATTATACACAGTGCTAACTGGAACTTGAGTTTCTGCTTGACTTGGTTCTTCCAGGTAGGCATACCCATGTAGCCATTGGGCTCTTTTCTTCACTGAATTTTCTTATTGATTATAAAATTATTAATTCAATGCCTGATTGACTAATGGAATAGCTAATTGCTTTGGATTGAATTTTTTTCAAAATAAAAACATTAGAGTTCTGAGATGAATTTTTCATTTTCAATAAGATATAATATTGCATAAGCCTAATAATACAGCAAATCAAACAAATGGATTTATTAAGCTGCATGCTCAGTAAACCTTTCTGTTTTTATTAAACTGTTATGTTCCTTCACCCTCAAGAGATGATTCTCAGACTTTAGGGTACATCAGAATTACAAGAAGGGTTTTTTAAAACACAAACTTCTGGGCCTTACCTCTACAAAATCTTATTCTGTAAATCTGGAGTGAGACCAATAATTTGCATTTCTAACAAGTTCCTAGATGATGCTGATGCAGTTGGCCCAGGCGCCACATTTGAGAACCACTGACCTAGAGTGTTTATGACAGAAGATCCCAACTTTGCTACACACACTGACTGAGCAGTCAAAGGCGTATTATTTAAGTCCTCTTTGTGTCTGCAACCGGGTATTAATTCAATCCAGCAAAAAAAGATGTGTCTTGTGTGGTGGGAATTCAGACACAGTTTCCTCCTTTAGTGAGCCAATAGTTTATTGGAAGAGGTAGATAGTAAATAAACAAATTGCAGCAAAATATCATAAGGGCAACAATAGATTTATGTAAAATGCACAAAACTGGCATGGGGATTGGAAGCCAAGCCAGATGAGAAGAGTAATCAAACATGGTCAAGAGCACAGGGTATGAATTATGTTCTCTGAGTTGAAGGTGAGTCTACCATTTACAAGCTAAGTGACTTCAAGCAATTTGTTTACTTCCTCCAAGCCTCAGTTCCTTACTTTGTAAAACTAGTATAGGCCGGGCAAGGTGGCTCACACCTGTAATCCCAGCACTTTGGGAGGCTGAGGCACGTGGATCACCTAAGGTCACGAGTTCGAGACCAGCCTCGCCAACATGGTGAAACCCCATCTTTACTTAAAAAATTAGCTGGGTGTGGTGGCGGGTGCCTGTAATCCCACTACTCAGGAGGTTGAGGCAGGAGAATTGCTTGAACCGGGGAGGCGGAGGTTGCAGTGAGCCAAGATCACACCACTGCACTCCGGGCTGGGTAAGAGAGTGAGGTTCCATCTCAAAAAAAAAAAAAAAAAAAAACAAGAAGAAGAAAAGAAAGCAAGAAAAAAACTAATAATATAGATCTAAAGGATTATTGTAGGCATTAACTGATGGAAAATACATAAAGTACTTAGTGCGTGCCTAACGCATGTTCATTACTCAGTGTAAGGTAATCATTCCCAGAAGACCAACGTCTAAGTTCTCTTCCAAGTTTTTTTCATGGTGATGGAAAAGGTCTTAGTGGTAGTGATTATTCAGACAAGTTATAAAATATTTACGTGTTCTGTTTATGAAGGTTGACAAGTCTAAACAGTTATTTCTTCTAAACTTACAACAATATACCTGAAATTATGAGTGACTAACTTTTTCATCAAAGTCAAGAAGGATGCCATGTAAAAGGATTGCACGTGTTCCATGAAGTCAGGAGCACTTTTCTAGAGGCTTGAAGTTTTGCTTTATACAAAAGTTGGTAATCTTCTGGCATCAATCATATACAAGAAGTGCAGAGGCATAAAATAAAATAGCTTCACAAAGTGTAAATGCAATTTGAATATCAGATTCTATATTGGTTATTATTGGAATTAAGAATATTTAGATTTTATTCCAAATCTTTTTGAATCAATGAGGGTAAGGATAATTGAAATCTTTCACTAAAGTATTACATAGTGCAATGATTCACAAACATTTTTGTCTCAAGTCCCCTTTAATATTTTTGAGCCACTGAAAGAGATTCGGATTATATGTATCACATCTATGAATATTTACCGTATTCAGATGTAAAACCTATAAACTTATTATTTCATTTAAAAATAACAATGATAAACTCATTACACAGCATAACTTTTTTTAATTTTTTTATCCCCAAACAAAAAGTAGAACTGTGATACTGTTTTATATTATTGGTTCTCTTTAATATCTGGCTTAGTAGAAGACAGATATCTCTTCTGTATTCAGGCTCTTATAATGCTATGTTGTTTTGATTGTGCATGAAGAAAATCCAGCCTCACATAGATATGGAGTTAGAAAAGAGTTAGGTTCAAATATAATCACTTTTTCATATAATTATGGCTATTCTTTGCTATTACACCAAAACTCAACAAATAGTAGCTTCTTAAAAGTTAGTTAAAATGTGGAATCTGAAATCATAGTAATAAGATATTCATAACTGTGGCCATTAAAATCCATTGATCTATAGATTTTTTTGTTCATGCATGATTTTTTTTTTGAGACAGGGTCTTTTGCCACTGGAGTGCAATGGCAAAATCATAGCTCACTGTAGCCTGGAACTCCCGGGCTCAAGCAATCCTCTCGTCTCAGCCTCCTGATTAGCTAGGACTACAGGTATACACCACCATGGCTGGCTAAATTTTTGTCTATAGTGAAGAGGGAAAATAATGTCTTAGTTTTATTATAAAATAGTGTTGCCCTCATAGGCACCCCAAAAGAGTCTTCAGCCCACACTCCAAGAACTGATGCCTTAATACTATGCAATTCTCAAGTTGTTATTAATAAATTAAAAAATTAAAATTCTCTTTTCTTCATTTTTTAAAGAGTGAAAATGTACTTTACAATTCTATATTGCTTTACTATCAAATTATGAATGGGTTATTACCAATGTTGTACTTAGAATTTCTTTTCTTCTAGTTTTTATTTCTGTGGGTATAGTAAGTGTATCTATTTATGGGGTACATGAGATATTTTGATTCAGGCATACAATGCATGATAATCAAATCAGGGTAAATGGGGTATCCATCACCTCAAGCATTTATCCTTCCTTTGTGTTACAAACAATCCAGTTATATACTCTTTTAGTTATTTTTAAATGTACAACAAATTATTGTTGAATATAGTCACTCTGTTGTACTATCAAAAACTAGGTCTTATTCATTCTATCTAACTATATCTTTGTACCCACTAACCATCCCCACTTCCCCCTCACCCCACTGCCCTTCCCAGCCTCTGGTAAGTATCATTCTACTCTCTATCTCCATGAGTTCAATTGTTTTATTTTTTTCAGTTCCCACAAATAAATGAGAATATGCCAACTTTGTCTTTCTGTGCCTGGCTTATTTCACTTAACATAATGACCACCAGTTCCATCCATGTTATTGCAAATGACAGGCTCCCATTCCTTTTTATGGATGAATAGCACTCCATTGTGTATATGTACCACATTTTCTTTATTAGGATTTCTATTTTATGTAGAACTCGAAATAGGTACTTTGTTCCCATATACTATTATTAACATCCAGGAAGTGGGTACTGTTTTGATCAAAGGAACTCAGTTACTTAATGTTGAAGATCTCAGGTCTGGAACTTCATTTTTTCTCTATTCTCTGAGAAAGCTATGAGAATGTATAAGTGAGAATGATATTCCAGAAGGCTGGAAAGATGAAATATATAAGGAACTAGATTAAGTTTCATATCAGAAGTAAATTTTCCATCATTCAGAATGTGAAGAGGGCCACCTCTGAAAAAGTGGATCCTCCCTTACCTGGCACATATTTTAGCAGACAAGAAAACTATCTTCTAGGTATTCAGAAGAGAAATTTTTGCACTGGGGGTCAGAGGGAGTCAGTGTCCTCTAAATTTATAACATATATACATAATCTTTAACCATATCATCTCTATATCATAAACAACACATCACAACACTGTTTTCAAAACATGTGATCTTTCTAACATGGTTTCCACAGGCAACTACAAATAATTTCTTTGTTTATCACTATTCTAAGGCAGGAGGATTTCAAGTTCTTGTTCAAAATGGGAAAACAAACTGAATTATTGTGCAAAGCATCTTCACTTGCTCAAAAGTATAAGGAAAAAGGTCTGTAACTTAAGTATTTCCAACAATTAATTTTATTTAAGTACCCTGGACAGCTGCTTAGGGTACAGACCAAATAGGGTGAGGCAACCTTTTGAAGTTAGGTCACTATCTATCACCAGTGACTCAAAACCAAATCAAAGATATATTTCAAACAGGTGATAAACCACTGAAGAATTAATCAGCTAACATAGAAATGAATATAATCTTGCCCCAAAATTGTACCCTGTCAGATATATACATAATGGAAAGTTTTAGAAGAATATGCTTCTTTATTTATAGAGACAACTTTTCAGTCTCCGTGCCTGGAGGGATCAAGAAAGGATGTGTATAGAAATTTTATCTGCGTACCTTTGCACAAAGCTAATACACTAACAAAACTTTTAATTCTACTTATTTTGACTGATAAATGATCCCTCCAAAAAAGTTACTTGTGTGGTTATGGCCAATAAAAACTATAAACTTGAAGAGGATTCACTGAGAATTACAACTTATTATATACGAGGGAAAACATC
Organism: Macaca fascicularis; assembly: GCF_037993035.2. Classification (NCBI taxonomy): domain Eukaryota; kingdom Metazoa; phylum Chordata; class Mammalia; order Primates; family Cercopithecidae; genus Macaca; species Macaca fascicularis. The sequence continues at coordinate 100,735,501 of NC_088381.1, read as the reverse complement.
TAAACCAAAGTTTTGTCAATCCTTTTGTTGTTGTTGTTGTTGTTGGAGTCTTGCTCTATCACCCAGGCCACAGTGCAGTGGCATGATCTTGGCTTCACTGCAGCCCCCACCTCCCAGGTTCAAGCGATTTTCCCGCCTCAGCCTCCCAAGTAGCCGAGATTGCAGGCACATGCTAACATGCCCAGCTAATTTTTTGTATTTTTAGTAGAGATGGGGTTTCACCATGTTGGCCAAGCTGGTCTTGAACTCCCGACCTCAGGTGATCCACCCACCTCAGCCTCCCAAAGTGCTGGGATTACAGGCATGAGCCACCATGCCCAGCAATCTTATTTTGTTTGATTTTGAAAAGTGATATAAAGTATTTGCACTTGGAGATTTCATTGTTGCTAAAGATCTTGGTTTATTATGATTTCCTTATTTTTTACTTTTTTCTAAAAAGGTATATTAAACAATGTAGAAGGAAAATACACTGTACATGAAGCTACCTTAGCTTTGTGTAACACAAACCCAAATTAATAGTTGCTTATATAAGACAGAGTTTGTTTCTGTCTCACGTTAATATTTAAAAGTAGATGGTTCAGGAGCCTGGGTTTCTTCTCTCTTGTTGTTCCACCATGTCAGGGGTGTTGGGCTAATCCACACAGTTGAAGATGATCAGCTACCACATCCACATCACAGGACAGAATTACCAGGAGGGAGGGAGAGAAGGGCGTGTACACTGCCCTTCAAAACATGTTTTGGGCATGATGTGTACTGCTCTCACATCTGATTGGGCAAAATCTAGTCACATGGCCACAAATGGCTGAAATGAACTGGGAAATGAAGTACATATTACAGAGTGATGTGTCCAGATAAAAATCAAGAGTTCTATTATTGTAGAATAAGACAGTTCAATTCAAAAATCCACTGAAAATTAAGAGACAAATAGAAATCCACTTAATCTGAAATGAAAATATTAGAAGTAACCCTTCACTGAAGCTTATGAGGATTAAGTTCAACAGTGTTTATTTGAAATAACCAAATTTGAAAGTATTCACCAGTAAGCAGATAAAGATGCTTCTGATTTTCAATGAAGACAAAGGGGAAGGGATATAGGAGTAAAATGTGGCAACATTTTTCCTTTTGTTAAAAGGAAGAAGATGACAAATTTCTAAGAATTCTAGTATAATAAGAAATTTTGTATTATGAGGTATGATTTTCGTTTGATTTATGATATAGAACTTAAATTCAGGCAAATGTGCACATCAATAATACTGTGGTCGTCTGTTGTTCCTTTAGCCTATATTCATAATGCGAGGGAGGGATAACAAGGATCAAGTTTATCCCATCATCATGTTTATACTTTGTGGGATTTACAGAAATGGCTTCAACCAAGCCTCCACCACACCCTTCATTGAAGGAGAGTCTGCAGGCACTTAACAGTTTGGGAAAGAGAGAACCCCCTGTTGGTGATACCAGATGTCTGACCATTTTCAGTCCAGTTTTACACAAAGACAGGCCTCAGAGTAACTCGTTTCCTCCAGTCTTCTCTATAAAAGATGCTCTTACCTTCACCCTGAGTTTATTCTGAATTTTTACCTAAACTACAGGTTTCTTTCAAAGAACATTTTGATATTACATACACTATTCTTAGCATTTGAAAGCTGCAAAGAACATAATACAAATGCCTCAGGTATTTTTTCAATAGTTGAGAAAAGTTCATCTTCTACAGGGCATGTGAAGGGTCAGGACAGGGAAACCTTGAGTGAGAGCTCCTGGATTTTAATACTGGCCAGGATCTTGGGGCAAATTGCTTAACTTCAAGACTTCCTTTCATTGATGCATAAATTTATTTTGACAAACTCTCCTTAAGCACCTACTATTTGCCAAGTATTTATTTATTTTTATTTTTTTGAGATGGAATGGAGTCTCGCTGTGTTGCCCAGGCTGGAGTGCAGTGGCACGATTTCAGCTCACTGCAACCTCTGCCTCCCTGGTTCAGGTGATTCTCCTGCCTCAGCCTCCAGAGTAGCTGGGATTACAGGTGCGCACCCCCATGCCCAGCTAATCTTTGTATTTTTAGTAGAGACGGGGTTTCACCATGTTGGCCAGGATGGTCATCTTGATCTTTTGACCTCATGATCCACCTGCCTCAGCTTCCCAAAGTATTGGGATTATAGGCGCGAGCCACCACACCTGGCTGCCAAATATTCTTTTAAGCAGCAGGGCTACAGCAGGGTATAAAACAAAGCCCCTGTTCATCAAAGCTTTCATTAGAGGTAAGAGGAGATACCAATGAACAAATATGCATAAAAGTCAGAAAAGATACCTAACAGGGTTACTATAAGGATGAAACAAGGTAAGCAATATAAAGTGTTTAGCACAGTCTCTGACATGCAAACGTACTTCCATGGAAAAGTTATTATTGGTACTATTACATGGATTTGGCTATAGAATCAACAAAAAAATTTGAATTTTTAATAATAGTCTAAACTAGCATGACTAGTCTGTATAGAAGGCATTGTTCCTATTATCTAATCTTTTTTTGTAAAAAATAAATTTTTTTTAAAAATCCCCAATTCCAATTATTGCAATGCATAATGAAACATAATCTAACATTTAATAAAATTTGTAACTTCCCCTCTCCTATTTCTCTCAGTTTTCAGTACCAAATATATTTGTAAAAATATCATCATAAAGAATTTAATGGGTCCAGGCACGGTAGCTCACACCTGTAATCCCAGCACTTTAGGAGGCCAAGGAGGATGGATCACCTGAGGTCAGGAGTTCAAGACCAGCCTAGCCAACATGATGAAACCCCATCTCTACTAAAAATGCAAAAATTAACTGGGCATGGTTGCATGTGCCTGCAATCCCAGCTAGTTGGGAGGCCGAGGCAGGAGAATCGCTTGAACTGGGAGGCAGAGGTTGCAGTGAGCCGAGATGGCGCCATTGCACTCCAGCATGGGCAAGAAGAATGAAACTCTGTCTCAAGAAAATAAATAAATAAAATAAAATAAAACACAAAAGTAGCTAGGCGTGGTGGCACGTGCCTATAATTCCAGCTACCAGGGAGGCCGAGGGAGGAGAATGGCTTTAACCCGGAAGGTGGAGGTTGCAGTGAGCTGAGCTCGGGCCACTGCACCCCAGTCTGGGCAACAGAGTGAGACTTTGTGTCAAATAATAATAATAATAATAATTAATGGTGTTGAAATGGTTAAAGAAATGAAAATGAAACAATATTTCTTGATTATCTGCTACTGTCAGACACTGTTAAGCATTCTGTACATACTCTGTTTTAAACTTCATAGCAATCCTATAAAGTACATCTTATTAAGCCTTACTTTTACAGAAAAAAACTTCATAATCTACTATTGATTCCAATAAGTATTTGAGACATTTCAAGAGTATTCAACATAGCTTATACTTTTTAGTTTCCAGTTTTTGTTTTACAAATAATTGACCACATATACATTTTTGTAAGAAACAAAGGAATACAGTATCACCCACCAGACTGAGAAGAGAAATGACAGTTTTATCTCAATAATTATTTATTCTAAAATAAATCAGGGTTTGTAACTTCCCCTATTAAGTTAATTCAGTTATGATATAAAACAGTCATAACCCCCTAGTTCAATGAACAATGCTCATAGAAATTTGAGCTTTTTGTTTTTTCTTTTTTTTCCTAATGGGTACTGACAGCAATGGCATAGATCAGTGGTTCTCAAAGAGTGGTCCCGGGACCAGCATTATCATCATCACCTGGGAACTTGTTAGAAATGCAAATCCTCGGCCTTCCCCTATTGAATAAAACATGCTGAGAGTGGGGTCAGAAATCTGTACTTTAAAATGTTCTCCAGGTGATTATGATGTACTCCAAAGTTTGAGGGTCAATGGCATGGATACTTACTGATATAAGCAATAGGCAATGTTACAGACCATTATAATACTATTTTCTCTGAGGCAAGACTCCCTCTCCCTAGCCTACAAAATGTATGTCATCGGTTTTTTTCCTGTGGAAAGAGAAAACAAAAAACAAAATATTTCTTTAAAGACTCAAATTTCAAGAAATTTCTAAATATCACCGTTTTGAGAGCTGCCCTGATAGTAAAACTAGAGCAAACATTTCAAAAGCAACCAAGGTCCGCTTCCTGTTTTATAGTCTTCTGCTTCTAAAAGGGTAGGGAATGTATTGCAAAGACCCTAAATCCTGAAAGTACAGAAGAACAAACCAAAAGAGTGAACAGAGAGCCCTCACCAGTGTACTTTAGAGGCTTACTTTCCTACCTGGAGGGCCAGAAAGAACAGGTCCTGTTCAGTATGTACGAGGCCAGAGAGCGGGATTGGTTTGTTAAGGCTGTCACTGAGATTAGAGCTTCCCGGAGCTCCTGTCCTAACATCAAGTCAATTTCTTGCTAAACTCATTCTCATTTTAAATGGGAAAAAGATTAGACTGTTGAGTGCTTGGGGAAAAATATAAAACTGGCTGGTAGGCAAGCTTGCTTTAAAAAAAAAAATTCTCTCAGCCTTCTGAACTGAAAGATAGCTTAATAAAAGCAACGGAAAAGACTAATACCAGAGGAAGAAAAAATAAGAGGATGAGAAAAAAAGAAACTAGATCCCCCTTAAAATCAGCATTCGTTAAATACCAGTGAAAGAAAACGACTTTAAAGTTCTTACAAAGGTACTGTTGAGACAGAGGAAGAGACTAACAAATAATTTGAGTAATATTTTGAGACTTTAACTCCAGAATGATGTAGGAAACAGGAGCTAAGGATGCGAAAATACGCTTACCATTAAAAGAGGCCATAATTCTCACATGAACACTTGCCCTGCCGTGGTGCGGACGCCCTTCTCACCATGTAATCGGAAACTGTCCTGCAAGAGACCTGTTGCATGATGTAACTGGAAGACAGCAAAAATGATTACATTTTATTTTCTTACAAATGTGAAAAATAGTAAAGAAAGGGCTCCTGGAGGTTAACTTATCACCCCAGTCTGTTCAGGAGACAGGAGTGCAAGAGGATTTGGGGAGAAGGTTTTTTAGACCAGACATAAAGCTGAGATTTATGAAAGGCAAATGGGGAGGATACAGAATTGAGCAAAGAGACTCTCAGACGCTGGAAAAGTCGGGAGTTATATAGTGTATTAAAGGAATCCCCCCATGCGTGGCAGAAGTGGCTGGCCCTGGCACTCCCATCATGTTCATTGTTTGAGGACCATCAGGAAAGAGTGTGGCCTTGGTTCAAAGTTGTAACATACTCCAAAGACACTGCTTCAGAAAGTTGTCAACCCTCTGGACTCCTCACAGCTGAGTAGCAGGTTCTTTCTTAAGGAGAGATGCATCCAGCACATCTCCCTGGCGGCCACAGGCCATTCCTGTGCCATTTGAATCTACTTCTCCGTAAACACTCAGGGGCAGCCCTGCAGGCTTCTCAAGGCATGTTCTTCCGAAGGCAGTCCTTCTCGCAACTGATATTCACTTCCCTTCTCCTCTCCATTCTCCTTGGCCTCCCTTATCATCTCTATTGGTTTTGATGGTTTTTGAAAAAGTGTGTATTTCTCTTTTGCAGATGACTTGGATTTGTTTCAAAATCCCAGGGGCCTGCATTGAGATTCTCCAACTGGGCTTTTCCCTAAATACCAATGTATCCTTTACCACCACTAAACAAAATCATAGGGTCTGCCTGATCATGTGGTCTGAGCAGCAGGGCTGCTTGAACATGAAGTGTGCACCTGATACCTGTCACCTGATACTTCAGCTGAGGGAGTATTGCTAGGTATGGAATGTGTTGTCTACAGAACCCAAAGCAGCTTACCAAGCACTGTGCTCCTTTCTTTCCTGTAGGGTATACAAGATGTCACAATTTGTTTTTTGTTTGTTTATTTGTTTTTTATTTTAGAGGGGATGCCTCAGCATGTCTCTGACTGCTGGGCCCCTAAAAACTTTACCCAGGTGACAGTCCCCTGAATCTTCAAAGGGTTGATTTCCTTTCCTCTGTAGTACACGTGCCTTAATCAATCTGTCTGATCAGCATAGTATCATCAATGCAATGGATAAACATGATATTCTGAGGGCTCTTCAGATGGTTCATATCACTTAGGACTCTGTTATGGCAGAGTTAACATAGCCCTGGGGCATAACTGTGAATGCATTCTGCTCTCCATATCATATAGATGTGGACTTTTTCTGTTCCCCTTTCTTGATGAGAATCAAAAGTAGCATATTTGCTAAATCAAAGCCTACATATCACGTACCCGAGGTCCTTGCCAGGGTGAAATCCTATATTCCAAGAGAGTGCCCCTAAGTCCATAAACTCTCCTTCATCCAATCTTATGTTCTGGTCTCCTTTGTCAAGCACCCTCAAAATCCAATCCCAGTACTTTCTCAGCTTCTGCTGGTAGATGCTGACTAATTTTTGTAGCAACTTTTAGACACAATTGCTGTCTCTGTGATCAGGCCAGCACAGATGTGGGTTATGCTGCAACTTAATCCTAGGTATCAACATGCAGCCAGAAGCACAGATAAACCCTGAGTGGACACCCCTGATGCCTTGCTGGGAAGAAGCCCTTCCAGTGTCTCCTCACATGCAGAGAGCTCTAGCTCTTAACAGGGATGCATGGGTTCCCCACACAGGCTCTGAGGAATCTGGGAAACCAAACTCTTTAAGGATATCAACTCAGATGTCCCTATCCAATATTCAAGCTTCCTCATATTCCCAACTCGTGCTCGATTATTAGTCCTGCCTCTACTAAGCATCTCATCATCTCTGAAGCTCAGTGATTCTGAGCCCTGAGGTTGTTTTCCAGGTTTTTCTGAAGGTAAAGCCTGCTTTTTAAGCTGCCAAAGAGGCCCCCTGGACCTCTCACTGAGTTTTCAGTTTGTTAACTGCCCTTAGCTTTTCATTATTCTTCTGCAGGGTTTCAATTCAATCTAATAACAGCAAACCAACTTGATTGTCCTTATATGCATTATTCTCCTGTCATCTCCTACTCAGCCTTGTTCAAAGTCCTGAATCATTATAGCAAGTATGATGTTCCCTTCCACTGCAACGTTGTCCTAGGTCACTGCTTGTGAAGGTTTAAGCAGTGGGGTCAGCACCTCGTGCTAGGAACTATGTGTGCTCTGTTTACCACCCACAACGGGGTCCTCATTGCTAGATGCCGAATGACCCAGCCTGACAGCCCATTTTACCACCAGTGTAGGTCACCCAGGAGGTAAATGCTGAGACAGAGCCAGGAATGCACAAGGTTTACTAGGAGGTAACACCTGTGAAAGATACAGGGCAAGAAAGTGGGATTAGACAGGGAAAGCTTTCAGACACACTTGAAAGTGTGTAAGAAAATGGGAGGAAGCAAATTGGAGAGCCTCACACTGCCATGCAGACCTAACCAATTCTTGGCCAACCCAATGGGAAGCTTCCAATCAAAGACTGCCCATAGAGGAGCACAGCATTGGGCAGAACTATCAGGCCCTAGAACCCTGCCATGCTCAGTCATGAGGACGTGGCTGTGCGGGAAGAGTATGATCTGAGCTAGGGTGCTCTGGTGGATCCTGAAGTCACTGCAGATGGAGATCAGCAATTTGCAATCTGAGTGTCACACTTCCATAGCTGCCACAGTTATTTAATGAACAAATGTTTATTTTTCACTTCAGAAAACAGTGATGGGGTCAGGCTTGGTGGCTCACGCCTGTAATCCCAGCACTTTGGGAGGCTGAGATGGGTGGATCACTAAAGGTCAGGAGTTGTGGGCCAGCCTGGCCAACATGGTGAAACCCCATCTCTACTAAAAATTATCCCGGCGTGATGTCGGGTGCCTGTAGTCCCAGTTACTAGGGTGGCTGAGGCAGGAGAATTGCCTGAAGCTGGGAGGTAGAGGTAGCAGTGAGCCGAGACCATACCATTGCACTCCAGCCTGGGTGACAGAGCAAGACTCCATCTCAAAAAAAAAAAAAAAGATGAGGCAAGCCAAGAGTTACAAAGACCAGCACATGGAGAGGACCTGCCTGAGAATGAAACCAGGTGAAAGGAAAGCAGCATGGAGGAGAAGAACTTGAGGATCTGGATTTTGAGGACACATTTGGAGCCCTTTGATCCCTCCAGACTTCAGAAATCTAGATCTACTCCAGGACTTTTCAGTTATGTGAGCCAATAAAGTGTTTATTTGGCTTAAGTCTGTTTGAGATGGGTTTACTTTTAACTAGAAGATTCTTAAGTCAAAACTGGTAGAGAAAGGGCTGAGTCTGGAACAGTGGTATGTTATAAGGCATAATCCTCTTTAATACGGGTCCAGAGAAGAGTCATTTCATATTAGAGTTGGAAAAGACCTTACACAGCCCTAGGTCCAGCCCAATCCCTTTAAACAAGAGTCAGTGAAAGCTGAGTGACTTGTCTAAGGTCACAAAGCCACTTGGTAGCAAGGCACATTTTGATTTTAAGTCTGCAGGTTTCTGGGCCACAGTTATTTTCACTGTAAAACATTATGTCCCTTGAGAGAAAGAGGGAGATTACACAATGTTTAGATTCACAGAACTCATAAAAAGTGGGGGAAAAAAAATTACAAACAATAGCAGCCAGCTAATGCTAATTTAGTATTAATGCCAGTAATCCTGGATAATGTGGCTATTGAAGAATAGTTACTAATGCAGGCTTCGTACTGTAATTTAGCATTATTCAAGTAAGAACAAAATCAAAATACACACTTTTGAACAAAGTGTGAAAAATATTTAATCCTTATGTTCTTTTTGCAACTTGTCTGAAAGTGTTTCTTCCCTTTGTTCAGCATATTTCTATTCTTTAGAACTTATTGATAAAATCTGGAATGTTGTAAGAGTAAAACCATTTGGAAAATTAAAATTAACTTTTTCTAGTGCATTGTTATTTTCTTAATTATTGCAAAGCACTTCAGGGAGGCTTTTCCGTCTTAATAGTGCCACTATCTTGTTTTTTATAAAGTATTCTTATAACAGCATTTAAAAAAATCAGCCTTCCTAGATTTTAAAGGTTAAATTAAAAGCTAAATTTTTGAATGATGACTGTGTCCACAGAAAATACCTTAAGGAAAAGGTGAAGAATTTATACATTTATGAGTAATTGATACCTTTACAATTTTTTTATTTTCTATAAAAGGGCTTATGAATCATTTGGGGCTTTACATTTCAGGGAAGATTTATTTGTAGGTTTCCATTTGTTTTACCCAGGCTTTATATATATGTGTGTGTGTGTACATATATATATATATATATATATATATATATATATATAAATGTTTTAAATTTTTTGAGATGGACTGTCCCTCTGTTGCCCAGGCTGGAGTGCGGTGGTGAGATCTTGGCTCACTGCAACCTCCGCCTCCCGGGTTCAAGCAATTCTCCTGCCTCAGCCTCCCAGTGAGTTGGGATTACAGGCGCCCACCACCACACCTGGCAAATTTTTGTATTTTTAGTAGAGACAGGGTTTCACCATGTTGGTCAGGCTGGTCTCGAATTCCTGACCTTGTGATCTGCCTGCCTCAGCCTCCCCAAGTGCTGGGATTACAGGTGTGAGCCACTGTGCCTGGCCCAGGCATTATATTTTTAACATTATTTCTAATTTTTAAATGTACATGACATTTTTTTAATATACGAGATTTGGGGGGGCATTTTTCAGACTTCTCTAAAAGCAACATTATGATAAATCACACCTCACTCCTGCATAATGAGCTTAGCACATCAATTTTACACACTGTGGAATGGAAATAGGAGCAGGCAAAGGCTGAAGAGTGGCAATGAAGAGAGTGCACACCCTGATGCACACTCCATTTGGAACTCTCTGTGCTTCTACGTTTTAAAATAAATTTGATTTCAGGAATTTTGTCTATAATCTTTTATTCAAAGCCTATTGTTCAGTCTCACTGTATCCCAGCAAATCTTCATATTCATGGACATCATAATTGCAAAGAGATGGCACTTTAAAGTATGTACATAAGTACTATCACTGCAAACACCTAGTTAAAAAATACTGATAAGCAAAGAAACAAAACTTGATCATATTAATAAGAAACGAGAAAAGTAGTATATTCATATTCCACTATGAAGAAAGCCTGTTTTTGCCTCCTTGGCTACAATAAATTCTTTTATACATTCAATAAATATCCATTGGGCATCTATGTTAAATACTGAAGATATGAACGGACTCAATCCTCACTCACCCCTGAGGACCTTGAAGAAGCAGGGAGGCTAGACACGTAAACTAACATCTAGGGGACCATGCAGCCAGGAGGCCCCAGAACTTAGTGGTGATTGACGTGAAAACGGATGAGAAGGTGAATGTGACTTGGGCAAATGGAAGGGAGGACAGAAGCAGCCTTCACAGAGGAGAAAATCAGTTGCAGTTTCACAGGCGTGGAAGCAAAGAGCATTCTAGATCAGTCGTTTCTAGTAGGTGAGTGGGAGCATGCGTGTCCGCCTCATGCAGGGAATGGAGCACAATCAGAGCAGTCGGGGTCGTGGTGGGCAGCAGAGGTGAAGCAACACAGCAAAATGAGCAACAAGAAATTAGACTCAGGTTTGCGAGCTTAGCAGGAGGCGTATTTTAAAGACTTGAAAGCCAGATCATGGAATGTGGATTTTATCTCACATACATCTGTTAACTGAAAGTAATGCACAAGAATGTTCATGGCCACACTATGCAAGCCCCAAACTGGAAATTTCCCAAAAGCCCGTCAACAGTAGAATGGATAAATCAATCAGAGTATATTCATGATAGAATGAGAAAAAAAAGGAACACTTCATACAATATGGCTAAATCTCAACGACGAAAGAAGTCACACAAAATAGTACATATATAAAGTTTCAATTTACAGAAATAGTTTCAAAACAGACAAGATTACACTATGCTGTTAGGGGACAGGAAGGGGTTATTTCAATGTGGAAGAATGAATAGCTTCAGGGGTGCTGACAATATTCTGTTTCTTGATTTGGGTGCTGATTTTACAAGTATAATTTGTAAAAATTCATGGAGCTCTATACCTAGCTTTTTTTTTTTTTTTGCGTGTACATGATACTTTAATGAAAAGTTTTAAAAAATCTTCCCAGTGTCTAACATATGAGTAACATTCTGTATGAGTCAATGTTTTTAGATATATCTATGTGTTTACCTTCCAGGCATCCATCTACCTTTCAGATTAGGTTAGCATGCCTTTCTGATTAGGACAGTCCTTTCTGTACAATCAGTGATTTGTTGCAATGTGGAAAAGCATGCAGGTTTTTTCTCACTGGTTGTGACTGGCAATGCTTCCTAGTGGACAAGTGCTGAACTGGGACACCGTACAGTGTTTGCAGTGAGCTATGTGAAAACGCTCTGGTTAGGGCCTTTGCATGTGAAACTTGCTTAACATATACCAGCTCAGGGGCTAGGAAAAATCTGTCCCTGAACATCAAAACATTAAGACCGTAACCAACTAGGCTTTTGAATGAACTGGCAATTAAATCATTCTTAAGAGTTGATTTGAAAGCACTTTATAAACAAATACACCCCATGCCCTGATCCTCCTTGTACACTGTATTTTATTTTCATCATAATTTACATTACAGAAAATTAATGTTGATTCTACTGTAAATGATGCTTTCTGATCATTGTAACCTGGCAGAAGTTGTCCTATTGATTAGATTGCCATGCTAAAAATAACATGCAGTTTTACAAATTAAAATATCGAGTCAGGAAAACCAATACTTAAAATTAGATAGTTTTTAAAAGTTTAACACTGTTGGACGTTTAAATACATGAAAACTAGGGAAAGAAGTGTTTTTAAAATTTCATATATTGCATTTTCGTGATGATATTTAAAAAATCTGGGTTTTTAACTGAATTTTCTTGAGGTATTTAACATGTTTTATTTTAATTTTAGTTTGTGTAAAATTAACAAACCAAGATTGGAAACTTATTTGTCAAACTTGAAAGAATGCTTAACATTTGTTAGGTGAATTAAGATTCATGGATTGAATATAATAGTACCTAAATCTTCTAATTCGTGAGCCCATTTTCTTTGTCCAAATTAAAGTAAAAAAGGATTTTAGGTTTGAAATCCCACATGATTTCTTTTGTTATGCTGCTTTATATTTAAAAATCATCTCTAGGTAAGGGGAACCCTCCTGAAAAAGCATAATTTCAAGTTTCTTGTAGGAGATAAATAATTTAAATGCAATATATCAAAAAAAGTGGACAATTAGTGGTGACAGAGGTAGTTGCACAATAACCCACAGAGAGGAAAACTAACACAAGAAAGATAAGAAATGTGAATACCTGTTTGCTTAAAAGAAGTTTTAATATGGTCGCTTCCTGCTGGCTGCGAGTCTTCCTCTCGAATGCATATTATACACACATTCTGTATGAAACATTCTGTTATCAAGCTGTCCTCATGTTCAGGGGTCAGTGGACTGGCCTGGAGGCTTGGATTTACAGGTACCTGGATACGGCTTTCTACTTAAATTTGAAGAAACCCTTTGGTTGCCTGCATCTGACTGTCCTCTAACTTCTGACTTGGTGAGGACTAGTGTTACCCCTGCCTCTTCCCACACCATTTCTTCTTCGCCTTCTCCTTCTCTTTATTCACCCCATGGTTAGAGTCCTTATGAGACATTTTTGTTTCAAGCCTTTGTTTCACAACAAAACTTATTATGTTATTTTCTCTTTTTTTAATTTTTGGATTTCCCCAAATAAATAACATCCTTCACCAGCTCCCTACCATTGTCTGACAGAAGAACACTAATTCAGAGAAGAAAAAAATGTTAATGTAAAAATTACAACTTTTAGAAGCAACCATTCATTTTCAGTGTTAGAGAAAATGTGGAGGAAATGCAAGTCTTACTAAATAGGAAACTGCAGTGCTAAAAAGGAAAGTGATCAGCAGTTTAAAGTTTCAAGGCAAATAACCACCAGTACCAGAAAATAATGGCTAAATAAAGGTTAAAAAAGAAGATGATAGATATGCTGATCAAAAACGATCTCAGAAATGAGCTTCCCTTGAACATTAAATGGAAAAATCCAGGGTTGGGACTGCCAACTGTTTACAAAGAAAAGATTATTCAGAAAGACTACGTGACCTAAACAATAACATCTTTCACATTCTTCTGGGAAGATTGGTAGATAATATGAAATTTAAACTAACATTTGGACTTTGTCCATTTTGTGCACGGTGAAGATATCTTTGGCAAGCTATTTAAAATATTTTCCTATCAGTTTGTCATTCCAAAATATGGTGAAAGCACACTTCTGCAGTTGTATTCTGTGGTATGAAGGAAAAAAGTCAAAGGCAGAGGCCACTTTACCTTTTATAGAGATAAATAACAATTCTTTGTATCTATTTTGCATTATTTGCACCCTCTAATATATGCAAGATACAATGTGAAGAAATTCTTTGCAAGAGCAAAATCATCACCCAAACTTGGGCAAGTTACTTAACCCCTCCCTCCAAAACCACACTATGCTTTAGTTTTCCAATCTAAAAAATGGAGATAATAGGGGTACCTATTCCTTGAGTTACTATGAGGATTTGATGAGTTGATACCTAAAAACTACTTAGGACAGTGTACGCCCATAGTGTCAAAAATAAAGAGAAAAAAACATAAGACAGTGAGATGATACTGTTTATAAGACTACAAATTATCAAAACATTTATAACTGCTAGAAAAACTAAAAAGAATGTGTGATAGGCCATAGGAGGCCTGCAAAGCCTAAACTATTTACCATCTGGCCCTTTACAAGAGTGTTTACCAACCCCTGCTCCAAAAGATCATCTTGACCACAATAGATATGTTGATTAAGTGTAAGTGAATAATATATATGGAAAACCACCAATATTTAGATTTTCTCTGGGGTTACATAGCATTTACTAAGATTAAAAATTGATTCTATAACCAGATTACAGTTTCTTCCATAACTTCAAATGTTACCAAAGTATTTATCAAAGGAAATCATTCTGAGGTATGTCTGACATCTGATGCCAACAAATTGTTAGTCAGGGATTTTTTTGTTTTGTGTTGAAGTCTGGCCTATGAACATAATCACCAGGAGCTAGCAGAGATGCAGAGAAGCTTCGAGAACATTATTGTGAAATTAACCTCATTCGGGCTGCACAGCTCCAGGGGAACCAGCCATGTTGTATTCCATGTATTTGAGTTATGCTTAGCAGCAGACTTCTGAGCAATAGACAAGATGAACCAAACCCCTGAATTGTGCAACCCAGTAGCACTGACCTCAGCTCCATTTTCAATGGAAACAATTTGGTATATGAGGACAATAATTTAGACAATGTGTTTTTATTTTAGCAGACTAACAAACTCAGCCTTGATATCTTCTTATCAAGAAAGAGAAATATAGGTTGGATGTTAATATCATGATTTCAGCAGATTGAATGATTTTTTCCAAAGATTTAAAGATCATGGACCCAGGGATGGATGCCAACTGGTTGGGGGTCAGGATGGTAGGACAAGTGGCTTACCATAAAATTATTATCTTGGTCTAGGAAAGTTTAGCTAAGTTTTAATCCATGATCTAAATGAGCACATAGACACCATGATTATCAAATTTGCTTATGACGTAAAACTGGGAGGACTAGAGAATACTAGGCACGGTTGCCACATGAAAATTTTAACAAAGGACCAAAAGTAAGCAAACAATCATAACAGAATTTTTTTTTTTTTTTTTTGAGACAGAGTCTTGCTCTGTCTCCCACGTTGGAGTGCGTGCAGTGGTGCTATCTCAGTTCACTGCAACCTCCACCTCCCAGGTTCAAGCAATTCTCCTGCCTCAGCCTCCCAAGTAGCTGTGACTACAGGCACGCACCACATGCCTGGCTAATTTTCTGTATTTTTAGTAGAGACGGGATTTCCCCATATTGGCCAGGCTGGTCTCCAACTCCTGACCTCAAGCAATCTGTCCGCCTTGGCCTCCCAAGTGCTAGAATTAGAGGTGTGAGCCACTGCGGCTGGCCTCGTAAAAGAAATTGATCCTTTGCATCAGGGAACCTGTTAAATCATGGCTTTCTCAATATTGATATGTGTAACCGATGTTTTAACCTAACTGTATTTAGGCTTCAAAAGACTCAAGGAATATTAAGAGACTAGGGTAAATATAGAGAAAAATAGCCCTAGATATTTGACATTTTTTATTGAGTTTAATATATCTTTTTCCAGAGGTGAAGTTGTAAGGCAGGACTTAAAATCCCTAGTTATAAAAACTAAAGGGCCACATGCCAGATTTAGTGCATAGATAGGTTTCATTTACCACCCTCCACGTAGTATCTTATTTAACCTTTTTAATTAGTTGCTCAATTGAAAAATCCCATGATTTCACATAAACATTGGATTTTCAGCTTCTCTTGAGTCACAGAAGCGCTGGTGACACGGGCCCCTGATTCCCCTGGGAGCATGCCACTGGGGTAGCATAGCACTCACTCTCCTGTGGCCAGGCCTGCACCCATCGGGTCCCCATAGCCCCTACCACTCCCTACTGTATTACACCTGGCCTGCTTTCATCATTTCTCTATGTGCCTGGTCTCTAGGCATTTAAATTTGTGATTCCTGTAAAATTCAATTTTCCTGAAAAAAATGGAATTGGACTCCAAATACAGTTGGTGCCCTTGAGAGGAGCTGAGCTTCCTGTCTTGGAGGGCAGTATTGTTGAGGAATACGATGTGGATGTTAGAGAAGAGTCCTGCATGGGGCTAGAGGTTAGACTGGATCAATGTTTATCAAATTCCATTACATTTGTTTCATTTTATTTTTTGAGGTGGGGTCTTTCTCTGTCACTGAGGCTGGAGTTCAGTGGCCTGATCATGGCTTACTGCAGCCTTAAAGTCTGGACCCAGGCAGCCCTCCTACCTCATCCTCTGGGGTAGATAGGATTATAGGTGCAAGCCACTACACCTGGCTCTCAAATTTCTTTTTAAAAGAAAAGAGGCTTGCAATATTGTTTGCTTAAATTATTTCTGCTTTAATGACTCTTAAACATTCATAAACATACAACCCGTAACATTCTTGTTTTAGCTTTTTAATATAAATTCCAAATATTTAAATCAAATTTCAAAATTATTGCTGTCAAACAGCTCTATAAACTTTTTAAAAAGTCAGATCTTATGTTTTTAGATACTTATATTGTCATGTCTTAATTCAAGCATTTATGATGTGTAGACAAAGGCTATATTTGTGATTTTATCATCGACATAGTTTTGAATGAACACTTAGGCACTGTGCTTAGTTGGGACTGTAAATTTAGGGATGAACCCCACAGTCCAAGACTCAAACGAAGCTCGGTCATTCACAACCAACATTCAGTGAAAAATAAGATAATCTTCATCATGCCAATTCATTCCAATTATGAATTCCAAAGTGCTGGTTTATACTATTTGAGATTCAGCTGCGCATGTGTAGGTTTCTCTTTCAAACGGAAAGCTCTGACTCATTGAAATGAAGTCAAAGGATATTCATAGTAAGTGCTTAATAAGTGGCCACCGTCGTAGGGACTATACAAGATACATAAGATAAGTCTCTGCTCCTAAGGAGCAGACTCCCTCATTAAAGAGAAGCCACAAAAACAAAGAATTCATGAATAATAAAAATAGTGCATAGTCTAATGTACTCCAGACTACATATATGATCGACGTTTGGAAAAGGGAAGGATGAACACAAACTGATGTAATTTGTGGAGAATGAGTAGAATGTGGATGATCCAAAGGAAGGGCAGAAATGTTCCAAGTAATGGACACAGCGTGTGCTAAGAAACATACTCCTCCTACTTGATGGAGACGTGCAAGGCGCATGTGGGTGTGTGGGGAGCTGGTTACAGAGGTCCTGAACACTATACAAGGTTGCATCCTTGAGCACTGCCTTAGTGATTGATGAAAGAGATGATATGAGGTAATAAATGTGATGGCATCTCGAAGACCAGCACGGAGGCCAGAGCTCTGATTCAGGTGGGCATGAGAGGACTCCTCCAGGAGGGCACAGAAGGGAAAATACGATTTGTTTCCATACGTGGATGTGTTGTGGGGGGCCATGGATTGGTGTAGTATGATGGTGACACATCCAAGAGAAATGCCATTTAAAGTGTAGAGGACTGTGAATGTGCTGACAGAGATAGCTGAATAACGAGCTCACAGTAGATCTGTTGCATTTCATTTGATATTATGGCCTTAAAGGGTAGAATTTGCTCCATGAAAAATGGGCTCATTTTCCCTCAGAGATAGATGCAAAGAGAGTTTGGGTAAGGCTACAAAGTTTGAGATGAAAATCAGAGAAGTTGAGGTGGCTTACGTGATAATGTCACTATTTTTTTTTCAATGAAGTAGAAATAAAGGGCTTCTACTGAGAATGAGTACATAAGATTAAGGGTTGAAGTTTAGGGAATGCAGGAAAGGCAAGCAAGGAACCCACCAGTACAGGGATTCGAAAACACATAAATAAGATGATTGTTTAAGCAGAGAGGAAACAGTGTGAATTTGTAGCTGAGTGTGGTATCACGGTTTTGAGAATTTTCCCCAGCACCTTGAGAATAACCAAGGACACAGAACCAAGAATACAGACAGTAGGAAAAAGTGGTATAGGATTTTAAGGTAATATGTGTATATTATTCACATGGTTGTTCATTTCACAAAGTCCAAACTAGGTATGAAAGCAAATCAAATGAGAGTTGCTAGGACGTGGGCTGGGAAGAAGGGAAGCATCAGAGGGCACAGAACAAGGAGAAGAGCAGAGGGGACAAGGAAGGAAAATGTTGTGTACCAAAATAATCATTATAAATTCCTGTGTTCAAGCTTTATAAGTACGGAAGCCCTGGGTGATTCTGTTACCACAGGTAAGGCTGTGTCGAAAGTCAGTGAAGTTGGGAGATGACTAAGAAGATGAGAAATTGTGATGCCAGGGAGTTACATGGTCGTCACTGTGTATACCGAAGCCACGGAAAACAGTGACAGAGCCCAGGTTATAGAGAAGGTGGAGGCTTTAGTACCACGATCATTGAGGAAGTTGGAACAGCATCTTGGAACCTGAGGTGAGGGAGAGAGTGGTTTAGGGAGATGTCATGGATTCCAGAAAATGATTGTTGGCTGGGTAACAATTGTTACAGGGGATTGGTTGCCTCTTGTATAGGACACTTCATGTGCCTCTCTTCATATCCTCTTGAGCAACTGCTTACTGCAAGAATTGCTGCAGCAACCAGCTTCAAATAAATGTAAGCAGACAGCATCTCAGCTCAACTACACCACTCGGCTCTTGTCTTCTGTTCCAGAGCTTTTCTGATGATGCACTGATGTGGCACTCACTTATGCGTGATCTAAAAACCGGGAATTAAGACTGATTGGAACAACACTTGACCAACACTTAGCTGGCGGATAAGCACTTCCCTCTTCCATCCCTTAGGCAAACAATGGAGATGCTTTCTTTAAGGTTCCTCGGAGCATCCCGGACGGATTGCACTGCAGCTGTCCATGGCAGTGATCAAGTAGATAACCCATCTTTGTATTGGCTTTCCCTCCTTCCTGAGTCACTCTTCCAGTTCCCCACCCTGTGCTCTGGATCGCTTCCTAAAATATCCTACCAGAATGCAAGCCCTTGTTGCAGACCTGCTATCTTGGAGAAACCCAAGAACCCTTATCTGTAAATGAAACCATTGAGCGAGTAATAAGGAAGGTTTCATGGTCAAGTAAAAGCCAACTTTCAGTTAAGCAGAGGAGAAAGGAGCCCTGAAAGAGAGGAGGTTTTTACAGAACACAAGTGTCAGACAAATCCTCCTGGAACGGGTGGAAAGTCAGAGCAAGAGCAGGGCTGACAGAGACGAAAGCATAAGAGGAAAAAGAGAAAGGTTAAATATGAATTGTATACATTAAATAAGCCCCTCTGCATCAGAAAATAAATGTACTAATAATCATGATGGGCACGTTTTAGACAGTTGTATTTATTGCTGTAGCTTTGTATTTGCCTTCATTTGTTCCACCCCAGGCAGGACATCAGACAGTCTCGCCTTGTTGCATATCTCCCTTTCTTGCCAACCTGCTGATGTCATCCTGTATCTAGACCTTACCATCACTTAGAGTCACATTCATGTCTTTTGTTTTTTTCTTGGTGTCTAATTTACTATAGTTTTACTGAACTCGCTTTTCTCTAAATGGGATACATGGTCAATTCATCTAAGAAAAAGTGTCAAGAAATGAAACATAAGTACCCACAATAATACCATGTAGTATCCACTGGGGAACATTTTTAAATATACATTTATATATAATTATATAATTTTAAAAAATACTGTGTATTTTTTAAAGACATGCAATACTGACACAATGATACATTCCCCTGGGAAAATATTTTTGAAT
The DNA here is from genome assembly GCF_037993035.2 of Macaca fascicularis. Taxonomy (NCBI): domain Eukaryota; kingdom Metazoa; phylum Chordata; class Mammalia; order Primates; family Cercopithecidae; genus Macaca; species Macaca fascicularis. Next base: position 100,716,175 of record NC_088381.1, on the reverse strand, counting down.
ATCACTACCAAATTTTACCATATTTTTTGAACTTTCAAATTTTGAAATAAGAAATCAAGTTATTTTGAGTCCTATTTATTCTGAGCTGAAGATGGTCACTTTCAGACATTTTGATTTAAAATTTTAGGTCATCAGAGGCATCGGTAATGAGTTGAAAGGAAAAAGCTGTTGCTACTTCCTGAATCTGCTGAGTCATAAGCCATATGTATACACTGGTCCTGTCAAACCTATATCAGCCTGCAGGCCTGGAAGAGGGCCCCACCTGTTTAGTATTCAACTGAACCTTGAATTGTTATTGCTTAGAAATAATTCACAAAGGAGACACATTGGGTTTGGAAAAATAGAAAACTGAGATCAAGAGTCATTAGCTCCCTATCTCCTGCCAGTCTTTCACACAATTATTTAGGTTTTTTTCCTCCTGTACCACTCACCCTAGCCTTAAGCCATTTATGTTTAAAGTTCCATTATTGGAACACTAAGCTTGTGGGAGTTACTTATATCCTACTCCTCAAGGTCATAGCCAAGGTCTGATTTTTCACACAAAATTTCACAACCTGCAGCATAAATGGGTTAAACCTCTTCCTAGATGAGACTTATTCCACATGATATTATTGATATAATATTATTGATATTATTAATATTATTCCACATGATAATATAAATTATTCCACATGATAATATTACTGATAAAACTGATTTACATTTGTAGGTCTCGTGCCCATAGTAATACTAGGTCTGGTCTTTCTAATGGAAAGCAAGGTTTTGATTTGTCATGTCCATCACCCCCTCCTCTTACAGCCCACATTTATGTACACAGAATCATCTCACTTTCACAGCCATGGCTTAATTAGTACACAGAGCTTTGAGAAGTCATCTCCTTTACCTGGGTTCTATCAATTACTTCTGCTATTCATTTTTTAATTCCTCCTCCTTTATCTCTCACCTCTCATTGATGAGGTTTTAGAAGGTATTTTTTTCTTAAAGATAATTCATCATTCCATCATCACAGTTAGTGGTGTCAGTTTAAGTCATGAATTTCAAAGCACAAGTCAACAAAATGTAATCCTAACCATCCAACAGGCTCTAATCCTCAGAAACAGTTTTGTTAGGGGTCCTCCATCCTTCCTTGAATAGGTAAGCTCTCCAAAAGCTACTCGGTCATAGCAATACTAATTATCAAGATTAAAATGTATTTATTAAGCATGTATGCCTAAGCCATATATAGAACAAGTTAGTTTAGTGCTCACTAGGACGTAGAAATCTAAGATTGTCCATGAATAGCTAGTTGGAGGGAAACGGTATTTTACTAACATTTATTTATGTGAAATGTGTAATGCAGTAGACTTGGGCTGTTTTCCAAGGCCAACATGTTGACTTTTTGTTAGGAGGGTGGAATCACCCCTACTCCATAGTCAATTCATGGGATATCATTGGAATTGTCCATTCTCCACACCTCCCAAACCACACAAACACAAGCTCACACACACTTACATACATACTCACTCATCTGGGGGCTGGAGAAGGAGGAATTCGACTCTAGCCTGGCCGTTCAGAGCATTCTACCCACTGGCCGTGGAAATTGTCTTTGGGATTGGGATGTGATACAATTTAGTCCAATGGGGACTCATTGTGGGAGTGTTGTCTTTCCAAAGAAGTCCTGAGAAGATGTCATAAAAACATAGAATCACTCATGGCTGTCTTGTCACCTCTAGGAGTCTGCCTGAAAGGAGCAACATAGAGGAAAACAAATCCAGAAGATGGACAGAGAAATCAAGACCTGATGATATCCTCCAAAAGCTAGCAGATGGTTATATTTTATTGAAGCCAGTTCTACCCTCATACTTTCCAGTTATATGAGTCAATATATGTCCGTTTTTGTTTAAACCAGTTTGATTTGGATACCTGTCGCTTGCAAGTGAAGAAGTCCCTACTAATGTATGTAGCTGGCCAAATAATAAGTTTTACCAGCATTTTGTATCAAATCTTTTGCACTTCAGGGCTTCTTAATGTGAAAACTATATCAGTCACTTTGAATTACCTGTGGTGCTTACAAAATGCAGATTCTTATGCTATAACCCGCATACCTCATCAGAATCTATAAAGGTGAGGCTCAGGGCCCTCACATTTGACAAGCTAACTCTGGTGATTTTATGCATACTACAGTTTGAAAACCACTGCAGAAGTCATGACTATAGCAACTCAGATCCAGTAGTTTTTTTTTTTTTTAAACAAAGCGACCTGTAAGTTCAAACAACAATTCTTTTCAAATAATTGATCATCAGATTTTTAAATGTCACCATTGATGTAGACAGAAAACAAGCTAAATACTCAAGGGTATATGTGAAGGAACTGTAGTGGGACTTACATATTTAAATAACTGCAGAAGTTCCTGACTACATTTTTACCTGTAATCTAAGTGGTCATTAGGAGAAACACACTTCTACTAGATACAAGGCTCAGGAACACTGGCAGATAAGGTAGGAGGGAAAAATTAAGTTTACCTTTAAAAGACACCAGAATCAAGGGAGACCGCAGTGGAGACAAATGACCATGCTGTGCCTTTGTTCTTTCCAATGTTGAATAAACTATATCTCTCCAATGTGGCATGAATTCCCCATACGTGAATAATTCTTCATTTCCCAAAGAGCATCAGTACAAGAAAATATCCTTCCTTTTTGAGGACCCCATGGATCCTTCTGCTTCTCTGGATCTTTTCTGTTATGTTTCAATACAGATGTGTTTAATTAGCTCAGTTTTGGGACCAGACATTTTGAAACTCAAGAAATTCACTTTCAAACCAGTGTAGAAGGAAATGGAATATGTGGAGCAAAATCAACATGACTCTTGTCAGCGAGTCAACAGATAACTATATTGTGATATGTACTGAGCAAAAAAACAAGAGAAACAACTATACTAATGAATCTAAAAAACTCAGACTAAGTAAAATAATCCAAACACAATACAGTACATAAATTATGAGTCCTCTATGAAATTCTGGGAAGGTCAAAAGTACAATGAGAGAAAGCAGGTCACTGGTTACTCGGATCTGGGAGTTAGGAGAAGGCATCCGCCATAAAGAGGCACAAGGGAACATTTTAAAGGAATGGGATTGTTCCATCTCTTGATTGGGGAAGTGGTTTCATCAATGTGTATAATTATGGAAATGTATTAAATTATATACCTCGAATGAGTGAATTGTATTATATGTGTAAATTATACTTCATGAAAAGTATTATTACAAAGTGAAATTTAGATGGAGTGAGAACAGACTTTTTTTTTTTTTTTTTTTTTTTTTTTTGAGACAGAGTCTCACCCTGTCGCCCAGGCTGAAGGGCAGTGGTGCGATCTCAGCTCCCTGCAACCTCCACCACCCTGGTTCAAGCGATTCTCCCAGCTCACTGCAGCCTCTGCTGCCTGAGTTCAAGCGATTCTCCTGCCTCAGCCTCCGGAGTAGTTGGGATTACAGGAGCCTGCCACCAGGCCCGGCGAACTTTTGTAGTTTTTAATAGAGATGGGGTTTCATCATGTTGGCCAGGCTGGTCTTAAACTCCTGACCTCGTGATCTACCCACTTTGGCCTCCCACCGTGCCCGGCCAGAGAACAGAGTAGGATGCAAGGAACAGTCTGCAGAGGCCTGGGCTGCAGTTTGGGGAAATGGTCTGGGATCTGGAGATTTGGGCAGGTCCCAGCAAAGGAAACACCTTGGCAACTTAATGGAGAAGGGGAAACTCTTCTCCTGGGGTGGCAGCTTCTTCACTTTGCTTTGTCTTATGTTGCTTATTGGCTTCAGTGCCACACTGATCAGAGCTAGAGAAAGCCCAAAGTTCTACCTGAAGGTGATTAAGATCTTTGGAATTTGCTTACTGATAGGAACATGGTAACATAGGAGGTATCGACCAGGAAGGGCTGAAGTAGACGACAATAACATGCAGAGTGGCATCCTGGTGTGGGCATGTGTGGTGTTCAGCTAAGGGATGTACTGGGAAGGAAGAGAATACTTTCCAGTCTAAAGGACATTCATCTAGAGACCAATAGCCTCTTTTGCAGGCTAGTCTCCTTGGAATTATTCTAATGATGTCAACAGATTATTCAATCTAGGAGCAAGTTCCAAGCTACTAAACGATGCCAGAAGCAAGTTCCAAGCCAGGAAAGAATGCTAGTAAACATTAATTGAGTTAGAAAGTATATCTCTGGGAAAAAAAAAAACTTTGCAAAAGATACAGAAAATTGCTTCTGAAAAATTGAGGGCATTTAACAAGCAAGTTTGATTACAGCAGCTTTAACCCAGACTTCTCCAATGAGAATGGAAGCTTTTTTTTTTTTAGATACTTTCCCATAAATATCCTGTCTGCATGCAGAGAACAAAGGAGAACAGTTGAAGTCTGTTCATTTCATAAACCCCTTAAAAATAATGGGGTATCCCCAGCAGTGGTGTTTTATGAGTTAGACAATAGATTTGGGGTGCCAAGTGGGATAATTTTTTATTTAAACCCTAATTTTCTTATTCACTCATATGCTGTCATAAAGCAAATGAAATTTGGCTCTTAAAAAAAGTGGTAACTCATGTAAAGAAACAATTAGAGAGATTATTAAAAATCCATAAATCATATTAAATTTATAAAAAGCTCTTAGTGCCAATAAATAAGTCATGTCCTTATCTAGACACATTCAAACTGGGCATCCATTTAAAAAGCCCAAGGAAATGAAAAGTTCAAATGGAAGAAGAATCACCAGATGAATTACTTCATCCTAAATGTTGCAATTGGCTTCTTTTACAGGAACAATTTTTTTTCCCAGAGGTGATGCAGAACCTCATCAATCTAGCTCTTTACCCTTGGCGGATACTTGTCTTTCTATATGCATATATTTTTTTTCTCTTTGGCTTCAAACACAAAACAGGGTATCATTGTGCTCCAGGATTTGTTTGAAGAGATTTCATCTGGAAAGAAGTCAAGCAGGGCACTAGCAGGGCAGCTTTTACAGATTATGACCTGTAATCTGGTTAATACTCTGAAACACAAAGATCCGAATGTTGGGATAAGACTGCTTCATACACGGTCATGTGCTCCACCTCCCCCAGCCCCAAGGAAGTCATCCCAGAGACTGACAAGAAGCCAGCCCAGGCATGCTGGCAGGCTAAAAGGAACGATCATGTAAATATAATGGCATATATTCCAAATCTGGCATAGGATAATCATCTAATAATAGGATTCACTTATTCTGCTGTTATTGCCATAGGAATCAATTTCCTTTTTGGTTTAAGGACTTTACACCATATCCATGGTCCTTGATAAAGAGAGGGTATTGGGTTTGAGTGTAAGGCTTTATTTCCATTCAGATATTTGGACTAAACCTTCAAGTTTTACTTTTTAACTAAAAGGTTATGTAAAACCAGTGTTTAACTTTACATATCCATTTGGAGACCAGTAAATTTTAATTCATCCTCTTTTAGGAACCATCTGCTGAAAGTAAATCTTCATAACATCTAAGTTAAATTGTGAATATGTTTTCCTTTATTTAAATGCAAAGAAGTTTCTATAAGTCACTAAACGATATATTTTTTCTCAATTCAAAATAAAAGATTAAAGTTTGTTTCCTAAGTCAAACTTGAGGGATTTTTAGGTGATTTGGCTTACAAACAGCTCATTAATGGCCATTTTAAAGTCCTATGACATTATTTCTGTTGTGAAAATCAGAACTGCTCACGATAGACTAAATCTCAAAACCTCTTCTTTTGTGCAAATCCATCTTCTAACATATTCACGTGCATCCCTGTGCCCTGTGATCATGGTAATTAGGCATCCCAACAGTGATTCTCCAAGAAATACTTAACAATTTACATGCAGAAAAAGTTATCAGAGGAAGCAAACCCCAAACCCCTAGTTCCTATGGGCACCATTTCTTCATTTCTTAGTCATAATGGAAAGTGACCCTTTCAGAGGAATACTTTATCTAACAAACATAATAACAGAGTCACTGGACCTCGAAAATATTGATCCACCTGCTCTGTGAAGGAGTTGTTGTCCTCTGAGTCTGTTCCCTTCAAAGCTGATGCCACCGAGGCAGAGAGATGTCTGAGACACTGGAATGCTTGTGGCTCTTGGAATATTATTAGAGCTCCTAAAGGTGTACATCAACTATGTACCCACAAAAACTTTTAAATAAAAAAAATTAGACCTCCTGATTCACTGTCAGCGAAGTTTTTGCAGACTAGTTGGGGAACTGAGCCACATTCCTAAAAAACACTGTCAGGGAAAGAGTAAATACTACATTTCAGACACCTTACATATATACTGACTCTCAGAAGTGGCCCACTCGTAAATCAGAAGTACCCAGGATTATTCTTCTGAGGTCAATCATTTTACAGTTTGGCTGAGAAACTGAAGTTAGGCTGAAACTGAAGTTAGGCTGAGTAATTTCTGCAAAACTTTCAGAGACCAAAATGAGGAGAAATTCTCAGACATGTCTAGTCTACAGATTATTCACCTATTTCATCCTGCAGATTGTTATTTTGTTTATATATAGACTTACTTGTTTAAAAAAATGAGCCAAAGCATTGTTCCAAGTGAAATTTTAAATGTGAACATTTAAAAAAATCCTTTTGGGTAGGCAGGAGAGTAGATTTTAACTGAGTTCTTCTATGACTCAATGGAAAGAATCAGTTCTAACACTACTGTCACCATCCCAGCGTTCAAATAAACATCATTTTTAAACTTCATGTTTTGCACATTTTGTACTTGTAGAAAAGAAAAAGGAAATGGGAGAGGGAGCTTCAATCTGAAGATGTGTGGCTGACTTTGGCACTTAGGAACTTTCTCTGCTCTATTTTCTCTATTTATAAATGCTGCTTCTCAATGTATTTTTACATTGAACATTTTAAAAACAGATTTATTTTAATAGAGAAACAACAGAACAAAATTTAAGACACCACTAATACACTTCCAGGATAGAGCAAAGTGTTAATGCAAAATGAACATACATTAGAGAAAATGTAACCTTTCTCAGGATGGACTTCTCACATAAATCCTCCCCTTCCTCCGGAGGCTGTGCGACAAACATCTTGGCTGTCAAAATCAGAAAGCTTTTGATATAGGTCCCGAGGCAAATTCCATATTTTTATACCATTTTTTCTCATTTCTAAAATGAGGATAACACCACCTTCATACTCTACGACACAGTGGAAACTGAAAATTAAAAATAAATAATAAGTAGGGCCGATTTTTTAGTGGTATGCTCTAAAATGTCAGTCTTTAAATTCAAAGACCACAGGACCATTTGACTGTAACTTTTAAATGCCTGAGCAGGTGAGTTCTAGTCTTTTGAATATCCCTCCTTTCTTTTAATCAATAAGCTTATTAATTTTGGAAATTTACTCGTTCTCACAAGTCTATGATGTACTTCTATATACATTATTTCGTTTGCTCCTCAGCAGAGCTCTGTGAGGTAGACCTGATTTTTTTTCCGTGAGGAACTGAAGGACAGAGAAGCTACTATCTTGACTGAACCTTATAGTCTGGCGGCAGTGGCAGTCAGCCTTGAACCTAGGTCTGTGAGGTCAAATTGTCATGCAGTTTGTGCAGTCTCCCAGCCAGACACAGCCAGTTCCTCATTAGGGAGAAGGCGGCCATGTTTTTCTTTATCCCTCTCACTTCCAGAGCCACATGAAAACCCACCAGAATAATGGGATGAGTTTTCGGGAAGGGGGAAGTGTACGTGGATATATCACAAACAGAATAGAGATTCCATACAGCAAGGCCTGGAGTTTTACATAGCTCGACTAAGAATTGCTCATCATTCCTCTGTTACCTTATTTGTTCCAAACATTTTTTTTCAGACAATCAAATGGGGGATGGGACCAGGAGGGAATGAGCAAGAAAGAAATGCCAGTAATCACGGTGAATAACAGTCGTAGGGGTAAAGTGACAGCTCAAGGTTTTACTGTTGTCATAAAAGTGGTGCAGTTTTAGAGCTTTAAGATGAGCAAATCTCTGGGGTCTACGTCCACCGTGGTTCTAATAGCATTAGAAAGGGTGAGTTGGTATAAACAATAACAAGATTTATGTTAGTGCAAACTGCTAACTATTGACTCTGATTTTGAAGAGAGGAGAAAAGAGAAAGCGAAACTAAACCAGATTCCTGTTCTCTCTCTATTTATGGGAAAGTGAGAAACTCGACCGATTCTAGTGGACATTAACAATGGGAAGGCAAGCAACGGAGTCTAATGCTTTAAGATTATAGTCGGTAGAAATAAAATGGAAAAAGAGGACAGTAAAAAAAAGCTGTAGTGTGACTGCTTTGAACTGAAAGTTTCTAACCACAGAAAGGAGCTGACCAAAAGTAGCTGGACTAGGACAATTGCACGCCCAGAGGAACAGAGACTTTGAAATCCTACTTTGTGGAACAGAACACCTAACCAAAAGTGGCAACCAGTAGAAAACAAAACCCCAAACAGTCTTTCATGCTGACTTGTCTTTCAGTTTGTAAAATGTTTTTGAAACAGAAGACCTAGGATTTGCCTTCACTACCTGGACTTGACTTTTATGCCAAATTAACATACAAGGATGCCATCTCCGTCCCTTTTTCGTCAATAAAAAGAAGACTGAACCAAGCTCTTCTCCTCTTTGCAGTTATTATCTATTATAAGAGGTACTTTTCTACCCCAAGGAAACTTCCCATTGGGTTTATGATTATTATTGAATATCACAAACATTTTGGCTTCATCAGTTTATATTAACTATCTCATTAACTCAGATAGATATTTTCAGCAACAAAAAAATGACCCTTATTGTATTATTTTAGGTGGGAAGTTCATCTTCTTAAACACAACCACATTATTATAAAAACAAATATATAGGAAAGAAGTCTTTGGCCACAGGAGGGAACTTAACCAAAGTTCCATTGACAGATCTTAGCACAGTAAAAAAGAATTCAAGCTTAAGACAGAGAACTGAAAATTAAGCACAAGATCTCCTCCCATAATCTGGGAATTTTATGACCTCCCTAAAGGAAAGAGTATATGGTCTGTTAAATCTGATCATAAAATATATCCTTGAGGCCTTCAAATGTAACATGTCGGATGCGCAATCCATTCAGTATGGGCCAGTTGGACAGCTAAGATGTCAGCCCCCCCACTTCCAGGGTAGTCCTTCTGGTGTTATTGCCACAGAATACAGCCTTCAGAAAAAGGATGCAAGCTATAAAGTCAATGAAATAGTACAAATATTAGGATAGACATATACTTTCATTATATATTTATTAAATGTACCTGAATATTATACCTATACATCTACTTTTCTATATAGGACCTGGAAAGATAAAAATTAAATTTTTAAGCGGTTATCTATGGAGTATGAGATTGGTAAGCAGTCTTTACTTTTTATTTTGTACATTACTTTATTGATTTTTTACAGTGAGAATTTATTTATTTAGCAATTAAAAATAAAGTCAAGACAGTTTTTTTTTTTCCCCTAAAGAACATATTAGGTAATTGGAGACCAAAAAAAAAAAAATCTGGTTGGCTCAGACAAAGTTCAGTGCACAGTTAAAACTAATTATTTTGGGGTGATCTTATGGCTAAGAAATCATGATGTGAGAAAGATTATTTTTTTATTTACTAGGACATCTCTATAAATTCACTAATTTGTCCTAATTTTTATTGCCTTTGAGATTCATTTAGATTCGAGCAGTTAGCAATTATTTCTGCCTAGGGAGGATAAATCATTACCCTAGGTAAAGCAAGTCAGAACCATTACTAAGTTTTCATCTCAACCAAAGAACATTTTAGAGTACCAATTCTAGAGATGCATGTTATGAAAAGATACACTCTGATGGTTTGGGATTGGAAGCTCATGATCAAGAGGCAGAATAACAGCAAGACCATAGCTTTTGTGCAAGATCATGATCAACTCTAAGCTACTTAGAAAGCTGGAGTATTTGGGGCCTGGAGCCCTCTGTATCCTGACATGTGCAGTCTCACACTGAACAAAGCAGGTGTTTAAATACACAAATTTCCTGTGAGAATGGAGACAAATAACTGGAGTGCAGTTAGATTTGTTTGTTTGCCAATATTTTTTAAATATGTAGTAGAAACAAAGGATCTAGTGCTGAGGTGCTGAGGTGAGGAAAGGAGAGGGGGAATGAAGGGTAAGAGGCAAGGGGGTGCTTAGAGTTGTTCCAACCAGTTTCATAAATCGAGCCACTGAGGAAGGTATAAGAAATGAAGACCAAGTTCATGAAAGCCCAGAAATTGAGGATTTGCGTGCGAGACATACTCTCTAAAACAACTAAACAAGGAGAAAAAGGGCAAGAAAGAAATACTTCATAAAGCCAAGCCTAAACTAATGCTTTTTGCCCTATACCTTCACATTTACACTTAACCTAAAAAGATTAAAATATCATAATAATTCTGAGATTCCTGGCTCTCAAGATTTCCATTATGACACATCAATAAAGCAAGGCAAGGTGACTGAGAAAGAGCGGCCGGCTTTCATTTCCTGCTCATTTGAAGGTCACTTTTGGAGATAAAGATTATATTTTTGCAGAACCAGAGGATACACGAACATTTCTAGAAACTTGTAACATCAGATGTTCTGAACGAGCAAAGGAAAATGAATGATCCTATTAAGATACTTCTGACCATAAATCAGAGGTGTTAAGCTCTGACTGGCTAACTTCAGCTTCCCATTTGACTCATTTGAAAATGGAACTGATGTGAATGTAGATTGGAGGAAGATGCTCAGTGCCATTAGAAGTGGCTCATAAGCTGCTCCTCACGGATCTCAGATTGAAATACAGTGTGCCTAGCACCTGGGGACAAATATTTGCATCGTATCATTGTTAAGTGACTCTGTCCAAGTAGCAGAAAAATGGGTGTCATGCCTGTAATACAAAAGAACTGGTTGTGTTAAAACACACAGGCTTGCAGGGAAGGGTGGTGAGCAAATTACTAATGCCTGGCACTTGGAAAGGGTGATTGCCTTTTCAAGGTTTTTTAATAAAGGACTTTTTTACCCCTCTCCTATTTGCACAAGCATCTGTTTCTCCCTATGCTCTGATGTCACAAAATTTGCTTCCTCTAATATTTGTGATATTTTGCTTTGACCCTCTAAGGGGGCAATTCTTCAGCAAGGGATATGTGGACTCATTTTCTGCCATTCTTTCTGAGTTCTTAGTATCCAGGGACTTTTTCCTAGGTAGCTTGGCAAAGTTCTGCCACTCACTCACAGGCAAGTGACTTGACCTTTCAGAGCCCCAGTTTTCCCATCTGCAAAATGAAACTAAAAAAATTCTCATCCCAGAGTGGTGCTTTGAGGCACAGAATTGGATTTGTTAAGGAAAAAAAACCTGGGACTTAATAAATGGCCAACAAATGTTATCTTTCTTCTACTACAAAGGTGCCATGTGGATAAAGATGAACTCCTTGACACAAAAACCCCAACGATTAAGTGATCAAATAATTATTTTTCATTGCTGAAAACATTAAATGCATTACCTTTGCTTTGCCAGAGCTCCATGCAGTGTCGGACACACAATGGCTAGTCGATAATGTTTGTCTCATAGTTGCTTTAAATGACCCCTATCAATGCAAACAGATCAGCCATTTCAATGGTCAACTGTGGGGGAAAGAAGCTATCAGAACAGCTGAAGAAACGTTGTCGGTGAGCATCTGTGATGGAGGCGAGTGTTGGGGAACTTGGTGAGGGCCTCTGAAGGCCTCTCTTCTGAACCTTGTGTGATTGCCATGCCACGTGCCACTAATCAACACAATGCACAGGGCAGAACATTAGAAACAGCTGTTTAAGGATTTCATAAATATCGCTTAGCCTTGAATGTGCCATGGTGAAATAGGTATATACTAGTCCCTGCAAAGAACAGAGCAGAGACACCCAGCCATGATCTTTAAAAGAAACCAAATGGTATCTTACATATTCTGCTATAACTACCACAGGTATTGCAATTAGGAAAGTCACGCATGAAGGCAATTAAATGATTAATTATTGAAAAAACTAAATAATGACTCAATCTCTAAATCATAATTTTATCATCTGGACAGTTTCTTAAACTGCAGGTTGTTGAGAAATAGTGCTAAATATTTTTCATACTTAGAGTTTGAATTATAAACTATAGTTCTTTAATACCAACACATCTTAAAGAAGAAAACATATTGAAGGAAAATTCTATATTTCTTAATAAAGGATTTTTTGACAAATCTATTAAATTCTAAAATAAATACTTCAAATTAAGTCGGACCTCACTGAAAACCCATAGTACATCTGAACTGATATTTTTTTTTCAGTAAATAAATGATCAAAACGCCATGTTATACATGCCAGAATTTCTGTTTCTATTCCCTAAGAAATTCCTGAAGAGGAAACTGTCATTTCATTTGGACGTGTTTTTGGTGCTTGTGGAGATGACTTTTGCACCTAGGTACAAATACTGTAGTTTGTAAGGCTTTGAAAGTTATTTGTTTCTTCATTCAGTTGCATGCCAAGGTGTTCTTTCTCTCTTTTCACAAGACTAAGTTTTCTTCATTCAAGTTGGAAAATTAAACCAAAATAATTAAAATATTAAATATTTCTCATAAATTCTGAAATGATTCACTAAAGTTGTCGGGTATAGTTGTTAGAAGCAGAAAATATTTGACAACTAGGCTTGTCAATTTACCATCTGTGAAAGTATTTTCAAGGTCTTTCAAACTTATCCAAAAAAAGAGTATAATTTCTCATCTTTATTATGTATTATATACTTGATCACATACTCCCAGTATGCTCATACATTCCTCTGAATGTATGAATTCATATTCACACCTTGATTTTTTTCATTTGCATTCATTGTGCAAACTTTTGTTGTTCTATTATGCCCTAAGCTCTGGATATAATTATGAACAAATGCCCCAATACCCACTGCCCTCGTGGGGTTGACGATCTAATATGGGAGAGAGATGTTAATAAAAAAATCATAGAAGATAAATAATTACACACCATGGTACATGCTCTGAGGAAAAAGCATTAGGTGAGATGAGAGCAAAGAACAGGGGATCTGACCTGGTTTGGTGGTTACGGGAAGACTTCCGTGAGAAGGAGAGTTAGGTTGAGGTATGAAGATTACTGATCAGTCATTAATGATGGAAAAGGCTGGAAGAGAATGCAGTTGGCTGACCTAGTTTCAAAATTTGGGAAGAATCATTCTACTTTGAAGTAAGTAGAAACATGACCAGTGTAGCTAGAGACTTTGAAGCAATAATTCCCAACCCTGGCTGCACTTGGGAGCTTTAAAAAAAATGCAGACACCTGGGTCCCATCCCCTGAGATTTAGATAACCATCATTAGGGGATGAGGCAGGACTCTGGTATTGTTTTAAAAGTTCCCAGCTGAATCCAATGCATAGCCAAAATTCAGAACTGCTGCCTTAGAGTTAGAGGGAGTGTGACAAAGAAAAAGCTTGGGGGTTAGACCGTGTAAAATCTTCAGTGCCTCGTCAAAGTTTTTGGTCTTCATGCTAAGAGCAAGGAGAAGCCTTTGAAAGAGCATGTAAAAAATGAATATGCAATTATGATGGTGGCTGAGACAGCAAATGGCTATAATAATGAGAAAATCACTAGTTTTAGTGACCTGGATACACTCATTCATTCATGTGGTCATTTTTTTTCCTGTGGAAGAACAGTTTATTGAGATATGATTTTGTGTTTTTTCCTCCTGTATTTTTTTTCTTTTGAGATGAAGTTTCACTCTTGCTGCCCAGGCGGGAGCGCAATGGTGAGATCTTGATTCACTGTAACCTCCACCTCCTGGGTTCAGGTGAATTCTCCTGCCTCAGCCTCTTGAGTAGCTGGGACTATAGGCGCCCGCCACCATGCCCAGCTAATTTTTTTTTTGTATTTTTAGTAGAACTCCTAGCCTCAGGTGGTCCTCCCACCTCAGCCTCCCAAAGTGCTGGGATTACAGGCATGAGCCACCGCACCTGGCCTTTTCCTCCTGTATTTTTAAATCTCTAGCCTCTACTAGCAGGTAACCTCTTATGTCAAAGCTGCTTGAAGTAAATGCTCTTCTGGCCAGGCTCATTGGCTCACGCCTGTAATCCCAACACTTTGGGAGGCCGAGGCAGGAGAATCTCTTGAGCCCAGGAGTTCAAGACCAGCCTGGGCAACATATTAAGACCTTTTTTCTACAAAAAAAAAAAAAAAAACAAACAAAATAGTGAACTGGTTGTAGTGGCGGGCACCTGTGGTCCCAGCTACTTGGGAGGCTGAGGTGGAAGGATTTATTGAGCCCACGGGCTCAAGGCTGCAGTGAGCCATGATCATGCCACTGCACTCCAGCCTGGGTGATAGAGCGGGACCCTGTCTCCCCTTTCTCAAGAAAACAAACAAACAAACAAAAAACTGCTCCTTATTTTTTTTTAATAAATTATTTTATTGAATTATTTTATCCTAGAGTGGAAAGGAGACGGCAGTGCCCGCAAAGATTAAGGTCAGCTGGGGTCAGAGCAGGTGGAAGACCTCATGGGGGAGTACAACGGTGTTACAGTGGTGTTTTGGGGGTCCCACAGCTGAAGAATTTAAGGGATGGTTAAGAGTTGGTAAGGATACCTTCCCAGAATCCACCCCCTCACCCACCATGAACAACCAATGTTGATTATTAATATTGTATTTCTCACTATCCATGTGAGAAATACAGTGATAGTGAGATAGTGAGGGTGTGGATTTAAGGTTCAGTTTAACTTGATTTGAAGAAAATGAAGATATGTGACATGCCTTATATAGTAAAGTTATGGTTGCAGATTCACAATCTTTATATTACGTTGAACCATATACAGTAAGCACCAACTACATGACAGTCATCATGCTAGAGGCTAAGAACAGACCAGTGTGCAAGATAGACCCTGGTTACAGCTTTTATAGCACAGTGAGAAAGACAGACTTGAAATAAAATAATTGTTCTGTAAAGGAAAATACCAGGAAGGAAATTTGCAGTGATGTTAAAATGTGCAAGGTGAGTCTACGGAACTCTGTTCCACCGATCTATTTTTCTATCTTTACAACAGTGTGACACTATCTTGATTACTGTAGCTTAATAATAAGTCTTGAAGTCAGTAAAAATTCAACTTTGTTCTTTATCAATATTGTTTTACTCGTTCTAGGTTTTTATCACATCTATGTAGAATCAGCTTGCCAATTTCTGAAACAAAATTCCATGGTGTTTTTATTAAAATTATGTTTTATTGGGATTATATTATAAAGTAAACTTGTGGGGAACGAATGCCTTGCCAATGTTGAATCTTCTGATCCATTAACATAGTAAATATCTCCGTTTACTTAGGTTGTTTTAAAAATTCAGCAATTTTTTAATGTTTTAAATGTACAATTCTTGTACTCACATTTGTCAAATTTATACCTAAATATTTTATTTTATGATGCTATTGTAAGTGGTATTTTTCAGTTTTAATTTCTAATCATTTGTTGCTAGTATGTAGAAATGCAATTGATTTTTATATATTTATCCTACAGCCTTGCTAAATTTGTTCAAGTAGCTTCTTTGCAGATTCGTTGACAGTTTTATTTTTCTTTTCTAATCCGTATGCCATTTTATTTCTCACCTTATTGCATTGACCAAGACCTCCAGTACAATAGTGAAAAGAAGTGACAAGAATTGTAGGACTTTATAGATGCCCTTTGCCAGATTAAGGAAGTTCCCTTCTATTCATAGCTTGCTGAGAGTTTTTAACATGAATGGAAGTTGAATGTTGTCAGATGCTTTTTCTGTGTCTATTAGAATGGTCATACAATTTTTCTGCTTTATTCTATTAATTTGTTGAATCATCTTAATTTATTTTCAAATACTAAACTAACCTTGAATTCCTGAGATACTTCACTTAGTCATTTTATATTATCCTTTGTGTATATTGCTAAATTTGACTGCTACAATTTTGATAAGAATTTTTTTGTTTATATTCATGAGGGATATTGCCCAAGAACTTTATTATAATATCTTTGTGTGGTTTTGATATGAAGTTACCCTCATAAGTTGTGTGGGAAAGTTGTGACCTCATAAGATGTGTGGGAAAGTTTTCTTACTCTTATATCTTCTGAAAGAATAGGTGTATATTGGTATTATTTCTTTCTTATATACGG
Organism: Macaca fascicularis; assembly: GCF_037993035.2. Lineage (NCBI taxonomy): Eukaryota > Metazoa > Chordata > Mammalia > Primates > Cercopithecidae > Macaca > Macaca fascicularis. Next base: position 100,700,043 of record NC_088381.1, on the reverse strand, counting down.
GTTATCTAGTTCTTCTTCAGTGAGTTTTGAGCATTTGTGTCTTTCAAGAAATTTATCTATATCATCTATGTTTTCATCTAAGCTTTATTGGCATAAAGCTATTTATACTATTCCTTTATTACATTTTAAAGTAGTATACGTAGTGATATTTTTTCTTTTCTTTTCTTTTCTTCTTTCTTTCTTTCTTTCTTTCTTTCTTTCTTTCTTTCTTTCTACCTCAGAAGGTCACACTCTGTCACCTAGGCTGGAGTGCAGTAGCATGATCACAGCTCACTGTAGCCTCGACCTCCCAGGCTGAGGTGATTCTCCAACCTCAGCCTCCTCAGTAGCTGGGACTACAGGTGGGCCCAGCTATTTTTTGTGTTTTCTTGTAGAGATGGGGTCTTGCTATGTTGTCCAGGCTGGTCTCAAACTCAGGCTCAAGCATTCCACCTACATGAGCCTCCTGAAGTGCTGGGATTACAAGCCTGAGCCACCATGCCCAGCTGGTATTCCCATTTTCATTCTTTTTGTGGGTAATTTATGTTTGTTTTTTCTTGATATTTTTACTAGCAGCTTATCACTTTAATTTTTTTCCAAAGGACCAACTTATGGTTCAATTAATATTTTCATTATTTTGTTTTCTATTATATTGAGTATTATTTTCTATTGTATCTTTTCTTCTGGTTACTTTAGATTAATTTGTTCTTTCTTTCTTAGTTTCTTAAGGTAGAAATTTAGATTCTTTGTGAATCCCTTCTTCTTTCCTAATATTAGTGTTTAAATTTATAAATGTTTCTCCCCTTAATTTGATGACATCTGACAACTTTTGATATGTTGTCTTTTTCTTTTCATTCAATTAAAAGTATTTTCTAATTTCTCTTTGACTTTGTTATTCAACTCATGGGCTATGCAGACTTGTTCAATTACAAATATTTGGGAATTCTCTATATGCCTTTTTGTTAACTTTAATTCTATTGCCATCATAAAGCATACTTTTTATTATTAAAAATATCTTAAATTATTAAAACTGGTTTATGGCCCAGAATATATTCTATTTCGGTGAATGTTTCATATGTACTTGAAAAGATTGTGCATTCTGCTATTATTGGACAAAATGTTCTATCAATTTATTACATCACGTTGGTGATAGTGTTGTTCAAATCTTCTGTATCCTTTTGATTTTTGTCTGCTTATTTTATCGAATACTGTAAGAGAATGTTTAAAATCTCCAACTCTAATTGTGGACTTTTCTATTTTACTTTTCAGTCCATAATTATTATTATTATTATTATTTTTTTGCTTCATGTGCTTGAAACTCATTTATTAGCAACTCAAATATTTATCATTATAAAATACCCCCACTTATTCCTGATAATATTTCTTATTCTGAAATCCACTTATTCAATACTAATAAATTATAGATTTCTTTTGTTTTGCCTTTTCATAGTATTTGGTTTTTTCCATCTTTTTAGTTTTGGTCCATCTTTTTTTTTCAATATTTAAAGTGAGTTTCTTAGAGACAAACTATTTACAGTTGTGTGCATATGTAAATTTAATAAAAGTAAGTGCTCTCTTTTATGTTTTTTTTTTTTTTTTCCTGCAGTATAATGATTTTGAGGGTCATCTGTGTTGTTGCAGGCATCAATCAACCTGCTGGACATACACTAAGGTGACTCTCATGAGTCACATCCTTTTACAAACCCTTCCCCTTGAGCGTGGGTGGGACCCATGACTTGCTTTTAACCAACAGAATGTGGCAAATAAGGGACACCATGCTCCTATTTATTTTATTTTTCCTCACTGTTAGATTTGGATTTTCAACTCACCTAAAATTTGTTTGGAATTAGGCTGTGAAATGACATTCTGAAATTTAAAATAGTTAATAAGTGGTCCCAAAATAATTTATTGATTTCATTTCCTTATCATTCTGTAGTGTCTGTTTTATAGTATATTAAATGCTTATATTTAGACAAGATTCTGGAGGAGGCAGGACTTTTAAACATGAAAACCAGTTTTAGGGTGGGGGCTGGAATCATAGAGAAAATATAATGAAAAAATGAAAAGATAAAAAGCAATTACTTGAGCCCCAGAGGCAGAGGTTGCAGTCAGCCAAGATTATGTCATTGCACTTCAGTCTAGGTGACAGGAGTGGGGAAAAAAAAAAAAAAAAGCAATTAGTGAGGCAACAATTAGGCAATAAAAATGGGAAAATAAAGGTTTGTTTTCTGATTATAAAGTTCTTAAAATATTCTGTGTAAAGATATTTACAAAAAAGAAATTGAAAAAGACATAAATAAATGGAAACATATCCTGTGTTCATGAGTTGGAAGAATTAAATTGTTAAATGTTAATGTTAATTTGGGGAGTAGTATTGCCCATACTACTCAAATCAATCTACAGATTCAATGCAATCCCTACCAAAATTCCAATGGCATTTTTTATGGTAATAGGAAAAACAATAATAACATGCATATGGAATCACAAAAGACCTGAATAGCCAAAGCAATCTTGAGCAAAAAAAGAACAAAGTTGGAAGCATCACACTACCATATTTCAAAATATACTACAAAACTCTAGTAATCAAAACAGCATGGTGCTAGCATAAAAACACATATATAGACCAGTGGAACAGAACTGAGAGCTCACAAATCTCTACACATTTAAGGTAATTGATCTCCAATAAGGGTGCCAAGAACACACAATCAGGAAAAACAGCCTCTTCAATAAATGTTGCTGGGAAAACTGGATAGCCACATGCAGAAGAATAAAACTACACTCTTAATCCATGTACAAAAATCAAGGCAAAATATATTAAAAATTTAAACATAAGATCTGAAACTGTAAAACTACAAGAAGAAAACATAGGGAAAAAGCTTCTTGACATTGGTCTGGTTAATGATTTTTTGGATGTTCCAAAAAGCACAGACAACAAAAGCAATAACAGGCAAATGAGATTACATCAAACTAAAAAGCTCTTGCACAGCAAAAGAAACAACAGAATGAAGAGACAACCTATGGAATGAGAGAAAATGTTTGCAAACCATACATCTGGTAAGGGCACAGAAAGATATTACCTCATACCTATTAGAATAGATATTATAAAAAAGACAAAAGCTAACAAGTGTTGGCAAAGACATGGAGAAAAGGGAACCCTTGCACACCATTAGTGTGACTGTAAACCAGTACAGCCATTATGGAAAACAATATGGAAATTCCTTGAAAAGTTAAAAATAAAACTACTATATGATCCAACAATTTCACTATCGAGTATATATCCAAAGAAAATAAAATCAGTACGTCAAAGAGATATCTGCACACCAATGCTCAGTGCAGTTTCATTCATAATAGCCAAGATATAGATTAAACCCAAGTGCACACTGAGGGACGAATGAAGAAAGAAAATGTGATATATATGCATACGATGGAAAACTATTCAGCCTTTAAAAAGAAGAAAGTCCTGTCATGCAACAACATAGATGAACCTAGAGGACGTTATGCTAAATGAAATGAGTCAGCCACAGAAAGACAACTACTGCATTATGTCGCTTATATATAGAAGCATTGAATCCATAGAAGCAGAGATTAGAATGGAATTTGCAAGCGAGAAAAGTGAGGGAAAGGGGACTGGGGAAATGTTGATCAAAGGATACAAAATTTCAGTTAGACAGCTTGAATAGGTTCCGGAGATCTGTTATACAGTGTGTGGCGGCGATAGTTAATAATAATGGATTGTATACTTGAAAATTGCTAAGAGAATAGATCTTACATGTTCTCAGCACAAAAAAATGATAAGTATGTGAGGTCATTAACATATGAATTAGCTTGATTTAATCATTTCACAGTGTACAGCAGTCTTCCCAAAGAACAATTTTTTGTTTGTTTGTTTTTGAGACAGGGTCTTGCTGTGTGGCACCAGGCTGAAGTACAGTGGTGTGATCACTGTAACCTTGAACCCCTTGGCTTAAGTGATTCTCCCACATCAGCCTCCCAAGTAGCTAGGCCTATAGGTATGCACCATCAAGAACAATTTTTTAAATCGCAAAATACTGTAATTAAAGTGATATGAATGTGGTCTCTCTCAAAATATTTTATTGTACTGTACTCACCTCTCTTGTGATGATGTAAGACGATAAAATGCCTACGTGATGAGATGAAGTGAGGTGAATGACATAGGCCCGGGATATAGTGTTAGGCTACTACAGACCTCTGACAATATGCCAGGAGAGTCACCTGCTTCAGGTGATCCTGGACCATCAAGCCATGAGGATGCCGAGGCTGTATGTCAGGAGCAGATGATGCAGTTGACTAATGGGTATTCTGACCTAGGTGTACAGTGCGGAGACACTTGACAAGAAAATGATTCATGTCCCGGACAGTATGGGTCAGGCCAACTTGAGATTCTTCACACTAATCAGAACAATGCAATTTAAAAGTTATGAATTATTTCTGGAATTTTCTACATAATATTTTTTGACCCAGTTGACCACAGATAACTGAAATCATGGAAAGCAAAACTATGGATAAGAAGGGACTACTGCACACCTATGTCAAAATGTCATGCTGTATGCTGTAAATATATTCCATTTTTATTTGTGAATTATACCTTAATAAAGTTGGGGAGAGAAAGAAATTTACAAAAGAGAAAATACAACTTACTGATAAACATATTAAAAGTTAACACGTGTTGAAAAGTTCATATGCCCCAGTAACCAGACTAACTGCTTTACATGGATCTCATTCAATTCTCATAGCAGCTCCAGAAAGTAATAGAGGCTGGATATATTTTAATACTCGCTGTATATATTATTCACTTTCACTTGGTAAATTAGCAAAGTTTATTGAAATTCTGGTGGTAAGACAATTTCTTGGGTAGAACACAAAAAGCACAAGACAAAAGGACAAGTCACAAAATGGGGAAAAAATATTTGCATTGCATATATCTAACAAAAGTACACATATCCAGAATATATAAAGAAGTCCCAAAACTCAAGAAGACAAACAACCCATTTAAAAAATAGGCAAAAGATTGGAGGAGACACTTCCCCCAAAGATGTGGAAATGGCAAGAAAGCATCTGAGAGGGTCTGCATCAGCTGCCATTTGGGAAATGCAAATTAAAACCACAGTGAGATGCCACTGCGAACCAACTAATATGGCTAATATTAAAAAGATTGGCCATACCAGGCTGGGTGTGGTGGCTCATGCCTGTAATCCCAGCACTTTGGGAGACGGAGGTGGGTGGATCATCTCAGGTCAGGAGTTTGAGACCAGCCTGGCCAACATGGTGAAACCCCTCCTCTACTAAAAATGCAAAAATTAGCCAGGTGTGGTGGCACCTGCCTATAATCCCAGCTACTCAGGAGGCTGAGGCAGGAGGATTGCTTGAACCTGGGAGGTGGAGGTTGCAGTGAGATCATGCCACTGCACTCCAACCTTGGCAACAGAGCAAGACTCTGTCTTAAAAAAGCAAAAACAAAACACAAAGATTGGGCATACCAAGTGTTGTCAAGGATTTGAAGCAAGTGGAACTCTCATACACCGTTGGTAGGCATGTTCAGTGGGTTACCACTTTGGAAAAACAGTGTGGTAGTTTCTGATGATATCAAGCATCCACTTACCATATCACTAGGAAATCCTACTCCTAGGTAATTGCCCTGGAGAAATGAAAGTCTCACATGAAAACCTGTAAGTGAATGTTCATAGTGGCTTTATTCAAAACAGCCCAAACCTAAAGCAACACAAATATTCCAAAGGGAGAAAGAATAAACAAATTGTAAATCTGCCACTCAGCAACGATGAACTTGTCACAACTAACAACACAGACGGATAGCAAAGTCATTATGCTGAATGAGAAAAGCCAAACCCAAAAGCATATACAGTGTGTGATTTCACTGACAGGAAATTCTAGAATAGGCATAGGTTATTTAGTGACAGATCAATGGTTCCCTAGGCCAGGGAAGTGGGGGACACTAAGGGACACTTGTCTGATTGGAATACTCTGAGTTCTAACTATAATCATGGTTGCATGGGTATATATATTTCAAACTCCTTGAAATATAACTTAAAAAGAGTGTTTGTATTACATCATAAGCAAGTTATAGCTAAATAAAGCTGATTAATAAAAATATTTTTTTCATCCCAGTGGAATTTTTTTATGTTATTGAAACTGAAAAAGCAAAAAATAAAAGTTGAAAAGAAGTTTTGCTATATAAAAGAAAGCTTTGTTAAAGCAATAATGGCATAGCCCCATGTTGAAATATTATACATTTATTGTACAGCATGAATAATATTTAACGACATAAGAAAATTATCAAAATGGATTTTTAAGGAAAAAGAGTCACACAACTATGTGTGTGACTTATATGTGAATTATGTGTATCTGAATTATACCTCTCTTTAATATTCTCAAGTCAGTCCTTACAGCTTAAAATTTAATTTCTTTGTGCTTTCATGCTCCCTCATTAGTTTTTCAAATCTTGGCAAAATGCTTGTTTAACTGTGTAGCCTTTTCACAAATTACTGTGTTGCCCAAAGATACACCTTTTTGTGCCTGGATTTCTATCTATAATTGAGAATACAGAAAAACATATATACGTAATGTGTTTCTTCACAACCTTAGAATGTATCTAGCCATATGGGGAAATACATTCTGCAGTCTTTTTTGTTGTTTAACATGACTGAACCAGGCCAGACACATTAAAATTATTTCATATTAAAAACATGGCATAAATTATAATGTGTTATGTTAAAAACACATTTTGGAAGGGAGTATAGTGATGATGCTATTTTTCTCTCTTGAAAATTAAAGTTTCTGAATTTTTGCACAGAACACAATTTTATGCCACAAAATAATTATAAACACTCAGAAGAAATTATGTTTGACTTTCTTTCCCATTTAACCTGACATTTTATCATTTTAATTGTCCTTGTGAGTATTTGTGTGTCAGAGGAGAATTTTACATTCAAAAAGTTAACCCAATTCTCTTTAATTGGGGAGTAGAATCAGAAATTGAGTCCTTGGGCAAAGCCTGGCAGAGAAATTGAATATCAGCTCCATTTAGGTTTCAGAGGTGAAACTACCAATTGGCTATTATAATTCAGGGCATGAATACGCCTACTAATAAAATATTTTAAGAATTATTTTCTTTGCTCAAAACATCCTCAGTGCCTCCTAGATGTCAATTAAATTAAGTCTTCATTCTCAGTATGGAATTCAAAGCCTTCTACAACCAATACCTGGTTCTACCACTTACCAACTATGACTTTGGCCAAGGTACATTTTTTTGTCGGAGCTTCTGGTTTCTTAGTTGTTCAAGTTTTTGTGGGTACATAGTAGTTATATATATTTATGGGGTACCTGAGATATTTGGATACAGGCATGTAATATGTAATAATCAGCATGGAAAATTGTGTATCTATCCCCTCGATCATTTATCCTTTGTGTTTCAGACAATCTAATTATACTCTTTCAGTTATTGTAAAAGTACAATTAAATTATCATTGACTATAGTCTCTCTGTTGTGCTAGCAAATACTAGCTCTTATTCATTCTTCTAACTATGTACTTTTTGTACCCATTAATCATTCCTACTTGCCCTCCACTCCCCCACTATCTTTCCCAGCCTCTGGTAACCACCCTTCTATTTTCTATCTCCATGAGTTCAATGTTTTTGATTTTTAGAACCCACAAATAAGTGAGAAAATGTGTTTTTCCTTCTGTGCCTGGTGTATTTCACTTAACGTAATGATCACCAGTTCCATCCATGTTGCAAAGGACAGAATCTCATTCTTTTTTATGGCTGAATAGTACTCCATTGTATGTAAGTACCATGTTTTCTTTTTTTTTTCTTTTTTTTTTTTTTTTGAGATGGAGTCTGGCTCTGTCCCATAGGCTGGAGTGCAGTGGCGCGATCTCGGCTCACTGCAAGCTCCACCTCCCAGGTTCACACCATTCTCCTGCTTCAGCCTCCTAAGTAGCTAGGACTACAGGCACCTGCCACCACGCCCGGCTAATTTTTTGCATTTTTAGTAGAGACGGGGTTTTGCCATGGTCCCGATCTCCTGACCTTGTGATCCGCCCGCCTTGGCCTCCCAAAGTGCTGGGATTACAGGCGTGAGCCACCGTGCCTGGTCAAGTACCATGTTTTCTTTATCTTAGTTGGTTTTAAAAATATTGGCCAGACACTGTGGCTCATGCCTGTAATCCTAGCACTTTGGGAAACTGTTTTTGTTTTTTTTAGCTGGGCATGGTTGTGTATGCCTATAGTCCTAGCTACTCTGGAGGCTGAGGTCAGGGGGTCAGGGGATTGCTTGAACTTGGGAAGTTATGGCTACAGTGAGCCATGATCATGATTGTGTCACTGTACTCCAGCCTGGGTGACAGTGTGAAATCTTGTGAAAAGAAAAGAGAGAGAGAGAGAGGAAAGCATAAAGAAAGAAAAAAGAAAGAAAGAAAGAAAGAAGAAAGAAAAGGAAGGAGGGATAAATTAAGAAAGAAAAGGAAAGAAAGAAAAGAAGGAAAGAAGGAAGGAAGGAAAGAAGGAAGGAAGGAAAGAAGGAAGGAAGGAAGGAAAGAAGGAAGGAAGGAAGGAAAGAAAGAAAGAGAAAGAAAGAAAGAAAGAGAAAGAAAGAAAAGAACGGAAGAAAGAAAAGAGAAAGAAAAGGGAGGCAGGGAGAAAGGGAAAGAAAAATATACAGGGAGAATAATATCTTGCTTATAGAATTGTGGGCAATAAAATAAAATGTTGAGCACACTATATGTGTGGTATATACTAACTAGTCAGTACATGGAAACAATTCATTTAATGTGTTACTGGGTTTATTTATTTATTTGTTTATTTATTATTTTCCCTACTGGGTTATAGCTTAAAGGACTGCTGTTGTTTTTTTTCCTTTTCTCTTGTCTATTCAATGGATATTTATTGAATGCCTGCCATTGCCAGGCATCATTCTGGGTGCTGAGGTCACAACAGTAAAGAAAACCAATATGGCTCCAGCCTTTAAGTAGCTTTCAGTCCAATGGGGAAGACAGTCAACAAATAAGAAAAGAAATTCAAAGGGCAAAATAGCTGAAGGGGATATTAGCATAAGGTTAAGGGATAGAAACAGCATTTTGTAGTTGTTGTTAGAGAAGGACTCTAAAAGGTAAGGCTGAGGTCTGAGAAATGAGGATTTGGACAACATGCAAAGAGCAGAAGGGAAGTGCAGCCCAGTAAAAGGAATGCTACGGGCCATAGGGCAGATTTGACTAAGAGCATGACATGTGAATGTGCAGAGAGGAGGGGCTGGAAATTAATGAGCGAAGGGGAGACAGTCCTGAGATTTGCCTAGAGAAATCTGCAGGGACCAGGTCTTCATTGTCTTGGAAGCTTGGCTACGAGTTTGGGCACTATTCTGAATGCTGTGGGAAACCCTGGAAGGATGCTAAGCAGAGGAGTGGCAGCATGCAATTGACAAGGGAAAAGAACATTCTGTGGAATTCTGAACACCAAATGAATGGGGCCTGGGAGTCAGGAAGGTGGTACAGGAGGACAAGAGTGGAAGAGTCTTTTCACCTGCCTCTCTGGGAGGTGTGACTATAGAGTATGTTGGGTAGGGCCAACTCTGGAGCACTCAGATTCATAAAGCAAATATTACTAGATCTAAAGAAAGAGCTAGATTGCAATACAGTAATAGTGAGGAAGCACATGTTCAACACGCTACTTGCAACATTAGACAGATTATCTAGACAGAAAATCAACAAAGAAATATTAGATTTAAATTGGACTTTAGACCAAATGAACCCAAGAAACATTTACAGAACATTCTATCCAATAACTGCAGAATATACATTATTTCTATTAACACATAGAACATTATTCAGGATAGACCATATGTTAGGCCACAAAACAATTCTCAACAAATTTTTAAAAAATGAAATTATATCAAGTACCATCTCAGACCACAGTGGAATAAAACTAGAAATTAATACAAAGAAAAACTCTGAAAACTATGTAAATACATGGAAATTGAACAACATACTCCCAATTGACCATTGGGTCAACAAAAAAATTAAGAAAGAAATTTTAAAATTCCTTGAAAAACAAATAAAAATAGAAACAAAACATACCAAAACCTGTGGGATACAGCAAAAGCCATGCTAAGAGGAAAGTTTATAGCAATAAATGTCTACATCAAAAAGAAAGATTGCACGGCCGGGCACAAGGGGTCATGCCTGTAATCCCAGCACTTTGGGAGGCCGAGGCTAGGTGGGTCACCTGTGGTCAGGAATTCAAGACTAACCTGGTCCACATGGTGAAGCCCCATCTCTACTAAAAACACAAAAATTAGCCGTGCGTGAAGGTGGGCACCTGTAATCCCAGTTACTTGGGAATCTGAGGCAGGAGAATTGCTTGAACCCGGGAGGCAGAGGTTGCAGTGAGCCAAGATAGTGCCACTGCACTCCAGCCTGGGCAACAGAGTGAGACTCCGTCTCAAGAAGAAGAAGAAAAAAAAAAGAATTATGAGGCCGGGCGCGGTGGCTCAAGCCTGTAATCCCAGCACTTTGGGAGGCCAAGGCGGGCGGATCACAAAGTCAGGAGATCAAGACCACAGTGAAACCCCGTCTCTACTAAAAAGTACAAAAAAACTAGCCAGGCGAGGTGGCGGGCGCCTGTAGTCTCAGCTACTCGGAAGGCTGAGGCAGGAGAATGGCATAAAAACGGGAGGCGGAGCTTGCAGTGAGCTGAGATCCGGCCACTGCACTCCAGCCTGGGCAACAGAGCAAGACTCTGTCTCAAAAAAAAGAAAAAAATAATAAAGAATTACGAACTAATAAAAGAATTACGAATTCATGATCTACAATGTACCTTAAGGAACTAGAAAACTAAGAACAAACCAAACCCCAAATTAGCAGATGAAAAGAAATAATAAAAATCAGAGTAGAACTGAATGAAATAGAGACTAAATGAATAATAAATAATACAAAAGATGAACTAAATGAAAAGTTGTTTTTTTGAAAAGATAAAGAAAATTGATAATCTGCTATCTAGACTAATCAAGAAGAGAGAAGACCCAAATAAGCAAAATCAGAAATGAAAAAGGAGACATTACAACTGATACCACAGAAATACAAAAGATCATGTGACTGAGGAAGATGGTGGATAGGAGGCAGGACTAGCTTGCAGCTCCTGCTTGGACAGGTAGAGCACCAGGTGGAGACTCACACTGTAAACTTTTGTTCCCAGAACTACTGAAAGAATATACCAGGAAAGCCAAGAGAATCCACAGACCCTTTAAAGGAAATGGATCACCGCTGCCTACTCCCTGAGATGCTGAAAGTGAGTCTGCTTGCTTTCTCAATGGGGAGGCCTGTGATCTGGGCCAAGTTCTCAGCCCTGGTCACCAGCTGCCTGGAAATAGACTTGGTGCTGTTGGAGGGGGCATGATGGGACTGAGACCAGCCTTTAGAACTGTGGGCTGTGTGGGAGCAGGGTGAGGCCTGTGACTGCCAGCTTTCCCCCACTTCCCTGGTGACCTGTATGACTCAGCAAAGGCAGCCATGATCCCCCTAGGAATAGAACTCCATTGGACTGGGAACCACACCCCCATCCCCCACAGCAGCCACAGCAAGCCCTGCCCAAGGAGAGGCTGAGCGCAGACATCCATATCCCTGTCCCCTCCTAGTGGTCTTTCTCTACCTGCCCTGGTAGTAGAAGACAAAGGTCATAATCTCTTGGGAGCTCTATGGCCCTGCCCACTGCCTGAGAAACATGAATACTTAACCAGGTGTCCCAAGGGCAAGTTTGCATCTTCCTATAGGACCACAGCTGATGCGCTCTTGAAAGCACCACCTCCTGGCTAGAGGCCAACCAACACAAAACCAGTGCACTAAACGAAAACACAACCAAGGACCCTCACAGAGTCCACTTCATTCCCCTGCTACCTCCACTGGAGCAAGTGCTGGTGTCCATGGTTTCAAGACCTGAAGATAGATCACATCATAGATACTCTTTGTAGGATTCTTTGTAGACACATAGGACTCTTTGTAGACACTCCCCAGTACCAGCCTGGAACTGGTAGCTCCAATGGGTAGCTAGACCCAGAAAAACAAAAATAATCACTACAGTTCAGCTCTCAGGAAGCCCATTCCTAGGGGAAGTGAGAGAATATGACACCAAGGGAGCATACTTTGGGACGAAAAATGCTGAACAGCAGCCCTTGAGTCCCAGATCTTCCCTCTGACATAGTCCACCAAAATGAGAAGGAACCAGAAAAACAATGCTGGTAATATGACAAAACAAGATTCTTTAACACCCCTGAAATATCATAACAGCTCATCAGCAATGGATCCAAACCAAGACAAAATCTCTGCATTACCAGAAAAAGAATTCAGAAGACTGATTATTAAGCTAATCAAGGAGGCACCAGAGAAAGGTGAAGTCCAACTTAAATCAAAAACATGATAGAGGATACGAAAGGAAAATTCTTCAGTGAAATAGACAGCATAAATAAAAAACAATCACAACTGCTGGAAATCAAGCACACACTTAGAGAAACACAAAATGCACTGGAAAGTCTCAGCAACAGAATTTAACAAGCAGACGAAAGAACTTCAGAACTTGAAGACAGACTTTTGAATTAACCCAATCCATCAAACACAAAGAAAAAAGAATTTTAAAAAATGAACAAAGCGTCCAAGAAGTTTGGGATGATGTTAAACATCCAAACCTAAGAATAATTGGTGTCCCCAAGGAAGAAGAGAAATCTAAAAGTTTAGAAAACATATTTGAGGGAATAATCAAGGACAACTTCCCCAGCCTTGCTAGAAATCTAGACATCCAAATACAAGAAGTTCATAAAACCTCTGGGAAATTCATTGCAAAATGATCATCCCCTAGGCACATAGTCATCAGGTTATCTAAAGTCAAGACAAAGGAAAGAATCTTGAGAGCTGTGAGGCAAAAGCATCAGGTAACCTTAAAAGGAAAGCCTATCAGATTAACAGCAGATTACTCGGCAGAAACTCTACAAGCTAGAAGGTATTGGGGTTCTATTTTTAGCCTCCTTAAACAAAACAATTATCAGCCAAGAATTTTGTATCCAGTGAAACTAAGCTTTATAAATGAAGGAGAAAAACAGTTATTTCCAAACAAATGCTGAGAGAATTCACCGCTACCAAGCCAGCACTACAAGAACTGCTAAAAGGAGCTGTAAATCTTGAAACACAGCCACAAAATACACAAAAATAGGACCTCCTTAAAGCATAAATCTTACAGGACCTATATAAAATAACGCAAAGAAAAAAAAACATATTCAGGCAACAAATAACACAATGAGTAGAATAGTACCTCACATCTCACTACTAACATTGAATGTAAATGACCTATATGCTCTACTTAAAAGATACAGAATGGCCGAATGTATAAGAATTCACCAACCAAGTTTCTGCTGTCTTCAGGAGACTTACTTAACACATAAGGACTCACATAAACTTAAGGTAAAGAGATAGAAAAAGATATTGCATGCAAATGGACACCAAAAGTGAGCAGGAGTAGCTATTCTTATGTAAGACAAAATAAACTTTAGAGCAACAGCAGTTTAAAAAGACAAAGAAGGACATTATATAATGATAAAAGGACTAGTCCACCAGGAAAATATCACAATTCTAAATATACAGGCACCTAACACTGGTGCTCCCATATTTATAAAACAACTACTAGTAGACCTAAGAAGTGAGATAGATGGCAACACAATAACAGTGGGGGACTTTAATACTCCACTGACAGTACTAGACACGTCATCAAGACAGAAAGTCAACAAAGAAACACTGGACTGAAATGCTACCCTAGAACAAATGGACTTAACAAATATTTACAGAACATTCTACCCAACAACTGCAGAATATACATTCTATGCATCAGCATGAGAGAAGAGAAAAAGAGACCCCCCATATTATTCTATATTGTTTTATGCTCAGTGCTTGTTTTAAGAAGAAATAAGGAAGTGAAACCAAAGGCAGGCAGCATGGCGCCAGGCACCAGAACCAAAACCAGACCCAAAACGAGACCCCCAAACCAGGCCTGGGTCTGCCTGACCTTAGCCTGATAGTTAAAATTCAATCCATGACCTAGCAACCAATGTTATCCATAGATTCCAGACATTGTATGGAAGGACATTGTGAAACTTCTCTTTCTGTTCTGTTTCACTCTGATTACTGGTGCATGCAGCCCCTGTCACATACCCCCTAGATGGCTCAATCAATTACAGCCCTGTCATGTAAAATCTTTAGTGTCGTGAGCCCTTAAAAGGGACAGAAATTGTGCACTCAAGAAGCTCAGATTTTGAGATGCTAGTCTGCCGATGCTTCCAGCTGATTAAAAGCTACTTTCTTCACTATCTTGGTGTCTGCGGGGTTTTGTCCACGGTTTGTCCTGCTACAAGCACATGGAACGTTCTCCAATATAGACCATATAATCAGCCACAAAACAAGTCTCAGTAAATTTAAGAAAATTTAAATTATATCAAGTATATCAAATACTCTTTCAGACCACAGTGGAACAAAATCGGAAATCAACTCCAAAAGGAACCCTCAAAACCATGCAAATGCATGGAAGTTAAAGAACTTGCTTCTGAATGCTGGGTCAACAATGAAATCAAGATGGAAATTTAAAAATTCTTTGAACTGAACTATAATGGTGACCCAATGTATGAAAACCTCTGAAATACAGCAAAAGTGGGGTTAAGAGGAAATTTCATAGCATGAAATGCCTACATCAAAAAGTATGAAAGAGCACAAATAGACAATCTAAGGTCATACCTCATGAAACTGGAGAAACAAGAACAATCTAAACCCAAACCCAGCAGAAGAAAAGAAATAATGAAGATCAGTGCAGAACTAAATGAAATTTAAACAAACAAAAAAATACAAAATATAAATGAAACAAAAAGCTGGTTTTTGAAAAGATAAAAAAAAAATTGATAGGCTATTAGTGCAATTAACCAAGAAAAGCACACAGAAGGTCCAAATAAGCTCAATTAGAAACGAAATGGGAGATATTAGAACTGATACCACAGAAATACAAAAGATCATTCAAGGCTACTATGAACACCTGTATGCACATAAACTAGAAAACATGAAGAAGATGGATAAATACCTGGAAATATACAACTCTCCCAGATTAAACCAGGAAGATATAGAATCTCTAAACAGACTAATAACAAGCAGTGAGATTTAAATGGTAATAAAAAATTTGCCAACAAAAAAAAGTCCAGGACCAGATGGATTCACAGTTGAATTCTATCAGACATTCAAAGAAGAATTGGTACCAATTCTATTGACACTATGCCAAACTATACAGAAAGAAGAAATCCTCCCTAAATCATTTTATGAAGCCAGTATCACCCTAATACCAAAACCAGGGGCAGACATAACAAAAAAAGAAAACTTGGAACCAATATCCCTGATGAACATAGATGCAAAAATCCTCAACAAAATACTAGCTAACTGAATCCAACAGCATATCAAACAGATAATCCACCATGATCAAGTAGGTTTCATACCAGAGATGCAGGGATGGTTTAATATATGTAAGTCAATAAATGTGATACACCACCTAAACAGAATTAAAAACAAAAATCACATGATCATTTCAATATATACAGAAAAGCATTTGACAAAATCCAGCATCCCTTTATGATTAAAACCCTCAGCAAAATCGGCATAGAAGGGACATACCTTAAGAGAATAAAAGCCATCTATGACAAACCCACAGCCAACACTATACTGAATGAGTAAAAGTTGAAATCATTCCTCCTGAGAACTGGAACAAGACAAGAATGCCCACTTTCACCACTTCTATTCAACATAGTACTGAAAATCCTAGCCAGAGCAATCAGACAAGAGAAAGAAATAAAGGGCATCCCAATCAGTAAAGAGAAAGTCAAACTGTCACTGTGCTGATGATATGATTTTATACCTAGAAAACCCTAAAGACTCATCTAAAAAGCTTCTAGAACTGGTGAATGAATTTAACAAAGTTTCAGGATACAAAATTAATGTACACAAATCTGTAGCTCTGCTACACACCAAGCTGAGAATCAGCTTGCTAGCGACCATGCTGAGAATCAAATCAGGAATTCAGTCCCTTTCAAAATAGTTGCAAAAAATAAAATAAAAGACTTAGGAATATACTTAACCAAGGATGTGAAAGATCTGTACAAGGAAAACTACAAAACACTGCTGAAAGAAATCATAGACAACAAACAAATGGAAGCACATCCCATGCTCATGGATGGGTAGAATCAATATTGTAAAAACAACCATGGTGCCAAAAGCAGTCTACAAATTCAATGCAATTCCCATCAAAATACTACCATCATTAATCACAGAACTAAAAAAAAAATCAACGTTTTTATGAAAAAAAATCATATGGAACCAAAAAAGAGCCCACATACCCAAAGTAAGACTAAGCAAAAAACAAATCTGGAGGCATCATATTACCCAACTTCAAACTATACTATAAGGCCATAGTCATCAAAACAGCATGGTACTGATATAAAAATAGGCACACAGACCAATGGAATGGAATAGAGAACCCAGAAATAAAGCCAAATACTTACAGTCAACTGATCTTCAACAAAGTAAACAAAAACATAAAGTGGGGAAATGATGCCTTATTCAACAAATGGTGCTGGAATAATCGGCAAGCCACATGTAAAGGAATGAAACTGGGTCCTCATCTCTCACCATATACAAAAATCAATTCAAGATGGATTAATGACTTAAATCTAATGACTTAAATCTTCAGACTTAAATCTGAAACCATAAAGATTCTAGAAGATACCATCAGAAAAAACCTTCTAGTCATTGGCTTAGGCAAAGACTTCATGACCAGGAACCCAAAAGCAAGTGCCACGAAAACAAAGATAAATAGATGGGACTTAATTAAACTAAAAAGCTTCTGCACAGCAAAAGAAATAATCAGCAGAGTTAACAGACAATGCACAGAGTAGGAGAAAATCTTCACAATCTATACATCGGACAAAGGACTGACATCCAATCTACAAAGAACTAAAAAAATCAACAAGAAAATAAAAAATCTCATCAAAAAGTGAGGTGAAAACATGAATAGGCAATTCTCAAAAGAAGATACACAAATAGCCAACAAGTATATGGAAAAATGCTCAACATCACTAATTATCAGGGAAATGCAAATTAAGGCCACAATGCAATACCACTTCACTCCTGCAAGAATGGTCATAATCAAAAAAATCATAGATGCTGGCATGGATGTGGTGAAAAGGGAGCACTTTTACACTGTTAGTGGGAATGTAAACTAGTACAATTACTATGGAAAACAGTGTGGAGATTCCTTAAAGAACTAAAAGTAGATCTACCATTTGATCCAGCAATCTCACTACTAGGTATCTACCCTGAGGCAGGTAGGTCATTATATGAAAAAGATACTCACACACACATGTTTATAGCAGCACAATTTTCAATTGCAAAAATATGGACCCAGCCCAAATGCCCATCAATCAATGAGTGGATAACCAAAATGTGGTGTGTGTGTGTGTGTGTGTGTGTGTATGGTGTGTGTGTATATATATATATGGTGGAATACTATTCAGTCATAAAAAGGAACAAAATAATGGCATTCACAACAACCTGGATGGAATTGGAGATGATCATTCTAAGTGAAGTAACTCAGGAATGGAAAACCAAACATCGTGTGTTCTCACTCATATGTAGGAGCTAAGCTATGAGGACGCAAAGGCACAAGAATGAAACTTTGGCCGGGCGCGGTGGCTCAAGCCTGTAATCCCAGCACTTTGGGAGGCCGAGACAGGCGGATCACGAGGTCAGGAGATCGAGACCATCCTGGCTAACACGGTGAAACCCCTTCTCTACTAAAAAAATACAAAAAACTAGCCGGGCGAGGTGACGGGCGCCTGTAGTCCCAGCTACTTGGGAGGCTGAGGCAGGAGAATGGCATAAACCCGGGAGGCGGAGCTTGCAGTGAGCTGAGATCCGGCCACTGTACTCCAGCCCCAGCGACAGAGCAAGACTCCGTCTCAAAAAAAAAAAAAAAAAAAAAAAAAGAATGAAACTTTGGACTTTGGGCACTCAGGAAAGGGTGAGGGGTGGTGAGGGATTAAAAAACTACACATTGGGTACAGTGTACACTGCTTGGGTGATGGGTGCACCAAAATCTCAGAAATCACCACTAAAGAACTTATTCATGTAACCAAACACCACCTGTTCCCCAAAAACCTATTGAAATAAAATAAATAAATAAATACAAAAGATCATCACAGACTATTATGAGCAAGTATATGCTGAGAAAGTGGAAAAACCTAGAGGAAATGGATAAATTCCTGGAAACATACAGACTACTATGTTTGTACAGCCTACTAAGGTTGAATCAGGAAGGAACAGAAAACCCGAACAGACCTATAACAAGTAGCAAGATTGAACCAGTAATAGAAAGTTTTCTGACAAAGAAAAGCCCAGGACCAGATGGATTCACAGCTAAATTCTACCAAAGGTACAAAGAATAACTAATAACAAATGAAGCCAGCATCACCTTGATACCAAAGTCAGACAAGGACAAAACAACAACAACAACAACAACAACAACAACAACAACAAAAGAAAACTACAGGCCAGTATACTTGATGAACAGAGACACAAAAATCTTTAACAAAATACTAGCAAATCAAATCCAACAGCACATCAGGAACATAATACAACACAATCAAGTAAGTTTTATTCCAGAGATGCAAGGATGGTTCAACATATACAAATCAATAAACAGGACACACCACATCAACAGAATGAAGGAAAAAAACCATATATAGAATTATCTCAATGGAGGCAGAAAAAGTATTTGACAAAATTCAACATTCCTTCAACACAAAAACTCTCAAAAAAGCAGGCATAGAAGGAACATATCTCAGAATAATAAAGGCCATATACGACAAACCCACAACTAATGTAACACTGAATGTGGAATACTTGAAAGCCTTTCCTCTAAGGACTGAAACAAAACAAGGATGACTACTTTCACCACTCCTATTCAACATAATGACAGGAGTCCTAGCCAGAGCAATTGGGCAAAAGAAAAAATAAAAGGCATCCAAATTGGAAGAGAGGAAGTCAAATTGTCCCTCTCTGCTGATGCTATGATCTTACATCTACAAAAACTGCAAAAGATTCCACCACAAAACTAAAAATAGGCCAGGTGCAGTAGCTCACACCTGCAGTCCCAGTGCTTTGGGAAGCCAAGGCGGGAGGATTACATGAGCCCAGGAATTGAAGACTATCCTGGGCATCATGGCAATACCCCATCTCTATAAAAAATTAAAAAATTAGCCAAGGATGGTGGCTCATGCCTGTAGTCCTAACTACATGAGAGGCAGGAGGATAGCTTGAGTCTGGGAGGTTGAGGTTACAGTGAGTTATGATTACACCATTGTATTCCAGCCTGGTGACAGAGCAAGACCCTGTCTCTAAAAAGATAAAAAGTAAAAATATAATTACCATTCAGTCCAGGAGTCCCACTACTGGGTATTTACACAAAGGAAAGTAAACTTATCAAAGGGATACCTGAACCTGCATATTTATTGCAGCTCTATCCACAACAGCACAGATATGGATTCAACCTAAGTATTCACTAACAGAAGAATAGAGAAAGAAAATGTGGTATATATGCCAGGCACAAAAAGACAAATATCTCATGTCCTCACTTATATATGGGAGCTATCAAATTTGATCACATGGAGATGGAGAGTGGAAAGATAGATAACAGAAACTGGGAAAAGTGAGTGGGGGTCAGATAGGAGGATAAAGGTAAGTGGGTTAAAGGGTACAAACATACAGTATGATAGGAAGAATAAATTCAATATTTGTTAGCAGAGTAAGGTGACTATACTTAACAAAAATGTATTGTAGTTGGGTGTTGGACACCCAAAATACCCGGACTTGATCACTGCCCATTGTAGACATGTAACAACATTGTCCATGTACCCCATACATTTGTAAAAATAAAAATAAAGAAATAAAAATAAAATGACTATTCAAATACTGACAATGTTCTAATGATAGACCTTATTCTATCACTGATGTTGTTACTCAGGTTAGTAATGCTGAAAATCTGCATGATCACCCAATCAGTAACTACTGACAAGTTTGGGGATGCCAGAAATGACCTCGAAGTACATCTTCAGCTATTTGGTCTTTCCAAAGGCTGAGATCAAAGACAACACAATGTGAAGACCCAAACAAAAATGTGATGCCTCTCTACCTACTGCTGCTTTATTATCATTACTATACTCATCACTAACTAGGCTTTCCATGTTTTTAAAATGTTCTGTTTTCTTTGTTTACAATGTTGTTTCATGGGAATAAGGACTCTGTCTGTCTGGTTCAATAACATGACTCTCAAGCCCAGAAAAGTACCTGGCACACCGTGGATGTCCTATTGATGTTTGCTGAGCAGATGGGCAGATGGATCAACAGATAAATACAACAGTAGTACAGGCAAGAAATGATGGTGATTTGGACTTTTGCAAAAGAAGTGGGGAAAGTAACAGATTTTGTTTGCCTATAGAATCAATAGGACTAGCTAAAGGAAGTCCTATTGGAAGATGAGGGAATATTATTAATCAGGGTGACTTCCAGGGTTCTGGCTTGAGAAACTTCTGTATCTTCAGTGAGATACAAAAGTATTAAAGAGCATCCAGCCTTATACATAGGTGCCCCCCAAATTCTTGTCAAATTAGTGAATTGAGCTGAGCTTCAACTTTGATAGATTAAATTAGTAACTATGAAATTGAGAAGTACCTGCGAGAATTCTGGATATGATTTTCCCAGATCTGCCCACACTGCTGACATCTGAGGCCCACGTTCTCTTCTCAGTGGCAGAACTGTGAAGGCAGAGGCTGCTGAGGGGCAGCTTGTTGAGTCTTACTGGCCTAGAGAGAGAGACAGAGGTAGCACATTGCCGTTGCTATCCTAACTTGAGGTTTTCACTAGGTTGCTATAAAGGTAAGTGGTTTGCAGTTCCTCACCTTGTTCCCTGGAGAAAAATGAAGAACACCCATTCAGAAAAATATGACCGATTTTCAAATTAATTATTGGAACAGTATCTGAACCATGAAAAATTCCGTTTCCAGAGAAGGATTAAAAAAGAGCATATGGCACTAATTGTCATAGAGTCCTTGTTACATTTTATGGATTTTCCATTTTGTAAAGCAGTGGCTCATTTAAAGGAAAAAAATTAAACAGCAATTCCAGCAAAATGTTAAATTAATACAGACGTTAGCCCAGACTCCATGTGTGTGATGTTGGCAGGCTCCACACAGCTCTTGTTCCTGTGGACACCACACATAGGGAGGCAACCTCCTGGGCTCACTGCTACTCAAGCCTTTTACTAGAATGTGAAACCTGGTGTGTCCTTGCCCCTGAAATTCATTATGTGGGCTTCATGGGCCTGCTGGTCCTCCAATTAGCCATGTTTTCTTGCCTGATTTCTGAAGAAAAGGACAAAGCTATTTGAATGCAGCAGTATCTTACTCAATATGGAGTCTTTATCATTTTTCCCTTTTCAATGATTTTACAAATAACGTTGTGTAGAGCAGAGGGAAGATAACCATTCCAGCATGTAGCCACCAATCATCTCTTATTGTTTACAAAGAATGGGCAAGTGTTATTCTACACTTTGGGTCAAAAGAAATTTTTAAAAATTTGCTAGAGTCATATGCACGCATAAGTAGAAAAGTTTCATTCTTCTAATCAACAAAATCACAGTATCTTCTCCCAAATGGCCTCACTACATCAAATCTCCATTGCCTGTAATGATCCTGAAAAGCTGTAAACCTGATATCCTTTTCCCACTCCTCCATGCTCCCTATTCTCATTGCTTCCATGCACTTCAGGTGGCAAGCAGGGCAGTGCAGGGTAGATGGAAAATAACAGGGTTTAGAAGAGATGGGCCTGACTTCAAATATTGACTTATCCCCATCATTGCTGTTTGACCTCAGGAAAGTTGCTTGTCCTAATCTGTGGAGTGGGTTTAATAAACGTCTTGTAAGGTGAGTGTTAGAGATTGTACATGTATTAAATAAACATCTTGTAAGGTAAGCATTAGTGATTTTACATGTATTAGAGATAGTATATATGAAGCTCCTGCAATGTACTAAGTGATCATAGCTGTCATTGTTGCTGTCTGTACCACGGCCTAAATTCTCATTGCACGCTGATTTGCTTGTTTGTCAATACCACCATCTTCCCTTCAGTTCTGTATTGTGAAATGTCTCTTCCCTTCCATACATTGAACGTCTCCCTATCTTTCCTCATTTATTTGTTTAACAAATACAAACTGTGGAATTATGATGTCTAAGTATGACATCAGTCATACTGCTCTGGAAATCTCCCTGCCTTTTGAAAAACCTCTGTCAAACCACATTTTTGCATTAAAAAAAAATCCACGGTATTTTTATTTAAATATTTACATGTATTTCAAAGTTAGCACCAATTTATTTATTGGATGCTGCTACTTTGGAAGGCATCGGAAGGCCGAGATACAGACCACTGGGAATTTGTATTCTAACAGTTGATGCAGCTGAGGGCAAAGTATTTCAAACAAGTAACTTAGAAAACATGTTCATAAGTTAGGTCTGGAATATTATAGTTTATTATCTCTATTGCAGGAGGCCATGTAAGACCTAAGGAATCAGAGAACAAAATGTGGAGGGGCGGAGCCAAGATGGCAGACTAGAAGCAGCTCCTGTGCGCAGCTCTCACGGAGAGGAAACGAAAGCCTAGTGAACACTGACCCTGCAGGTGGATCATCTGAGAAACACCTGGGGATCCATCAAGGCAGCAAGGGGACACAGAGAGCAGAGAGAAACAAAGCTGGGCACCAGCTTGTCTGGGCTCAGTGCAGAGCCAGGAAAACCTCTCCAACACAGGAGAGAGTCAGTGAGTGAGAGCCCTCAGGGGAATTCATGCTCCCCACGGGACATGTGCAGCACTGGGAATGGGAGAATCCCTCTGAAAGCCCTCCACCACCCACTGCACTTCTAGACTGAGGCAGAGAGTCACCCAGCTGTTTTGCAGGGTTAACTAAGAGGACCTCTACTAGCCTTGGGCTCCAGAGTAGACCAGTGCCCGTTCCATAGCACCAATAGAGGCCACAGTTCTGGTGCCTGGAAGCAGTAAGATTTCTCCACCCTGCCCCTTGCTGGATGGGGCTTGGTGTGAGATTCTGGCCCAGCAGTCCCACGTCACCTGAACATGGCCAGCTACTCCACCCACCCCTGCTACTCGTAGCCAGGAAGTCCATGCCTGCTAGAGCTTCTGGCCTAGTGGCCCCACTTCTGTGTGAACTTGGCTAGAGGGCACAGCCTCCTGTTGTCCCAGAAAACAGCTGGATGGCAGGGTGCATGACCCTCCATCCAACCCTGCCACAGGGAACCTGGTGGACAACACCTGGTAGAGCTTCCGGTCCAGCAGTCCCACTTCTGTGTGAATTCAGGCAGTGGACAGTGGATACAACTTTCTGTTGTCCCAGAAAGCATGCGCATGCCAGGGCAGATGGTGCCACCCATCCCCATTCCTGATAGCGGGTAAGCAATGCCTGCTAGAGCTTCTGGCCCAGTGGCCCTGCTTCTATGGGAACTCAGCTGGAGGGTACAGCCTCCTGTTGTCCCAGGAAACACCCAGATGACAGAGCAGGTGTCCCCACCCACCCTTTCTGCTGGTAGCCAGGTGAGCCACGCCTGTTAGAGCTTTTGTCCCAGCAGTCCTACTTCTGCCTGAATTTACTGAGGGGGACAGCCTCCTCTTGCCCTAGAAACACCCAGAGAGCAGGGCGGACAACTCCACCCACCCCTGCTTCTTGTAGTCAGACAAGCCACACCCACTAGAGCTTCCAACCCAGCAGTTCCACTGCTGCTTGAATTCTGGGGGCAGGCACCACCTTATGTTTTTCCAGGAAGCACAGGGATGGCAGATTAGGGCCAATCTGGCAAGGATACAACTTCTCTGCCAATGGTGGCCCTTGCCTAAGGGAGCTCTGTGGACTGGAATACCCAACAAAAGAAACATGGGCACAGAGACAGTAATTGGAGGAGTCTCTTCCAAGATAGCAACCTAAAAGACTGAAGGAAGATCATACCCACATAAATGAGAAAGAACCTGTAGAGGACTACGTGCTCGCAAACGAGATGGTTCGATAAGTCCTGCTTTTGCAAACAAAGCAGGGCGTTGGGGGCTTGTTTATGTGTAAACATCTTGAAAATCCAGAAAGTCAGGGAAAGGTCAGAAAAACAAAAATGTGTCTTGTGACTTGGCAACATTCCACAAACGACTGTATAAAATAAAGCAGAGCGCGCCATTTGAGGCGGCCGCCATGTTTGTCTTGTCTTGTGTTGTCTTATGTGTTCATTCCTTTGTTTAGGAAACATGTGGACCCCAACAGAACCAACTCAATAACTTTGAGGCTTAAAACAATTCTCAGCAAATTAAAAAACAAACAAAATTGTACGAACCATCCTCTCACATCACAGTGCAATAAAAATAGAAATCAGGGCTAAGAAAATCACTCAAAACCATACAATTTAACGGAAATTAAACAACCTGTCCCTGAATAACTTCTGGGTAAATAATGATACTAAGTCAGAAATCAAGAAATTATTTGATACTAATGAGAAAAAAGATACAACATACTAGAATCTCTGGGACACAGCCAAAGCAGTGTTAAGCAGGAAGTTTACAGCACTAAACGCCCACATCAAAAAATTAGAAAGATCTCAAATTAACAGCCAAACATTACAATTAGAGGAACTAGAGAAACAAGAGCAAATCAACCCCAAGGCTAGCAGAAGGCAAGAAATGACCCAAATCAGAGCTGAACTGAAGGAAATTAAGATGTGAAAAACTGTACAGAAGACCAATGAGTCCAGAAGCTGGTTCTTTGAAAGAATTAATAAGATAGGTCAACCACTAGCTAGACTAATAAAGAAAAAAGAGAGTAAGATTCAAATAAACACAATCAGAAATGACAAAGGGGCCATTATCACAGACCCCACAGAAATACAAAAAACTCTCAGAGCCCATTATGAACACCTCTATCCATACAAGCTAGAAAACCTAGAAGAAATGGATTAAAAACATACAAGCTCCTATGATTGAACCAGGAAGAGATTGAATCCCTGAACAGACCATTAACAAGTTCCAAAACTGAATCAGTAATAAAAACCGGAAAAAGCCCAGGATCAGATGGATTCACAGTTGAATTCTACCAGATATTTAAAGAAGAAATGGTACCATTTCTACTGAAACTATACCAAAAAATGGAGGAGTGGGGGATTCTTTCCTAAGTCATTCTATGAGGCCATCATAATCCTAATACCAAAACCTCCCAGAGACACAACAAAAGAAAAAGAAAATGTTAGGCCAATATCCTTAATGGACACAGATGCAAAAATACTTGACAAAATACTAGCAAACCAAATCCAGCAGCACATCAAAAACTTAATCCACCACAATCTAGTAGGCTTTATTCCTAGTATGCAAGTTTGGTTCAACATTCACAAATCAATAAATGTAATTCACCACATAAACAGAACTAAAAACAAAAAACACATGATTGTCTCAATAGATGTAGAAAAGGTTTACAATAAAATTAAACATCTATTCAATCTACTTGTTAAAAACCCTCAACAAACTAGGCACTGAAGGAACATATCTCAAAATAATAAAAGCTATCTATGAAAATCCCACAGCCAACATCATACTGAATAGGCAAAAGCTGGAAGCATCCTCCTTGAAAATCAGAACAAGACAAGGATGCCCTCTCTCACCAGTCCTATTCAACATAGTACTGGAATTCCTGGCCAGAGCAATCAGATAAGAAAAAGAAATGAAACACATCTAAATAGGAAGAGAGGAAGTGCTACTATCCCTGTTTGCAGTTGATGTGATTCTATACCTAGAAAACCCCATAGTTTCTGGCCAAAAGCTCCTTGATCTGGTAAACAATTCAGCAAGGTTTCAGAATACAAAATCCTAGGAATATAGCTAACAAAGGAGGTGAAAGAACTCTACAATGAGAATTACAAAACACTGCTCAAAGAAATCAGAGATGACAGAAATAGAAAAACATTCCATGCTCATGCATAGGAAGAATCAGTATTGTTAAAATGGCCATACTGCTCAAAGAAGTTTACAGATTCAATGCTATTCCTATCAAACTACAAATGACATTCTTCACAGAAGTAGAAAAAAACTATTTTAAAATTCATATGGAATAAAAAAAAGAGCCTGAATAGCTAAGGCAATCCTAAGAAAAAAGAACAATGCTGGAGACATCACATTACCTGACTTCAAACTATACTACAAGGTTGCAGTAACCAAAACAGTATGGTACTGGTACAAAAACAGACACATAATACAAGGGAACATAATAGAGAGCCCAGAAATAATACCTCACACCCACAACCATCTGATCTTCAACAAAATTGACAAAAACAAGCAATGGAGAAAGGATTTCCTATTCCATAAATGCTGTTGGGATAACTGGCTAGCCATATACAGAAGTTTGAAACTGAACCCCTTCCTTTCACCATATACAAAAATCAATTTAAGATGAACTGAAGACTTACATATAAAACCTAAAACTAAAAACCCTGGAAGATGATCTAAGAAATGCCATTCTGGACATAGGACTTGTTAAAGATTTCATTATGAAAACACCAAAAACAATTGCAACAAAAATTAAAATTGGCCAATGAGACCTAATTAAACTAAGAAGCTCCTGTACAGCAAAAGAAACTATCAACAAAGTAAACAGACAACCTAAAGTATGGGAGAAAATACTTACAAACTATGCATTCGACAAAGGTCTAATATCCCAAATCTAGAAGGAACTTAAATTTGCAATAATACAAATTTCAGAAAAATAAAAGTAATACACATGGCCAACAAGCATATGAAAAAATGCTCAATATCACTAATCATTAGAGAAACACAACTCAAAACCACAAAGAGATGCCATCACACACCAGTCAGAATGACTATTACTAAAAAGTCAAGAAGCTGGGTGCGGGGGCTCACACCTGTAATCCCAGCACTTTGGGAGGCCAAGGCAGACAAATCACAAGGTCAGGAGTTCGAGACCAGCCAGAACAACATGGTGAAACCCTGTATCTACTAAAAATACAAAAAATTAGCCGAACGTAGTGGCGGGCACCTGTAATCTCAGCTACTCAGGAGGCTGAGGCAGGAGAACAGCTTGAACCGGGGATGTGGGGGTTGCCGTGAGCTGAGATCACTCCACTGCACTCCAGCCTGGGCAACAGAACGAGACTCTGTCTCAAACAAATAAATAGTAAAAAAAAAAAAAAATAACAGATGCTGGTGAAGTTGTAGAAAAAAGGGAATGCTAATACACTGCTGGTGTGAATGTAAATTAGTTCAGCCATTGTGAAAAGCAGTTTGGACATTTCTCAAAAAACTTAGAATTACCATTCAACCCAGCAATCCCATTATTGAGTATATGCACAGAGGAATATAAATGGTTCTACCATAAAGACACATGTATGTTTATGTTCACTGCAGCACTATTCACAATAGCAAAGACATGGAATCAACCTAAATGCCCTTTGACAGTAGACTGGATTTTAAAAATGTGGTACATATACACCACAGAATACTACACAGCCATAAAAAATAACAAAATTTTTTTTTTTTTTTTGAGCTGGAGTCTCTCGCTGTGGTGCCCAGCCTGGAAGTGCAGTGGTGTGATCTCAGTTCACTGCAACCTCCGCCCTCTGGGTTAAAGTGATTCTCCGGCCTCAGCTTCCTAAGTAGCTGGATTACAGGTGCCCGCCACCACACCTAGCTAATTTTTGTATTTTTAGTAGAGGTGGGGTTTCACCATGTTGGCCAGGCTGGTTATGAACTCCTGACCTCATGATCTGCCTGCCTCGGCCTCCCAAAGTGCTGGGATTACAGGCATGAGTGCCCGGCCCAAGATCACGTCCTTTGCAGCAACATGGATGAAGCCGGAGGCCATTATCCTAAGCAGACTAACACAAGAACAGAAAACCAAATACTGCATGCTTTCACTGTAAGTGGGAGCTAAACAATGAGTACAAGAACACAAAGAAGAGAACAACAGACACCAAGGCCTACTTGAGGGTGGAGCGTGAGAGGAGGCTGAGAACCGAAAAACCACCTATCAGGTACTATGCTTATTACCTGAGTGACAAAATAATCTGTACACCCAACTCCCGTGACATGCAATTTACCTATATAACAACCTGGACATGTACCCCTGAACCTAAAATCTTAAAAGTAAATTTAAAAAGAAATGTGTATACAGCATGTCCTCTACTTTATGTAAGATTACAATTTCATAAACAATACAAAATATACAATTTTTTGTGTTCAGTAGAGCACCTGAAACAGTTGGATCTTCAGTTATATCTAGAAATAAAAGTCCTATTTCTACATGTTACTCAGTTTTTCTGTTGTGCCTTAATCTCTGAACTTTTGGATCATAAATAGATTTTTGTAATTATAAATATGCTGGGAAGAGATTGTAGCCCCATGCTTGATTCTCTGGGTAGTTCTGGGACACATAAAGCGTAGATAATTGGTACCTGCAAATAGTATCTCCAAGCCCATTTTAATTGAAAGTTTTCATGTTTACCCTTAGTGAACTTTCTGCTAGAGCTACTGACAAATAGCAAAATAGACGGAGAATGCTAGTGATTCTGAACCCACAGGTGTTTGAACACAGCTGCTGTAGCAGTGAGAGTTTAGGACTGTAGGAGAGTGTATTAGTCAGGGATCTCCAGAGGGAAAGAACTAATAGGAGATATATATATATATATATATATGAAAGGGAGTTTATTAAGGAGAATTGACTCACAATCACGAGGTGAAGTCCCGTGATACACCATCTGCAACCTGAGGAACAAGGAAGCCAGTAGTGGCTCAGTCCGAGTTTAAAAGTCTCAAAAGTGGAAGCTGACAATGCAGCCTTCAGTCTGTGGCCGAGGCCCAAGAGCCCCTGGCAAACCACTGGCATAAGTCCAAGAACCCAAAGGCCAAAGAACCTGGAATCTGATGTTCAAAGGCAGGAAGCATCCAGCACGGGAGAAAAATGAAAGCCGGAAGACTCGGCAAGCCAGCTTATTCCCCCTTCTTCTGCCTGCTTTGTTCTAGCCACGCTGGCAGCCGATTGGATGGTGCCCACCCAGATTGAGGGTAGGTCTTCCTCTCCCTGTCCACTAACTCAAACGTTACTCTCTTCTGGCAACACCTTTACAGACATACCCAGAAACAGCCAGCCATCTAGGGATCCTTCAGTCCAATCAAGTTGACACCTAATATTAACCACCACAGAGAGGATCCAAGGCTTGGCCACCCCAGAGGGAAGCAAGGTATTTGCCCAGGACCCTGTAGGGGGGCCTGGTTTTCAAGCAGGATGACAGAGCCATAGAGGGAGCCGGGAATGTCGGTGAGGTCCAGTAACTCAGCTTTATAACCTGAGGGAGAATTTCCAGTACGCTCTGTGAAGATGATTAAAACCCCTATAGGAGGAGCGACCCAATCTTCTGAATGCTCACAATATTATACAGAAAATTCCTGGAAATGCCTATTCATTTAGTAATAATTAAGTGCCTACTATGTGCAAAAGCTCTAGCCTGTACCTATAATCTAGCATTGCATGTGACCTTGAGTCTACTTTTATTCTCCTCGAGAGACTCTACCAGCAAAATCTTCTTGTTAGAGGGAGAAAAGTGCTCTATTTGTCATTTCTGAACTGAAATGCTTCCATCAACCTTGAATTACAGGAAAAGTCTCCTATACTTAGCTATTGTTTGCATCATCATCGTCATCATTATTGCAGGCTCCTGAAAGGGAGCAGAGAGTGCTTCTTTTAATGCCAACTATGATTTGCATGTTCATAGAAGGTTTGAAGTTTCAGAAATTAAATGTTGGGGTGTAAAATTCTCTTGAAGGAAGAAAGTATGATTGCATCAAACTTTCAAAGTACAATCAACGTCTAAAGAAAATATAATTATTATTGTCGGTTTATCACCTCAAACATGTTGTTGTAAATGTCATTATATCAGATGAGTTTGGTAACAGGTTTTCCATTTTGCACTTTATTTGACAAGGTGATTCATTGTTTAGTGCAGTTTAAGATGTCAGTCCTTCTGGAAGGAATTGAGCTGAGCGATGTGCATAAGAACATTCTTCCATCAAAGTGTATGATTAAAGAAGGGTTAGACTCCTGAAATATTGTTTCCAAACTTGCTTTGAATAAGAGTGGTTTATTTGTCGAGATATAATTTATCACAGTTTGCTACATCTGGGAAAGTGTACATAGACTCTACATGCTGACTATAGTATAATACTTTGTATGGCTCTAAGCCTGGGCAAGATAATCCTAGCTTGGGTAAGTTTGTCTCTATCATGGAAATCTATCTTGTAATTGCAGCTGTGTGGTTTTTTTGTTTGTTTGTTTGTTTGTTTGTTTTTAATAAAGTATCTTACAGTGAACCAGAGTGATAGAGTAAACTATTTGGGCCCACATTATTGCATAGAGTGTATTGGGCTACCATGTGTTGGTCGCCTAATATAAGACACTTCACAACAAAGCATTCAGGTTTTGATCACTAGAAGGCAGCCAGGGCCTTCTTTTTGCCATTGTGATGATGCCACAGCATTTCCTTTTTCTCTTTGTTAATGTCCCGTATCAAAATTGTAAATAAGAACATAGATCTTTGTAATAAGGAACGCCATTTTTATATCTATACTTACGAAATGCCAGAAACTGGGCTACTTGAGGTCTTACCTCTCACATACAAAGTGATCTTGTAAATTATTTGCATCTTCATTATATGATTGAGGGATCTGAGACTCTGAAGGAGTAAGTAATTTGCCTAAAGACAGACAGACAGCAAGTGGCAGAGCTGGGATTCCAACTGAGCCCCTGTGACTCCAATGCCCAGAGCTCTTCCCTTCGTTGTGGTTGCTGTGTGTGTCCAAAATGCACCAAGTTTACCCTCCTTTTAGCAGTGTGGCCTATAGGTTTTACTGTTTGCCTAAGCAATGCCTATATGTATATGTGGTATCTTTTAAAATTCCTCTTGATACTTGTTAGTGTCTTATTTTAGGTGCAACAGCACACAATAAATGTAAACTGTGAGAAGGAACATTCTTTCTTTCCTTTCCCCCATTGAAATCTATGCTGATTTCAACAAAGGTCAAAGTGTCCCAGGCTTCTTTAAAGGAAAATTAGATGTAAAAGAACTCCCAGATATCTTCCAAATTACATTATTTAAAATGAACAAGGTAGAGGGCGTCATGTGATAAAAATTTCTTGTTTAAATTGAATTGAACAGCCTTTTTATGAGAGATGCAATGACCAACATTTGAGAATATGAAATAATAGTGATGTATTTATGCCGTTGCCATTAAAAATGACAGATATGTCATAGCTGAATAATATCCTCTTCAATGATGAAAAAGAGGCAGCATTGATACTTCCATGGGCTCAAGGCTGAAATATTTTCAAGGCCCCTCGGTTTTTCTTGACTGTAGAAAGTCCAGGATATTTGCAGGATGCTCTGTCTGGATGTAGCTCTGCTGCTTGGAGTTAAGGTCAAGACACCAAATTTCAGATCCATTTGAAAACATATATACCACACTAGGGGAAGGGTTTTGGTGACATTTCCTATTTATGTTACTGCTCTGGAAGCTTTGAAATTTGAGGTTTGTATGTGTGTTTGATCAGAGGTTTCTTGGCTTACATTTCTATAAAGCCATCTCTTGATAACAGGGATTGTTTGTGTTTTATTTAAAATTTTAAAATGCATATCTGTATGCATCTATCTCTCTACTCCTACATAGCAACAAATGTACACTTTATGGTTTTAAACTCCTCATAGAATTAAAATGGTCATCATACCTTCTCTACATAATGCTTTGCTCAGCAAGCAGCAGGAGATTGGATAGTGGTTACACACTTGGTTTCTGGTGCAGGCTCAGATCCCAGCTCTCACTCCACACTATTTCTGGGATCTTGGGCAAGTTCCCAACTTCTCTGTACATCAATTGCTCCATTTTTAAAATGGAATCTAATTCACAGGCCTATATGAATTTATATGTTTTGTTTTGTTGTTTTTTTGAGACAGAATTTCGCTGTCTTGTTTTTTGAGATGGAGTGGCGCGATCTTGGCTCACTGCAACCTCCACTTCCTGGGTTCACACTATTCTCCTGCCTTAGCCTCCTGAGTAGCTGGGACTACAGGCGCCCGCCACCATGCCCAAATAATTTTTGTATTTTTAGTAGAGATGGGGTTTTACCACGTTGGCCAGGTTGGTCTCAAACTCCTGACCTCAGGACATCTGCCCACCTCAGCCTCCCAAAGTGTTGGGATTACAGGCGTGAGCCACCACACCCCGCCCTGAGTTTATATTTAAACTCCGTTATATTTAAACTGAGTACCTTGAAGAATATTTGGACATATAGTAGTGCTGTGTAAGTAGGTGCTTAATAAATGAAGTTTTGTTAGAAGCAATATAAGTATAATGGATTAGGATAATATGTTTAAAAGCATATTTTGAGAAGCATTAACTTTTTTGAAGTTTTGCTTGGTTCTCTTGGGGAGATAATTGATCAAATGTGAAGATACACATCACCTTTAAAAGGGAGCTGACATCCAGAACACGACAATGATGTCCACTTTCACCACTGTTACTTAACATAGTACTGGAAGTCCTGGCTAGAGAAATTAGACAAGAAAAAGAAATAAAGGCCTTCAACTTGGAAAAGAAGTCAAATAACCCTTGTTTACAGGTGATATGATCTTATATTTGTAAAATCCTAAAGACTCCATCAAAAAACTATTAGAACTGGTAAACAAATTCAGGAAAGTTGCAGGACACAAAATCAACATACCCAGATCAGTAGCATTTCTATGTGCCAACAGTGAACAAAAGAAATCAAGAAGGTAGTCTCATTTACAATAGCTACACATAGAATAAAATACCTAGGAGTTAACTTACTAAAGAAGTGAAATATCTCTAAAATGAAACCTATAAAAGATGGATGAAAGAAATTGAAGAGGACATCAAAAGATGGCAATATATGCCATGTTCATGGATTGAAAAAATCACTATTGTTTAAATGTTCATGCTACCCAAAACAATCTACACAGTCAATGCAATCTCTATCAAAACACCAATGATATTCTTTACAGAAATCAGAAAAAACAATTTTAAAATTTATATGGAATCACAAAAGACCCAGAATAGCCAAAGCTATCCTGATCAAAAATAACAAAACTGGAGGCATTGCATTACCTGACCTCAAAATATACTACAGAATTAGTAGTTAACCCAAACATCATGGTACAGGCGTATAAACAGACACATAGACCAATGGAACAGAATAGAGAACGAAGAAACAATCCATACATCTACAGTAAATTCATTTTTGACAAAGTTACCAAGACATACACCGGGAAAAGGACAACCTCTTTAATCAATGATGCTTGGAAAACTGGATATCTATATGCAGAAGAATAAAACTAGACCTCTCTCTCTCTTGCCATATACAAAAATAAAATCAAAATGAGTTAAAGACTTAAATCTGAGACCTCAAACTGTGAAACTACTACAGGAAAACACTGGGGAAACTCTCCAGGGCATGGAACTGGGCAAAGACTAGCGACCAAAGCAAAAATGGACAGATGGGATCACATCAAGTTAAAAGACTTT
Organism: Macaca fascicularis; assembly: GCF_037993035.2. Classification (NCBI taxonomy): domain Eukaryota; kingdom Metazoa; phylum Chordata; class Mammalia; order Primates; family Cercopithecidae; genus Macaca; species Macaca fascicularis. Next base: position 100,666,276 of record NC_088381.1, on the reverse strand, counting down.
GGCACAGCAAAGGAAACAAGCAACAAAGTAAAGAGACAACCCACAGAATGGGAGAAAATATTTGCAAACAACCCATCTGACAAGGGGTTAACAACCAGAGTATATAAGGAGCTCAAACAACTGCATAGGAAAAAAATATATACTCTGATTTTAAAATGGGCAAAAGATCTGAATAGATATTTATCAAAAGAAGACACATAAATGGCAAACAAGTTTATGAAAAGGTGCTAAACATCACTGATCGTCAGAGAAATGCAAATTGAAACTACAATGAGATATCATGTCACCCCAGTTAAGGTGGTTTTTATCCCAAGGACAGGCAGTAAGAAATGCTGGTGAGGCTGGGGAGAAAAGGGAGCTCTTGTCCACTGTAGGCTGGAATGTAAATCAGTACAACTACTATGGAGAATAATTTGGAGGTTCCTCAAAGAACTAAAAATAGAACTGCCATATGAGCCAGCAATCCCACTGCTAGGTATATAACGGCCCCTAAAAGGAAATCAGTATATCAGAGAGATGTCTGCACTCCTATGTTTATTGAAACACTATTTACAATAGCCAAGATTTGGAAGCAACCCAAGAGTCCATCAACAGACAAATGGATAAAGAAAATGTGGTACATATACACAATGGAGTACTATTTGGCCATAAAAAAGAATCAGATCTTGTCATTTGCAACAACATGGATAAAATTGGAGGTTATTACATTAAGTGAAATAAGCCAGGCACAGAAAGACAAACTTCGCATGTTCTCACTCATGGGTGGGAGCTAAAAATTAAAATAATTGAACTCATGGAGATAGAGAGTAGAACAATCATTATCAGAGGCTGGGAAGCATAGTGGGGGGCAGGTAAGGAGGGCACTTGGGATCCAGCCCTGTTTTATGCCATTTAAGACAGACATTTCATCTCTCAAAAAGAAGGTGATGGCTAATACGTACAAATATATACCTATTTGTATATATTATATATACAATATATATATTGTATATTATGTATTGTTTATATTATATATAATATATAATAGGTACAAAATATAGTTAGAATGAATGTGGTCTAGTATTTGATAGCACAACAGGGTGACTACCGGCAACAATAATTTATCGTACATTTAAAAATTACAAAACGAATATAATTGTATTGTTTGTAACACAAAGACAGGATAAATGCTTGAAGTGATGGATACCCCATTTACCCTGTGTTATTATTACGCATTACATGCCTGTATCAAAATATTTCATGTACCCCATAAATATATACACCTACTATGTTACCCATACAAATAAAAAATAAAGAAATAAAAGTAAAATAAAGTGAACTGACATCCACAGTAGGGTAACTACAGAAAGAACCAGAGTAAGGTACACAATGCAAGTCAGTATGACTATCGTTATTCTGAACTACAGTTCTTAAAAACAGTAAGGGGCAGTGGTCAGAGAATTAATCTGCTTAAATCCAAGACTGACCTTAGACAAGTTCCTAAATGTTCCTGAGCCCCAGCTTCCTCATCTATAAAACGGAAATGTAATGTATCTACGTGTTAGGTTGCTGTGAGAATCAAATGAAATAATATTTGTTAAGCACTATTAATTTAATAACAGCTGTGATCAATATTAGTATTGATAGTTTTATTATTTCAGGTCCTTTTTCACAGGCTTTTCTCATCTGTCTGTTAATAATTGTAACTAGTATCAATTGACTCAGCTTATAATGGGAAAATACACAAGACTTACTGTGGACCACAGTAAGACTTGAAGAAGCCCATATATACATACACAGTGATAGAGTTTTATAACATAATTTGTCAAACTTTGATTTCTGTATTTTTTAAAATATGTGAATAAATCACAGTGAATTTATAGAACCAAAAAATAAAAGAAGGGTAGATAAAATAAAATGAAATATTTAGCAAATAAGAAACCAGCCCTGAAATAAATGATAGAAAGAATCGGCCTCATTTACATGAAAAGAGACTGACAAGTGACCGGCTCAAAGCTTCGAAGGATAGTTTTTCTGAGAATGTTGACTTTAATTTATGAGAAGATAAAAGTGCTGACTAGAGATAGTGGAGATCAAGTTGGGCAACATAAGGACTTTTATACACAAATGATGTTCCCACAGCAGGACAGTCTCTCAACAGAGATAGTATAACAACAGCCTCTAGAAATCTTTAAACATTAACAATCTCTATTCTGAATGTTTAGTAATTAAATCTAATTTTTGGACATGAAAAACTGGAACTGATAACCACTTTCTACCAAAGTTTTGATTTTGTGTATCACAGACCAAAGCCTCCCAAACTTAGTTAAGTGGGACACCAGAATGCAGTGTTACTGTTGTGCTGAGGTTGGACCTTCTTAGGCCCATGTCGGGCCCCCAGGAGGGACCACAAGGGCCAGTCACCACAAGCAGCCTCCTCCATTTACCCCAGAGTATGATACCATCTCTTATGTATGCCATGAGGCAAAAAACATAAGGAATCATAGACTTGGATGCATAATGCACTGAAAAATAGCTGGTATCTAAATTCAAATATATTATCAATCAACTGAAAGCCTTTTGGAGGCCAGATACAACCCCTTGGTATACATATGGGAGCCAGAACAGAAACAAGAAAATTAATGAATTTATAGATTTCATTATTCAAATGATCTTAGGTGTTCTTTGTATTTTTCTCAGGAAAAGGACATTAGAGGAATCCAACTGGGACATTGCAATGGCTTGGCCAAAGTGACAAGGCCTGTATTTCCATGGCAAGTGCCGATAGAGCCGAACCATTTTCAACAATCCATACCTTGAAAGTCTCAAGTGATATGATTCCAACTTTCCTTGACAGAAAGCCAAAACAACTTCTTGAACTGAAGGAGACAGATCACATTCATCACGTTCTTTGAATTTTTGTCTCTTTCTTCTGTGCTTCCAAATTGTTTGGTTAGAAACTTTATATTTAATCATGACTAAAAGAAGGAAATATGTATCCATGTATTCATCCATCTACCATTCATTCATTCTTTCATCAAGCAAACATTTAGAGAAGGCTTATATTTATAGAATGACTGTGAAAGCATTGGAGAATCTAATAAAATAGAAAGCTAATTCAAGCCATAAGATGTATGCAAACCTAAGTATACTATAAGAGTGTATAAAGAAGAGGCCTGAGGACAGATTAGGAAACAGGTTGTGGACAGTTGGGAGAGAGGTAAGAAATCAGCATGCAGCATACATATCTGAGGATAAAATGCAGTCTCTCAATCAGTTAGGAGCACTTTAAGACTTTTCATGGAATTATTGATCCATCATTGGTCATTGAATCTATAAAGAGGCCTAAGTGTATGATCTCAACATAGATTCCAACCTTATAATTCTCTCTCAGAGCCATTACTGCTGGCAATATGGCACAAATTAACATGGATAGGAAAGACCTTCTTTTTGAGAGATGAAATGTCTGTCTTAAATGGCATAAAACAGGGCTGGATCCCAAGTGCCCGCCTTTCAATTTTATAACTGAATAAGTTGTTTGTCTTTAGATGACCTAGCCACAGTGTGACAAGTACCTCTCATGTGTTGGTGACATGCTTTCCTACATGATCACAGAAGTGGCTCTGACAAGCAATTCAACCCATTGGCCAAAGTGTATCAGGAAAAGCTGCTAAATATTAATTTTTATAAAACTGAAATAATTAATTTTGGCAGACACACTTTGATGTCCAGATGGATAATATCAAATTATTCTGCTCAACTGATAGCCATAGTTAGTTCCCAAGGACACCAGCTGGTGATTTACTTGGTTAACCCTTTCGATGCAGTTGCATTTTACAGGAGTCATGTTAAGGATCTTCTCTAGTCAAGACAGACCTTTGGTACTGCTTATCCTCAAAAGCTTTCAAGACAGGCCAACTCTTTTGTGCCTTATGGTACAGAGTTATGGCATTTGCATCAACAATTTGTGCAGACCCCAAAGTGTTTTGTGAGCACTGCACTTCATCCCTTTGAAAGTGCTCGTTTGGCTCACTGTTGTACAGAGGTGAAGTGACCTTCCATTACAATAAAAATATCAGATAAGTCCATTTATTTTCACAAGGAAACACCCTTGTCATCTTCACTTTGGATCTTTTTTCAGTCAGCAATATGGGCTATCTGTGAGTAGAAATGGATAGTAATCTCAATTTTGAATTGTCTATTATTAATCTCCTGTCAAAAGTGTAGCTGAAGCTAAGGGGGCCACAATCACTCGTCTTTAAACTTCTCCAAAATGCAACCATATTATGCCTTAAGTTCTCACATAAGCTTATTCTACAAAGTAGCTCCATGTGGACTTTTTAAAAAAAGGATTTAAATTATAGTATTCATCATGTCATTCAATGACCCTTAAAGCAAGACATATAGGGTGCATTCCTCACAAAGTTCAGGTGCAAGAGAAAGTTACTCCTTTTATTGGACAAAGAGTACTCCCATTGGTCATTCTTTTTCTTTAATGGGTAGGAAGCTCAGAGTAAAATTTTATGCTCAGTTTCAGTATTTGTTCTCTGTCTGAATTTTCATATAATTATTCCTTCACTACTTTTATTTATTGGCTTGTGTCTTTCATTATATTAATGGTTTCCCACTTAACCAAGATTTTTATTGTAAGCTGCCTCACATCACACATCACCTTTGGAAGTAGGCAGTGTCTAGATGCATATGAAAAAATATTTCTTCAACATAGATTAGATACTAGAGCAGGCACTCCCTGGAGGACTGTCTGAAAGTGTAGTCAGTGTTATACCTAGAAAATAATAACTTGGGATATTTATCCTGTAGATTCCTAGGCTCTATGCTAGGTCTACTGAATTAGAATCAAGGTAGACTGGGAATCTGCCTTTTTGCAAGCAACTCACTTGAGTCTTCTACACACTAAAGACTGAGAACCACTGGCCTAGAATCATTCTCCAATTGATCCACAACTTAATTGTGTCTCCTCTCCCCAAGTTGGAAATTTGCCCTTAAGACTTATGTTTCACCAGCATTGTTCACAGCTCTAGCAGGGGACAAATTTAGATATTCACTGTCAGTGACCCACAAATGAAAAGGGAGTTGGGATATCTATCTATCTATCTATCTATCTATCTATCTATCTATCTATCTATCTTTCCTAATTATATATATAGGAAATATATATTTATTTATTTCTCTCTCTCTCTTTCTCATAGACAGATTCTCACTGTGTCACTCAAGCTGGTCTCAAACTCCTGGGCTCAAGCGATCCTTCCACCTTGGCCTCCCAAAGTGCTAGGATTACAGTCATGAGCCACCACACCCAGCCAGAATCAGGAAGTTATAGCCACCATGTAAAAATCATAGGAGTCTTGTCATCAGAGTGGGAATGGAAATGAAAAGTATTTAAAAGAGTTTCAAAATGTGGGGAAGAGCTTCAACCAGGACCTTTCTAGTCACATTAGGGGATTTAGAGTGAGAGAAAGGGGGGGGGGAGAGAGAGAGAGAGAGAGAGAGAGGAAGAAGGAGGAGGAGGAGGAGGAGAAGAAGAAGAAGAGGAGGAGGAGGAGGAGGAGGAGAAGGAGAAGGAGAAGGAGGAGGAGGAGAAGGAGGAGGAGGAGGAGGAGAAGGAGAAGGAGAAGAGGAAGAAGAGGAAGAAGAGGAAGAGGAAGAGGAAGAGGAAGAAGAAGAAGAAGAAGAAGAAGAAGAAGAAGAAGAAGAAGAAGAAGAAGAAGAAGAAGAAGAAGAAGAAGAAGAAGGAGAGACAAAGATCAGCGATATCCCAGAGTTTGAATCTTGAACAATTAGGAAAATGTGAATGCCAGTATCTGAGATAGGAAATGTTATATATAAGAGTAGAAAATCATGTTTGATTTTAAAATATGAAGTCCTAAGGAAACCACCAAGTGGAAAGATGGACCTAGACCTGAGAAAAGTCAAGTTTAGAGGTGAAATGCTAGAATTTTACACCTCGAGGTGAACTGATATTATAGGAATACAGAAAAATAACTCAGATAGGAACTACAGAGTGGAAAGAGAGGAAGGCTAAGAAGGAAACTGGGAGGAAGACATCTAGTAGATAAGGAAGGAGACACGTGTCAAAATGAAGGAAGGAAAATAGAATTTTAGGATTCAGAAAACAAGAGAAAAATGACTCTCAAGAAAGGTTTCAAGCACCAGAAGCTTCTTTGTGTTGGGTAGGATTAAGATTTCCAGAGGCATTGTGGTTGAGCAGTTACAGTAGAGGGAAGGGGACAGAAATAAGACTGCAGAGGAAGAATGAATGGGAGGGATATGACTAAGATGAAACTCTGAGAAGTCTGATTGTGTAGGGTGGAGAGATGTGATGGTAACTCTCCAGGGAAGGAGGGTTGAGGACAGGGCTGCTAGTAGACTTTACAGTGTCTTTTTGAAAATTAAGAAATGCATCCCTTCCTCTTGGTAGACATTTTTCCATATGTGAGCTGGCATGACTTGGCCAGACAAATATTGGATGGATTTAATCCTGACTGGCCTCTCCAGCTAGGAGTCTTTATGCAGTGTGCAAGCCCATGCTTAAATATATGCTGCCATCCAAAACTTTCTCTCAACAGTGCATGCACACTGCACTGGTCTGGCGAAAGTTGCCCGTTGTTGGTAGAGGTCAGGGGGTATCAAATGTAGTTAAGGGACAGGAGAATAGGGGTAACTGCCAGAGGAAATTCAAAGAGAAGCATGAAAAGATGTACTTAAAGCACAGTTGCTCTTAGACAATGAACACAGCAGATACGGTCATTTATGCCAACACATTTCTTGAAAAGTTTTTCTCATGTCATTAATCCTTTCACATAATCCAGGCATGGAATAAAATGCAGTCTCCTTTTGTATTTTTTTAAGAACCTCAAAAAGGTTGTGATATCAGTGTGTGTCATATATTTATAAAAGAAAGACATCTATGAACTAATGTGGAGTGATTTCCAGAGAATATTACATTTTAAACTCAAAGACAAAAAATGCATTTAGTATGATACTTTTGAGGCTAGAAAGAAGGAAAAATACAAAAACACATATATCTCCTTATTATTACAGGAAGAAAGAGAAGAAGAATCAGCCAGAAGACAATGAATTTGTGTGTTTACAAGGGCTGGGGGGAAATGGGATGGAAGAGATCGTGAAGGCGGTATTGGTTGTTTGAGTACAGTTTTTTGTATAGTTTTAAGTTGGAAAGCACGTGTATTAGTTCATTTGTGTTGCTACGAAGGAATTACCCCGAGGCTAGGTAATTTATAAATAAAAGAGATTTGACTCACCGTTCTGCTGGCTGCACAAGAAGCGTGGCTCCAGCATCCACTTCTGGGGAGGCTTCAGGAAGCTTTCACTCATGGCAGTAGGCAAGGCGGGAGCAGGTGTGTCCCATGGCGAAAGAGGGGGCAAGGGAGATGCCTGCCTTCCTTCCTTCCTTCCTTCGTTCCTTCCATTTCCTCCCCTCCTCCTCCTCCTCCTCCTTCTTCTTCCTCTTCCTTCTCTTCTTCTTCTTCTTCTTCTTCTTCTTCTTCTTCTTCTTCTTCTTCTTCTTCTTCTTCTTCTTCTTCTTCTTCTTCTTCTTCTTCTTCTTCTCCTCCTCTTCTTCTCCTTCTTCTTCTCCTTCTTCTTCTCCTCCTCCTCCTCCTCCTCTTCTTTTTCCTTTTTTTGTTTCTTTCTCCTTCCTTCTTTGCTTCCTTCTCTATTTCTTTCTCTTTCTTTCTTTCTCCTTCTTTCTCTTTCTTTCTCTCTCTCTCTTTCTTTCTTTCTTTCTTTCTTTTTCTTTCTTTCCTTTCTTTCTTCTCTTTCTTCTTTTTTTCTTTCTTTCAACAGGATCTCACTCTGTTGCCCAGGCTGGAGTACAGAAGTGTGATCACTGCAGCCTTGACTTCCTAGGCTGAAGCAATCCTCCCCTTTCAGCCTCCCAAATCGCTAGGACCACAGGCATGTGCCACCACACCCAGTGTCGACATTTTTATTTTTTAATTTTTTGTAGAGACAAGGTCTCACTGCATTACCCATGCTGGTCTTGAACTCCTGGGCTCCAGCAGTCCTCCCACCTTAGCTTCCGAAAGTGCCAAGATTACAAGCATGAGCCACTGCTCTTTTTAACAACCAGATATCATGTGAACTATCAGAGTGAGACTACTGCTGGGAGAGCACCAAGCCATTCATGAGGGATCCACCCCAGTCCACCTCCAACATTGGAGGTCACATTTCAACATAAGATTTGGAGGGGACATATATTCAATTCATATCAGCATTTTACAAGTTCAAAAAATAAAATTAGGTCAATAAGAATGGGAGGGAAGAAAAAAATAACCTAAACTGAAAGGAAACTGAAACAAATGGACTTAACTTTAATTATTTTAAATGAATGCCATAATTATATTGAAGCGAATAAATAAAGAAATGACAGAAGAAATGAAGAGAGAAAGAAAGAAGGAAGGAAGGAAAGAAGGAAGGGAGGAGGGAAGAGGAGGGCAGGGGAGGGGAGGGGAGAAAGAAACCAATCCAAGTAGCTTATGAACTTTGGAACACAGTATTTAACCACACACCCCTAGTATTGAATAGCACTGGGTATTTGGGAAAGGGAGGGTGGGAGATGGGATAATTGTAAATGAATCCTGAACTATTTTAAATAGGTTGATTATAATGGTTTTTAAGCAATTCTGACACAATTTAAATGTATCATGCTATTTAGCAAATGGGTATATATGTTGATGTTGTTATCGAGGGTTCTTAAAGAAGGGAAATACAAATATGGAATCAGGGAAATAAAGAAAGATTCCTGTGAAAATGGACTAAAATTGGAGACATTGATGTGAGTTCTTGATTTCTAAAGTAAGTATATCTGTGTATACACATTTATATGTGTGTATGAATATGCCTTTGTGCATATAAAATTGTATATATGTTTACATTAATGTGTATAGATGTTCACATATTTCCTAACCTTGTTGGCTGAAAGCATCAAGAAGCAAAGATACCCTAGTAGCAATAAACACATCTAACACTAAAATCTTGGCCTCTAACGCCAATCCCTATTAAAAAGAACCAGGGGTCCTCAGAGACATGGCTGATTCAAGAGTTGGGACACTTAGGTACAAGACGAGAGCACTTTGTAAGACATTAAGAAATTGTTTAAAAGAGATCACAAGGATACAAGACCCAGATTGAAGAGGCTCCCACTGGCCAAACCTGGGACAACTTGAGCCCAAAATAATTTAAGTAATAAATTATAAATAATTGGAGAAAAGGAATTCATAAATTTCTGTCTATGATAAAGAGGTAAATATGTAGGAGTGAAGGGAGGGATTTCACTGGGGAATACAAAGGGCCAAGTGATAAATGTGAACAGAGTACTAGAGTTGGAAAAACAATTTCACAACCATCTTGGTAAAGATTAATTAGACAAGAATTACCCATTGATGCTAAATATAGGAGAAAACTTGAAAAGGGCGGGATACTTGCATGGTTTTAGAGCATCTCTCCACAAAATGATCAAAATTAACATAATGTATGGGGGACAGATGGACATTGCATTTCTCCAGATATGATACTCTGAGGAGAGACCACCACCCATGCAACATTTCTGCTGAGAATGCATAAATACAATCTCATCCCAAGGAAAGGGCAAACAAAAACCGAAGAAAAATCTAGTCAAAAAGTGGCGGGGCTGGGGGGAGTCTATTCTTCAAAATTGTCAATGTCATAACAAGACAAAGAAAAGCTGGAAAAATGGTTCCAGATTAAAGGAGGCTAAAGAGATATGACACCTAAATTTAATAACCAGATCATGTACTGAAGGGGGGGATGCTACAAAAGATATTATTGGCAAAACTCACAAAATTGAAATGTGAAAGGATTCAATAGAAATAATGCATCAATGGAAATGTATAAAGTTGATAACTGTACTATGGTTATATAAGAGAATATAACTATATATGCATTAGGATATGTACAATGAAACATTCAGGGATAAAAAGCCATGATGTGTGCAACTTACCTTCAAATGGCTCAGAAAAGTAAAAACCAGATAAATACATAGATTGATAGATAGATACATAGACAGACAGGTAGATAGATAGAGTTCATAAATGATAAAGCAAATGGGGTGAAATATTAACAAAAGGTGAATGTGGTTAAAGTGTACTACTTTTGGTTTTGCAATATTTTATAAATCTAAAATAATTTTTAAACTGTAAAAAACAATTGTCGTTTGTTATTTTAAATGTTTATAGCAGATGTCCTGCCAGTGGTGCATCTAGCAAATATGATGCACAAACTGTGGTATCCTAGGAAAGCAGCTCTTGAAAATAATGAGAAATTTTGAATTAAACTTTTTGTGCACTGAGACTTTAGTATTTACTCTTAAAGCCAGAATATCTTTGGGAGGAGAGGGGTGAAGGCTCGTGTAAAGAAGAGTCGCATAAAGGGTGCTAGGAATATAGCAAAACCCACATTTTTATTTCACTAAATTGAAATAGATTTCTCTCTCTCTACCACCTCAGATATTAAACAAAATACACAATGAGAAGTTGCATGTTTTAAAGTATTTCTTGAGCAAAATGTAATGATAAAAATGTATGTTCATACTAGAACATTAATCTCATTCTTCAATTAACTATTGCATTTTTCTTTCATCAACCTCTGACCTTTAAGGTGTTCCTGTTGTGTGTGTTTTTAATGCCTAACTTTTCTAGAAAATGTGCACAAGTCATAATGAGGCATAATTATATACAGTATACAATTTTCTTTGGCCTTTTTCAAGTGCTCATTTAGCTATCACTTCTTCCTATAGAATTTGTATAAGAAATACTTTTTAAAATGAAAGTCCTTTCTTCATTTTGGCATGAATTATATATTTAATAAGCATTTAATATAGGCAGGAAATTTAGCAAGGTATATATGGATATTAAATGAACACCGTTCACTATAGTAAGTCCTCCCTTATTTTCGAAGGATACATTCCAAGACTCCCAATGGATGCCTGAAATCTGGGATAGTATGAAATCCTATATCTAAACCATGTTTTTCCCTACACATACGTACCTATGATAAGGTTTAATTTGTAAATTAGGCACAGAGATTAACAACAACAATAAAATAGAACAATTACAACACTACACTGTAATAAAAGTTATTATACACTGTGGCTGTAACTTTCACAGTTTGTAACAGCAAAACTGGCATGGATTTCTTTTTCTTCCTTCACAATTTCATGGATAGAAGATTTGCTCTTACCATAGATTGCAGCAACCTAGACACACTATTTGTTTTCTTTCCTTATTGAGAACTTCCATCTTTTCGTTTAAAGGAAGCACTTTACAGCTTCTCTGTGGCATATCTGAATTGCCAGCATCACTACTCCTGCATTTTAGGTTCAAGGGTTACTTGAACTCAAGCACTGTGATATCAAGACAGTCGCTCTGATAACCAAGATGCTACTGGGTGACTAATGATGGGCAGCACCTATAGTGTGAAGACACTGGACAGAGAGAGGATTCATCTCCAGACAGGACAGGGAGGGACTGCAGGAGATGTCATTAAGCAACTCAGAACTGTATGCAATTTAAAATTTATAAATTGTTTATTTCTGGAATTTCCCATTTAATATTTTGGGACTGCAGGTAACTGAAACTGCATGCAAAAAGAGACTGTGGAGAAGGGAGGACTACTGTAAATCCTTATTTATCACAATTGCAAATGAGATAATTTCCGTATTATATAGAATGGATAGCACCAATCATAGAGTATTGTGAAGATTAAATTGAGTATGTAAAGCACTTAGTAGAGTGCTTGGCATATAGCAAAGCCCTCAAGGGATCATGATTTATTAGATTGATTTAAAAAATAATATCCAGAGTGTGTTTACTTATTTAGCCTGATTTCCTATAATTTACTCATCTACAACACTAAACAATAATTGGTAATCATATGGTGAAGCTGGACCATCAAGGATTAAATTTTGTTTAAAAATGTGTGAGTTGCCAGTAAGTCACAAATGAGTTAAATAATCACACCCTAAGGTTGCTAAGAATTGTCTGTTGTTCAATCATTCTGAATCAAACAGAATCTCTTTTGTCTTTAAAAAAAAAACTCTTTACTCACTAGAGCATTATTTCATTCCTTTAGAAAATGCCTCAACCTGTAAATGATTAGTAATTTAACTTACTAAAAAATATTTTAAAATATACTTTGCATGGGAAGACATCATTGGTAAATTAGAAAAGAATATTTGGAACTTAGAACACTGATAGAAGTGTTTAGGAAAGAGGCAAATGGTATATATGTAAAAATAGAATTGTTTCCTGAAAAGTTAAGGAGTTTTCACTTTATAAAACCTTGCTGTAAGCATTATTAGTTATTTGAGATCGGCAGGGATAAGAGCACAAATATGAAGAATGATTTGATTTTCACATGATTTTAATGACGAGATAAATTTCACCAACTTGCTTTCTATATAAAAAGACACTTGAAAATAAATGAAACATATTTGCAAGCAAACACACACACACACACAGAGGGAATTATTTGTTTTGAATTGCTGACTTAGTGTAAGTAACTTGATCAACTAATAGAACCAAACTAATTCTACAAACCTTAGAGTATTTTTTATAAACCAGTGGTTAGGGAATATTGGGATTTAAAAGAGGATCTTATGCATTTTTATGTTCCTAATTCCTTCAATCATTTTAAATCCTTGAATAAATTTCACGGAATAATATTTGTAATGGCCCATTGTTTATAGAGTTAGGTGTCTTTTAAAATGGCAGGTTACATTTAAGGACAAATAAATGTTTTAATAATTTCAGGATTGTTTCTCATTACATCATTTTTTTATGCATTTGTGTTAAATTAATAAAATCCATTATCATATGTCTTCATGGTATGGAAAAATTACCAAATCTACATCTGGTGATCCTAGTCAAACTTCCCCATATAAAATGACTAAAGAAGGGAGAAAGAGCAATGGTACAGTCTAAAACGTTGATGAACATGACAGGTTACAAGATATAGACACAAAAGGCTTTGGGTATATCTGGAAAACCTTGATGTTCCATTATCATATGACTCTGTAGTAAACAAGTTACCTCGACCACGTCATCAGGACTGGCTATTTTTCCAACATCACTTTGAGGCCAAGTTCTGTTGCATTTTACATTTGCTTTTTGAATTCCTTTTTTTCTGAAGAACACACCAGGAAGCTCAAGTTCTTTGTGCCTGTGGATTATCTGGGGCGGCACATAAATGCACAATGCGGTTGATTCTCTTGTTCTTTGGGAGCCCTCTCCCAGATTTAGGGGCACCTCATTTCAAGCAAGAGAATGCACGCCTCAGTAGCAGTGGTTCTTAAATATGATGTCACAAGGGGTTCGTAACCAATAATAGAATACCAAAATTTTGGAATACTTTTTTGAGTACTAATTAGATTGGCTTCGAAGTTACCCTTAGAGTAATGTCACTCCAATCTGTTGCATAAAGATACTCTGCTTGAGTAGGAGAGAAGGGGGCAGAGTATTCCACTGGAAATTATTTACTAATGTTTGGCAAAAGCTTGGAAGTGTCTCATTATCATCTCAGTATTTGTGTACCCCCAAAATTGATATGTTGAAACCTAATCCCCAATGTGATCGTATTAAGAGATGGAGTCTTTGGGAGGTGATTAAGTTGTGAAGTCTTCCTGAATGGGATTAGTGCTTTTATAAAAGGGGCCCAAGGGAGCTTGTTCATGGCCCCTTCCACCAGATGAGGATGCAGTAAGGTGCATCAATGAAACAAAGAGTGAGCCCTCCTCAGTCACTGAATCTACTGGCGCCTTGATCTTGAACTTCCAAGTCTCCAGAACTTTGAGCAATAAATTCTGTTGTTTATACAAAACACAGTCCAAGCAGTCTGGGCAGACTAAGACAGTCTTACACATATGAACACATTCCAAGTCCTGCATGTTGCAACGGAAAAGAGACAAAAAAGTTGCTTTATGCAGTTGATGATTTACTTCAAAATGCAAGGACAAATAAGCTCTGCATAATTTCTGCTTTGGTGAGAACCCATTAATCAAGGGCCAGAATGGTCTTATGGCATTGGCCAAAATGCCTTTGCCAAAGAAACCATACTATGTGGGCCTGACCCACCCACGTCATTCTATTATTTTACTCTGGAAATGAAAGTATGTGGCAACTCTCAAACTGAAGGGCCATTGTTGTATAGAAGGTATGTGGTTGCTTTTTAAAAAGAAGTGGCTAAAAGGTTTCCTTGAATGTTCCCTTCCCAGACGTGTGGCATTAGAAGGTGGCCGTGCTATCAAAGGTGAATTTAAGAAAGAAAAGGACTATTCTTTTTGAATATCTTCTTTTTAATTAGAGTGTCCACCTATGGCCACACCAGAATTTGTGGTGAATACTTAATTCCTTGGTAAATTCAGCAGTTGGGAAGTGAAGGTGGACTGTATACAATATTTTGATCATGGTTTTGCCTTTGAGTTGAAAAATGAATTTGAAAAAAACTGACTGTGAAATGGCCTGAATTTAATTCCTTGGACTGCTTTAGAGAAACATTTAAAGAAAGAATTCCAGTTTATTGGTGCATGGAAGTGAGTTTAAGTTGTGTCAGTTTTTCTGATGGTTTTTATTGAACTAATTACTTAGTCTGTAATTGACTAACCCTCTAAATCAATCAAAGCCAGGCAGTAATAGTGAAGTAAATTTAAATCCTTAAACAAACTGTGGATGTGAAATAATCTTTAAGTGCACTTTATTTTTTAAGGTAATATGAAACAAGTTAAGAATGCAATAAAATCTAGGCAGTAAAAAGAAAAAAAAACACAACTATTGCAGGTGTTTATGTATTACATTGAATTTGCAAATGGAAATCTATCCTAAGAAAATGTGTCATAATTTAGAATATCATAGACCAGGGATCACACAACTTTCTGTAATAATCCAGATAGTAAATGTTTTAGGTTTTGCAGGCCATATGGCTTTTGTTGCAGCTACATAACTTTGTATAGTGTCAAAGCATCCATGGACAATATGGAAACAAATGTGCGTGGATGTGTTCTAATAAAACTTTATACATGGACACCAACATTTAAATTTCATAGGATTTTCACATGTCATGAAGTATTCTTTTGTTTTTTTAACTACTTAAAAATGTAAAAATTGTTCGAAGCTAACAGGTCAAACCAGAACAGGCAGTGGGCTGAATTTGGCCCATGCGCCACAGTCTGTTGACCCTTGCCTTAGATGGATGAAGCATGCGCTGAAAGAGTAAGTTGTAAACTTTAAAACATATCAGGAATGTCAGTTATTCAATCAATCTTCATTAAAGAGTGGCTTTGAATGCAAAGTCACCTATGTATTTACTTGACAAAAAAAGTTTACCCTGAGTTTAATAATGAGAAAACAACTAGACCCATCAAGATTGTTGATCATTCTGCAAAACTGGCCTGGACTCTTCAGAACTGTCAATGTTATAAAAGCCCGAAGGAAAACAGAACAAAAGCACAGGGAAACTATTCAAGATTTAAAAACAAAAAAAGACTTAGAAACTAAAAGCAGTATGTGATCTTTGTCTGAATCCTGGATTAAAACAAAAACAACTGGAAGAGGACATAATTTGGGTATTTAAAGAAATATGAATATAAACTATCAGATATTATTGTGTTAATATTATTTTTTTTTGAGACAAAGTTTCACTCTTCTTGGCCAGGCTGGAGTGCAGTGGTGCAATCTCAGTTCACTGCAACCTCTGCCTCCCGGCTTCAAGCGATTCTCCTGCCTCAGCCTCCCAAGTAGCTGGGACTACAGCTACCGTGCCTGGCTAATTTTTGTATTTTTAGTAGAGACGGGGTTTCACCATGTTGGCCAGGCTGATCTCCAATTCCTGACCTCAGGTGATCCACACGCCTCGGCCTCCCAAAGTGCTGGGATTACAGGCATGAGCCACCATGCCCAGTCAATGTTACATTTCTTGAGTGGGAAGATGGTATTGTAGACTTGTAGAAGAATGCCCATGTTCTCAGTTAATACATGCTGAAGTATTTGCAGATGAAGTATCATACTCTACAATTTAATTTCAAATGATTTAATCATACAAAAAAAGTGTGTGTATACAGAGAGATGAAGTAAATATGGTGAAATATTAACAATAAATGAACCTGAGTGATGAGTACCAAGTATCTTTGTTCTACTCTCGACTTTTACATAGGTCTGAAGTTTTTCAAAATGAAAATTGAAAAAAGAAAATGTAGAAAAAATATAGCAGTAAATTTAGTTGGTTCAATTTATATTTAAAATATAAGAATTATATGACATTTGAAAAGTTAGTTTTTCTTTAAAATTCTAAAAATTTTCAACTTCTTTTAGAAGCTAAATCAAACTGACTTGTAAGAAAAACCTGGATCATTTCATTGTTTGATATTTTCATCTAGTTTGTTCCTAGGAATTATAGAATGGGTAAAACCTAGTCCGGATGAACCAAACACAACAATATCATCAAACTCAGGTTTCCAGAAGCCCTAAATTTAGATTGTTCTGTTGTTGTATAAGATGCATATTTATTCAGTGACCAGAAATCTAAAAAATATTTTTCCTTCTGTAATTAAAACCACTTTACTTTTTCTGGTAGTCAGATCCAGATGATTTTATATACTGTTTTGCTCACTAGATTTTCTTAAATGCAGAGAAACTTTATCAGAAACAAAGTAAATGAGGTCATCATTTAATTTAGAGAAAAGTCATAATCACTCTATTCAAGGACGCAAAAGGCACTTTCAGAAGAAAACCTGTAAACCTTTGGAGACAGATACCATGTGTTAGTTGCCTTTATATACCTAATGCCAAACATAGTGCCTCACATAGGTAGCCATTTAATAAACGTTCACTGAATGGCTGAATAAATGAATAAACGGAGGGAGTGCCCTACTCTATAAGGAAACAGGTTTGGTTTGTATTTGATATAAGGAGAAGATTCAAGATGACTTAGGCACTGGACTGGGCCACTGAAGGAAGTCATGGATTCTTATTTATTTATTGGTTGAAATTTACAATAATAGAATAAACATATCTTAAATATATTTCTAGAGAAAACTTAGCACTTAAATATTCAGATTCTTTTCTACATGTATGATGATAAAGACAGTTCCCTAATTTCAAGAATTCTGTCTGTTAACATTCAGTCAGGTTGGAATGGATCTGAAAACCATGACATATGAAGGGCAGTTGAGGGAAGACTGGTTGGGAGATGATGAGTAGCTGGCCTCGATTATCTCCAGGGTTGCCATGAGTAAAGATACTCCGGGCTGCTCCATAAGACAGAACTAGGACCAGTGAGCAAAATTAAATGTAGGGTAGTGGGGTACTAGGCAGATTTTAGCAACCTAAGAAATAACTTTCTAACAAAGAGATATGCCCAACAGTGGAACAGTTTGCCTTAACAGACAATGAACCACTATCGCTGGAAGTGTGTAGGCAGAGTTGGTGTGATCGTTTTCTAAGGGTAATTGGGGAGGTAGTGCCTACATGGGGTGGGAGATTGAGGCTATTTTTCCTCTTCCAACCTGAAAAGGCATTGTTCAACAAACCTGAAAGTCATTCTACAAATTTAGTGTTAATACTAAGCAGATAATTAACAAATACTTTCAATACTGCACAGTCTTCCATGAGCATGTAACAAGTAGGTAGAACATCATTGTCAGTTTGTTCTTTGAATATTTTACCAGTAGATGTAGACTTGACATTAGTTACTACCCAAAGAAAATTAACGTTGTCTCAGTATGTAAAATAATACCATATCCAAAATAATACCATATCCCAACAGAGGTCTAGAATGCCCCTAGGAATTTCAAAGACTCTAGGATTTGTTCTTTCTCTACATCCTGGGCTGCTCTACTTGTGTACTCTGTTATCGCAAACTTAGCTTATTTTCTCCAGCTGCCCCCTGACTAGACAATTATCTCTAATGTCTTTCCCCTAAATCTTATTGAACACTGCAACTAGATGTCTGGCTAAAACCCCTTTTGAACAAATTACTACCTATTAAAAAGCCTAAAATAATTTATCCATTTAGAAATATGTATGAAAAAGACTAGAAGGGGCATAAATATACAAATAGTTATTAAAGTGGTAGAATTACAGATAAGCATTGTTTAAATATTCTTGGTGTGGCACTAATGATAAATAAAATCAGGTGCAAAACAGCCTCTACAAGTGTCCTTATTACCTAGCATTTTACATACAAAAGCTCCAAGGTACCGTTTTAAAAGACCTTTCATTAAGTCCTCCTAATTTAATTTTTCTCCTCTTACCCCTGCAATAAAGTTTCATGCATATTCCACTAACTTTCCACTCTCTCCAAGCCCTTTTTCTTCCTCCTTGTCCCCACTGCTGCTTCTCTCATTGTGCCTCTATACCTAATGCCAAACATAGTGCCTTAATTTCAAGAATTAAATACATTTCAAATACATTTGCTCTCTTCCTCAGCTCTGCAACAAACACTTCATGTCATTTGTGTGTTCACTTGTCCCTAATGTAGGAGAGCCTTCTGCGGGCAGGGCTTTGACTGTTTGTTCCACATTGCATCTTCTGGATCTAGAATAGTGCCTTGCAGATAAAAAGTGTTTCTGAACTATCTGTTAAATAAATGATTGTCATTCCTGTGACTACATGAACCCACAACATGCTTTACGTTTTTGAAATTTGATACATATTATCTATTGTGATTTTATATTGCATTGTACCCTTTTCTAGTTGTGTCCATGTTTTAGTGTCAAAATAAAGGGACAGATGTCACCATGTCACCTAATTTAATCCTTTAATTCAGTAAATTTTTATTGAATACCTACTGTGTCAGGCACTTAAGTAGGTGTTATGATATAAATTTAAAACTGCATTTAACAGGAGTCAGTAAAGGCCAGATGGAATATATATTTGTCAATTTCTTTTACACATATAAATATACCTGAAATCTATAAATAATAGTCAAATTTTCTATACTTTTCTACCAGTTTTCTATCAAACTCATTCAAAATAAATATTTAAAATAAATTAAGACATACAAGGTATCCTGAAATCCAACACCAAATCATTAATGATAAGTAGAAATAAAAAATCTAGTATAAATTTTTATTGGTTTAGGGGAACTGACATTTAATCATTTGCTGTTCCAAGATCCTTATAGTGACCAGAAAGATTTTGAAAACTGAAGGCTTTATGTCTAGTCTCTAGTTTAGGTAATGTTAAGCCTCTTAAGCAATATGAATATGTTTGGAAGCTGCTACATGCTATGCTTTTTCAGAACCAGATGCAACAATTTGGTAAAGAACATAGTAGAAGAGATCACTAATTTTCCTTTTCCCCCAATAGTCTGTGTTTATTATGCCAATTTTAATTACCATGCAATCTAATGGACTTAAGGCTTATATTTTCCACATCACTAGACATCACAAACATGAAAGCATTTTATACTGTCATTATACATCAATGTTTGCACTTGGTTATACATATATACAGAAATTATTCACACATCTTAACCTTGCTATTTCCTCCTTTCAAACCAACATAATTTTACCGTGAAAGCAGCTTTTTAATAAATGGTATAAGAAATACAGCAAGGCACACTTTTTTAAAAAACTTTTTTCTCATTACCACCTCAAGAAGCATAAAAAATGAAAATGTTGTACATAATTCAATAGTAGAATGTCACCAGTTTATAATATACAACATCATATGGTTGTTTCTTGAAATGCTGCATAGATTATTTTTTTAAATGAAATAAATAAAATGGCGCTTTTAATAGTTGCTTAATTTTGAAAGAAGGACCAGTGTTTCTTCTCTATGCTGCAATCAATTCAAATGTTAGCTTTTTAGGTAAAACTCTTTCAATAAACACAGTCATCATACCATTTTAAAAAATCCAGATTGAAACATGAAATTGGTCAAGTACTGGTGGGGGGTCATTCTAGACAGGAGAATTTAATGGACCACCAGTTGGTGAACTGCAGAACTTTAAAGAGCGGAAGGGAGGGGAGGAGGCAAACAGAAAAGTCTAGCTGGAGAGAGAGGGGTGGTAGAGGTAGCTTGGGACAGGAATCCATGGGAGAACAAGCAGCTTTGCTGAACTTCAAAGACGATCACCTAAAGAGAACCAGCGCACACATTCAGATCACAAGGCTCGTGTGGAGAAAACACATTTGGAAGGAAGATTCATCTTGGGAGAAGTCAATGTAATAAACGGCAGTGACAAACGTGATGGAACCAGAGACCAGCCCAGGGCGGGAGGATGAGGCCACCCCTGAGTTGCAGCCAGGCGTATCTACAAGAAACAAAAAAGTGACAAGAAAAGGTTTCAGAAATGTATTTTTCATTAGCAAAACCAAGCTCTTTGAGGAACCATTGAAGGCTGCAATTGTGGGACTACTTGCTAATGTTCTGAAATAAAAAGATACATAAAATATAAATAATTTTAATAGCCCAAGCTTCACATTACTGACAAAAAAAAGTCTCAGTGTAGATGTGAAAAATACATTGATTTTTTTTAAAAAAGATGTGGTTTCAAAGAAAACAAGAAAAATCATCAAGTTTGACCTTTTCTCTGGATCTCATCCACTCTTTTGCCTGTGAACTCAGTTTGGAACATCAAAATAGCTTCAAACCAATATGAAAATGTGAGGCCGCTGATGCCAAGTGGTGCGGCAAAGTATTTACAATGTACAATGATTCCATAGACTGGGAACTGATAGGCTCTCAGGCTTAACCCTTCCTGCAGTGATTTTATGTATGATATCGAACAATTCCACTATTGCATAGTGGTGAAAGATTCATAACATTGTGATTATCCGAAGTGTTTCAGCCTAAAAAAAGATATAACTGGGGCTTCTAGCTCAAATAGTAATGCATTTCATTTAAGGTACATACAGCATTGTGGAAACGAGATGGATTCAATTATATTTGTACATCTCATGGCTATGATATAAATTTGTTCCAAACTCGATCCATTCTGCTTGTTTCTAAATGGCTAAAAGCAACTGGTCAAATGTGAGGAACACCTAAATATCAAGTTTAGGCAATGCAGGATGCAATTATTGCAAGTCCCCTGACCAGCTCTCAAAGAAAGCAGGCTTTTGCTTGTATGGGCTTAAACTGAGTTCTGATGTCTCATATCAGGTTGTTTGACTGTTCCTCAAGAACGAAATATTCTCTTTGTCTTACTCTCTGTTTTTCTACAGTCTTTCAACTTGTGTTAAGAGCCAGAAAAACCTTAACAAAAAGTCGTTTGACTGGAGCCACGGGGAGTTGGGGAAAGACGAAAAATTAGATAAAGAACAGGGGTAGACAGAAACAGATGGGATGAAATTTGGTATAGTAAAATAATGCAGTAACATAAGAAAGCCTGGTGCATTGTTCAAATGCTAAGGACATGACTCATTTGAAATCTGGCCACAGAGTAGGGAATCCTTAGG
This sequence comes from Macaca fascicularis, assembly GCF_037993035.2. NCBI lineage: Eukaryota > Metazoa > Chordata > Mammalia > Primates > Cercopithecidae > Macaca > Macaca fascicularis. The sequence goes on along the minus strand of NC_088381.1, from coordinate 100,644,840 downwards.
TGAGGCAAATCTGGTCTTACTAAATGCTGGCATTTAAATTCTCTCTGGATAATCAATTCTTTCAACTTGGCCCACTTGGAAATGGGCAGGCCAAATTGGCTGAGGCACAGATCTGGGGGAGGGGTGTGTGTGTGTGTGTGTGTGTGTGTGTGTGTGTGTGTGTGTGTGATAGGTGACAGGTGATGCACAATAACATCTTTGTTATTTAGCATAGCAGGGCTATTCAGAAGTGCCAGATAATTTAAAGACACTTCACATCCAGCAAAACCTTGGTTTATTAAAGTGATTTTAAAGGTAAGTTTGATAAGATTATACCTGTATTGTCTAGTGAAAAATTCACACACAATTACCAAAGGTAGTTTCTTAAACCTGGTTGACCAGCTTTGGAAAATATTAAGCATTTAATGTCAATCCAATGAACAGAATGGGAATTGTGCTGTGTACATGAGAAACAAGTGTTCTTACAGCTTTCTCAGTTTGTAAAATCTGAGCAGCAGCATTTAAAACTCTTTATGTGTGTACTTGAGCATGTACAAATACAAGTAATTGCCTAAAATGTAAAATCTACTGGCCACCAACTATCACATTTACAGACCAATGAAGTAGGAAAGGTAATAAAGCTAAAAAGTTCTAAAGGAAATATCTGCACTGTAAGTAAATACACCTCCTCACCCCACCCCCCAAAACACCACACTCTTACACATACACATAGTAAAACAAAACTCCAAATCACTAGAGCAGACCAAAAGGAAAAGGAAAAGCACACATTGGCCGCATATGATGAGTTAAATTTTTATACCATGGGATTTATCCAGCCTGAAGTTTAGGGTTAAACCATTCATCAAAGATCAGAGGCTTATGATGAGGATTATGAAGAAATAACTGTCAGAATACAGCAAAAAGATTAGTGCAAAGTACATCTCTTAGGCAGGTCCTAGGAGGCACTACAGACATACATTATGTGCTTCCTCCAAATTAGGCAGAAAGATCTGGATCTTTCCAGTTACCTTTCCTTTGATGTGATCTGCTGTAACTGACCTCTCTATTTTTATAGAAACATGACACATAAATGAAAATAGTGAAAAGCACAGCAGTATGCCTGGAAATCAGTGCAAATGCATACTGTTAGATCATGTTAAAACTTCTCAAGCAGTTTCAGTGGGTTTTTAATTGGAACACAGTAAATAAAAAACCTTTGAAAATCTGAAAAACATTTTTTGTTACTGATGCAAACTCTATCTGCTATTCTAAGTTATATCTCTTCTGGATGGCATTATAATCATTTCATCATCTGAAAACTTAGTTCTGGAAAAAAAAAAAACAGCAAAAGGAATTTGGTGAATTTTACTGTCCTGATAAAAAGAGCATGACAACGGATGGTTTTCAAATGACTTTAAAAAGCACAGCTTTTTCTTTTTCTTTTTCTGAACTTGTAGAAAGAACAATGACAACAATTAGACTCTTGTAGACATGAAACCTCATATTTATCAAACAATTTTACTATGTATTCTTGACATTAAATACTAAAGGCATATCAACATTTTGAGATTAAATAACTTGTCCTGGTTGATAGTATTTTAACAATTATGTGACTATTTATACTCAGTTATCCAGTGCTAACGTCTGGTAAAAAATTCAGGCGTCCAGATGTTTTGTCCACATGATACTGAAAAAAAAAATCCTGAATAGGACCAGTAAATATGGCTATTTAAATAGCTCTAGGCCTATAACAAGTCACTTGGGGGCGATGTGAGTTCTGCGGAAGTAAAATCTGGCTGTTTCTCCCTTTGCCCGAGATAAGGCCAGGCATCAACGGGGCTTAACAAAAAATATTGCTGACTGGCAGGCGGGCTGGCTGCTAGTTTTACACTGTCCCTGCTTGTAAAATGTGAGGGTTACAGAGATCCATCAGCACATTCACTTCCTCCAAGTCTAAAGATGGAGCTGCTCATCATTTACATTTCATTTCAATTCTATGTAAGAGAGAGAAGAAATTCCCAGAGGATCAAAAAAGGGAGAGTGCATCGCAAAGGCTTCTCTAGTGCCAGAGCTTCTGGAGCTCCAGATCTCAGCATGACTGGTGACTTGAGGGTCACAGTCACATGATGTCATGCTCAGAGTGGTGTTGCTTTCAAGCCTTTATCCCCTTTCAGAAAACAAAATCAGCCAGGCTCTACCAGCCCTTCTGTGGAGGTTGGCAGAGCCAGCAGTACAATCGGTTCTAATAGAACTTGTTTTGAAGCAGCTTATGGAATTGCAGTTACTCTCCCTTAATGGTCAGTTTTACTGCATACTGATGGAGAATGTGATTATAGGGTGGACATGTTTCACAGAAAATACATTCTCTCTCTCCTACTTTTGTTCTCACTTGCAGCCAATTGTAAATAGAGTCTGAAACACAGAAAATTAGTTGAGCTATATTAGTAAGTGGGAGGCCGTCCTTCAATTTTGCATACTGAGTTTATTTTTAGGGTATATATGGTATAGATGCCCCCCTTAGTCCCCATTTCAAGCAGCTCTACACAGAATCACACATTTTAATAAGCTTAGGGCACAGGTGTTGCAGGAAAAAAATAATGATGTTTGCCATTCATCTTTCAAATTAAATAATGTGTTTTTAAATAGTAACTTTTTTCATAATACATTATGGGAACAACATTTATCTGTCACATTTTAAAAGATGTATTTGTAATAAATGTAAATTACTTTTAGAAAATCAGTAATTAGGCTCATCAAAAAATAAACAATCTGCCACAAAAAAGATAATCTTTAGCATAGTTAAGTATAATAACTGTTATTTGAATAAGTTAACAAATTAGGGCAGATTGCTTCTGTAATTCATTTCCTATAGCACGAGTTTAGGTGACGGCATTAAGCTTCTGGAGTGGGGGGTGGAGGTGGCATTAGGTACCTCATACTTGGGTGAAATATGACTCTCACATTTGAAAGCTCAAATTTTCTTCTTTAAACTTGATTGAGAAAGCATATTCATCACTGGGGCTTAGAAATGGGAAATAACAGAATCTTTGTGTCACTTTTAGAGACACATCATCATCCTGGAATTATCGATCAATAGCTGTCTTATTAAATATGAAGAGTGGAATGACTTTCTTAAAAAATTTGATGAAAATCAGCCTGTCACCTTCAGGCAAAATTCAAAAATTCTGTTTTTATGAAAACGCCATTAACTTGTCATGTATTCTTTCTGCATTTGCTTTCTGCGCCTGTTCTCAATCTGTGTGTGGATAAATAAGAGCCTCTTCTTTAACACCAACTTTCCCCTCCTGTTTGAATCCTTAGACGTGGCCATGATTAGGAGTTGTGACAGCACAGTCTTCCACTGGGGAAGCAAATATGATGATAGTTACATTAGACAGAAGCATAAAAGGAAGGGCCAAATCAGGAGATGCAGCCTTTAGCCTAATAATTGTTCATCTCCCAGCACTGAAGAGAACGGACAGCTCTCTGTGCAAGAAGCTGAAGTGGAGGGTATTGTTACTGTGCGTGCATTTTGATCATGGAGTATAATTGTGATTTGGATAACCTTTTCATTCTCCCTCAATGGAAGAATTTGAGGCCTTAAATTGTTCAACTACTTCCTCAAATTTTGTATTCTTGCCAGAATGATGTAACAAAGATAATGTCACTAAGAATGTCAATTTTCCCTGGGTTTTTTTTTGTTTGTTTGCTTGTTTTTTCTTTTGCTTCACAGTTACTTTCATTGTTGGGAGCATTTCTTCTATCTAAATGTCTTATTTAGATAACTGTCTGCCATAATTGGTCATTCTGACTAGCCTTTTCTCTTACCATGGTTTTGCTGACCTGAACTCAATATTTTAAATACATATATGGCACAAGGACTATACGTACCTTTCAGTGAGATGATTTTCATGCTTGGGGAGGGGGTACATTCTACCTATGCATATTTCTATGTCGTTCTTCATGAAGGTTTAGAAGATTTTCTTCACAGGTTATAGTTTTGGGGCTGGGATGCAATGCAGCCTTGTCTGTTGGCTGATTCGCCTTCAAGGAGAGGTCTTGAACTTTAGATTTGGCTGAAGCAGCGTTATGTTCTTCTGGCATTCCAGATTCACCTGGTTTTTCTGAACTTTCCTTTTCACTGTCAAGCTTTGAAGGAGTAAACTCTAAGTTTTCTGCACAGCCATTGGAAGTTTGGGGCAAACCATTCACTTCCTTTCCAGCCTCAGCTCTTTCCTGAGAGGAAGGACTTGAAAGAGCCACTGTATCTGCATCATCAGCTACAAGAGAACTATCACCGAACTCAGAAGAACATGCTGTTACTTGTAGTGGCACTGCAGCTTCGCTGGGAACTGCAGATTCATTTGGGGGAGCACTAGAGAAACAAGGCTCCTCTCCATCAGAGTCACCCTCAACACAGGCCTCAAAGAAGCATTCAATGTCTTCCTTGTCATCTAAGCCCGAGTCAGTAGGGTCTAGCGGCAATGGAGTGCTGCTTTTCTCTTCTATGTAATTGGTGACCTCCCCACAATCACTGTCATGAGATGAGAGAGATAAGTATGAATAAAAGTCTCCTTTTCTCAGCTGGATGGGCCGGTGAGAATGCTCCAACACTTTCTCCTTGATTTGAGTTAATGAAGTAGGAGCAGCCACTTCGTTTTCAGGTTGAGATTTACTTTTTAGGGCTGTTGAAGCCATGTCAATGATTTCCTTAACAAAGTTGTGTACTGAACAATCTTCGGCATCTTTTTGATGGAAAACATCTGGCTCACAGTTGCAACAGGAAATGTCGCTGATAGAAGCATTTTCCTCTGTTCCGTTTTCTTCAAGTGCTAGGCAACAACCAGCAGATTTTCCAGCCATACTCGGTGTTTCATCAGATGATTTCGGCGGATCAGAGTCTTGTCTGCTGTTAACCCTGGTTTCTAAAGCCAGTTCTGAGAATGACTTCTCAGTGGGGGTAGAAGCAGTGCTTTGATTTTCAAAATGGTGGTGACTTGGACATTTCTTTGGAAGATGTCTAACATCTTGGGAAACAAATTTCTTGCCAGCAGTATTTGAATCATCTAAACTATCCATAAGTGCTTTACACTTACAATGCTCACTCTCTGAAATCTCCTTCCCATTTGAACCAAGATTTTCTGACACCTTTGAAGTCCCATTCAGTTTGTCCTTTTGCCTTTCTGGAATACCTTCAATATTGCCATTTTCCATGTCAGCCACATATGGATCTTTATTAACTTTGAAAATAGTTTTCTTATTTTCACCCTTTGTCCCTAACTCATGGGTATGAGATGAATTCCTACCGTTTCCATTATTTTCAGAGACATGTTTTACAGAGCCATTTAGAAGGGCCTCAATATTCAGAGTATCAGAGGGATTGGTCATCTCACTGCTACTCACATCTTTACTGCCCTTCATCTCATCACTGACATTGCACCTTTTCTTCTCTCTTGTCAAAGACAATTTTGGCCTAATCCATGTCTGTAATTCATTCTTTATATAGTCTAGCCCTGACATCAAGTTGCAGTCTTCATAAATTTCATCATCTGTTGCAATACTGGAGTCGTCATCCTCATCTTTGATGCACAGCTCTTCTTCAGTCAAGGTAAGGGTAGAGCTGGAGAGCAGGTCACTGTCATCTTCATCATCAGTGCAAGCAGAGGTGCAAGAGACATTAACAATCATGCTGACATTGACATCGCTTTCATCAGCCACTGAACGAGTCAGACGCTTCCTGAATGATGCATTCGATTCCGGGATCTTGTTCTTGTGTAACACAATATCCTCTGAGCAAAGAGAGAGCTCGTCACTGCTGCTAAGTTCTGTTAGAGATGCCGCTGAGTCTTCATTGATAGAAGATGCTATGTCCAATGACATCTGGCCAGTAAAAGACATCTTTTGGGAAGTGCTTTGAAGAGTGATATCAGAAACACTTCGCTTTATCTTTTGCTCTGAGGGGCTCTGGATATTCTCCAAACGATTCAGGAGATCTAATGTTCTTTTACTTAGTTCACCAACTGAGCCACTGCTCACGCTTATATCCCCAGAGCTGTGACAGCTAAAAAGATCTTCATTGCTTTTATAGGATGTCAACCAACTTTCTAAAGAAGTACTTCGCTGGAGGCTGTCACTGCCATTTTTAAAGATGCCCAATCCAAATAGATCACCCCCTGGAGAAAGGGACTCAATAGATGAACTACGCGATAAAAGGGAGAGCTGTTTGGCATTCTGCATGCCAGTGAATGTCTTTTCTATATTGCCACTTTTATATGAAATGCGATCCATTTCATGAGATGCACTTGCCAAAATCCTTTCATGGGGAGGTACATCTGGTTGTAACTCTGTAGTCTGATGTTTAGATTTGCATGATTTTTTATCAAAATAAAAACCACGAAGCAGGGGATCCTCCACATGTGTTTTTTCGCTTTGTGACTGTTTCATTATCATTGGTAATTTGAGTTTTGAGCCTTGGAGGTATGAGTAATCATAAAATGTAAACACATCATGTTTTCCTTGTAATTCTTCTCCCAAACAATCAGGCGTATGTTTGGTAACACTGTTTAAATCTCCAACTTTTCCATTTACACAACCCACTGGTGAAATGGACGACTGAGAGCTATTTGGAAGCTTAATGCATTCCCCCTCATCTTTAAATTTTTGCTTTAACACATTAACTGCATCTCCCATTTGTGGGTCCAGATGTTCAGTTTCAAGGTTACTTGGGGACCCATCCACTGCATTGAGCAAGCACATTTCAGAGTTGGTAGTGGTTTCTGTGTCTCCTTCACTGACAATTCCACTCTCACTGCCTGAATTCTGGCTCATGTCTCCTCCATGACATGCGCAGGGCTTTACCAAATTGGAACTGCCTAGAAGATCTGGCAAAGATTTGGTAGATGAAAATGAAGAGTCTTTACTGAGACTCTTAGTTAAAACATTAGGCTGTGTCATGCCAGTGACCTTTGGATTGTTTTTCAGAAATGGCATGTGGTTGTCTTCATAGAGTTCAACATTGTGGAGGCTGTACACCTGGTAAATATGTGGACTGGAGGGGGCAGTAATATTTGAGGCATACTGAGATCCCCCATGGTTATCAGCCTCCTCGTCATAACCAGGGTCCTCATTACTTGTCTCTCCAAGCTTCAAGGAAGGGATGACAGGTTGGGGTTCTTGATCAAGGTCATTTGATTCCTCATTCAGACTAATTAACTTGTTACTTATGTCCATTTCATCCCATTCCAGGGCATCCTCACTCATCCCGTTTAGGTCCATCAAGCCAGGATCAATCACATTCAAAGTCTCCTGTGTGAGAGAAAGAAAAAAAGAAACGAAAAGAATTAGGGAACACAAGCATGAAAATTTTATCCATTGAAAATCTCTTGGAAGACTCAGGAAAGAAAACTGCCCCAAGCATGGACTTGAAAGATAACCTAATTATCAGCTCTATTCCTCTCTGAAATAACACCCAAAATTTACTGAAATAGGCTTTTTGATCAATAGTAATTTGTTGAAAGCAACAACATAGACTAAAATGTATGATTATTATTGTCAAATTGTAATTTATGGAATTAGCCATTTCCTATTGATTTATCTACATTTTAAATCTTGGATACAGTGAAAACTATCAGGTGAATGAAGGTAAAAAGAGTACAGCCTATGACATCTCCTAAGGTACATTCACACTGATCCTATTTTAGTTCTGGAGTCCATAGTAGAATACTATCTGCAGCCACACATGGCAAACTCCTTCTTGCCTCTATTCATGGGTTCTCCATTTTAAGCAGCTTTTGCCTGGGGACTTAGAGTTGTAGCTACCATGTACAGCATTTTATGGGCCAGAGGCACATGACTGTGTACCCCTTCCTCTGTGTTTCTGTTCAGGGATCTGTCTTTTCAGATCGTGGTGCTGCTCCCAATCAGACATAAGATTAGCAACACTTGACTGTTTCCCTTACCTGTATCTTCCTAGACCCTGAATGCTCCAGGGCAATTTCTTAGTCAAAGTTCTCTCAGTCCCTTTCTTTTCCAGTCTCTCTCTGTGACAGAGATTTCACTTTGGTCCTTGTTAACTTGGCTCACTACTGTTAGTCCTGCCCCTATTTCTTATAGACAGGAACCTCTCACTCCAGCCCACACCAGCCCCAGAATAATTATGTGAAGACTTTCCTGACCACTCCAGGATGAAGTAGCCCAGATTCCCTTATGCTGCCCTCTGCCTGCCCAGTTGGGACCCTTGATGTTTCCTTGGACTTCTTGGCTCTGCATCTGTTTAGATAGAGCTTGACATATTCTGGGACAGAGTAGCTGACTGGACTCCTGGACTCTGTTCAAATTCCTTCACTGTCCTTACTTGCTCTCCAGCTGTTTGAATTCATGCTAGAGCCAAGAAAGATAAGATGTTTTATATATATATAAATATATACACAATGCAGGCCTTGATGGGCTCACCTACAGACAGAAACACAAACAGAACTTCTAAGTTCAGCTTATGCTTATGTAGGGTAGCCAAGCAGATGAGTATGGCACTAGAACTTGCAGACTGGTTGAAGGGCTGACTTTGCTGCTTACCATATGCATGACCTTGGGCAAGTTGCTTAACCTTTCTGAGCAACAGTCTCATTGCCCATAAAATGGGGATAGCATTATCAATTTTTTGAGATCATTCTGAGTATTAAATAAGCTAGTAATTGCGAAGTGCTGAGGAGGCAGGCAGTATTAGGTGGAGATATATATATATATATATATATATATATATTTTTTTTTTTTTTTTTGACAGTCTTGCTCTGTAGCTCAGGCTGGAGTGCAGTAGTGTAATCATGGCTCACTGCAGTCTCAACCTCCCAGGCTCAAACAATCCTTCCACCTTAGCCTCCCAAGTAGCTGAGACTACAGGTGTGTGCCACCACACCTGGCTAATTTTTATTTTTTGTAGAGACAGGGTGTGACTATGTTGCCCAGGCTGGTCTTGAACTCCTGGATTCAAGTGATCCTCCCACCTCGGCCTTCCAAAGTGTTGAGATTACAGGTGTGAGCCACCACATCCGGCCAGTAGCTATAATTCTTAATACATGCAGAATCGCTCTAGTGTGGTCTTGAGTCAATTCATAAAGGGTTTCCTCTGTCTGCTTCATTCTCTTCTTCACATCACACCTTCCAATTTGCTATTAAAACCACAAGGGATTCACGACATGGTAGAAAGAGACAGGTATCACACAGCATAACAGGCTAGCATATTTGTATTAACGTCAGACTTATTTTAACTGGTTGAAAAACAGCCCATGATGCTTTTATTCCTCAGTAGTGGGGGAAAAGCTTCACCTGCAGCACATTAGCAAAACTTTCCTAAGAAGCCCTCAATCCTTCCTGAAACTGATAGTTAAAGGGTACCACACAAACACATTAAGTATAAAATACCCATTCGCACTTTACTATACTGGGTATGTAAGAGATTATCTGTATAGCCTACTTAAGTTTAAGAGTCCAATTACAAGGTAAACATTAATTAAGGGATATTTTTAAATTTTCTAACAGAAATCTTTCCCACTGCCAATGTTACAGCAGTTAATCGAGTACCCAGCAATCATCATAGTGGCTTAGGTATGGAGTACATTCACTGTGATGAATTTTTATTAGAGTTTCTGTTTATTCTTTGCTTGCTGATAAAGGAAGTACTAATGACCAGTTAGTATGGCTAATAAATGTTAAAATCTTCAGCTGTAGGAACAATCAATCAGTCTGATCAAATAGTATATTAATTTCAAATACTATCTTGCCTGCCACTGTACTCTGAGAGTGATAATAAATAATTGAATCAGTCTTTCAAAGGAGCTCTTTTTGTAACTCTGTGGTTGACTTTAACATTTAGCAGCACAGATTTTCCACAAGGATCCCAAACCTAGGGGCTCACATGGAGAAGTGGGAATTGTGCCATCTGGATGGGCTGGGAGCTAAGCCCAAGTGACGCCTGCAACTCAGACTCATCTTCCATGACACAGTCGTTTTCTGACCAAATGCTGCCTTTATGGCTTTACGAATTCAAGCCTAAGAAACTATAAAGCTTATAGCAGCACCTAAAGGAAAAAATTCCTTTGCTCAATAAAGTATAGTTGGCCCTCCATATCCATGGCTTCCAAATTCACAAATTCAACCAACTGCAGATCAAATATATTTGTAAAAAAAAAATTTCAGTTACAGAAAGAAAAACTTAAATTTTCCCTGTGTCAAGTGATATACAGGCATTGTATGAACTACTATAAGTAATCTAGAGATGATTTAAAGTAAAGAGGATGACCATAGATTATACGCAAATAATAAACCATTTTATATCAGGGACGTGGGCATCTGAGGATTTTGGTATCTGTGTGTGTGTGGTGGGGAAGGAACACTGACAAATAGCTGTAGTTGGAGTCGAAAGTTTCCATAGGAAAAGATTAAACTTTTGGATGTAATATTGTTCTTTTCTCAACTCTCTCCTCTTATAAACCTCTTATATTTATTGTGATTTCTGAAATTTTTTTGTATGTCAATTCCAGGAAATATCTGACAGGATTCATTAGAAAATCATTCACTTTAGACTTTAAATTTTTTTCATATTAAAGAAGTGCTACTCACTCTGCCCTCACTCACTCCCTTCCTGTTGTGGATTAAATTCTGTCAATATTTTCAATAAAATCTCCATTTCCTCAGGATTTAACTTCAACCATAAAATATACCCCTGGGGCAAGAAAGTGGGAAAAGTTTCCAAGAAAGACATTAGAATATTTATATAACTAAAAAAGTTCTTTTGGAAAAAAAGATTTGCATATACAAAGATGTAACTGATGGGAAAATTATTTGGTTGAATGCTCTCTTTGATGATAGCCCAACATAACCAATAATGCTCAAGCTAATCAAACGTTTGTTTTTGTTGTTGTTGTTTTCCCAGAGGAACTATTTGGTACTTTTTTTTCAAAGGCACAATGTTTCTGTCTTTGCTATAGTGATAAATCTAAATGAATTTAGACAAAATCTAAGAGTATTTGAATGAGACCAAATGGATAGGAAGTAGTAAATGAGGTTCCAAAAGAGAGCCTGCAATTCCAGAAATAATTCTGAATTAATTCATGCAAGGGTCTTCTATTAATAAACTTGCTGCATGGGTACAGAATTTTGGCCCAAACCAAGGCATTATATAAATAATTACACACACACACACACTCACACACACACCTACCTATACAGATCTGCTCAAGAAACAAATGGAATTAAATAACGCTAGTTTATTTCATTATTTTTGTACTTAGAAGCATTTTATTTACATTAGCACAACATATACAGAGAAAGTAATAAAAGTAGCTGGAGAAATTATGATGATGACGACAAAAAAGAAGAAAGAACCAAGATTCCAACTGTGGCAGGTAATACACATCTCAATTAACACCTCCTGCATGTATATGGCTTTAATTGAGTTAGGACTCCCATGATTGCATTTCCAGGATTTTCTTAAAATTTTAGCTTAAATGGCGGTATTTAGCTAAAGAGTAAAGATAAAAGAACTTGACAGTCTACAAAACAATAACCTAATAAAGAACTGATATAGCTGCCTCTGGACACCTTTAATTTCCTTTAAAAACTTGTGTCTTTTGAAAGATTTCTTTCTAAAAAATCTCAAAAAGACTAGGATGAACTGAATGTTACAGTTAAACTTCTGGTACTCAGAATGCGCAGAACCATTAAGGAGGTCTTGTAATATGTGTCTCCCTGTTTATTCTAGATCCAGGAATTTATTGGGCAGCACCACATGCAAAAACCAGGAAGGAGAGATTTATCTGGAGAAAAGTAGGATACAACAATAACGAACACATAAAAGTGACAACAACATAAACAGCAGTAACTGTAATTGAATAAAGATGTATATATTTACCCCAGGGTGAAAAAGCAGAACACACAGGTTTGAGGGGGTGATGGAGAGGTGGAAGAAGATAACATATAGCTCCAGATAGATAAATCAATTTAAACTAGGGGAAATGCCAACGTTCATATATTTACTCTGCTTTTTTTGGTACCCCCCAACCCTGAACCTAAAACCAAAGTGTCTGAGCATTAGTTACATAATTATCTTCCTAAATTAGACTTAGGTAGAAATTTTATAAAAACAAAAACAAAAGCAGGGCAGGTACCGTGGCTCCTGCTTATAATTCCAGCACTTTGAGAGGCTGAGGCAGGAGGATCGCTTGAGCCCAGGAGTTTGAGACCAGTCTGGGAAACATAGTGAGACACTGTCTCAATGTAAAAATTTTTAAAAATTAGCCAGTCATGGTGGCATGTGCCTGTTGTCCTAGCTGCTCTGGAGGCTGAGGCAGAGGATTACTTGAGGCCAGGAGTTCAATGCTGCAGTGAGCCATGATCATGCCACTGCACACCGGCCTGGGCAATAGAGCAATACCCTGTCTCCAAACAAACAAACAAACCATATAAGAACAATGACAAACAGCTGCTTCTATCTCTGAAAATGGAAAGATAACTTTTAAGGGAACTCTGAGTTTGTAATACTCTGCCTCTTATTGAGCAGAGAATGGACTTAGAGTTAGCAAGAAAAAAATAGAGAAGAAAATAGAAATTAGGATAAAAAGAATAATGCTCCACGTTTATCAGCCATTTTGCAACTGGAGGAGGTACTCATACAGGTTTGGGTTTGAATCCTGGATCAGCCCTCCCATATGTTAGCTGTGTGATCCTGGACAAGTTATTTAACTTCTATATGCCTCAGTTCCATCATTTGTTTATCTGGGACAATTACAGTACATTGTATCTACCTTATAGATTGTTGGGAGCTTTAAATTACTAAAATGTATGTAAAGTCCTATGGGGAGAGCCTGGTACATAGTAGGGGTGCAATGACTGGCAGCTATCAGCATATATTCCCTCTGCTGAAGTGAGGAGAGGATAGTAAGGCTGAATCCTAAATAACTATAACAGTGTTTAAGACTGGAGGTTGGTTTACTAATCTCTTTGGTATGACCAAAGAGTCAATGAAAGAAACATTGATACTTTGGGAGGCCAAGGCGGGCGGATCACGAGGTTAGGAGATTGAGACCATCCTGGTTAACACCGTGAAATCCCATCTCTACTAAAATACAAAAAATTAGCCAGGCGCGGTGGCGGGCGCCTGTAGTCCCAGCTACTCAAGAGGCTGAGGCAGGAGAATGGTGTGAACTTGGGAGGTGGAGCTTGCAGTGAGCCAAGATTGCACCACTGCACTCCAGCCTGGGCGACAGAGCGAGACTCTGTCTCAAAAAAAAAAAAAAAAAAAAAAAAAGAAACACTGATTAGGCCCCTTACTCACCTCTACTGCACTATAAATGAGGTGATACATTTGTTTTTTCATATCCTAGCTGGACTTATCCCATAAAGATAACCAAATGAGAAAAGACACTTGCCCAGTCCTCAGCAAGGCATAGCTCAAGGACTTTCTATTTCCTGAAAATAACCTTTTTTTAAAAAAAGGCAAGTCCATTGTCTGTGAAATTCTATCACAACTGACACATTAGAGCAATCAAATCCTGCTCACTATCTATCAGATTGACAATAATGTTAAAGTAACTTGTCTCAGCTCAGAAAACGCTTTGAAAGTCTATCTCACACTAATGATCAAAAACTGTTCTAGTGAATGCTCTTTTTCAATAACAAAGCTGATCAGAAACTCAAAACAGACAAGTAAAATCCAAAGTCATCTCACAAATCTCACTAAAATGAGTACTGACATGGACACATTTCTTAGTCTTGACTACACAGATAATTCTGAAATAGTTGAAAATGAAAAATCCATTAGATGTTGTTTTAAAGTAAGTTTTATAACAGTAAAAATTGCCTTTGTTCTCAAAAGGGATCAGGGACAAAAGGGAGTCCAGTGATGGGAAGCAGGGTTTCTTTTCCTATAAATAAACTTCATGAGGACAGGGGCTCTGACTGTCCTGTCTCCACCAGAGCCCCAGTACTTAAAATAGTGCCTGGCATAAAGCAGGTTCTTAAAAAACGATTACTGATTGCCTAGGCATGGTGGCACATGCCTGTAGTCCCAGCTACTCGTAAGGCTGAGGTGGGAGGACTTCTTGAGCCCAGGAACTCAAAGCTGCAGTGAGCTATGATTGCACCACTGCATTCCAGCCTGGATGACACAGTGAGATCCTATCTCTAAAAAATAAAAAAGTAAGAAAGGAAAAATTTACTGAGTGATCTGGAGGAAAAAAGTAAAAAGACTTGCCTGTTGTCTCATGAACTGTTGAAGGGATCTGGGGATCTGGAGAAAGGTTATGAGGGTAAACTGTGCTGTGGCAAAATCACCTGGAAAATCCCTGACTTTCAAACTGGTGCAAACTCTGTTATAAAAGCTAATAGCCTCAAAAACATGTTTCATGAAAGAAGCCAGACATAATAAAGTCATATATTGTATGATTCCATTTATATAAAATATCCAGAATAGGTAAATCTGCAGAGATGAATGAGACTGGTAGTTGCCAGGGCCTAGGGGTGCAGAAGGAGGAATGGGATGCAACTGCTTTACAGGCCTGGGGTTTCCTTTTGGAGATAACGTTTGGAGGTAGAAGTGGTGGTTGCACAACATGGTGAATGTACTAAACACCACAGAACTGCTCACTTTAAAAAGATTAACTTTATGTGAATTAAGGGAAAGCCACTGAATAAACAAAAAAAATCATTTGTAACCTTAGAGAGGGCAGGTGCTAGAGGCCAGTGCATGAGGAAACAAGTACAGGATGTGCTAGAGAGTAGTCTGGAAAAGTCCAGGTTCTCTGGTAAAATTTGAATTGAAATTAGGAGTGTGGCCCTATCAGGTACTGTTCAACACCTTGTTTGTCCTAGCACCAGTCTTGGAAGGAGAACAGAAGCCGAGAAACCACAGAGGTCATAGAATGTACAGGAAACTTTTCAATTGTTCTAATACCTCTACCTCAAAGCACAGTAGCCCATCTCAATTCTCATAACAACCACCCCAGGCAAAAAAACAAAAAACAAAAAACAAAAAACCTATCACTTTTGAATTTGATTTTATATGTGAAGAATAAGTTGCAAAGACCTTGAATGTTCTATAAACAGGGTGATTGTGAAGTTGTAGGAAGGACTTCCAAGAAGAAAGAGCAATACAAAAAAAATAAGGGTTTCTTTTCTTCCTTTTCTTACTGTAACTTCAGTTTCCCTGGAGGGGCTGCCCATCTAAGTGCTATTTTGATTAAGAAACTATGGTATAATAAGAAATATATTTGGTCTTTGTCCCAGTTCTCTGGCACAGAGCCCCTAAAGCCCTTGGAATTTCCTAAGTGATAGAATACCTTTTGTTATTCATAATGGCCCCTTTTGATCATACTGAGTTTATGCTAATGAGAAAATTTAGGGCAGGGTCCTGAGATAGCCTCAGGTTGGGGGTGGTCACCAGAAAGACCAAGTGATTAGAGGGCTGGAACTTTCTGCTCCACCTAAGGACCTCTGGAAAAGGGAGGGGTAGGGCTAAAGATGAAAATTGTAACTACCCTTGAACAAAGAGATTTGATGAGCTTCTAGGTTGCAGAATACCTGGAGATGCTAGGTGGGTAGTGTACCTGGAGAAACGTGGAAGCTTTGCCCACCCCCTTACCCTGTGCATTTCTTTTACATGTGGCTTTTCCTGAGTTGTATCTTTAAATAAACTGATAAATGTAAGTAAAGTGTTTCCTTGAGCTCTTAGAGCAATTCTAGCAAGTTATGGTTAGAATAACCTAAGGAAGGGTTGTGGGTGTCAGGCCTCCGAATTTCCATTCCTTTCCTTTTCTGGTAGAGACAAAGGAGATGTGTTTTATCTGTGAACCCAAAACTCCGGCACCGGTCACGGACTCAGGAAGACAGTCTTTCCTTGGTGTTTAATCACGCGGGGACGCCTGCCTGATTATTCACCCACGTTTCAGAGGTGTCTGACCACACGGGGACGCCTGCCTTGGTCCTTCACCCTTAGCGGCAAGCACCGCTTTTCTGGGGGGCAAGCACCCCCCATCCCTTTTCTCCATGTCTCTACCCCTTCTCCACTTTCCTGGGGGACAAGCACCCCCCACCCCTTCTCTCCGTGTCTCTACCCTTCTCTTTAAACTTGCCTCCTTCACTATGGGCAACCTTCCACCCTCCATTCCTCCTTCTTCTTCCTTAGCCTGTGTTCTCAAGAACTTAAAACCTTTTCACTCTTGCATGACCTAAAACCTAAAAGCCTCATTTTCTTCTGCAATGTTGCTTGGCCCCAATACAAACTTGATAATGACTCTAAATGGCCAGAAAACAGCTTTTTCGATTTCTCCATCCTACAAGACCTAGATAATTCTTGTCATAAAATGGGCAAATGGTCTGAGGTCCCTGACGTCCAGGCACTTTTACACATTGGTCTCTCCCTAGTCTCTGTTCCTAATGCAACTCATCCCAAATCTTCCTTCTTTCCCTCCCGCCTGTCCCTTCAGTCCCAATCCCAAGCATCTCTGAGTCTTTTGAATCTTTCTTTTCTACGGACCCCTCTGACCTATCCCCTCCTCTCCAGGCTGCTCCTGGCCAGGCCAAGCTAGGTCCCAATTTGTCCTCAGCCTCCGCTCCCCAACCCTATAATCCTTTTGTCACCTTCCCTCCTCACACCGGGTCTGGTTTGGCTTACAGTTTCATTCCGTGACTAGCCCTCCCCGACCTGCCCAGCAATTCCCTCTTAAATAAAAGGTGGCTGGAGCTAAAGGCATAGTCAAGGTTAATGCTCCTTTTTCCTTTATCCGACCTCTCCCAAATCAGTTAGCGTTTAGACTCTTTTTCATCAAATATAAAAATCCAGCCCAGTCCACGGCCCGTCTGGCAACAACCCTTAGATGCTTTACCGCCCTAGACCCAGAAGGGCCAGAGGGCCGTCTTATTCTCAACATACATTTTATTACCCAATCCACTCCTGACATTAAATAAAACTCCAAAAATTAAATTCCGGCCCTCAAACCCCAAAACAGGACTTAATTAAACTCGCCTTCAATGTGTATAATAATAAGAGGAAAGGCAGCCAAGTAGCAATGTGTTTCTGAGTTGCAATTCCTTGCCTCCACTGTGAGACAAACCCCAGCTACATCTCCAGCGCACAAGAACTTCCAAATACCTGAACCGCAGCTGCCAGGGGTTCCTCCAGGACCTCCTCCCCCAGGAACTTGCTTCAAGTGCCAGAAATCTGGCCACTGGGCCAAGGACTGCCCACAGCCCGGGATTCCTCCCAAGCCGTGTCCCATCTGTGCAGGGACCCACTGGAAATCAGACTGCCCAGCTCACCCAGCAGCCACTCCTAGAGCCCCTAAAGCTCTAGCCCAAGGCTCTCTGACTGACTCCTTCCCAGATCTTCTCAGCTTAGCAGCTGAAGACTGATGCTGCCGATCATGTACCCCTTACCATCTCATTAAAACCTAATCACCCTTACCCTGCTCAACACCAATATCCCATTCCACAGCACGCTTTAAAAGGATTAAAGTCTGTTATCACTCACCTGTTACAGCATGGCCTTTTAAAGCCTATAAACTCTTCTTACAATTCCCTCATTTTACCTGTCCAAAAACCAGACAAGTCTTACAGGTTAGTTAAGGATGTGTGCCTTATCAACCAAATTGTTTTTGCCTATCCACCCCATGGTGCCAAACCCATATACTCTCCTATCCTCAATACCTCCCTCCACAACCCTTTATTCTGTTCTGAATCTCAAACATGCTTTCTTTACTATTCCTTTGCACCCTTCATCCCAGGCTCTCTTCGCTTTCACTTGGACTGACCCTGACACCCATCAGGCTCAACAAATTACCTGGGCTGTACTGCCGCAAGGCTTCACAGACAGCCCCCGTTACTTCAGTCAAGCCAGAGTTCTTACACAAGAGCCAGGACCGCGCCCTGTAGCCTTTTTAGCCAAACAACCTGACCTTACTGTTTTAGCATAGCCCTCATGTCTGCATGCGGCGGCTGCCACTGCCCTAATACTTTTAGAGACCCTCAAAATCACAAACTATGCTCAACTCACTCTCTACAGTTCTCATAACTTCCAAAATCTATTTTCTTCCTCTCACCTGATGCATATACTTTCTGCTCCCTGGCTCCTTCAGCTATACTCACTTTTTGTTGAGTCTCCCACAATTACCATTGTTCCTGGCCCAGACTTCAATCCGACTTCCCACATTATTCCTGATACCACACCTGACCCCCATGACTGTATCTCTCTGATCCACCTGACATTCACTCCATTTCCCCATATTTCCTTCTTTTCTGTTCCTCACCCTGATCACACTTGGTTTATTGATGGCAGTTCCACCAGGCCTAATCGCCAGTCACCAGCAAAGGCAGGCTATGCTATAGTTATCTTCCACATCTATCACTGAGGCTACTGCTCTGCCCCCTCCACTACCTCTCAGCAAGCTGAACTCATTGCCTTAACTCGGGCCCTCACTCTTGCAAAGAGACTACATGTCAATATTTATACTGACTCTAAATATGCCTTCCATATCCTGCACCACCATGTTGTTATATGGGCTGAAAGAGGATCCTCACTACACAAGGATCCTCCATCATTAATGCCTCTTTAATAAAAATGCTTCTCAAAGCAGCTCTACTTCCAAAGGAAGCTGCAGTCATTCACTGCAAGGGCCATCAAAAGGCATCAGATCCCATCACTCAGGACAATGCTTATGCTGATAAGGTAGCTAAAAAGCAGCTAGCGTTCCAACTTCTATCCCTCACAGCAGTTTTTCTCTTTCTCATCTGGCCACTCCCACGTACTCCTCCACTGAAACTTCCATCTATCAATCTCTTCCCACACAAGGCAAATGGTTCTTGGACCAAGGAAAATATCTCCTTTCAACCTCACAGGCCCATTCTATTCTGTTGTCATTTCATAACCTCTTCCATGTAGGTTACAAGCCGCTAGCCCACCTCTTAGAACCTCTCATTTCCTTTCCATCATGGAAATCTATCCTCAAGGAAATCACTTTTCAGTGTTCCATCTGCTATTCTACTACTCCTCAGGGACTGTTCAGGCCCCCCACCCTTCCCTACACATCAAGCTTGGGTATTTGCCCCTGCCCAGGACTGACAAATTGACTTTACTCACAGGCCCTGAGTCAGGAAACTAAAATACCTCTTGGTCTAGGTAGACACTTTCGCTGGATGGGTAGAGGCCTTTCCCACAGGGTCTGAGAAGGCCATGGTGGTCATTTCTTCCCTTCTGTCAGACATAATTCCTCGGTTTGCCCTTCCCACCTCTATATAGTCCAATAACGGACCGGCCTTTATTAGTCAAATCACCCAAGCAGTTTCTCAGGCTCTTGGTATTCAGTGAACTAATGGTCTTCTAAAAACACACGTCACCAAGCTCAGCCACCAACTTAAAAAGGACTGGACAATACTTTTACCACTTTGCCTTTTCAGAATTTGGGCCTGTCCTCAGAATGCTACAGGGTACAGCCCATTTGAGCTCCTATATGGACACTCCTTTTTATTAAGCCCTAGTCTCATTCCAGACACCAGCCCAACTTGGATGGCGCCCCAAAAACTTGTCATCCCTACTATCTTCTGTCTAGTCATACTCCTATTCACTGTTCTCAACTACTCATAAATGCCCTGCTCTTGTTTACACTGCCGGATTACACTTTTTCCAAGTCATCACAGCTGATATCTCCTGGTGCTATCCCCAAACTGCCACTCTTAACTCTTAAAGTAAATAAATAATCTTTGCTGGCAGGGCTATGCTGAATCTCCTCAGGCACTCTCTAATTGGATGTCCTAGACCCTCCCAATTCTTAGTCCTTTAATACCTGTTTTTCTCCTTCTCTTATTCCGTTTAGTTTTTCAATTCATACAAAACCGTATCGAGGCCATCACCAATAATTTTATACGACAAATGCTTCTTCTAACAACCCCACAATACCACCCCTTACCACAAAATCTTCCTTCAGCTTAATCTCTCCCACTCCAGGTTCCCATGCCGCCCCTAATCCCGCTCAAAGCAGTCCTGAGAAACATCGCCCATTATCTCTCCATACTACCCCCCAAAAATTTTCACCACCCCAACACTTTACCACTATTTCTTTTTTTTTTTTTTTTTTTTTTTTTTTTGAGACGGAGTCTCGCTCTGTCGCCCAGGCTGGAGTGCAGTGGCGCGATCTCGGCTCACTGCAAGCTCCGCCTCCCGGGTTCACGCCATTCTCCTGCCTCAGCCTCCCGAGTAGCTGGGACTACAGGCGCCCACAACCGCGCCCGGCTAATTTTTTGTATTTTTAGTAGAGACGGGGTTTCACCATGGTCTCGATCTCCTGACCTTGTGATCCGCCCGCCTCGGCCTCCCAAAGTGCTGGGATTACAGGCGTGAGCCACCGCGCCCGGCCTTATTTTTCTCATTAATGTAAGAAGACAGGAATGTCAGGCCTCTGAGCCCAAGCTAAGCCATCATATCCCCTGTGACCTGCACTTACACATCCAGATGGCTGGTTCCTGCCTTAACTGATGACATTACCTTGTGAAACTCCTTCTCCTAGCTCATCCTGGCTCAAAAGCTCCCCTGCTGAGCACCTTGTGATCCCCCCCGCCCACCCAGCCCCCGTCTGCCAGAGAACACCCCCTTTGACTGTAATTTTCCTTTACCTACCCAAATCCTATAAAACAGCCCCACCCCATCTCCCTTAGCTGACTCTCTTTTTGGACTCAGCACACCTGCACCCAGGTGAAATAAACAGCCTTGTTGCTCGCACAAAGCCTGTTTGGTGGTCTCTTCACACGGACATGAGTGGGGATTTACAGCCTGTGGGCCAGAAGGATAGGAACTTGCGCGATTGGCATCTGAAGTGAAGGCAGTCTTGTGGGACTGAACACTTTCACGTATGGGATCTGATGCTTAACTCCAGATAGATAGTGTCAAAGTTGGATTAAATAGTAGGACACCCAGCTCATGTCTGGAGAGCAGACAGTGGCTTGGTGTAAAAAAACCCCATAAATTTGTTGTCAGAGTGTGTGTAGAGAAACTTTTAAGTGTGTGCAGAGAAACTTTTTATAGAGAAGCAATATATTTGTGCCAATAAATCAAAGAATTAGATACTGTCATAATTTCTAAAGAATTCTCAGGTGCAGCAACTTCAGTTTTGATAGTATTATAGGTAGGTGGCAACAGATGAATCTCTTGCATCAAGCTATGTTTTTCTTAAACAAGTTAATTCTTGTGCAAATCATTATTCATAGTTGTTAAGCATCTACTGTAGAAAAAAGTTACTTTCCCACCCAACTCTGAATGTTTCACTAGAAGTAACTTGAAAAATAATCTACTTTTCACTGGCAAATAAATTACCTTGACTGTTGCTTTATATGTCAACACACTGTAATTTTTATTACACTCAAAAGAGCCTGAATAGGAAAACTGGTTTGTTTTTTTTCTTCTCAGTCTCTATATTCTGTGTTTCCCTGGAATTTCCCCACAGAGTTTCAACAAAGTACCTAAATTTAGGACTGTTTAAAGATGAATTTTTAAAAAATTTAGGAAGAGTTTTTCAAATAAAAAGAATTTCTCTTTCTTACCTCTTTAGTATTACATAGAACTGAAACAAATAAAAGAAAGTTCAAGGGAAAAATAACATCAATGAATTTGTAAAAATCCCAACTGCAATGAAATGGTGGCAGTTTCTTCATTCTACCATATGGTAAATCTGTTTGAAGGGCAATGACAGAACCACATGCAAAGTTGCCTACATTCTTTCCCCCCAATGATAACATCTGGCCCCACTTTTTTTCCTGACATTGCTCAGGAATTGACATATCATGTGAGTTTTGTACCTCTGGATGTAATTTTTGCCTCGCCTTTGCCTTAGGGAAAAGTATACCCTTCTCCCTCCTTTATGATAATGATCTTACATTAATAAAAACTTACATTTTTTAAAACCTACAATGCGTATTGGTAGAAAAGAGGTGAATCATCATGTAAACAAGTGAAGTTTTCTAACATACGAATTTTCCTGTGAGATAGATTTCAGGTTCCAACTTTCAAACTCAGTTTCAAGAACACAAGATTCTTGGCATGATCTTGAGGTAGTCAAATGTACAAGGAAAGCTTTGCCAACATGGGGGTTTACCTGAAAAGCCTTGTATCAGATAATAGAGTTCACTCATGTTTAGGAACTGTGCCCTTTACAGTTCTGATATAAGGCTTTTCAAATAAAAAAGCAACTGTCCACTCTCCAGACATGAGCTGGGTGTCTTACTATTTAATCCAACGTTGACACTATCTATCTGGAGTTAGTATCAGATCCCATATGTGAGAGGGCTCAGTCCTACAAGACTGCCTTCACTTCAGATGCCAATCACGCAAGTCCCCATCCTTCTGACTCAGTTATAGTTGTAACCTAACCATGGGAACATTATTTTTTTTTATTGAGAGCCTCTTGTGTCTTCATTCTCAATGAGGACACATTGGGAGCCAACATTATATCATAACTGTTCTTGTTTGCTCCTCTCAGATAAATATAATATGATTTTTGTTGTTTTTTAATAATGAGACTATGATTACAACTCATTCAGAGAAAAAAATAATAAAATGTTGATCAGTTTGGATTAGCAAATTAAGAATGACCAAAAATGGCACACATTATCTTAGTCTTTTTTTCCTCTTAACTAAGCCAGTCAAGGAAACTTGTCTTGCTTTCCTCATGCTTATCATCTGATTGGTCCAGGGTTTAAGCTAATTAATAGGTGGGTCAGCTATGAATCATTTTCTTAAGATGGTTTAACCCTTGTTCTACATCTGATTTTATTTCATTTAACATATCTTTGCTTTAATAGCCTCTCATAAAGATAACTGCTTTTAGACTTAGTGGAGATTAAAAAGTCTCAGAATTGCTAGAACACCTCTGTTGAGTCCCCTCCATAAAAATGGCTGGGAAGTTTACAAGTTACACTGATGCTAGAAAGGTTGCTTGAAATTTCAGGATGAATTTTTCTAGAAGGCAATACACATTTTTGAAGTAAATTTCCAAGAGATTTTATACTCTGATTCCTATGCTACAGTCCCCAGACACATTAAAAACATAGACTCCCTAGGGGATTTTCTTTTTGCGATCTCAAGGGAAACACACTTAGGATCCTGAGATCCAGTTAAATTTAAGAACTAAATCTTGACTGGAATAGAAGTTCTTGTCCTGGGCTCTTACACAGGCTCTTGAGAGTTTTAAATGTCAGGACCTTAATTCAAACTGTAGCCCAAATCAAAGATTCCCAAATCAAAGAAATGTACATTTCAATCTAGAGAAAAAGGATTTCAAAATGTGAATTCATTTTGTAAATTTAAAAAAAAAAGGAGCATTAGGGGGTTGGGATCAGTTTAATCCCCTAAAATTCTTTGCAAAAAATAACCAAAATAACTGCAAGTCCCAAACTCTAGGATATGGGGCCTTGAGCTAGCAACTAAGGGACTATGACTGAGTTTATAGCACAGAGATGTAAGACATTGGCCGGCTAGTGGAGTTAATTACCTGGGCCATGCCTGCTGAATTTATTTCTCCAGGCACTGGACAATGGTAGCATTTGTGAATATCTCTGCTTTGCTTGCATTCAGCGCAGAGTGTAGGATACTTTGCACTACATAAAGCTTGGTTGCTTTTTTCTCTTAACAAATAGCAAGCAATCAGGGAAATAAAATACCAGGTGACCTCCACCTTTTACCAAATCAACAATATTTCTCAAAGGTCTATTCTGCAAGACATTCTCCTGGCAAATGTCATGGCTGTGATTACTGAGCATAAGGAATACTTGGATAAACGGAGATCCCTTATGCCTACCTGTAGATAGTTTCCATCCTAAGCTGACAAAGGCTTTATTTTTTTCTCTAAAATTGAAGCCCCCTGCTCCCAACCCCAACAAATTAATCATTTTCCTTCGTTATTTAGTAAAGCCACTAGATGAGCTGTGTGTGACTCCATAAACTTTAGGAACTCACTTATTATGTTGCCTGATCAGACCTTGCATTTATTTACACAGTGTACCCATAAAACCCAGCTTTCATTAGTGCTGGGGAGGAACAGCCCTGCTCCCTTTGCTGGGGAAGGTGAAGCTGGAGAAGATAATTAACCATGAAACAATAAGGAGGCTTGCTGGGTAAGCAGTAGTGTGAAAACAGTTACTCCTCACAAAAGAGGGGAAATTAGCTTGCTGGATAAAAAAGGAAGTGTCAGATTGAAGACTGAAAGGCCTGCCAACAGAAGTAGATAGCTCTATGCATCATTAATGAAATTTTTTAACACTTAAACGCCACAGCTGTCCACATTTAAATGCATGTAAATGCCATGTGTTTCCAGAGATTAATATGCATGTTAAAATATTTCTTTCCCCTTAAACTTCTAGCTGTTGTCTCTGTCTGTTTTATTTCACCTACTTTCTTTCTAAGAATAAAAATGCGCCAGCTTTCTCAGCTTTATGTCCTCATTTCCAAAGCCCACGTACACTGAGCATCTTAGAGATGGGCAGCACGCTCATTATATTTTAACAAACACATTATTTTACATTCATAATACTGATATTTTAGTAAACAAAAAGTTTGTTTTGATTTTGCTGCTTCACAGAGTGAAGACTTATGATGTGCGTTTCCTTTCAAAACTTCCTCCTAGAGCATTAGTGCTCCCTGAAGCAGCCCCATTTTGGCAGAAATTCAGTTCTTTGCAGTGCCAAAAGAAATAGAATAAACAAACACTGCTCCATGCAGCTGGCGAGATAATTTACATATTACTGCACACCAAACATGAAGACCTGAATATGGATTAGAGCTACGGTGATGACACAAATGTCATATAGATAAAGAGAAACAAAATTCAACACATCGTTGTTTATTTTACCACTGCTACTGTATGAGTGCTGCTCAGAAAGAAAAAAAATGGAGGAATTGCTCTTTGAAAATTGGACTCCCTTCCATATTTGAAGTGAGTTCTTTCAGACCGTAAAACAAGAAAAGAAAGGAGCAAAAAGCATGGGTTATTTTGGATCTCTTAATATTCTCTACTTTTGCTTTGTGAGTTAAAACAATTTTAATGTGCATCAATTTAGACGACGTGAGTTAGTAATCTTACAGGAATAACCTTTAAAATACAAAAACACCTGAATTCTTGCCCAGCCCTTTCTCCACCCTTGATAATTTCAGCTGACCACTGAGCTCTTTAACTGAGAATGAGGTCCTTGGTTAGGGAGGTGCAGTAGGCAATATGGGCCCATAAAAGTTCCTTCAGGAAATACTATCCCATGGACAGGAGTTGTCTTAGAGTGCTCAGCTAATGTGTCTTCTCTCTTCATCCCTGCATGTGCAGATTTATGCAAATCAATTGACCCTTTCTGACCTCAGCTAGATGTATAGGTATTCTTGGAAAGAAGGGACATCTCTCTGGATAATTATTGCTGTAACTCCTTTTCTAATTATTGGGGATGACAAGAGTTAAGAAAGTAACACAAATAATAATGATGGTGATAGGGTGAAGAACAAAGAGAATATGAGATGTTTTAGTCCACACCAAATTAAAAATTCTTTAACATGCATTGGACAAAGTTGACTTTTCTATACTTGCAAAACTGCTCTTGAAATGTGGTTTTTTTGGGAGCTTCTAGTCCTTTAATCTTTACAGGAACAGTATTATTATGACCACTGTTTCTCAAGTGTAAAAACAAAGGGACAAGTCAGGCCCACATAGGTGAATCTAGTTATGTATCATTAAAGTTTAATAGTTAAGGAATGATCTTTACAATTTAGGGAATAAACAATGTGAGAAGGTTCAAGGGAGTTGGTGTTATTTCACCAGGTGAGTAAAAGGCTACTTCTTTTCTATAGTATTTGAAAAGTTATTGGACAGGAAAAGTTCTTTATTTCCACAACTCTAAAACTCAAGAAATGGAATGATATTGCCACAAGAAAAAATAGGTGAGATACACAAGAAGTAACCATTATTAAAAAGGCAATTTAATATTCTCACAGTCTCATGAAAATTTGTGAAAAACTTATCACTAGACTTTTTTCAAAACAGAAGAGATAACAATGTATTTAGGATAATCACATGAACCACTTTCAAACCAAGCTTTTTTTTTTTTTTTTTTTTTGAGACGGAGTCTCGCTCTGTTGCCCAGGCTGGGGTGCAGTGGCCGGATCTCAGCTCACTGCAAGCTCCGCCTCCCGGGTTTATGCCATTCTCCTGCCTCAGCCTCCAGAGTAGCTGGGACCACAGGCGCCCGCTACCTCGCCGGGCTAGTTTTTTGTATTTTTTTTAGTAGAGACGGGGTTTCACCGTGTTAGCCAGGATGGTCTTGATCTCCTGACCTTGTGATCCGCCTGTCTCGGCCTCCCAAAGTGCTGGGATTACAGGCTTGAGCCACCGCACCCAGCCCAAACCAAGCTTTTAAGGCATTCCGTAATTTTGTCACATAAAAT
The DNA here is from genome assembly GCF_037993035.2 of Macaca fascicularis. Lineage (NCBI taxonomy): Eukaryota > Metazoa > Chordata > Mammalia > Primates > Cercopithecidae > Macaca > Macaca fascicularis. The sequence goes on along the minus strand of NC_088381.1, from coordinate 100,618,409 downwards.
GAGTCAAATTTAAGTCTTTTTTTTTTTTTTCTGGAGACATGGTCTTGCTCTGTCACCCAGGATGGAGTGCAGTGGTGCAGTCACAGTTTACCGCAGCCTTGAGCTCCTGCACTCAAGCAATCTTCCCCCCGTCAGCCTCTTGCGCCACCACGCCTGGCTAATTTTTTAAATTTGTATGTAGAGGTGGGGTCTCATTATGTTGCCCAGGTTGGTCTGGAACTCCTGGACTCAAGCGATCCTCCTGCCTTTGGCCTTCCAAAGCCCCCCACTTTGAGATGGAGTCTCGCTCTGTCACCCAGGCTAGAGTGCAGTGGGGCCATCACGGGCTCACTGCAACCTCTGCCTCCTAGGTTTAAAGGAGTCTCCCACCTCAGCCTCCCAAGTAGCTGGGACTACAAGTGTGAGCCACCACGCCCAGCCAATAAATATTTTTTGAATAATGAATGAATACATAAATGTGGTTTATACTACCCTTACTCCAGTCTCTCAATATTCAATCTTAAACTCCTTTAAACATTTCTCTGGTAACCCAGACCTTAGTGATTTCCAGCTTATTTGATTCTTACACTAGAGATAGAATCACATAATTTAGCACTTGCATTCATGTATGCATTCAACAAATGTTCACTGAGTTTTGTGTGTATGTGTAGGGTGACAGGGTTTTGCTCTGTCGCCCGGGCTGGAGTGTAGTGGCGCAATCTTGGCTCACTGCAACCTCTGCCTCCCGGGCTCAAGCAATCCTCCCACCTCAGCCTTCCAAGTAGCTGGGACCACAGAAACACACCAGCGCCCCTGGTTAATGTTTGTATTTTTAGTAGAGAAGGGCTTTTGCCATGTTGCTCAGGCTGGTCTCTAATTCCTGGCCTCAAGCAATCCAACTGCCTCAGCCTCCCAAAGTGTTGGAATTAGAGGCGTGAGCCACTGGCCCAGGGCTCACTGAATATTTGTTACATAGTACTGCCCAAGCACTGAGCAGATATAAAGGTGAATCAAGCAGACTCACCTCTCAAGTGTCTTACAGTTTAGTATTTAGTTTTGTAATTGGTGCTGTCATTTTCACCCCACACATAGTTTGGAATAACTACTGTCTCAACTATGTCAATATTATCTTGCAGATTCCTTGAGTGTAAAGCTCATGTCCTGTTCTATTTCTGGGTAGGCAAATCCCAGAACAATGCTGAGCATACGGCAGGTACTCAGATGGTACTTCTTGATTATCTGCCTGAAGGTTCAGTTCCTTTCAATCCATTGAAACATACCACAAACCATCCTTGCAAATAGATTAAATATTCAGAATCCAATATTTGCATAATCAGCAGTGATACATTAATAGTACTAAGGCTATAGGAAGAACAGTTAATCAATACTAAAATAGCCTTCAGACCATGGTCCTATGGGTTTGCTTGTACTATTTTGCACTGCTACTCTCCTCTATGCGATAATTAGCTTTTTCAATATCGGTATTTCAATGTTAAACCCCTGGATGACTAAACATAGCATCTTTTCTTTGATATTCTGCAGACTTACCCATTTATATGTTAAAAAATCATAAACACAATTCGAGGGAAACAACAGACTTAAAACATTAGACCTAAATGAAAAAGAAAATTAGAGTAAATCTGATCTTCTATAGTGGGGTAAGAAAATTATTTGACACCAGTGGCACTTCCACTTAAATGTCTTCTCTTCAGTCAAAATGTAAATGTGACTGCTACTTCATGATCAGGGGGTTGATACTGAGGCTTAATATCTATTATTTCTAGACTAATACTTCTCAACCTTTTCAAGTCATAACACATAGAAAATGCTATCATAGATTTGCATACTGGGAAGGAAGTTGCTCACTGCAGAAGGCAAGTAGCCTATAGTTCTCCCCAGTCTCCCCTTCCCCACCCATCTCTCCTCCTACACACAGGATGATGATTTCAATATCTTAGCCCACATCTAAATGATTCATGGTACATGGCTGGGCAACTTCCAGTATAACTAGAGGTTTCTTTGGTTGGCAAAACCATGAATATATGGTAACATGAAGGAGTAGTTCAAGGCTAAATTAATGACAGACTGAGATAGGAAGAAAAAAATAAATAAGTAGACAAAAGAAATTTATTATAAACTTTTGAGACAACTTCATTCATTCAATAAATATTCAACATATTTATTGAATACCAGGTACTGAGTAAGATAGATATGAACCCAGTAGGTCAGATTATAATTTGTGATAAAATACAAGAGGAGGCCAGGAAAAGTTTGCATGAGGAAATGGCTTTGAGCTGGGATAATAAGAATTCTCTGGGAAGGAACTCAGGGTGTGGGTGGGTGATGAAGGCAGAAGGAAGAAGGCTGTAGGCAGGAGGGAGCATGTTGCATCTGAGGGCTTGACAGTAGGCAGAGGGTCTGGCCTGCAATGAGAAAGGTTATGTGCCTGAAGAAGCAGGCAAGATAGGATAATCAGATTGTGTTTTTAAAAGATTACATAGGCTTCAGTGTAAAGAACAGCTGGAAGTGGGTAAAAGTTGATGTGGGGAAGGCAATATTATAGGCTATAGGTAAGTGGCACTGATAAGAATAGGAAGAATAACAACTAACATTTATTGGATACTTTCTTTGTGCCAAGCAATATCCTAAGCACTTTATAGGTATTAACTAATTTATGAGAGATTCTGGTAGGTTGGGCTAAGGTGGTGATACTGCAGTTAGAGAAAAGTAGATGGATTTATGAGCTCTTTAGAAAGTAAAACCAATCAGACCCATTAATGGACTAGATGGACTGATAATGAGTGAGGTGTCAAGGATGACCCATGATTGTGGGAAAGACTGAAGAGATTGTGCTCTCTCTCCTTGAAAGACAGAATAATGGAGAAAAATCAGTTTGCCAAGGAAGATTGGCAGTTTTATTTTTGACAAACTGAGTTTGAAATGCCTTTAGGAAATCTCAGTAGAGCTGTGGAGCTGTATGTATGCGTTTAGAACTCAGATGAGTAGTTCTTGAAGTTATGGGCATTGAGTGAGATTGCCTAGAGAGAAAGAAGAGAATGAAAAGAGCATCTAGACTCAAAACCTGGGTAGAGAAAGATGAACAGAGAAAATGGAAAGATCAATGTAAGCAAAAGTAATCAGACTTCTAAGAAGTATCTACAAAAAAAAAAATAAGAGTAGTCAGAGAGAAATTTGGGAAGAGGAGGTATTTGAGCTGGACTCTGGGAATCAGGTAGGATTTTTAGAAGAACTTTTCTTCTATAAAGTGATGCATTTTACAATTCTATAGGAATGTTTTTTTAACTTAGCAAAATATAAAGAAAATAAAAATCATTCTTAATAACTCAGAGATAACATCTGTAAATATTTGATGGCTCATTATGCATACATGACATGAACAGCATTACATGCATACCCATTTTTCATTCTTTGTGAATCACAAATATTTCTGTTTTGTTTTTTATTTATTTATTCTTTTCTTTATAGAGACAAGGTTTCACCAAGTTGTCCAGGCTGGTCTTAAACTCCTGACCTCAGTGATATGCCTGCCTTGGCCTCCCAAAGTGCTGGGATTACAGGCGTGAGCCACCATGCCTGGCCACAAATACTTCTTAATTCATAAAATATTTCCTTTTAAAAAATCTTTTAAGACAGAGTCTCACTCTGTTGCCCAGGCTGGAGTGCAATGGTGCAGTCTTGGCTCACTGCAGCTTCCGCCTCCCGGATTCAAGCAATTCACCTGCCTCAGCCTCCTGAGTAGCTAAGATTACAGGCATACACTGCCACACCTGGCTAATTTTTATATTTTTAGTAGAAATGGAGTTTCACCATATTGGCCAGGCTGGTCTCAAACTCCTGACCTCAAGTGATCTGCCCATCTTGGCCTCCCAAAATGCTGGAATTACAGGTGTGAGCCACTGTGCCCAGACTTCATAAAATATTTCTAAGAAACATGATTTTTAAGGATGTTAAATACTCTTAAAGGCTTACTTAAAACCCATATTGTTAGAAATTCATATTTCCAATTTTTTCTGGTTTTGTAAATAAAGCATGATGAATATCTTTATATGCATAGTTCAGGTTATTTTCTGAGAGTAAATTTGATAAAGATAAATACTAGGCCAAAGGATGTGAACACTTTTCAGTATATTAATAAATAGCTAAAGATTATGTGAATTTGCAACCAATTCTACCTCTCTAACACTGAAATTTGTCTTTAATTTTCCCTGTTTTTGATGAGTAAATAAATAGCAAATGACAAACTGTAACTTTGTATTTCTTTCACTACTATTTGGATTGGATATTTATTCATAGGTTTAGTAACCATTTGTACTTACTACTTTGTGAATCACTTGGTCATATCTTCTGCCCATTTCTGGGATACTTAGAGCCAACTGGATAGGTAGGCTATTCTTGGGGCAAAATATTTATATAGTCACAGTGGGACCAGACTATGGAGGCTTGGAAGGTTATGAACTTTGATTTACAAGCAAAATGAAACCAAAACATATCCTTGCTGAGTGGGATAATATAATGACAATAAATAAAAAATTCCCAAACTGAAATGCAGAGAAAAAAGTAAAAAGAATAAAACATCCCAAGAACTGTGGGAAATTTTCTAAAGGTATAACATATGTATAATTGGGATACCAGAAAGCAAAGAAATAATGGAGTAGAATATTTGAAGTGAAATGGTTGAGAGTATTTCAAAACTAATGACAGACAAATCATAGAGCCAGGAAGCAGGATAAATACCAAAATATCTATGCTTAGGCAAATAATATACAAATCATAGAAAATGAAAGACAAACAGAAAATCTTAAAAGATGCCAGAGGGTAAAAAGCTGTATCCATAGAGGAATAAGGATAAGAACCACAGTGGACTTCTCATCGAAATCATTCAAGCAAGAAGAGAGTGAAGTGAAATATTTAAAGTGTTATAAGAAAAAGACCACCAACCTATAATACCAAATCCAGAAATTCTCCTTCAAAGGTGAAGGATAAATAAAGACTTTCTCACACAAACAAAACCTGGGTGGTTTCATTGCCAATAGAACTGCCCTACAAAAAATATTAAAAATAGTTATTTAGGGAGAAGGAAATAACATAGGTAAGAAACCTGTATCGACATAAAGAAAGAATCCTCAGAGAAGGAATAAATGAAGATAAAATCAAATCTTTCAATTTTCTTATTTTTAATTGATCCAAAAGAAAACTGTTTAAATTAACAGTATTACCAATGTACTGGGTGATTAGGCCATATATATAAATAAAATGAATGACAGCAATGCTGTAAGAAATGGGAGGGAGGAATTGAGTATACTCTAAGTTACCTGCACTATACATGTGAATCAGTATAGTATTGTTTGAAGGTAAACTTGGATTTGTTTAAAATGTTTATGGCAAGCTCTAGGATAACCTCTAATTTTTTTTTTTAAATAAGTATAATTGATAAATTAAGAGAGGAAACAAAATGAAATGATATAAAGTGTTAAAATAAAAAAAAGCAGAAAAAGAGGGAAAAAAGAAAGAACAAATGCAATGAATAAACACAGTTACTAATATGATAGATATTAATCTAACTATATTAATAATACCTTTAAATATGAAGGGTCTAAATAATGCAATTAAAATATAGAGATTTTCAGAATAGACAAAAGAACAAGACCCAACTATATGCTGTCTATACAAACTCACTATTTATTTATTTATTTATTTATTTTTGAGACACAGTGTTACTCTGTTGCCCAGACTGGCATGTAGTGGTAAATCATGTCTCACTGCAGCCTTGACTTCCTGGGCTCAAGTGATCCTCTCACCACTGCCTCTTGAGCAGCTGAGACCACAGGTATGTACCACCATGCCCAGCTAATTTTTGTATTTTTTTTTGCATAGATGGGTTTTTGCTATGTTGCCCAGGTTAGTCTCGAACTTCTGAGCTCAAGCAATCTGGCCACTTTGGCCTCCCAAAATGCTGGGATCACAGGCATGAGTCACAGCACCTGGCCCACAAACCCATGTTAAATACAAAGACTCTGCTATGTTAAAAGTAAAGAGATAAAAAAAGGTACCATGCTAATACTAATCAAAAGAAAGCTAGAGTATTTATATAAATTTCAGAAAAAGCAGATTCAAAACAAGGAAAATTATCAGGGATAGTGAAGGGTATTACACAATAACACATGAGTGAATTTTCTAAGAAGACATACAATTCTAAACATGTATGCACCTAACAATGGAACATATTAAAATATGTGAAGCAAAAATTGAAAGAACTGCAAGGAGAAACAGAACATCCATTATTATTGCTCAATTTTTTTTTTTTTTTTTTTTTTTTTTGAGACAGGGTCTCACTCTGCTGCCCAGGCTGGAGTGCAATGGTGGGATCTCAGTTCAATGCAACCTCTGCCTCCCAGCCTTGAGCAATCCTCCCACCTCAGCCTTCTGAGGACTAGGACTACAGGTGTGTACCACCATGCCTGGCTAATTTTTGTCTATATATATTTTTGGTAGAGACAGGGTTTTGCCATGTTGCCCAGGCTGGTCTTGAAGTCCTGGGCTCAAGCCGTCTGCCCACCTTGGCCTCCTAAAGTGCTGGGATTACAGGTATGAGCCACCACACCCAGCCTATTGTTCTATATTTCTACACCTCTCTTTTGGTAAGTGATAGATCCAGCATGCAGAAAATCAGTAGGTACATAGTTGAACTGAACAGCATTATCACTTGACTTGATCTAATTGACATTTATAGAATACTTCATCTAACAATAGCAGAATACAAACATTTTTCTCAAGCTCATATTGATCATTCACCAAGATGTACTACAATCTGGGCCACAAAACACACCTTAACAAATTTAAAAGAATAGAAATCATACAATGAATGCTCTCAGACCATAATGAAATTAAACTAGAAATCATTAACAGAAAAGTAGCTGAAAGTTTCCCAAATATTGATAAATAAACAACACTTACTAAATAACACGAGTTAAAGAAGTCTCGATAAAAATTTTAAAATATTTTGAACTAAATAAAAATGAAAATACAACTTATCAAGATTGATGGGATGCAACAAAAGTAGGGCTTAGAGGGAAACTTACAGCATTAAGTGCATATATTTGAAAAGAAGAAAAATTTAAAATCAATAACCTAATCTCCCACCTTAGGAAACTGAGAAAGAAAAACAATTTAAGCCTAAATGAAGCAGAAGAAAAAATATTAAAAATAAGAGCATAAAAGTCAATGACATGGAAAACAAGAAAACAGCAGAGAAAATCAACTATATCAGCCAGTACTGAAAGGGATACGTCCAGAATCAATTCAACTGTTTTAGCTTTGGCCCACTCTTGTGGAAAAGGAGGAGAGCAAGCATAAATGGTGAAGTCTACCATGAAATCCATCACTTAAGACAGGATTTCCTCCTCTATTCACTTCTCTGTCATTTGTTCAAATATTTACTGAGCAAAAATATATTCATTGCCTACTATGCCAGACAATGTATTATTTCTAGATAATTACAAATATAAGTAAGACTTAGTTCCTACAATAGCATAACTAAACTAATAATAGCAATTAACATTAATTGACTATGTGGCAGCAGCTGTTCAAAACACTTTTCATATATTAATTCATTTAAATTTCCCATTACCTATGAAGTAGGCATTACTTTTTTTTTCCAGCTTTTATTTTAGGTTCAGAAAGTACATGTGGTTTTGTTATGTGGGTAAATTGCATGTTGCAGGATTTTGGTGTACAGATTATTTCATCACCCAGGTAATAAGTATAGTACCTGATAGGTAGTTATTTTATTCTACCCTCTTCCCACCCTCCATCCTCAGGTAGGCCCCAATGTCCATTGTTTCCTTTTTGTGTCCATGTGTACTCAATGTTTAGCTCCCACTTATGAGTAATAACATTGTGGTATGTGGTTTTCTGTTCCTGTGTTAATCCACTTAGGGTAATGGTCTCCAGCTCCATTCACGTTGCTGCAAAAGACATATCTTGTTCTTTTTTATGGCTGCATAGTATCCCATAGTATACAGGTACCACATTTTCTTTATCTAGTCTATTGTTGATGGGCATTCAGGTTGATTCCATGTCTTTGCTATTGTGAATACTTCTGTGGTGAACATATGTATGCATCTTTACAGTAGTACGATTTGGGAATATACCCAGTAATGGGATTGCTGGGTCAAATGGTTTTAAGTTCTTTGAGACCTCTCCAAACTGCTTTCCACAGTGGCTGAACTAACTTACATTCCCACCAGCAGTGTATAACCTTTCCCTTTTCTCTGCAACCTTGCCAGCATCTGTTACTTTTTGACTTTTTAGTAATAGTCATTCTAACTGGTGTCAGACGGCATCTCATTGTGGTTTTGATTCACATTTCTGTAATGATTAATGATACTGAACAGTTTTTCATATGCCTGTTGGCTGCATACATGTTTTCTTTTGAGAAGTGTCTATTCATGTCCTTTGCTCATTTTTTAAAAGGGGATTATTTGTTATTTTCTTGTTGATTTGTTTATGTTCCTTCTAGATTCTGGATATTAGACCTTTGTCACATGCAGAGTTTGCAAATCTTTTCTCCAATTCTGTAGGTTGTTTGCTGTGTTAATAGTTTTGTTTTTTGTTTTTTCTTTGCCATGCAGAAGCATTTTAATTTAATTAGGTTCCATTTGTCAATTTTTGCTTTCAGCATCTTAGTTATGATATCTTTGCAAGGGCCTATGCCAAGAATGGCATTTACTGTGCTTTCTTCTAGGGTTGTTTTTTTTTCCTTCAACTTTTAAGTTCATGGTTTGCTACATGTGCAGGTTTGCTACAAAGGTAAACATGTGCCATTGTGGTTTGCTGCACAGATCATCCCATCACCTAGGTATTAAGCCCAGCATCATTAGCTATTCATCCTGATGCTCTCCCTCTCCTCTCACCACCCACTGAAAGGCCCTAGTGTGTGTTGTTTCACTCACATATGTCCATGTGTTCTCATCATTCAGCCTTTCAGTTCTCACTTATAAGTAAGAACATGTAATGTTTGGTTTTCTGTTCCTGCGTTAGTTTGCTGAGGATAACAGCTTTCAACTCCATCCACGTCCCTGCAAAGGACATGGTCTCGTTCCTTTTTATGGCTGCATAGTATTCCATGGTATATATCTACCACATATTCTTTATCTAGTCTATCACTGATACGGATTTAGATTGATTCCATGTCTTTGCTACTGTGAATAGTGCTGCAATAAATATATGCATGCATGCATCTTTATATATTCCTTTGGGTATATACCCAGTAATGGGATTGCTGTGTAAAATGGTATTTCTGCCTTTAGGTCTTTGAGGAATTGCCACACTGTCTTCCACAATATTTGAGATAATTTACACTCCCACCAACAGTGTAAAAGTGTTCCTTTTTCTTTGCAACCTCACCAGCATCTGTTGTTTTTTGATTTTTAACAATAGTCATTCTGACTGGAGTGAGATGGTATCTCATTGTGGTTTTGATTTGCATTTCTCTAATGATCAGTGACATTGAGCTTTTTTCATGTTAGTTCACCGTATGTATGTCTTCTTTTAAGAAGAGTCCTTTGCTCACTTTTTAATGGGGTTGTTTGATTTTTCTTGTAACTTTAAGTTCCTTGTAGACTCTGGTTATTAGACCTTTGTCAGATGGATAGATTGCAAAAACTTTCTCCCATTCTGTAGGTTGTCTGTTCACTCTGATGATAGTTTCTTGTGCTATGCAGAAGCTCTCTTGACTTAATTGGATCCCATGTGTGAATTTTTGCTGTAGTTGCAATTGCTTTCATTGTTTTCGTCATGAAATCATTACCCAAGGTTATGTCCTGAATGTTATTGCCTAGATTTTCTTCTAGGGATTTTACTGTTTTGGGTTTTATATTTAAGTCTTAATCCATCTTGAGTTAACTTTTGTTGATGGTGTAAAAAAGGGGTCCAGTTTCAATTTTCTACATATGGCTAGCCAGCTGTCCCAGCACCATTTATTAAATAAGGAATCCTTTCCCCATTCCTGCTCTTTGTCAGATTTGTCTAAGATCAGATAGTTGTAAGTGTGAGGTCTCAATCCTGAGTTCTCTATTCTGTTCCATTGATCTATGTGTCTGTTCTTGTACCAGTACCATGCATGCTGTTTTGGTTACCATAGCCTTGTAATATAGTTTGAAGTCAGGTAGCATGATGCCCCCAGCTTTGTTCCCTTTGCTTACGATTGTCTTGGTTATTCAGTGCCTTTTTTGGTTCCATATAAATTTTTAAAGTTTTTTCTAATTCTGTGAAGAATGTAAATAGTAGTTTAATGAGAATAGCATTGAATCTATAAATTACTTTGGGCAGTATGGCCATTTTCATCATACTGATTCTTCCTATCCATAAGCATGGAATGTTTCTCCAATTGTGTCCTCTCTGATTTGAGCAGTGGTTTGTAGATCTCCTTGAGGAGGTCTTTCACCTCTATTGGTTAGCTATATTCCTAGATATTTTATTCTTTTTGTAGCAATTGTGACTGGAAGTTCATCTATGATTTGTCTATTTGCTTACCTGTTTTAGGTGTATAGAAATGCTAGCAGTTTTTGCAAATTGATTTTGTATCCTGAGACTTGGCTGAAGTTACTTATCAGTTTATGGAGCTTTTGAGCTGAGACAATGGGGTTTTCTAGATAGAATCATGCCATCTGCAAACAAAGATGATTTGACTTCCTCTCTTCCTATTTGAATGCCCTTTATTTCTTTCTCTTGCCTACTGTGCTGTGCAGAACTTCCAGTACCATGTTGAATAGGAGTGGTGACACAGGGCATCCTTGTCTTGTGCCGGTTTTCAATGAGAATGCTTCCAGCTTTTGCCCATTCAGCATGATATTGATTTGTCATAAATGGCTCTTACTATTTTAAGGTATGTTCCTTTAATACCTAGTTTATTGACAGTTTTTAACATGAAGGGATGCTGGATTTTATCAAAGGCTTTTTCTGTATCTATTGAGATAATCATGTGAATTTTTGTCTTTAGTTCTGTTTATGTGATGAATCACATTTATCGATTTGCATATGTTGAACCAGCCTTGTATATCTTGGGGATAAAGCTGATTTGATTGTGGTGGATAAGCTTTTTGATGTGCTGCTGGTTGGATTCAGTTTGCCAGTAGTTTATTGAGGATTTTTTCATCTACATTCATCAAGGACATTAGCCTGAAGTTTTCTTTTTTTGTTGCATCTCTGCCAGGTTTTGGTGTCAGGATGATGCTGGCCTCATATAATGAGTTAGGGAGAAGTCCCTCCTTTTCAGTTTTTTGGAATAGCTTCAGTAGAAATGGTACCATCTCTTCTTTGTACCTCTGGTAGAATTCAGCTGTGAATCCAAATGGTCCTGGGCTTGTTTTGGTTAGTGGGCTATTTATTACTGCCTCAATTTCAGAACTCATTATTGGTCTATTCAGGGATTCAATTTCTTCCTGGTTCAGTCTTGTGAGTGTGCATGTGTCCAGGAATTTATCCATTTCTTCTAGACTTCTAGTTTATGTGCATAGAGGTGTTTATAGTATTTTCTAATGGTTGTATTTCTGTGGGGTCAGTGATAATATGCCCTTTATCATTTCTGATTGTGTATATTTGATTCTTTTCTCTTTTCTTCTTTATTAGTTTAGCTAGTGGTCTATTTTATTAATTTTTTCAAAAAAATAGCTCCTGGATTCACTGATTTTTTGAAGAGGTTTTCATGTCTGTATCTCCTTCAGTTCAGCTCTGAATTTTGTTACTTCTTGTCTTCTGCTAGCTTTGGGGTTTGCTTGTTCTTTGTTCTCTAGTTTTTAGTTGAGATGCTAGGTTGTTAATCTGAGATCTTTCTAGCTTTTTGATGTGGGCATTTAGTGCTAGAAATCTCCCTCTTAACACTGCTTTAGCATCCCAGAGATTCTGGTAAGTTGTCACTTTGTTCTCATTAGTTTTGAAGAACTATTTGTTTGTTTGTTTGTTTGAGATACAGTCTCAGTCTTTTGCCCAGGCTGGAATGCAGTGATGCAATCTCAGCTCACAGTAACCTCTGCCTCTTGGGTTCAGGAGATTCTCATGCCTCAGCCCCCCAAGTAGTTGGGATTACAGATGGGCACAACCATGCATTGCTAATTTTTATATCTTTAGTAGAGATGAGTTTTCACCATGTTGGCCAGGCTAGTCTGAACTCCTGGCCTCAAGTGATCCTTCCACCTCGGCCTCCCAAAATGCTGGGATTACAGGTGTGAGCCACTGCACCTGGCTAGCAAATAACTTCTTGATTTCTGCCTTAATTATTTACCCAAGAGTCATTCAGGAGCATGTTGTTCAATTTCCATGTAGTCGTGTGATTTTGAGTGAATTTCTTAATTTGACTGTGCTGTGGTCTGAGAGACTGTTATGATTTCAGTTTTTTTCATTTGCTGAGGAGTATTTTACCTCTGATTATGTGATCAATTTTAGAGTAAGTAAGTGTCATGTAGCAATGAGAAGAATGTATATGCTGTTGTTTTGGGGTGGAGAGTTCTGTAGACATCTATCAGGTCCACTTGATCCAGAGCTGAGTTCAGGCCCCGAATATCTTTGCTAATTTTCTGTCTCAGTGATCTGTCTAGTACTGTCAGTGGGGTGTTACAGTCTCCCACTATTATTGTGTGGGAATTTGAGTCTCTTTGTAGATCTCCAAGAACTTGCTTTATGAATTTGGGTGCTTCGGTATTGGGTGCATATATATTCAGGATAGTTAGCTTTATTTATTGAATTGAACCCTTTACCATTATATAATGCCCTTCTGTGTCTTTTTTAATCTTTGTTGGTTTAAAGAATGTATATTCTGTTGTTTTGGGGTGGAAAGTTCTGTAGGTACCTATCAGGTCTGCTTGATCCAGAGCTGAGTTCGGGTCCTGAATATCTTTGCTAATTTTCTGTCTCAATGACCTCTCAAGCACTGTCAGTGGGGTGTTACAGTGTCCCACTACTATTGTGTGGGAGTTTGAGTCTCTTTGTAGGTCTCCCAGAATTTGCTATATGAGTTTGGGTGCTTCTGTATTGGGTGCATATATATTTAGGATAGTTAGCTTTTTTATTTTTTTTAATTAATTAATTAATTAATTAATTATTTTTTTGAGATGGAGTCTCGCTCTTTCGCCCAGGCTGGAGTGCAGTGGCTGGATCTCAGCTCACTGCAAGCTCTGCCTCATGGGCTTATGCCATTCTCCTGCCTCAGTCTCCTGAGTAGCTGGGACTACAGGCGCCCGCCACCTCGCCTGGCTAGTTTTTTGTATTTTTTTTTTTAGTAGAGACGGGGTTTCAACGTGTTAGCCAGGATGGTCTCAATCTCCTGACCTCGTGATCCACCCATCTCGGCCTCCCAAAGTGCTGGGATTACAAGCTTGAGCCACCGCGCCTGGCCAGTTAGCTTTTTAAAATTGAATTGGGTCCTTTACCATTATATAATGCCCTTCTTTGTCTTTTTAAATCTTTGTCAGTTTAAACTGTTTTGTCAGAAACTGGGATTGTAACCCCTGCTTTTTTCTGTTTTCCATTTGCTTGGTAAATTTTCCTCTATCCCTTTATTTTGAGCCTATGTGTGTCTCTGCATGTGAGATGGGTCTCTTGAAGACAGCATACTGACGGGTCTTGACTCCTTATCCAGCTTGCATTCTGTCTTTTAATTGGGGCATTTAGTCCATTTACATTTAAGATTAGTATTTGTTATGTGTGAATTTGATCCTTTCATCATGATGCTATCTGGTTATTTTGTGGACTTGTTTATGTGGTTGCTTCATAGTGTCACTGGTCTGTGTACTTCAGTATGTTTTGGTAATGGCTAGTAACATTTTTTCCTTTCCATATTTAGCGCTTCCTTCAAGATCTTTTGTAAGGCAGGCCTGATGGTGATGAATTCCCTCAGCATTTGCTCGTCTGAAAAGATTTTATTTCTTCTTTGCTTATGAAGCTTAGTTTGGCCAGATATTAAATTCTGGGTTGAAAATTATTTTATTAAGTCACATGATTATCTCAATAGATGCAGAAAAGGCCTTCGATAAAATTCAACACTACTTCATGCTAAAAATACTCAATAAACTAGGTATCGATGAAACATATCTCAAAATAATAACTATTTATGACAAACCCATAGCCAAAATCATATTGAATGGGCAAAAGTTAGAAGCATTCCATTTGAAAACCAGCACAAGACAAGGATGCCTTCTCTCACCACTCCTATTCAACAAAATATTGGAAATTATGGCCAGGGCAATCAGGCAAGAGAAAGAAATAAAGGATATTCAAATAGTAAGAGAGGAAGTCAAATTACCTCTGTTTGCAGATGACATGATTGTACATTTAGAAAACCCCATCATCTCAGCCCCAAATCTGCTTCAGCTGATAAGCAACTTCAGCAGTCTCAGGATATAAAATCAGTGTGCAAAAATCACAAGCATTCCTATACACCAGTAATAGACAAAGAGAGTCAAATCATGAGTGAACTCCCATTCACAATTGCTACAAAGAAAATAAAATACCTAGGAATATAACTAATAAGGGACGTGAAGGACCTCTTCAAGGTGAATTACAAACCACTGCTCAAGGAAATAAGAGAGGACATAAACAAATGGAAAAACATTCCATGCTCATGGATAGGAAGAATCAGTATCACGAAAATGGCCATACTGCCCAAAGTAATTTACAGATTCAATGCTATTCCCATGAAGATACCATTGAATTTCTTCACAGAACTAGAAAAAACTACTTTAAATTTCATATGGAACCAAAAAAGAGTCCTTAGAGTTCAGACAATCCTAAGCAAAAAGAACAAAGCTAGAGGCATCATGCTACCTGACTTCAAACTATACTACAAGGCTAAAGTTACCAAAACAGCATGGTACTGGTACCAAAACAGATATATAGACAAATAGAATGGAACAGAGACCTCAAAATAACACCACACATCTAAAACCATCTGATCTTGAACAAACCTGACAAAAAGAAGCAATGGGGAAAGGATCCCCTATTTAATAAATGGTGCTGGGAAATCTGGCTAGCCATGTGCAGAAAACTGAAATTGGACCCATTCCTTACATCTTATACAAAAATTAATTCAAGATGGACTAAAGATTTAAACATAAAACCAAACACCATAAAAATCCTAGAAGAAAACCTAGGGAATACCATTCAGGACATAGGCATGGGCAAAGACTTCATAACTAAACCACCAAAAGCAATTACAACAAACGCCAAAATTGACAAATGGGGTCTAATTAAACTAAAGAGCTTCTGCACAGCAAAAGAAATTATCATCAGAGTGAACAGGCAACCTACAGAATGGCAGAAAATTTTTGCAATATATGTATCTGACTAATAGGGCTAATATCCAGAATCTACAAGGAACTTCAACAAATTTACAAGAAAAAACCAAACAACCCCATCAAAAAGTGGATGAAAGATATGAACAGACAATTCTCGAAAGAAGACATTTATGCAGCCAACAAACATATGAAAAAAAGCTCATCATCACTGGTCATTAGAGAAATGCAAATCAAAACCACAGTGAGATACAATCTCATGCCTGTTATAATGGTGATCATTAAAAGTCAGGAAACAATAGATGCTGGAGAGGCTCTGGAGAAATAGGAATGCTTTTACACTGTTGGTGGGAGTGTAAATTAGTTCAACCATTGTGGAAGACAGTGTGGTGATTCTTCAAGGATCTAGAACCAGAAATACCATTTGACCCAGCAATCCCATTACTGGGTGTATACCCAAAGGATTATAAATCACTCTGCTATAAAGACACAAGCACACATATGTTTAATGTTTATTGCAGCACTATTCACAATGGCAAAGACTTGGAACCAACTCAAATGCCCATCAATGATAGACTGGATAAAGAAAATGTGGCACATGTACACCATGGAACTATGCAGCCATAAAAAAGAATGAGTTCATGTCCTTTGCAGGGACATGGATGAAGGTGGAAACCATCATTCTCAGCAGACTAACACAAGAACAGGAAACCAAAAACCACATGTTCTCACTCACAAGTGGAAGTTGAACAATGAGAACACATGGACACAGGGAGGGGAACATCACACAACAGGGTCTGTCAGGGAGTCGGGGGCAAGGGGATGGTGAGCATTAGGACAAACACCTAATGTATGAGGGGTGTATAATGTCTAGATGACAGGTTGATGGGTGCAGCAAACCACCACGGCACATGTGTACCTACGTAATAAACCTGCATGTTCTGCACATGTATCCCAGAACTTAAAGTATAATAAATAAATTAATTAAGAAAAGAAAATTATTTCCTTTAAGAATGTTGAATATTAGCCCCCAATCTCTTTTGACTTGTAGGGTTTCTGCTGAGAGGTCTACTGTTAGTCTGATGGGTTTCCTTTGTAAGTGACCTGGCTTTTCTCTCTGGCTGCCCTTAACATTTTTTCCCTTATTTTGATCTTGGAGAATCTGATGATTATGTGTTTTGGGGTTGATCTTCTCATGGAATATCTCACTGGGGTTCTCTGCATTTCCTGAATTTGAATGTTGACCTGCCTTGCTAGGTTGGGGAAGTTCTGCTGGATGATAGCCTGTAGCATGTTCTCCAACTTGGTTCCATTCTCCCTGTCTCTTTCAGGTACCCCAATCAGTTGTAGATTCAGTCTCTTTACATAATCCCATATTTCTCCGAGGTTTTGTTCATTCCTTTTCTCTCTATTATTGTCTGCCTGTATTATTTCAGAAAGATAGTCTTCAAGCTCTGAGATTCTTTCCTCCACTTGGTCTATTCTGCTATTCATACTTGTGATTGCATTGTGAAGTTATCATGTTGTGTTTTTCAGCTCCATTAGGTCAGTTATGTCCCTCTCTAAACTGGCTTTTCAGGCTTTCAGCTCCTATACTGTTTTGTCACGATTCTTAGCTTCTTTGCATTGGGTTACAACATGCTTCTGTAGCTCAGTTCATTATTACCCACCTCCTGAAGCCTACTTCTGTCAATTCAACCATCTCAGCCTCAGCCCAGTTCTGTGCCCTTGCTGGAGAGGTGCTGCAGTCATATGGAGAAGAGGCACTCTGGCTTTTTGAGTTTTCAGTATTTTTGCATCAATTCTTTCTCATTTTGTGGGTTTATCTACCTTCGATCTTTGAGGATACTAACCTTTGAATGGGGTTTTTGTGGGGTCTTATTGTTGATATTGTTGTTTTCTGTTCGTTTTTCTTTTAATGGTCAGGCCACTCTAGCACAGGGCTGCTGTGGTTTGCTGGGGGTCTACTCCAGGCCCTAGTTGGCTCGTCTTTTCCTGTACCTGGAGGTATCAACAGTGAAGGCTGTGAAACAGCAAAGATGACAGCCAGCTCCTTCCTCTGGAAGCTCCATTCCAGTAGGGTACTGACCTGTTGCCGGCCCAAACACACCTGTAGAAGGTGGCTGGAGATCCCTGTTGGGGTCTCACCCAGTCAGGAGGAATGGGATCAGGGATCTACTTAAAGAAGCAATCTGGCTGCTGTTTGGTAGAGCAGGTGTGTTGCATTCGGAGAGACCCTTCCTCGTCCAGACAGTTTGTATTCTCCAAAGCTGGCAGGCTGGAATGGCTGAGTCAACTGAACTGCAGAGATGGCGGCTGCCCCTACGCACAGGAGCTCCATCCCAGGGAGAGATCAGAGCTCTGTCTGTAGAACCCTTGCTGGAGTGGCCAAAGCCTCTACAGGGAGATCTCACCCAGTGAGGAGGAACGGATTGAGGTTCTGCTTAAAGAAGCAGTCTGGCCATGATCTGACAAGGCAGGTGTGCTGCACTGTAGAGGACCCTTCCTTGTTCATATGGTTTGTTTTCTCCAAAGGCGGCAGGCTGGAATGGCTGAGTCTACTGAACCACATAGATGGTGGCTGCCCCTCCCCACAGGAACTTGGTCCTGTCTCAGTCAGACTCCAGCCCATTGTTGTTGGCTGACTAAAATTCCAAGCTAGTAGGTCTTAACTTGTGAGGTGCTGTGGAAGTGGGGTCCGCAGAATGACACTGCTTGGCTCCCTGAATTCAGCATCCTTCCTAGGGATATGTATGGATGGATTTCCTGCCTTGCCAGGGATGCCAGGGCCAGAATTGTAAAACTCCCGGGTCTCTATTTGTGCCCGAGTGGCTGCTCTGCTGAGACTCCACACAGCTCTGTGTCTTGGACCCAAAGACCTGGTAATGTGGGCTCACAAGGGGATCTCCTGATTTGCCAGTTGCAAAGATTCATGGGAGAAGCATGGTTTCCTGGGTGGGGTTGCACACTCACTCACTGCTTCCCTTGGCTGAGGGTGGGGGTTCCTTTGGCTCCGTGCCACTCCCAGGTGGGCTGTTGCCCTCACCCCCTGCTTTTCTTCATTCTGCATGGGTTGAGTTGTTTGCTTAGTTAGTTCCAATGTGAGATCCTGGATATATAAGTTGAAGGTGCTGAATTCCCTTGCCCCTTTTCATTCCTTTCCGTGAGTTTCACAGGCCACAGACCACAAATGCTTCTAATTGGCCATCTTGACTTTCCCTTCTAGGGTTTTTATAGTTTATCATTGTTATCTCTATCTTACAGATGAAGAAACTGAGGCACACAGAAGTTAAATAATTTGCCATGATCACACAGCTACTAAGTGAGAGAGAGTCTGGCCCCAGCTCTTAATCACCATATTCTAATACTTAAGAAAATTCCCAGCTTTCTTGAAAATCTACTCTGTCTACTGGAAACTGTCACATTAAGGATACATGTCTTATATTCTTATATTTAATATCAAGCCCTTCATGTGTAATTCAAAAATTATTTCTTCCTTCCCACCTTCTTTTTTGAGATGGGGTCTCACTCTGTTGCCCAGGCTAGAATGAAGTGGTATAATCACAGCTCATTGCATCCTTGAACTCGTAGGCTCAAGCAGTCCTCCTGTTTCAGCCTCCCAAGGATTTGGAATGACAGGTTTGTTTTTGGCTGTAATAAGTGGAAACAGGAGGGAGGGCATATAGATCTCTATGTAATATACTTTCATATATTTGAAAAAAATGGTAAGGGATTTATGAAAGAAAAATAAATTTATTGGAGATTACTTTAAAAGAGCTTTTTGGTATTTGAAGCTTATCTAGAAATACTCTAAAGAAGAGAGCTGTTTTTGACATGTATAAAGACTTTTTTTTTAACAGCGATCTCTCTTGTAAGTAATTAAGTACAAGTAATTACATAATTACTTGATTATGTAGCAGCACTAAAATTTTACAGGAGGTTTTTCACTTAAACTCTAGCCTTATAAAAATAATTGCCACAAGTCAAAATTATTTTCTAAATGTAGTAATTCTGTTTGCTTTTAATTTTTTGGGGGGTGAAATCTAGATCTATTTTTGTTCAGCAACCAAACCCAGATAAATATGTATTTAATAATGTGTCACTGTGTTCAGACACTGACTTAAAAACTTAGAATGAATCCCCAACTTACAATGTTGAGGTACACCTAGATGGAAAATGAAATTATAAGCCAAGGTCACAATCTAGAGAATTTCTTTGGTCATAAATTTCTGAAATCATTAGTCAGATTAGGATAAGAATGCTATTTATCTTAATATATGCATCACCAAATAATAAGATTGAGAGGCAGAAAAAGTGTGGGGTTCCTCCCCTTCCTTTCATTGTTTCTTTCTTTTCTTCTGTAAAGTGAGATGTCTGATCATTGCAAATTTCCTCGAGTTCTTAGAACTCTAATTAAAATGTGGTAATTGGTTATGTTACCTCAATTACCATGATGCATGGACACTGATGCGAAGTGACACCAATTGAATCCTTTGGGTGTTTTACCCTGGGGCCATCCCATTTATCGTGGCCTTATTATTTTCAATTATGTGGCTAGATGTGTTATGTACTTTTGGGGCCAATAAATGTGTAAGGTTTCTCTGGACACAACGTTCTGTTTTCAATGTTGGAGTTCTGGAGTGCCAGGGCAAAAGAAAAAAATACATTTGTACAAAGAATAAAAACTTAAAACCCTAAATTCACAAAGGATTCAAAAACACACTCATTGAAATAAAAATATTTCAAAGGAATCCAAATTATTTCTGTTTAAAACATTTACTTGAAAAGCAAGAATAATTTACTTGCTACTGATAACTACTTGTCTGAAATCAGAAAACAGTGATAGGACCATTCAGAAGACTTATATGAGAGTTAGAGAGGTAAGGAAACAGATAGGAAAGGTAAATTTTTCTTGCTCTTAAGATAAAGGTTTGGGTCCCTCCGAGGGCTAAGTAGAGCTGTATTGAGTACTTTACAGATGTATATTATCAGAGATCTGTCCTCAGCATGAACATGAAAGTAAGAGTGCACCAAAATGGTTACAGAGCAAAGTGTTTTCCAATGGGGACGCTGCTGGCATTTGTGGAAAAATCTGTCTGCATACAGGGTTGTTTCATGCATTGTTACTGTCTCCCCAGATGCACCCACTCAAGGGCAGTGGCGTCCTCAGTTGTTAGAAATGACCCCAGAACATTTTCTTAAAAAATCGAGGATTGAATTGGACATTACTTGGGGACATCATCAATAAATGTAATATAACACTTTGTCAAAACATTTTCATTTTCTGAGAATGATACCTGTGTCTTCACCAGTTATTTTTTTAAATCACATTCTCATATTTCTGAAAACTAAAGAGAAATTTGTGTCCTTTTACTTATTAGTTTATGTCTTGGTTGGTTTGACTGTCTCCAAATAAGTATAGCATTCATTTATATGGTGCAGATGATGTAAGAATCTGAACTGGGAAAGTTGTGAGAGAAAGAAGTTGTCCTGTACAAAGATCTTTCAAAGACTGGCAGAGCAAGGATATTTATGGCAAAATCCCATACTATTTTCAACCAACACTCAAAGAGCCTTATATTTACAACACTTTGCAAGTACTTGTCCAAATAAGATTCACACATATATTAACTGTCAGATCATTTTTCCCTTCAATTTTGTCTTTGGATTCAAGAAAATTGCCAACAGGAAACTCAAGAGAGTTTTACATAGGACTCATTCTATTACTTTTGATAATATTTTAAAAGTAAAAAACATTGAATGATCATATATGATGCCATTATCCAAAGTATTTCATTCATAAAAATACATATTAAAAATCTAAACTGTAGGCTGGGCGCTGTGGCTCCCAACTCTGGGAGGCCGAGGCAGGCGGATCACGAGGAGGTCAGGAGATTGAGACCATCCTGGCTAACATGGTGAAACTCTGTCTCTACTAACAAATACAAAACATTAGCCAGGCGTGTTGGCAGGCGCCTGTAGTCCCATCTACTCGAGAGGCTGAGGAAGGGGAATGGCGTGAACCTGGGAGGCGGAGCTTGCAGTGAGGTGAGATTGTGCCACTGCACTCCAGCCTGGGCGACAGAGCAAGACTCTGTCTCAACAACAACAACAAAAAATAATAAAAAATAAAAAAGATCTAAACTGTAACTTATCATTTAATTATTTAAACTTTCTCAATTCAAAATTTAATTTTTAACTTCAATTATTTAAAAGAAATGTTTTCCCTCTCAAGATTTACCTTCTTTATTTAGTTATTTCTCATTCTTGGGTTTGAAATTTTTCCAAATAATACCAATAGTTAACTCTATTCATGTATTTCTTCTGATGAATCCAACTCTTTATGTAAGAGCCAATTTTCATTGGAAGGACATGTAATAGAGAAAAAAGAGCCAACGAACAAGTATGGAGGGAAGCATTGGATTTATTTCCAACTGGTGTTCTCTAATTCAATCCAGTCTAACTTGAGTCTGCAGATCTTTAATATGTCATGCAAAAGTCCTTAGAACTGACTAATGAAAATAGTATATTAACGAAAATTACTGTGCTATCAATCATTTATATGATTCTTCTTGTATTCAATTCAAAAAGGAATTCCAGGCAGTCTCCAATAAAAAGAATAAAAATATAAATCATTAACACAGATATGCTAAACAACCAAAGTAGTCTTAGTGGGAAGAAAGGCAAGAAATCGTTATCAATAAACCCTTTAAGAGCTAAAAGAACTTTACATCTTGGAGTCTGATATGCCTGCATCCACATCTTTCTCTACCTGCTGGCTATATAACTTTGTATAATTTATTTAATCTACCAAAAATTTAGTTTCTTCATCTTCAGTTGTTATGAAGATTAAATAACACAATGTATTAAAAGTGGTAACACAGCAACTGAGAAACAGTACATGTTCAATGCTGTTAGCAAGTAATACAACAGCCCGACTCTCTTGGTGAGTGACACTTAAGATATGCCACATGGCTTTTTAGAGGGATCTTCAGCAGTAAATTAGACAAATAAAACTAATATGGAAAAAAATTAAAAACTGAGAAACATGTCTCCTCACAACGTCTAACACCCTCTTGTGATAGCAATTATGCAGATTCCCCTGAGGAAATTGTGTATACTAGACTGAACCTGTTCAGTAGAGAAGTTTGTTAAGATGGCATTTGAGAAGAGAAATTTGATTTGTGGTATATACAAATCACTGCTGGAAAACTGTCCTTCTTACTACAAATTCCATAAATGTCATGAGTTTCTGTAAGGCATGTGTGAATTTAATAAGAAAGTCCCATGTACTTCGAGGAAATGCTTAAATAAGTGTCAGTGAACTATCAGTGGTCAGCCAATTCACACAGCAGCCCAAATCCTCTTCTCTATTTTCTCCAGCACTTTAAAAGGGAAAGTGCTTGCTTACTCCATTTTCTTAAAGTTCTCATAAGAAATTATTGCTTTTCATAGTCCATTTAGATATAATTTTTGACAATTAAAACTTCTCCGTATGTCACATGTGATAAGAAAATTTGATCCATAACTTCCCAAAATATATTGAAAATAGAATCACCTAATTTCCAAATCTAAGTCACTTAATTTGTATTTATAAAAGTCTTGTTCATTTACTTGATTTAAAAGTGACTGCATATGTACCATTCTTATCATTAAAGAAGGCTTTGTCCTAGAGAGGCAGTTTAGGATGTTGATTCAGGACACTGACTCTGAAGCCAGAACTCCCAGGTTCAAATCTCAAATGAGTTACAAACCAGGTGGTAACTCGGGAAAAGCTGCTGAAATTTTCTTTGCCTTAATATTTTTTCTTCTGTAAAATAGAGGATAATGGCACGTAAATTATATGGTTATTAAGAACCTTAAAGGACTTAATATTGCCTGATATATATCAAGTGCGATATGTTAGCTGTTATTAGTATTGTTTGGTTCTTCAGAAAAGAAATGCCCATTTTCATTTACTTATTCCAAGACAGTGATACTCACTGCCAGGCTTCAGGGTAATCTACCAACTCCTTTGTAACTAAAATTCTGAATATGTGTTTTTTTTTTTAACAGTTTTATTGAGGTATAATTTAAATAAATTATACATATTACAGTGTACAATTTTATGTTTTGATATAAGAATACACATACAAAATGATCACTACAAACAAGATCATGAATATTTCTATCACTTTCAAAAGATTTCTCATTGCCCTTTGTAATTGCTCCAGTGATCACAAAGATTTCATGCTATGATTTTTTTTTTCTAAAATTTTCTACATTTTACATTTGGGTCAATTACTTATTTTGGCTAATTTTTATATGGTACATTATATAGATCAATCTATGTCTGTGCATATGGAAATTCAATTGTTCCAGGATCATTTGTTGAAAGATTATCCTTTCTCCATTGAATTGCCTTTGTACTTTTGTTAAAAATCAATTGACCATTTATGTGTAGCTCTATTTCTGAAATATTTATTCTGTTCCATTGATGTATTTGTTGACCTTGACAGCAATGCCGTACTTTCTTGACTACTGTAGCTTTATTATAACTCTTGATATCAGGAGGTATAAATCCTCCAATTTAACTCATCTTTCTCAAAGTTGCTTTGGGTATTCTATGTCCTTTGCATTTCCGAATGAATTTTAGAATCAGCTTACAAATTTTTACCAAAAAAAAAAAAAAAAAAAACACTGAGATTTTCATTGGGATTACATTAATTCTATAGATAAATTTCGGGAGATTTGATATCTTAATATTGTGTCCTCTGATCCATGAATTCAGTATAGTCTATTATTGATTTAGTTATTATTTGTTAATAATTTCTCTCAGCAGTATTTTGTAGCTGTGTGCATAGTTCTTCCGTATCTATCGCTAGATACATCCCTAAGCATTTCATGTACTATTAATATTATAAATTGAATGTTTAAAAATTTCAATTTATGATTATTTATCAATAGTATCTAGAATATAATTGACATTTATATATTGATTTTATATCCTACAACCTTGTTAAATTCCCTTATTCGTTTTAGTATCTTTTTGTAGTTCTGTAGCAGTTTCTACATAGATGGTGTTGGAATCTCTGAGTAAAAATAATTTTGCTTCTTAATTGCCAAATGGTATGTCTTAAATTCTTTTTCTTGCTTTATTGATCGGGCTAAAACTTCCAATACAATTTTGAATAGAAACAGTGAAATTGTACTTCTTTGCCTTATTCCTGATCTTAGAGGAGAAGTATTCTATTTTTTACTATTGAGTATAATGTTAACTGTTGATTAGCTGTGGATCCCCTTTATTAAGTTTTTCCTTAGGTCTTTTCTTCCTTTCTTTTTCTTTCCCTTCCTCTCTCCCTCCCTCCCTTCCTTCCTTCCTTTCCTTCCTTTTATTGATACAGAATTGCTCTCTGTCACCCAGGCTGGAACAAAGTGGCATGATCTCGGCTCACTGCAACCTCCACCTCCCAGGTTGAAGCAATTCTCCTGCCTCAGTCTCCCGAGTAGCTAGGATTACAGGTGCGCACCACCATGCTCAGCTAAGTTTTTCTATTTTTAGTAGAGATGGGGTTTCGTCATGTTGGCCAGGCTGGTCTCAAACTCCTGGCCTCAAGTGATCCACCCACCTCGGCCTCCCAAAGTGTTGGGATTACAGGCTTGAGCCACCACACCTGGACATTGTTTCCTTAGGTTTCTGAGAGTTTTTATCAAGAGGGATACTGGATTTTGGCAAATGCTTTTTCGGCATTGAGATAATCAAATGGTTTTCCTCTCTTAGGGTGCAAATATGATGAATTACATCGATTTTTTTCAAGTATTAAACTACTCTGTATTTCTAGGCTAAACCTCACAATATCATGATGTAGTTTCTATTTTATATACTTTTTGATTTGATAAAATTTTGTTAAGAATCTTTTTATTGACATTCATAAGGGATATCATCCAGCAGTTTTCTTGTATTGTCTTTTTGACATCTGGGTAATGCTTGCCCAAGGAATGAGAATGAAAAATATTCTTTCCTTTTCAATTTCTGGACAACTTTGCATAAAATTAATACTATTTATTCTTTAAATGTTTGGTAGAATTCACCTATGAAACCAACTAGGTCTGAAAATTTTCTTTCTAGGGAGGTTTTAAACTAATGACTCAATGTATTTAGTAGATAAAAGATTATTCATAAAATTATCTTCATACCTCTCCTTTTTTTTTTTTTTGTTTTTTGTTTTTTTGAGACTAAGTTTCACTCTTGTTGCTCAGGCTGGAGTGCAATGGCGTGATCTTGGCTGATAGTCTTCTTTTACTATTAGTAGAAGCTGTAGTGATGTCTGTCTCTTATTCCTGATACTGATAATTTATTTCTTCTCTTTTTTCTCCCAATCAGTCTGGCTAGAGGTTTATCAATTTCATTAGTCTTCTCAAAAATAACCCCAGCTTTTCATTTCATTGATTTTTTTCTTTATTACTTTTTCTGTCTTCTATTTCACTGATTTCTGCTCTAATTTTATTCTTTTCTTTCTCCTATTTACTTTGGGTTTAATTTGGTCTTCTTTTTACAGTTTCATAAGGTGAAAACTAAGATCATTGTTTTGGTGGCAACCCACAGATTTTAATATTTTGTTACTATTCAGTTAAAAATACTTTCTAATTTCCTTTTCATTTCTTCTTTGGCCCATGAGTTGTATATAAGTGTGTTATTCAGCTTCCACGTATTTGAGGATTTTCCAAATATATTGCTATTACTTATTTCTAAGCTAATTCTATTATAGTCAAATAACATACTTTGTATGATGTGACTTATTTTAATTAAAAAATAATAGATATGGAGTCTTGATATATTGCTCAGGCTAGTCTCAGGCTCAAGCCATCCTCCTGCTTTAGCCTCCCAAAGTGCTGGGCTTACAGGCATGAGCCACTGCACCTAGCTGAATTCTTTTAAATTTAAGACTTGTTTTGTGGCTCAGAAGAGAGTTTTAGTAGATGTTAGGTGTGCAATTGAATGTATATTCTGCTGCTGCTGGATGGCATGACTGATTTTTACATGTATATATTGTGTACAACATGATGTTTTCATATATGTAGTGAAGTGACTTCTATATTCAAGCCAATTTACATATCCATCATCTCAGATTGTACATTAGATCTCTAGATTTTTTAATCGGACCATAACTCAAACTACATACCTTTTGACCTACATCATCCCATTTCCCTTGTACCTGATTTCTGGTACCTTTAGATTCTCTGTTTCTTTCATTTTTTTCTTTTTGGATTCCATATATAAGTGAGATCATGTAATGTTTTTCTTTCTGTGTCCGTTTTATTTCACTTCGTGTAATGTCCTCCAGTTTCATCCATGTTTTCACCAATAGCAGGATCTCCTTTTTTTTTTTAAGGCCAAATATTACATTGTGTGTATGTATGTGTATAAGCATGTATATATACATATATATTTTTTTCAATTTATTTTTCCATTCATCTAATGGACACTTCAGTTGTTCCCGTATCTTGGCTATGATAAATAATAATGCAATGAGCATGTGAGTAAAGACATCCTTATGACGCAGCGATTTCATTTCTCTTGGGTATAGACCCACAAGACAGATTTCTGGGTCATATAGTAGTTCTATTTTCACTTTCCTTAGGAACCTCCAAACTGTTTCCCACAGAGGCTACACCAATCTACATTCCTACCAACAGTGGACAAGGGTTCCCTTTTTTCTACACCCTCACCTCACCAACAATTGTTATTCATTGTCCTTTTGATAAAAGCCTTGGATAGAGTGTTTTAAGTGCCAATTAAATTGCTTTATAGTATAATTCCATCATTCCAAGTCTTTTACATCTTTACTGACTTTTCTGCTCTATCAGCTATTAAGAAAAAGTATTAGAATCTCTGCCCAAAATGGTCTGTTTTTTTTTTGTCTCCTCACAGTTGTATCAATTTCTGCTTTATGTATTTTAAAGCTCTGTTTTAGAGCATAAACATTTAGTAATGTTATGTCCTCTTGATTAATTGGCATCTAATCATTAAGAATGCACTTCTTTATAATTTGTAATATTCTTTGCTCTGAAATCTACATTGTTTACTATTAACACAGCCACTCCAACTCTGTTTGTGTTAGCTTAATATATATTTTTCCATCTCTTTGCTTTATTATATCTTTATGTTTAAAGTGGGTTTCCTTTTTTTTTTTTTTTGGCGCTGAGACAGAGTCTCACTCTGTTGCCCAGGCTGGGGTACAGGGGCACAAACACTGTTCATGGTAGCCTCAACCTCCTGGCCGCAAGTGATCCTCCCACCTCAGCCTCCTGAGTAGTGGGTAGCTGAGACCACAGGTGCACTGCCACCATGCCCGGCTAATTTTTTATTTTTATTTTTCTGTAGCGACGGGGTTTCACCATGTTGCCCAGGCTGGTCTCAAACTCCTGGGGTTAAGTGATCCTGCTGCCTCAGCCTCCCAAAGTGCTGAAATTACAGGTGTGAGTCACCACATCTGGCCTAAATTGGGTTTCTCATAGGCAACATGTAACTTAGTAGAGCTTTATAAACCCAATCTGATAATTGTTGCCTTTTAATTGGGGCTTTTAGTCCATTCCCATTTAACAGGATTATTTATGCAGTTGTTTTAAGTCTTCCATTTTGCTATTCTTCTATTTATTGTATCTATTTTTTATTCCCTTTTTCTTTTATTTTTTTAAATGATTCTATTAATTTCCTCTGTTGGCCTATTAATTATAGCTTTTTGTTATGTTTTTAAAGAGTTATAAGCTAGGCATGATGACTCATGCCTATAATCTCAGCACTTTGGGAGGCCAAGGTGGGAGGACTGCTTGAGGCTAGGAGTTTGAGACCAGCCTGGGCAACATAGCGAGATCCCATCTCTACAGAAAAAGAAAAATTAGCTGGGTATACTGGCATGCTCCTGTATTCTCAGCTACTTGGAGGCTCAGGCAGGAGACCTGCTTGAGCCCAGGAGGTCAAGGCTACAGTGATCCATGATTGTGCCACTGCACTGCAGCCTGAGCAACAGAATAAGACCCCATATCTAAAAATACAAACAAACAAAAACCCAAAAGCATATATTTTATCTTATCACACGTCTATTTTTTTCTTTAATCCCCTTTTCAAAAAAAAAACTTTAAATGATATTATACTACCTCCCATAGAATAAAAACCACATAGTTCCATTTCTTGCTTCCTGGCCATTGTGATATTGTTGTCATACATTTGACTTCTACATATGTTATACATAGACAATAAGCTGTTATTAACTTGATTTAAGCAGCCTATTACCACTTAGAGATTTAAATAATACAAAAAATATTTCACAGTAACCCACACAGTTACTCTCAGTCTTCTTCATTCCCTTGTGCCTCTCCAGGTTTCCATCTGATAGAATTTTCCATTTGGTTGAAGGACTCTCTTTCACATTTCTTGTGGTACAGGTCCATGGGTAATGAATATTTTCAGGTTTTAATGAATGAAAACTATTTTATCTTCCTTTTTGAATGATATTTTCTCTGTATATATAATTCTAGGTTATTTTGTTCCACTATCTTTCTATTTGTATTTTTCTGAGACAGGGTCTGACTCTGTCATCCAGGCTGGAGTGCACTGGCACAAACACAGCTCACTGCAGCCACAACCTCTCAGGCTCAAGTGATCCTCCTGCCTCAGCTTCCCAAGTAGCTGGGACTGCAAGCATGTGTCTTCATGCCTGCCTACTTTTTGTATCGTTTTGTAGAAACATGGTCTCGTTATGTTGCCCAGGTTGTCATTGAACTCCTGGCCTCAAGGAGTCCTCCCACTTCAGCCTACCAAAGTGCTGGAATTACATATGTGAGCAACAGCACCCAGCTTCCACCTTCCTTTTATTATGGGATTCTAATTCTAATCTTCAATTAGGCTGCTTGAAGATACCTCAGAAATCACTGATGCTCTGTTTTTATTTTGTTTTGTCTTTTTTTCTTTCTGCTTCATTTTGCACAATTTTTATTGCTATGTTTTCAGGTTTACAAATTATTTCTTCTGTGATGTCTAATTGGCTGTTAATCTCATCCAGTGTATTTTTCATCTCAGTAATGATAGCTTTCCTCTTTATAATGTGATTTCAGGTAGAGATTTTTTTAATGTCTCTACTTAATATGATCAGTATATTTTCCAGCAGCTTGAACATATGGAATGTGGGTATAATAACTTTTAATGTTTTTGTCTACCAATTCTATACTCTGTGACATTTCTGGATCAGTTTATATTGATTAATATTCTTCTCCTCATCAGCTGACTATTCCTGCTTCTTTCCATTCCTGGTAGGTTTAGACTGGATGTCAGACACTACAAATTTTATAAATTTTATCTTGTTGTATGCTGGGTATTTGTATTCCTATAAATATTCTTGAGCTTTGTCCTGGGAGTATAGTAAAATTACTTTGAAACAGTTTGGTCCTTTCAGGTCTTGCTTTTAAGTTTTTTTGGGTAAGACCACAGCAGCACTTAGTCTAAGTTTGCCCCATTACTAAGGCAAAAACCTTTCTTGGTACCCTATCACATGCCTTGTGAATGATGAGGGTTTCTACTACGAGTGAGGGAAAAGGAACCATTTCTAGCTCTGTGCAAGCTCCAGGGACTGTTCCCTCTAATCCTTTTAGGTGGTTCCTTCTGCTGAGTACTTGAGAACATCCCTCTGTATATCTCCGGTGTGCCTAGTCTGTGTAGTCCTTTCCTCTCTGGCATTCTGCCCTGTAGCAATGTTAGCCACTTTAGCCTCCTTAGACTCCACTCAGAGACTGACAGTCTCCTTGAGTTTAGGAAACAGGTCTGGGAGTCTGGGGAAGCCTTATTAAACAAGACAGATTAAAGATCATCTTCTTGGTGTTCTTATAGAAACATAACACTCAGCTACTTTGTGAAAAAATGTAAAAATTTAGAATATACAGTAACTCCAAATCAAATGCCAGAATGAAACAAAATTTATTAAATGAACACATGTACTCATTCATTCAGCAAATACTTATTTGTAGACCTACTATGTCCAAGTATTTCCCAGGCCCTGGGGGAATAAAGCAGTGTATTAGTCTGTTTTCACACTGCTGATAAAGACATATCCAAGACTGAGTAATTTATAGAGAAAAAGAGGTTTAATGAACTCACAATTCCATGTGGCTGGGGAGGCCTCACAATCATGGTGGAAGGCAAAAGGCACATCTTACATGGCAGCAGACAAGAGAGAATGACAACCAAGTGAAAGGGGTTTCCCCTTATAGAACCATCAGATTTCATGAGACTTATTCACTATCACAAAACAGTATGGGGGAAACCACCTCCATGATTCAATTATCTCCCACTGGGTCCCTCCCATAACACCTGGGAATTATGGGAGCTACAATTCAAGATGAGATTTGGTTGGAGACACAGACAAACCATATCAAGAAGTGAAAGTCCCAATGCACAAGCAAGGATGAAATGGGAATGGGGACGTATGATAACTGAAGAGCCAACTTAGAGGTTTCTGATTATCTGCAAAGGCAGCCTCCCACATTGGCAACTTCAAAGCAACTTGGACTCTTCACTCAACCAACAGAGAAAAGAAGCAGAGAAATATCTCCCACTGAATGATGTATCCTGTGCTTACAGTATTTGCTGGCATTAGTTCACTCTCTTCATTCCTTTTCCAACAGTGATTTTCAACTTTTTTTCAGCAGAAAGGACCTTATTTGCTACCTTCATTTTTCCAGTCTACACATTCAGCAGTCAACGTAAACAAAAGGAAACACCTTTCTCTGTTTGCAATTTGAATCTGCCTGTATGTAGTAGTTTGAACCTTTAAGAAGCAGCCAGGGTTTCCTCAAAGCTAAAGCTAGCCTTCACCATAGAAGTAGGATAAAAGGCTGAGTGCAGTGACTTACACCTGCAATCCCAGCACATTGGGAGGCCAAGGTGGGAGGATCGCCAAGAATTTGAGACCAGCCTGGGCAACATAGTGAGACCATGTCTCTACAAAAAGTAAAATAAAAATTAGGCAGGTATGGTGGCACATGCCTGTAGTCCTAGCTACTTGAGAGGCTGAGGTGGGGGGATACTTGAGCCCAGGAGTTTGAGGTTGCAGTGAGCTATGATCAGGCCAGTGTACCCCAGTCTGGGAAATAGAGCAAGATCCCATCCTTAAAAAAAAAAAAAAAAAAGAAATAGGATAAAAATGTCTACATGTAGTCTGCAGAGAACTGCTCTAGAACCCCTGATCATATGATTTCAAATAAATCCTCAAAGAAACGCAACTTTGACTCCTCCAAAGCATGACTCCTGAATGCTTCCAAAATTTCACAACTTTTCCTGCTGCAGTTGATTTTTGCATATATCTTATGGCCACTACCACTATTACAGGCTTAAAAGTATAGAAAGTAATAACAATAATCTCATCTGCCCCTCCAAACACTCTCAAAACAAACAAAAAACATGCCAGCTAAATAGCTTTACAATAAACAGGTCATTTCAAGAAAAGACATCTAATTATGTTGACTCTGATTACTAGTAATAACTTGGAAGTCTTAAGAAATTTAACAGTTCAGCTTAAAACAATTAAACAGAACTATTGAGGATAAAATCACCCCCTAGACTCAATATATCTACAGATACAAAAATAATTAGATGGCTTGCTGATTCATTGTCCCTTCTGTTCCCAGTCCCAAGTGCCAAACACATCAGAGAGCAGATATTAAGGCTTCGTTAAAATCAGAATTCATAGGAGGAAAGAATTTTTCAGCAGCATGATTTTTACATTTGATTTTTCAATTTTGGATCCTGAACATTCCAAAGTTACAGAACTGAAAAATATAAACATATAAGGAAAACTTCCCATTCTATGTATATATGTATGTATGTATGTATTCCATTTATATAAGTCAAACATGGGAGTTGGGCCTTCAACTAATAGACACTGACCTCAAGGTCATTTGGAGTATGCAATCTTTTTATCGATAAATCCTTTCTTAAAGGATATGAAGGCTCTCTGGACAAATATGCATTGTATATTACAATGATACAACTTCTAGTTATATCTATTTCCTTCATCTAGCAACAGCTTAAACCCGTACTCAATTTGGAAAATCCTTAAAAGGAATCTCTACTCACCACTTTGAGCACTGCATTAAAACTCTAAGAGGAAACTTGCCAATTCTCAGCAATGAAACTATCAGAAGAAGCTCTAAGCAGGAACACTAGGAGATTAGTGTACAAATAGATGATGTTATGTCATGTCAGGGAAAGGTAAACAATATACTTTATTTCATTGTATTATCTGCAGAGCGTACACATTGCTCCAAATGCTCTGACAATACTAAGCTACTTTCTAGCAAAATATTCATGGGTTATTGTATGATTAATGAATATTGTTAGTGAAGGAATGATTGAAAGAATTAATGGCTTAGGTTGGTAAGGTTAAGCAAAACCTCCATGTGATTTTTTTCAAAAAGACAATGAGATACACTAAAAGCATTTTAGCAAGGCAAATAAATGTCAGTGTTACAACAAATGGAGTTTCATTTAGTGGACAGCTAGTTAGTAGTAAAACTACTAGCTTTAGTTACTTAAAACCACTTGTAAGAGGGCAAAACCACTTCGTTAGTAAAACCGTTTATAAGATGAACACAGTTTCCAAGCCTGAAAGAATTATTTTTTGTCTGAGAAAATGAGAGACCATGATGCTTAAAAAAAAAATCACTCACAGATTCCTTTCCCATCTTCTTTTGTAGACGTGTTTGCCACTGGACGGCTTGCATGACAATGGCTTCCCACCTTCTTTCAAGATTTACAATGATCAGCTGCATGGGCTGGTGGTCTGCATTCAGATTGCAAGTCTCCCGGTCATCCAAAAGATGCTGGCATAGTCGCAGAATGGAGGCAACTCCTCGACGTCGTTGCTTGATTTCACGACAGAGGGACTGCAACATAGAGAGCAACCAATCTATAAGTGTTTATACGGCAAAGTTCCCTAAAACATGAAACACCTTCTTCCATCATAATTTCAAATTGTAGTGATACACTCAGCTACCAACAATAGGACAATAAGAAGAGCTCTGATGTCTCTTTTAGAATGGAGGCCTTCTACAGAAGCCCAATATGCTAAAGAATTTAGCTGCATCCCATTCCTCCACACTTTTTCACTGATTTATCCCTCTGAAATGTAGGGTCCCCCTTGACACCTGAGTAATTAACAATTTCCAGTCTGATGAAATAAATCACTTAGGTCAGATGAATGCCAAACAGATTGAAATGCTTTGACATAAGGTCAAAGGAAACACAAAAGATACAAAAATCCTCTGAAAAGAAACAGAATTTTTCCAAATTTACTCCTACATTCTTTGGAGGCAAAAAGTTCAGTTTTCTACTGGCTGAGAACAAGTTAAATAAGATTGCAAAGAATTTTTATATATAAAATCTATTATCTGAAAAAAAAGATAAGAAATATTCCTCTTCCGAAGCTTGATTAACAGAGCAATAATGTTCTGAAAGCGAAAATTAAGATACTGGATTATTACTGCACTATTTGTTGGTTGCCGTGTTTCTTTTAATAGACATTCACACAATTTAAGAAGGACATGCATGCATCAAAATACCATTTTGCCCCCAGAAGCATTTGTATTGCTGCAGTGACCCTAAACTGAATGATTCAAGCAAAATAGTGGGTACACATGTCTAAAAATATTATATCCTTTCTTTGCCTACGGATAGTATGTAAGTGATATTCTAATTCGGAGCCTTCAGGAGAAATGATGATTATATCCACAAACATCACTGAATTACTAATCTTCTACTGCCACAATTGGACTGTTCTAACAGTTAACAGATTGCTTATTAATCAACAAGGGTAAACAAGACAATGCAATTTCATTTAGTGTGAGAGTTTTAATGCCTGAAAGTATTTGTGCTTAAAATGTTAATCTAGATAAGGCTTCATTAGAAGAAATCTTAAAATGATTAAGGGTGGTACGCTGAAATGTGCATGGAGTGGGGGTATTAGATCAGCAGGTGGACATTTCATACAGATGTTCCACTTATTGATACAATGCATGCTATAGCCATTTAAATGACCCTAACTCAGTAATGGCTGGAATTCTATTATTTCTGAAATGAGAGAACTCTGTACCTTTACTATTTCTGAATTTTAAATAAAGAGAATGACAAATTCCCAAACCTCTATTTATGGCAAAATATGACTAGAAATTTTATTATTCAATTTATACCAGTGCAGCAGTTTCAGTTATGTTTCTTGAACTTATCCTTATTTATTTTCCTAGAGTTCATTACTGTTTTCCTATATAAGTCCTGATGTAATCACTATGTCTGACAAATTTCTTTACTGCTGCTACTAATTGGTTCAGTGCTGAATGAGGAGAAATGCCTAAGACATTCAAAGATAAAACTTAAGCCTACTAAGACAACAGGCATTGTTTCCATCTCTTCTACAACCCTGTCAAATGTCTCCCCTCAACCCCACACGCATGTTCTCTTTCTCTCTCTTCCTCTCTGTCTCTTCTCTCTCACACACACAAACACACACACACATCCACACACACCCTTCAATTTATCTCTTGCTCTAGAACAACTCTTGGGCAAGTCATACTATGAAGGCCACGTAATACCTGCCAATTTGGGGCCCAATATTAAACACTTCAAGATAACATTATGGCTAAATGAAATTGGCCCAAGTGAGTACTCTAAATATTAATATTAAGGATTTGGGGTTTTGTTTCTGTTTTGTTAACTTGTTAAGAGTCAAGGCCTAGAAAAATCGAAAGAGATGTTTCTGTGCCACAGAACTGAATTCTGCAAAACTCTCTTTAAAATAAAGTTAACTAGCATAATAACTGTATTTCTTAAGCCAACAAAAAGTCCCAAAGTTCTTAGCTGAATGAAAATTTACAATGGATGGCACTAAAGATATGTGCAGAGTTAGCACAGGCCACATCAGGTAACATTTGCAAAGCACCACAAATAGACTTCATTCACCTTATAGGCATTTTCAAAGTTCTGAAACAGGACACGTGAGGTTGCTGGGAGAAATTCTTCATAAAGATCACTGGCCATAAATTTTTTTGTAAGTATCTAGAATGTATCCAGTATTTAAGTATCTAGGTGATCCCCACTCCTATCTTAATTTGAATCAATCAAGATGAATACAGTGGTTTAAAAACGGAGAAGGCAGTTACTGTTGATATCCAATATCTGACTTTTGGATATTCACAATTCTGCAGGGTTTTTTTTGTTTTTTTTGGTTTTTTTACTTTAAATGAACAAAGGGCTTAGTCTACATTCTGAATTAAAAATTTATCCTACATGTGCACTTGGGAAATAATGCTACTTTTAAAAAGGAGGGGAAAATTGGAAATTTTACATGGCCAGCATATTTTTCAGTACTTTTTTATACCTAGAAGATATAATTAATAAAATAACATTCTTCTACATAAATGGGCTTCCATGACAGCCATTAAAATATACATATGCATTTATAATCACAAATGCTTAATAAATAAAGTCAGTAGATTTGCTGGCAATGTTTCTTAGAATCAGTAGTTTATATTATTTCCATAAATATGCATAGATATTAACAAACAATTATTATAACTATTTTTGGCTTCATTTCAGAGAAAATGTGCTTTGAAACAGAAACTCAAGGTAAGTAACCTAAGTAAAGCACAGAAATAAGACAAACACATCCCTACCTCCCTGATCTCCTCAAACGTGTACTGCACTTTCCATATGCTAGGCACTGTTTCAGGAACGAAGGCTTCAAAAAGGAGCAAGTTCCCTTTTTCCCTTAAGGAGTTGAGAGTCTACTGGAAGTAAACTATACAAATAAGTGTAATATCAAGTATACTTCAGAGAGGAAGGTGCTAACAGAAGTATGTGCAAGTTACTATTAAAAGAGTCAATGAAATCTTCAGGGGAATGGTGTGAACCAGATGGACTAAGATGGGTAGTGGTGGTTATATGGGTAGAAGGCTGAGAGGTATGTTAAAATGGAAAACAAGTAAGTAGCCTCTGGCAGTGGGAATGCCTGGTATGTTGGGGAGAGAGAGTGAAACAGTTAGAAAAGGAAGTTGGAAACAGAAAAGTTTGAAATGCTTTTCATTATTGCCATTTTTAAGCATTTTCCTTAACATCTAATGAGATCATGTTGGTTCCCACGCAAGTCATATTGCCTTCCCAGAAAACTATAAAGAAGAGGGAAACAAAATTTAAAAAGAAAGAAAAACACAACTATCAATATGCCTAAGAAAGGGATTCCAAATGCTTTCATATTTGCCTATAATTTGCTAATCTTTAGGCAATTTCATCTTGCCAGGTTAAATCTATTAGTATGGAGGTCATTATCTGTCTTTTCCCCCCCTTATAATGATCTCTGATCCACATTATAAGGTAGTTACCAATAGGCTGAAGACTTTTGTTTCACATTTGCAAACTGTCAATTTGATTTTCAATTTACCAGTGGCAATGCACAGGGGTGTGTTTTGGTTTACTTGGGTTTTATTCCTCTACTGACTTCCTCTGTCACTTTTTCAAACTGTTTAAACCAATCATATTATTGAACAAATGTGCAATATTATTCTTCACATTGGCTTCAGTTTAATACCATTGAAGTTAAGACTTTCAACACTGGTATTTAGTCTTCATTATGTATCAAATATGTGCATATATGCAAACATATTACATAGATATTTACTTATATTTACTTGTATACACATACTTGACATTTAATGTCATACAGTTTATAAAAGGATATAAATAAGCTTATAATAAAAGAACAACTTCATTTACACCAAGAACTGTTACAGCAAATGAGATGTAAGAATCAGTTCAGAGGCCGGGTGCGGTGGCTCACACCTGTAATCCCAGCACTTTGGGAGGCCGAGGCGGGCAGATCATGAGGTCAGGAGATCAAGACTATCCTCGCTAACAGGTGAAACCCCGTCTCTACTAAAAAATAAAAAGACAAAAATTAGCTGGGCGAGGTAGGGGGCACCTGTAGTCCCAGCTACTCGGGAGGCTGAGGCAGGAGAATGGCGTGAACCTGGGAGGCGGAGCTTGCAGCGAGCCAAGATCATGCCACTGCACTCCAGCCTGGGTGACAGAGCAAGACTCTGTCTCAAAAAAAAAAAAAAAAAAAAAAAAAAAAAAGAATCAGATTAGGAAAAAAGAGAGATGAGAAGGAAAATAATACTTTGAAATCACCAAAACGAAGTATATATTAAAAACAGAAAGAAACAAATTTAACTGAGAAACTCCAAAGTAATTTGTCTCCAACATTTATTACATAATTTAACTTTGTAGGTTGATTAAACATCATTAGGCAGGCCAATATGAACAAAGTGGTGGGACTTTAGCTGATCTGTTACATTAAAACAACAACAACAACAACAACAAAAAACAGCCTATGAAGCAATTCCCACTTTTAGACTTCA
Organism: Macaca fascicularis; assembly: GCF_037993035.2. Lineage (NCBI taxonomy): Eukaryota > Metazoa > Chordata > Mammalia > Primates > Cercopithecidae > Macaca > Macaca fascicularis. The sequence goes on along the minus strand of NC_088381.1, from coordinate 100,580,688 downwards.
CCTTCTAAACTGATGAACAGTTTAATATCAGTTGAGCATGGCTTCTATGTGGCAAGCACAACAAAGAAGGTACAATCTCCCTATATGATTATGTACCTGCCTTCAATCTAGTTGGAGTGAGGAAACATACAGAGAGAAGGGAAGCATGAACGAACACAGGTGACTTCCAGTTTAAATATTATCAGGAGGGGCCAGGCGCAGTGGCTCACATCTGTAATCCCAGCACTGTGGGAGGAGGAGGCAGGTGGATCACCTGAGGTCAGGAGTTCAAGACCAGCCTGTCCAACACGGTGAAACCCCATCTCTATTAAAAATACAAAAATTAGTTGGGTGTGGTGGTGGGTGCCTGTAATCCCAGCTACTCAGGAGGCCGAAGCAGGAGAGTTACATGAGTCCAGGAGGTGGAGGTTGCAGTGGACTGAGATCGTGCCATTGCACTCCAGCCTGGGCTTCAAGACAGACACTGTCTCAAAAAAAAAAAAAAAAAAAAGTCAAGAAAGCAGCTCCATCCCATAGTTGTAACAGTTTCCTAAAATTTTCCACGTGTTTTGCTGTCTGCTCTTTGTCTGCTACCTATGACCAGATTTTCTACAAGGGTCCTCAGAGTACAGTGCTCAGGCCAAGCAGTATTCACATCACCCAGAAACTTTAGAACTACAAATTCTCTGATACTACTATAAATCTTCTGAATCAGGAATTCTGGGGTGATGCCCAATGAATTATGGTTTAAGAAGCGAGCCCTATAAGTGATTCCAATACATGCTAAAGTTTGAGAACACTAGTCTACAGGAAATAAAGAAACTTAGTTTTTAGATAAGATGATTAATCTAGCTGAGTAGACTTTTTAAAGTATAAAAATATTAATAGAAATTTTACGTTGTAATTCTGGAGTGAAATTGGTAGCCAAGAGACTAGGGACCACAATTGTTGATGATCAATTACTTCTCATTTTTATCAAATGACTGAAAAGAAATGAGTGAATCAATGAATAGATCTTTTCATCCAGTGATATCTTTATGTTACTAGTATTTTCTTGATGACCTCCAGAATTTCCAGTGCAATTATGTATGAGGTCATTTGGATCCAGTATTTGGTGATTTTACTCTTTTTTGTCATTTTTATCAAATAGGTCATTTGCTAATTAATGACTCTAATACATATGGCATTGTGCTAAGCTAAAAAGAAACTCTGCTTCCAGAAAGCACACATAATAAAGCAAAACAGTGATGATTAGTTGGAAGGTACAAGGTATTCAGGTACAGATAATGTTAATGCCTGAAGCTATAGTCTAATAAGAAATAGAGTAAGTGGAAAAAATGAGAGGCTATACTGGTACCTCTATGCTTCTTTAGAAGATGCATTTGTCTGGCTGCTTTGAGATCATTGTTTTGTGGGGGAAGGTTGGAAATGATAATTTTCATAGCAATAAGCATTTATTGGGCATCATTTATGTGCCAAACTTCATACTTTTCATTACAGAATTAGCGTTAGTGGATAAGAGGCATGTAATAAAATGTACCTGTTCTTAAGAGCTGGTGGCAAAGAGAAGACTGATTCCTCAAAGTGAGAGAAATAAATACAAGGCAAAGGTTTTAGGTAAGACCTAACCCATCAGGTTGTAGTATGTTCCAAATAAGGTAAGGGAGGTGAATGTGCTTTGAGAATAGTGAGGCCATGACCCAAATGTAAGGTGTGATTGATATATATGCTAAACTATAGGCACTGAGTTTGAGAATAAAAAAGATCATTATTAACTGGAGCAGACAGATTAGGATTTATGGTATTAGAACCAGGCTGTGAAAGTTGCTGAAGGTAAGAAAGGTGGAGAGAAGAGAGGATAGGCATTACAGGTTGGGGAGCACACATTTTAAAAGACCAAGAAGGCATAATTTTTGTAACATTTTAAAACAAGATGGAAGTTCAAGTGGGGTGTGGTAATAATCAATATTCGAGTATTGATCTGTCCATCCAAATGTACGTATTGAGTGCCTTTTATTTGCCAAGCAGTGCTCTCAGTGGTGGGGATATAGCAGTGAGCAAGATACATAAAATGTCTACTTTCATAGAACTTACATTCACATTTGTATGCATGTGAGTGATGAGAGGCTGGAAACAAAACATGAAATATACAAGAAAATATCAGACAGTGATAAAAGCTATAAAATAAAATAGGGTAATATGACAAAAGTAGCTGGGGAGTTATTTTAGTTTGGGTTTTCAATAAAGCTTCTCTGGGAAGGTGACTTCACATAATAACAAGTTCAATGTAGAAACAAAATATCACCTAGTGTTCTGATGGTGTAATAGCGTAGACAAGATAATGTTCATACAATCAAGACTAATTTATGCCATAAAAGACTTATTTTACAGTTAATTATGGCATAATAAAGATTAAATATAGGATACCTTTCAATAAAATAAGTAAAATTAAAAAGCTCTGGTATAATTAAGTCAGGAAAGAATAGTCTTTTCAACAAATGGTGCTGAGACAACTGGATATCCACATGCCAAAGAATGAATTGAACCCCTATTCCACACCATCTACAAAACTAACACAAAATGGGTCATACTCTTAAATGTAAAAGCTAAAACTATAAAAATCTTAGAAGACAATATAGAGGTAAATATTCATCATGTTCGGGACAATGGTTTTATAGATATAACATCAAAAATAGAAACAGCTTTTGACTTCGTAGGCAATGGCTTCTTATTTATGACACAAAAGTATATGCAACTTTTGGGCTTCATCAAAATTTAAAGCTTTTGCACTTCAAAGTATACCATAAAAAGTGAAAAGAAAAACCACAGAATGGGAGAAAATTCGAGACCTGTAACTCAATTTTTTAAATGGACAAAGTATTTGAATAGACATTTCTCCAAACACATACAAATGGCAAAAAAATTTAAAAAGGCTCAACATAATCAGTCATCAGAAAAATGCCAATGTAAGGCATAATTAGATATTACTTCACCCCCTAGTAGGATGGCTAAAAAGGAAATAACAAGTGTTAACAAGGATGTGGAGAAATTGGAACCCTCATCCATCAGTGGGATTGCAAAATGGTGTAGCCACATGAGAAAACCGTATGACATTTCCTCAAAAAGTTAAACATAGAATTTCTGTATGATCCAGCAATTTCCTCTTGAATACATACCCAAGAGAAATGAAAACATATTGAGAGGTGACAGCATGCTGGCAGCCCTTGCTCGCTCTCGGTGCCTCCTAGGCCTCAGCGCCCACTCTGGCCGCACTTGAGGAGCCCTTCAGCCCGCTGCTGCACTGTGGGAATCCCTATCTGGGCTGGCCAAGGCCCGAACTGACTCCCTCTGCTTGCGGGAGGTGTGGAGGGGGAGGTGTGGAGGGAGAGGTGTGGAGGGAGAGGCACAGGCGGGAACCAGGGCTATGTGTGGTGCTCAGAGGCCAGCGCAAGTTCTGGGTGGGCGCGGGCTTGGCGGGCCCTGCACTTGGAGTGGCCAGTCAGTACCGCTGGCCCCGGGCCGTGAGGGGCTTAGCACCTGGGCCAGCAGCTGCAGAGGGTGTGCTGGGTCCCCCAGCACTGCCAGCCCACCCGTGCCACACTCGAATTCTCACCAGGCCTCAGCTGTCTCCCCACAGGGCAGCGCTCGGGAACTGCAGCCTGCAATGCCCGATCCCCTCTGCCCCGGTGGGCTCCCGTGTGGCCCAAGCCTCCCCGACAGGCGTCACCCCCTGCTCCGCAGTGTCTGGTCCCATTGACCGCCCAAGGGTTGAGGAGTGCGGGCGCAGCTCCACCTGCGGCCCTAGTGTGGCATCCACTAGGCGAAGCCAGCTGGGTTCCTGAGTTGGGTGGGGACTTGGAGAACTTTTATGTCTAGCTGGAGGATTGTATATGCACCAATCAGCACTCTGTGTCTATCTTGGGGGTTTGTGGATGCACCAATCAGCATTCTGTATCTAGCTAATCTGGTGGGGACTTGGAGAACTTTTATGTCTAGCTAAAGGATTGTAAAAGCACCAATCGGTGCTCTGTGTCTAGCTCAAGGTTTGTAAACATGCCAATCAGCACTCTGTGTCTAGCTCAAGTTTTGTGGATGCACCAATCAGCACTCTGTACCTAGCTAGAGGATTGTAAACACACCAATCAGCAATCTGTCAAAATGGACCAATCAGCTCTCTAAAATGGACTGATCAGCTCGCTGTAAAATGGACCAATTAGCTCTCTGTAAAATGGACCAATCAGCAGGATGTGGGTGGGGTCAGATAAGGGAATAAAGGCAGGCTGCCCAAGCCAGCAGTGACAACCCGCTTGGGTCCCCTTCCATGCTGTGGAAGCTTTGTTCTTTCGCTCTTTGCAATAAATCTTTCTGCTGCTTACTCTTTGGGTCTGCACTGCTTTATGAGCTGTAACACTCACCGTGAAGGTCTGCAGCTTCATTCCTTAAGCCAGCGAGACCATGAACCCACCAGGGGGAATGAACAACTCTGGATGGGAGGAATGAACAACTTCAGACATGCCGCCTGTCTGTAACACTCACTGGGAAGGTCTGCAGCTTCACTCCTGAAGCCTGCGAGACCATAAACCCACCAGAAGGAAAAAAACTCCAGACACATCTGAACATCAGAAGGAACAAACTCCAGACACACCATCTTTAAGAACTGTAACACCCACTGCAAGGGTACACGGCTTCATTCTTGAAGTCAGCAAGACCAAGAACCCACCAATTCTGGACACATTTTGGTAACCACAAAGAGACTACTGCCTATCGCCAAGCAGTAAGACTATTGCCTATCACCAAGCAGTCAGTACCATCAGATCCCTTTCGCTTGCTATTCTGTCCTATTTTTCCTTATAATTCGGGGGCTAAATACTGGGCACCTGTCGACCAGTTAAAAGCAACTAGCGTGGCTGCCAGACTAAAGGCACGGGTGTCAGGCTTTCTGGGAAAGGGCTCTCTAACAAGCCCCAACTCTTGAGTTGGGAGAGTTCGCTTGCCTGGAACCAGCTTCCACTTTTCCTATACTTCTGGGCTGAGCCAAGGGTCGACAGAGAGGAAAGCCATTGAGCTCCAGGGTCCCGACAACAAGTTGGATGACCCTGCAGCCATGAGTGGAACTCTAAAAGGCAGGTCGCCCAAGCAAGACTCGCCCCTCTATCCTATTTGTCCTGACCCTTGCCCCCGGGTCCTAATGCCTGCCACACAAACTTCCTCTCGCCTCTTCTCTGAGGCTAGCCCCGCTTCTAAAAACCACTCCCTGTTTCTGGTGCTTTTCTAGTTTCTCTTATAAGAATGATTTATAGTATAAACTCCAGGACTCTGTTACCTTTTTTAGGCACCCAGGCTCACCAATCAGAAAGACATAAGTTTTGCCCAAAGCCCCATTTTAGGGGGTACTATCGGGAATTTTAGGATCCCGCCTCAGACTAGCAGGCCTAACAAAAGCTATGCCTGAAGCTAGGATATGGGGAGCCTCAGAAATTGTATCCTTCCTGTTCATATAAGTGAGGACAAAAGGCATCACTCTTCCAACCCTGGAGATCCCTTCCCTCCCTCAGAGTATGGCCCTCCACTTCATTTTTGGGACATAACATCTTTATAGGACAGGGGTAAGGTCCCAATACTAACAGAAGAATGCTTAGGACTCTAACAGGGTTTTGAGAATGCGGTGGTAAGAGCCACTAAATCCAATTTTTCTCGGTCCTCTTTGTGGTCTAGGAGGACAGGCAAGGGTGCAGGTTTTGAGAATGTGTCAGTAAGGGCCACTAAATACAACCTTCGTCAGTCCTCCTTGTGGCCTAGGAGGAAATCTAGTGTTTCTGCTGCTGTGTTGGTGAGCACAACTATTCCGATCAGCAGGGTCCAGGGACCGTTGTGGGTTCTTGGGCAGGAGGAGAAACAAACAAACCATAACTGCGGGTGGTTTTGTCTTTCAGATGGGACACACTCAGGCATCAACAGGCTCACCCTTAGGCCGGGCGCGGTGGCTCAAGCCTGTAATCCCAGCACTTTGGGAGGCCGAGACGGGCGGATCACGAGGTCAGGAGATCGAGACCAGCCTGGCTAACACGGTGAAACCCCGTCTCTACTAAAAAAAATACAAAAAAAAACTAGCCAGGCGACGTGGCGGGTGCCTGTAATCCCAACTACTCGGGAGGCTGAGGCAGGAGAATGGCGTAGACCCGGGAGGCGGAGCTTGCAGTGAGCTGAGATCCGGCCACTGCACTCCAGCCTGGGCGACAGAGCGAGACTCCGTCTCAAAAAAAAAACAAAAAAAACAAAACAAAAAAAAAAACAGGCTCACCCTTGAAATGCATCCTAAGCCATTGGGACCAATTTGACCCACAAACCCTGAAAAAGAGACAGCTGTTTTTTCTGCACTATGGCCTGGCCCCAATACTTTCTCTCTGATGGGGAAAAATGGCCACCTGAGGGAAGTACAAATTACAATACTATCCTGCAACTTGACCTTTTCTGTAAGAGGGAAGGCAGATGGAGTGAAATACCTGGTCCAAGCTTTCTTTTCAATGAAGGAGAATACACAACTATGCAAAGCTTGCAATTTGCATCCCCTAGGAGGACCTTTCAGCTTACCCCCATATCCTAGCCTCCCTATAGCTCCCCTTCCTATTAATGATAATCCTCCTCTAATCTCCCCTGCCCAGAAGGACATAAGCAAAGACATCTCCAAAGGACCACAGAAACCCCCAGGCTATCGGTTATGTCCCCTTCAAGCTGTGGGGGCGGGGGGAATTTGGCTCAACCCAGGTACATGTCCCTTTCTCCCTCTCTGATTTAAAGGAGATCAAGGCAGACCTGGGGAAGTTTTCAGATGATCCTGATAGGTACATAGATGTCCTACAGGGACTAGGGCAAACCTTTGATCTCACTTAGAGAGATGTCATGCTATTGTTAGACCAAACCCTGACCTTTAATGAAAAGAATGTGGCTTTAGCTGTAGCCCAAGAGTTTGGAGATACCTGGTATCTTAGTCAAGTAAATGATAGAATGACAGCCGAGGAAAGGGACAAATTCCCTACCGGTCAGCAAGCCATCCCCAGTATGGATCCCCACTGGGACCTTGACTCAGATCATGGGGACTGGAGTCATAAGCATCTGTTGACCTGTGTTTTAGAAGGACTAGGGAGAATTAGGAAAATGTCCATGAATTATTCAATGATGTCCACCATAACTCAGGGAAAGGAAGAAAATTCTTCTGCCTTCCTCGAGCAGCTACGGGAGGCCTTCGGAAAATATACTCCCCTGTCACCTGAATCACTTGAGGGTCAACTGATTCTAAAAGATAAGCTTATTACCCAATCAGCCGCAGATATCAGAAGAAAACTCCAAAAGCTAGCCCTGGGCCCTAAACAAAATCTGGAGGCATTATTAAACCTGGCAACCTCAGTGTCCTATAACAAGGACCAAGAGGAACGGCCCAAAAGGAAAAGTGAGATCAAAGAAAGGCCGCAGCCTTAGTCATGGCCCTCAGACAAACAAACCTTGGTGGTTCAGAGAGGACAGAAAATGGAGCAGGCCAATCACCCGGTAGGGCTTATTATCAGTGTGGTTTACAAGGACACTTTTAAAAAAGACTGTCAAATGAGAAACAAGCTGCCCCCTTGTCCACATCCACTATGCCGAGGCAATGACTGGAAGGTACACTGCCCCAGAGGATGAAGGTTCTCTGGGTCAGAAGCCCCCAACCAGATGATCCAACAACAGGACTGAGGGTACCCAGGGCAAGCACCAGCTCTTGTCATCACCCTCACTGAGCCCCAGGTACATTTAACCATTGAGGGCCAGGAAATTGACTTCCTCCTGATACTGGTGCGGTTTTCTCAGTGTTAATCTCCTGTCATGGACGACTGTCCTCAAGGTCCGCTACCATCTGAGGAATCCTGGGACAGCCTGTAACCAGGTATTTCTCCCACCCCCTCAGTTGTAACTGGGAGACTTTGCTCTTTTCACATGCCTTTCTTGTTATGCCTGAAAGTCCCACACTCGTATTAAGGAGGGATATATTAGCCAAAGCTGGAGCCATTATCTACATGAATATGGGGAACAAGTTACCCATTTGTTGTCCCCTACTTGGGGAGGGAATCAACCCTGAAGTCTGGGCATTGGAAGGACAATTTGGAAGGGCAACAAATGCCTGCCCAGTCCAAATCAGGTTAAAAGATCCCACCACTTTTCCTTATCAAAGGCAATATCCCTTAAGCCTTGAAGCTCATAAAGGATTACAGTACATTGTTAAACATTTAAAAACTCAAGGCTTAGTAAGGAAATGCAGCAGTCCCTGCAATACCTCAATTCTAGGAATACAAAAACCAAACGGTCAGTGGAGACTAGTGCAAGATCTTAGACTCATCAATGAGGCAGTAATTCCTTTATATCCTGTTGTACCCAACCCCTATACCTTGCTCTCTCAAATACCAGAGGAAGCAGAATGGTTCACAGTTCTGGACCTCAAGGATGCCACCTTCTGTATTCCCCTGCACTCTGACTCCCAGCTTCTCTTTGCCTTTGAGGATCACACAGACCACACATCCCAACTTATGTGGACAGTCTTGCCCCAAGGGTTTAGGGATAGCCCTCACCTGTTTAGTCAGGCACTGGACCAATATCTAGGCCACTTCTCAAGTCCAGGCACTCTGGCCCTTCAGTATGTGGATGATTTACTTTTGGCTACCAGTTCGGAAGCTTTGTGCAAGCAGGCTACGCTAGATCTCGTGAACTTTCTAGCTAATCAAGGGTAAAAGGTGTCTAGGTCAAATGTCCAGCTTTGCCTACAGCAGGTCAAATATCTAGGCCTAATTTTAGCCAGAGGGACCAGGGCCCTCAGGAAGGAATGAATACCGCCTATATTGGTTTATCCTCACCCTAAGACATTAAAACAGTTGTAGGGGTTCCGGGGTTCCTTGGAATCATGGACTTTTACCGACTATGGATCCCCGGATACAGTGAGACAGCCAGACCCCTCTATACTCTAATCAAGAAGACCCAGAGAGCAAATACTCATCTAGCAAATTGGGATACGAAGGGCAGGTTATGCCATAGTCAGTGATGTAACCATACTTGAAAGTAAGCCTCTTCCCCCAGGGACCAGTGCCCAGTTAGCAGAACTAGTGGCACTTACCCGAGCCTTAGAACTGGGAAAGGGAAAAAGAATAAATGTGTATACAGATAGCAAGTATGCTTATCTAATCCTACATGTCCATGCTGCAATATGGAAAGAAATGGAGTTCCTAACTTCTGGGGGAACCCCCATTAAATACCACAAGGAAATTATAGAGTTATTGCATGCAGTGCAAAAGCACAATGAGGTGGCAGTCTTACACTGCCGAAGCCATCAAAAAGGGGAAGGAGAGGGGAGAAGAGCAGCATAAATGGCTGGCAGAGGCAGGGAAAGACCAGTAGAAAGGAAAGAGAGAAAGAGACAGGAAGTGAGAGAGACAAAGAGGGAGTCAGAAAGAGAGAGAAAGGCAGAAGGAGAAAGAAAGGAAGAGACAGACAAAGAGGGAGTCAGAAAGAGACAGAGACAAAGGAGAAGTCAAAGAGAAAGAAAAACATAAGTAATAAAGAAAAAACAGTGTACTCTATTCCTTTAAAAGCCCCCAGGGTAAATTTCTAAACGTCCACCCAGCCAAGGCATATTCTTCTTATGTGGAACATTGATCTGTATCTGCCTCCCCACTAACTGGACAGGTGCCTGCACCTTAGTCTTTCTAAAGTCCCAACATTAATATTGCCCCAGGAAATCAGACCTTATCAGTACCCCTCAAAGTTCAAGTCCATCAGCACAGAGCCATACAACTAATACCACTACTTATAGGGTTAGGAATGGCTACTGCTACAGGAACCAGAATAGCCGGTTTATCTCCTTCATTATCCTACTACCACACACTCTCAAAGGATTTCTCAGACAGTTTGCAAGAAATAACAAAATCTATCCTTACTCTGCAATCCCAAATAGACTCTTTGGCAGCAGTGACTCTCCAAAACTGCCGAGGCCTAGACCTCCTCACTGCTGAGAAAGGAGGACTCTGCACCTTCTTAGGGAAAGAGTGTTGTTTTTACGCTAACTAGTCAGGGATAGTACGAGATCCCACCTGGCATTTACAGGAAAAGGCTTCTGAAATCAGACAACACCTTTCAAACTCTTATACCAACCTCTGGACTTGGGCAATGTGGCTTCTCCCCTTTCTAGGTCCCACGGCAGCCATCTTGCTGTTACTCACCTTTGGACCCTGTATTTTTAACCTCCTTGTTAAATTTGTTTCCTCTAGAATTGAGGCCATCAAGCTACAGACGGTCTTACCAATTGAACCCCAAATGATTTCAACTAACAACTTCTACCCAAGACCCCTGGATCGACCTGCTGGCACTTTCACTGGCCTAGAGAGCTCCCTTCTGGAGGATACCACAACTGCAGGGCCCCTTCATCTCCCCATCCAGCAGGAAGTAGCTAGAGCGGTCATCAGCCAAATTCCCAACAGCAGTTGGGGTGTCCTGTTTAGAGGGGGGATTGAGAGGTGGCATGCAGCGTCCTGGCAGCGCTCGCTCGCTCTCAGCACCTCCTCGGCCTCAGCGCCCACTCTGGCCGCACTTGAGGAGCCCTTCAGGCAGCCGCTGCACTATGGGAGCCCCTATCTGGGCTGGCCAAGGCCAGAGCTGGCTCCCTCTGCTTGCGGGGAGGTGTGGAGGGAGAGGTGGAGAGGTGTGGGCAGGAACCAGGGAACACGGGCCAGTGTGAGTTCTGGGTGAGTGTGGGCTCGGCAGGCCCCACACTCAGAGAGGCTTAGCACCTGGTGTGAGAGGCTTAGCCCCAGAGTGAGGGGCTTAGCACCTGGGCCAGCAGTGGCAGAGGGTGCACCGGGTCCCCCAGCACTGCCAGCCCACCCGTGCCACACTCAAATTCTCACCAGGCCCTAGGTGCCTCCCTGCAGGGCAGGGCTCGGGACCTGCAGTCTGCCATGCCCAATTCCCTCCACCGCAGTGGGCTCCCGCACAGCCCAAGCCTCCCCGATGGGCGCCACCCCCTGCTCCACGGTGCCCAGTACCATCAACCGCCCAAGGACTGAGGAGTGCGGGTGCATGGCGCAGGTCTGATAGCTCCACCCGTGGCCCTGGCACGGCATCCACTAGGTGAAGCCAGCTGGGCTCCTGAGTTGGGTGGGGAACTTGGAGAACTTGCTGGAGGATTGTATATGCACCAATCAGCACTGTGTGTCTGGCTCAGGGCTTTGTGGATGCACCAATCAGCACTTTGCATCTAGCTAATCTAGTGGGGACTTGGAGAACTTTTATGTCTAGCTAGAGGATTGTAAACACACCAATCAGCACTCTGCCAAAATGGACCAATCAGCTCTCTAAAATGGACCAATCAGCTCGCTGTAAAATGGACCAATCAGCCCTCTGTAAAATGGACCAATCAGCAGGATGTGGGTGGGGTCAGATAAGAGAATAAAAGCAGGCTGCCTGAGCCAGCAGTGGCAACCTGCTTGGGTCCCCTTCCATGCTGTGGAAGCTTTGTTCTTTCGCTCTTTGCAATAAATCTTGCTGCTGCTCGCTCTTTGGGTATGCACTGCCTTTATGAGTTGTAACACTCACCGTGAAGGTCTGCAGCTTCACTCCTGAAGCCAGCGAGACCACGAACCCACTAGGAGCGATGAACAACTCCAGACAGGAGGAATGAACAACTCCAGATGCGCTGCCTTTAAGAGCTGTAACACTCACTGTGAAGGTCTGCAGCTTTACTCCTGAAGCCTGCGAGACCATGAACCCACCAGAAGGAAGAAACTCCAGACACATCCAAACATCAGAAGGAACAAACTCCAGACACACCACCTTTAAGAACCATAACACTCACCGTCAGGGTACATGGCTTCATTCTTGAAGTCAGGAAGACCAAGAAGCCACCAATTCTGGACACAATATGACCACATAAAAACTTACATACAAATATTCATAATGGCATTATTCATAAAGCCAAAAAGTAGAAACATGTCAAACACCCATCAACTGTGAGTGGATAAACAAAATGCAGTATATACATATAATGTAATATTATTTGGCATTTAAAAATGAAGTACTTATGCATATCATAACATGGATGAACCTTGAGAACATCATATTAAGTGAAAGAAGACAGATACAAAAAGTTGCATATCTTATGATTCCTTTTATATGAAATGTCCAGAATAGGCAAATGCATAGAAACAGAAAGTGGAATAGTGATTGCCATCGCCTCCAGTGAGGGGGAAAAACGGAGCTAATGTGTAAGGGGTTTCTTTTGAGAGTGGTGAAAACATTCTGAAATAAGATTTTCTGGTATGTAAATTATATCTCAATAAAAATATTATTTAAAAAAAACTCTTGGTAAGGCCAGAAATATATTATCAACCCCATAAACAATTACACAATCAGAGAATTTACCATTCTGCTAGGGTGTGTCATACAACAGATGCTAATGATATAACTAATACCATCCAATCAGTATGGTTCTGCAACCATGGGTGGATACAAGGATTAATTTATCAATGCAAACTTGGAGGGTTTTTTTCTTTTTAAAGTTATGGCTATAAAACGTCCTCAGATAGAGTCATTACTACACTATACATATATTCTGCCATATACGTCTATACATCTCTGCCAACAGATCAGACATTCTGCTGTATGACAAAAATAATGCAGTGTCATTTTTAATATAGCTGTTCTACTCCTAGAAATAGCATAAAACATAAACAGAAAAGTAAACATAGAAGACTATGAATCTGAAAGAGGAGTTAAAGTAAATGTGGGAAATGAAGAATGTTAACTAAATCTAATGATTGTAGTGATGAATTTCATATATAGTCATATACATCTTATGAAACCGTAATCTACTGTGGTGATAGTATCAGTACAAAAATGAGAGACTTGACATATCAGATGTACTTCATATACTTTACCAAAGATCATTCTGAGTTGACTATATGCATCTGAACAAAAACAAAATAAAAATAATGTTATGTTTTCTTCAAATATTTCATCAAGATTCACTTGAAGCTGGGCACGGTGGCTCACACCTGTAATCCCAGTACTTTGGGAGGCTGAGGCAGGCGGATCACGAGGTCAGGAGTTCGAGACCAGCCTGACCAACATGGTGAAACCCCGTCTCTACTATAAATACAAAAATAAGCCGGGTGTGGTGGTGTGCACCTGTAATCCCAGCTACTCAGGAGGCTGAGGCAGGAGAATTGCTTGAACCTGGGAAGCGAAGGTTGCAGTGAGCCAAGATCGTACCACTGCATTGCAGCCTGGGTGACAGAGAGAGACTCTGTCTCAAAAAAAAAAAAAAAAAAAAAAAAAAAAAAAAAAAAAGAGATTCACTTGATTACAAAATAATAACCTATAATCATTGGGATATATCAATTGCTGGAGCACTATTTTTAGTAAGATTTTCTTAGTTATTTTCACTAATCTCCAGTAGTAATGATGAACATTTTTTGTATATTTATGTGTGCCACACATTTTAAAAGGTATTTGATATGTATTGAATCATTTAATCCTCACAGCAACACTATGATGTGTGTGTGTGTGTGTGTATTATTGTCATCTACCTATTTGACAAATGAGGAAATGGAGACACAGAGAGGTTAAGTAACTGACCATAAGTACACAGCTAATAAGCAGCAAAGGCAGGATTTTAACCCAGGCAGCCTGAATCCAAAGCTGATTCACAAAAACAATATGCCACATTGCTTTTCATAAGAAAGCTGAAGAAGCTTGTAAGATTTCTACATTTTCAGACAATCTTGTCCCTGACTTCTAACCAGAAGTAGCCATAGCCATAAAGTTATTATTAAGACAGCCAACAACCTCTTTCTGCAAAGGGAAGGAGATTGAACCTTTTCAGAGGTCCAACCTTCATAAGCCTGCAAATATGTAACAGTTAGTAATCTATACAAAATTTAAGCTCAGGGTGGTTATAGTAACAGAGATGGAAAAAATACTGATTCATTCACTGAACAAATATTTATGGAACACTTTTTATAATGGACAGTGTTGTAAGTACTTCAGATATTTCAGTGAACAAAACAGACAAAACCTTTTCTCAAAGACCTCATATTCTTGGGGACAGTGGGAGTAATCTCTTTTCTGAGAAAGATGTAAATTATATAAGTAATAAAGAAGAGATTAAAAAGGTAGGAAACATTCATTTAGGCAAGTGATTATCAACATTTCCAGCAAGGGGTCAGAAGCTCTTTTGGTCCTGATAGCTCTATTCTCTAGCCAATTATGTGTTTAACTATACCTTGTATATAAATGTTGCAAATAAGAATTTGTATCTTGGAATTGTAAGAAGTAATTCTTCAAAATAGCAAAACATTAAAATACCTCAAATGAAGTATGAATAACGACTTGCATATTTTAAAGAAAATATAGGCAAATGACATCTGGGTATTTTAACTGATTACAAACTTAAAAGACAACGTCAGCCAATATAGACATTCAGCTCAGTTGCAAACCCTGGAACTTAATCTATATTGAAGCTAAATATTCTATAAGCATGCAGTGAAGTGCAAAAAATAGCAATTGAAAAATGACATGATTAAATGGCACGACATGCAATCATTTGCTCTCAATTATATCAATATATCTTCTTCATTTCTAGGAGTCAGGCAGAAATATTGTTTTTTAAATGCCTCTATTAAATTGGTCACCAGTAATAAAATAGATGAGAGTCCTAATAAGCTCATTTACATAACATACATCATATACTACAAAACTATTCTCTCCAAACAGTTTTGCTCATAGATTTGTCTCCTGGTTGTCATGAGTCTTTGCCACATTAGCAGATTTTAAAAGCATAACCCTGTCTTCAGGACCATTTGTAGAAAAACGTTTATGAAACTTTTCTAGTTAACCCTTGGCAGGATCCTTATTGCTAATTATGGAAAAGGTATTGACATAATATCTTGGCTGTCACATTTTATTATGGTGACGGTAAAAGCAGAATCTAAGTCTGACATTTTGGAAATATCATCTAATTGCAAGTCAGAAACAGAGAATGACAGTTTTAAGTAGATCATAACTTCTTTCAAAATAGCAAACTGGTTTATTTCATGTAAAAGCTAGATTTTAAAAATAGCATTAAAGCTTCCTGAGTTGGTTCACCAAGCATATTTCTATTGGCTCTTGAAGAAGGGCTGGGTAGTGTGCCAAAATAGTTTTGACAGTGTACATGATATTACAAGTCTAGATTCAAACACTAAATTATTTCTTATAACCATTTAAAATAAAAATATTTTCAGTAAATCTTTCCATTTTTAAGAAAAATTATCTCCCCTCTGTTTGTTTACCTAGTCCACAGATAAGTGAGACCTAAAGTTACTGCAATCACCTTTACCTCCATGGCCTTATTGGCCTGACCTTTTAACCTAAAGATCTTAATTTTTCTTGCCATCTGGTATACTCACCAATCAAGTTGAATCATTAAGGGCAACCAGGATTATTAATACTGTAAATTCTTGAAGATCCTTGGATGAATAGAGGCATCAAGGGAAAAGAATCATTCTTTTACAAACATTCACAATTATGTTTTAATAGTTTGTATTTTTTTCTGTTGGAAAAAAAATGTGTACTAATTTTACTTGGAAAGGAGCATTTCTATTCCTCTTGGCTTTTGTTTAGCTGCGGGCCAAAATATAATAACCATTCTAAAAATGTAGACCCTCAGTGAGTTATCCCACGAATGCCGTGGTTATCTCTATGTGGCATTCTTTGTTACTTTTCCTAAACTAAGTTACGTACTTTTAAATATGTTTGTTTTTAAGAGTCAAGCTCAGTGGCCATGTGTTTAGTTCATATTCACATGTAATTAATAATATGTTATATAGTTCTTTTCTAAATTAAAAACAGTGTTAAAATTCCAGACATATAAAACAATATAAAGATTAAGTTACTCTAAAGAAAACTGTAATAGCTTACAGATTGCTTGTATCATTACTAAAATGCTGATATCTATTACAGAGTCTCCCTGGAATAAAGTATGCACTTTTAGCAATAATCTGGTAAAAACCTGTCCATTATTGTTAAAATGCTAAACTAGACTGCAATTATAGAAAGGTAACTTTTAGTAGTAAGGGGAAAAGGGTGCTGGATATAAATGCAACTTAGCCATTATACTACAAAATACTTTTTCTTAAAACCCCATAATCACACTTCTCCTAAGCAGATAAGCATTAATTGTCATTCATTTTTATATTGTTATATTTTGAAATCTATTTACAACACCCACTGTGCTTTTTATCTTTTATTGATTCCATAGGAATTATTTCAAAGTAATTCTGGGGAATGGATGAAGGCGTTTTTCTTCTCTAGATCATTTGTTGATTCTAGCTACCTGAAATCATCTTTGCTTTTAATAAATCTTGGGTATTCACTGGCCAGGTCAAAGGATATCCAGGACAGTCTTGAAGAAAGGAAGGAAATAATTCAGTATGACAGGGTATGGTGCCATACACCCAGTCAGTAAAATCTATGAAAAAAGAATCATAATAAAAGGCCACAACAGGGTATGAAATAGCACTAAGAAAGAAAGCAAGGGAACACAGGAGCTAGGATGATGACCCAAGAGAAATTCTTAGGGATAATGTAAAACACACAGGCAACCTGACTCATGGGAGAGGACAGATTATTTATTATTAGTTTCATGACTTGCTCAACCCTGCTGCATGGTATTTTTCTTGCTCTCTCATCCATACATAGTTGGCTATTCTCCACTCCTCTCCTCTATCAAGCCCTGTTTTTCCAGACTTATCTTTGGCTAATATATTCTTTATTGTCTAAGAAGCCACTCCTAGAACTCATCACAAAGTTCAGAGTGTTATTTGAAGTATAAAAGCTAGGAAAATGTATTTTAGGAAAGTGTTCCTATTATTCCAGAATGCTACAGAAGGGAAATAAATGGATTCAAGAACTCTAGGGACATAACAAGAATACAGGAAGAGAGTCAAGCATGGGGAATAACACCTCTAAAAAGAAGGAAAATGATACTAGAGAGAAAAAGTCAACATTAGAAAAGACATACTGTTTATTCACTTACTCCTGTCTGACTCGGAAGAGGCAAAGGTATAGATGGCTTTATAAACTTCATATTTCTGTTTTTATTTTCATAGCATCTAAAATAAATAGTACATTTTCCTATGAGTTTGGTCCACTGGGAATGTGCTTCTTAGCTCTTTCCTTTGCATTTGTGGTGGAAGTTCAAGGCAACTTGACTCCTTTTCACCAGTTTTCAGTATTCACGGATGTGTGGTAATACCATACTCTCAGGGTCATTCAGAAGTTTAACCAATACATAACAGCAAAATACTCTTCAAATATCGTATTAGGTAGTAGAGAGATACTGACTAAACATTAGTCAACTGGTAAACTGTTATAATGATTTTTTAGCTTAAAGCAATATTCGGAACCCTGTGAAAAGGAAATATCAGAACTTCATTGATCAAACACTCTCATAGCTAAAACAAAGTGAAGATCCAGGAGAATTTTTCAAGACCATTTTCTTGAACAAAGCTAATTTTCCTTTAGAGGAATAAATTTTATTCTCTTCTGGTAAAAGGCACCACACCTCTCTCCTGCCTGCTCTCCCAAAGAAGATTGAGTACATGGGAAGGTAGTACTCTCATTTATGCCATCTAATATTTTGGCAGCAAGACAGAACACAAGTCACTAATCATAAAGGTGTTTTAGTTGAACATCTGAAAAGCAATGTGGATTGAAAACAAACCACAACTTAGAGTTTTCTCCTACTTTGGTAATAACTAGTTGTGCAATCTCAGGTAAATCATGTAATTTCTATGTGCCCTCAATACTCTTTCTCTAAAATGCATTGATCCTTTAGGCTCTAACATCTTCTGGGATCAAAGATTATATAACTTTATTCTGAGATAGGAAAAACGTTCTATGGTGATCTAAGATGGACTTTTAAAATATAATTATAAAATACAACTTTGACTATCTCTCAAACAAGACATAAGTTGGTTCTCATCTTCTCTGATTAACTTCTAGGGGTGACAGAATATTAATTTCAATATGCCTTTATTGCTGGCTTTAACTGTGGACAGCTGCTTTAACTGGGTAAGTGTGTTGTTGCAATAATTTGCATAAAACAACCTTGCTTGGTCTCAGATTCTGTTCATATCTTGGTCATGTTCTAACACCTTCAAAGTCTAACTCTAAATAACATTATAGTGAAAACCACATGTGTAAGCAAAGCAAACAAGATTGAAAATGTAACTTCCACTGATGCTTTGATAAAGTTTTGAAATTTGTCGCACCAGTATTTTATTAAGAGTTACAATGGCATGTGATACAGTTTGGATCGCTGTCCCTGCCCAAATCTCATATTGAAGTGTAATCCCCAATGCTGGAGGTGGGGCCTGGTGGGAGGTGTTTGGGTCATGGGGGAAGGTCCCTCACGATTTAGTGCTGTCTTCATGATAGTGAATTACTGCAAGATATGGCCATGTAAAAGTGTTTGGCACCTCCCCATTCCCCTGGCTTGCTCCTGCTTTTGCCTTGTGTTGTGCCTGCTCCCACTTCCCCCTCCACTATGATTACAACTTCCTGAGGCCTCCCTAGAAGCTGAGCAGATGACAGCACCATGCTTCCTGTGAAGCCTGCAGAACTGTGAGCCAATAAAACCTCTTTTTTTCTTTTATAAGTTACCCAGTCTCAGGTATTTCTTTATAGCAATACAAGAATGGCTTAATACAGCATGACCGAACATACACTCATTGGCTTTCTTGCTGGTGGTCTTGGCTAATAGATAAGGAGTAAATGGGTCTTGAAACATCCCTCCATTTCCTAAAAGTCATTTCTCCTGATCATGACTAAAGAAAAATAAAGGAGGATATTTTGAGAAAAGGCAGAGGATATGAGGGAAAAGAGGAACCGAGGTTACTGCTTAGTCTGTGCTTCTCAAAAGAACATTCAACATCAGATCTTTCAATCTATTATTACACTTATCCTCACGATATTAAATTCAAAAAAGAAAGAAAAATCTCCTTGGGAAAAAGAATGTGATATTCTAAATGTAGAGGGTATAACTTGGGATTTAATCAACCATTTAAAGCATCAGTAAAATTAAAAGAGATAAGTTAGGCTATTTTTTTTTTTCCCAGATGGGAATAATGATTTATGTCTCCACCCTCTCTGAGAGGTTTTGGGAGGATTAATGAGCTAATGTCTGTAAAGCTCCTTAAGCTCCTTGTATGGAGGTGCAACATAAACACAAGGTGAAAAATGATAGCAAACTCTATGCTGAGTTGAGCTCCCAAAAGTAAAGCCCCTGGGAATGAGAAACTGTTGCAAGTTGAGATGGTAAATCTCTGCGTTCCAATGCCAGAGAAGCCTTGGTTTGTTGTCATATGTGTTTTTAATTCTGTTTAAAGTAGTACTTAGTAGTATCAATAGGCATTTCTACATTTTCTATTAATCATAGTAGCCCCTGTGATCATCTTTTTTGTTTGTTTGTTTGTTTGTTTGAGACGGAGTTTCGCTCTCGTTGTCCAGGCTGGAGTGCAATGGCACGATCTCAGCTCACGGCAACCTCCGCCTCCCGGGTTCAAGTGATTCTCCTGCCTCAGCCTCCCAAGCAGCTGGGATTACAGGCATGTGCCACCACACCTCGCTAATTTTGTATTTTTAGTAGAGATGGGGTTTCTCCATGTTGATCAGGCTGATCTCAAACTCCTGACCTCAGGTGATCCACCAGCCTTGGCCTTCCAAAGTGCTGGGATACAGGCATCAGCCATCATGCCCGGCCTCATTTTTTTGTTTCTATGCATCAAATGAGAAAGGCTTATTACCTATATTTTACAGAGTAAAAAGTGGAATGTGAAAGTTACAAAGCCATCAATGATAACCCACAAGAAACCAATGGTTCAACGTTATTGGACTGTGGCCTGGATTGGTATTCTGATATAGGCTGCCATCTGGCTCTGATTGTCTGATCATGGGTGAGTCATTTAATTTATCAGAGATTTAGTTTTCTTCTCTTAGGAATAAGGAGGCTAAGTTAGCTAGATGAGCTCAGGTATTAATCAGTGAGGATATTCCACCATCTTCTAAGCACTTCTTGAATATCTAGTGACTCCAAGGCATTGTATATAATACTATAAAGGGCATGCAAAACAAATAAAACTTCAAGATAGTTTCTATTCTTAAAGCTTACACTTTAGTCTGTTGACAAGATACACACTCTTAAGTACACATACGTGAGGAATATTCAAATAAGCACACAAAACAACAGAAATTTCTTCAATCACTTATCTCCAGGCCTCCACACATGCATATATTGTTCCGTTTCCTCCTCTCCACTTCAGATCTCATTTTAGAGTCCCTTATTGCAGGAATTTCCTCACTTCTCTTCATGTGCAAACACCCAAGCCTCCCCAGGAATGTACTGCGCACTTCCATAGCACACTATGTTAACCCCCATCCAACCACATGCCACATCCTACCCTACTTGCATGTTTCACTGTCTGTATTTCCCTTTAGCCTGTGTGTTCCTTGGAAGAGGACTATATATGGCTCACCACAGTATTCACAGTGCCCAGCACTTGACAAAGATGTTTGCTTAGGAGAAAGGTGTTGAATAAATTAAAAATATCTCTACCTATACTCCCCAAATCATCTCGAACTGCTTCTTATTTCTAACGACTAGAACCCCTCCATTCTTACATACATTCTATTACTTACAAGGCCTTTCATTAAACATTCTCTTCCTTATTTAAAGGGGAGCCTGTGCTGATGCAACAGTTAGCATTCCAGGGACAGATGGACTCTTCATGGGAGTGAGGCTTTCGCAGAAGGCCTCCTCCCTCTTCCCCATCCCTACCAACAAACCAGTTCAGAAATCCTATCATCTCTAATCTAGCCTCCTAGGAGGATGTCAGCAAGATGGCAAAATAGGTCTTTCCCGTGCTCATTCCGTAAACAGGCACATCAGCTTGAACAACTATTCATACAAAAACATACCTTCATAAGAGCTAAGGAAACTAGATGACAGATTACGGCACTTGGGGGTAGCACAGAAACAAGAAAAGATGTATTGAAAAGGGTAGGAAGGACACTTTTACATTACAGTTGTCTCTCCTTCCCCAAGCCTGGGCAGCACAACATGGAAAGACACCTACCACTTGAGGCAAGGAGAATTAATTGAGTACCTGACTTTATCTGGGACTCTAGCACCAGGCTAGCCCCTACAACCCCAGGCACTACTCTGGCCTCTGCAGCCCCAGACTATAGCTTGGCACTCATGGACCCAGCCTCTAAGCCTTCCCCACTGTCAGGCTGGCACATGCACACCCCAGCTCCAGGTCAGCACATGCAACCTCAGACACCAGTCTGGCACCGTGATTCTAGGCAGCAGGCTGGTATCCATGGCCCCAGTCTCCAGGCCAGCCCCTGCAGCATCACACTGCAACGGACTCAGGGTCAAAATCCATCTCAAGAGACCCTAGCACCAGGGCAGCTCCTGGGGAACCAGGCTTGGAGGCCCACTCCAGTGTTGGGCTGGCCTCTGTGGCCTTAGGCTCTAAGCCAGCTCCTGCAGAGATAGTCTCCAGGCCAGTATGCATAAACCCAGCCTCCAGGGCCTCCCCTGCAGAGCAAGGCTAGGTCAGCATCCATAGTCCCAGGTACCAGGTTAGAACCCATGGACTAGAGCCCATGATAGAGATTCCAGACCAACCCTTCATGGACCCAGACTCCAGGCCAGGCACTGTTGCCTTAGGCTCCGGTCTGCCCTAATATACTCCAGCACTGGGCTGACACCCACATACTCAGGCTCCAGGATTACCCCTGTGAACCCAGGCTCCAGGCTGACCCTAGTACAGCTCCAGAAGCCAGGTCCACCTCCATGACTCAGACTCCAGGCCTATTCCCAAAGACCCAAGCACTGGCCTATCCCAGTGTTAGGCCAGCCCCCACAGACATAGGCTCAAGGCCCACAGAGTACCAGGTTGACACTAGAGAACCCAGGCTGTATCCAGCCCCCACAGACACAAGCTTCAGGCCTGTCCTGGTATATTCTAGCTCCAGGTTCATCCCAGTGGACCTAGCTCCAGGCATGATCCTATAGACCCAGGCTCAAGGCCAGTCCTTATAAATCCAGGTGCCAAGCCCACCCACCTGCTGACCCAGGTAGCAGGCCCACCTGGCCATGGACCTCACCAGATGTCACACTCAGAATCTCTAGACCAGTTGATTGGTGAAGAATTTTCCCTGATGAAGTGAGTCTGTAAAGACTAGAATAGGTGGCTACTTCCTGATATGTGCAGGCACAAGTGCCTAGCCACAAGGATCACAAATAATCAGAGAATATGACAGCACTAAAGAAACAAAATAAAGCATGAGTTAGCGGCCCTAAGTGTCTTCTTGGCAAACAATAAAAATAATTGTCTTGGCTGGACTTATGCCTGTAATCCCAGCACTTTGGGAGGATCACTTGAGCCCAGGAGTTTGAGACCAACTGGGCAACACAGTGAAACCTTATCTCTACAAAAACTTCACAAAGTTGCTGAGTGTGATGGTATTCACCTGTAGTTCCAGTTACTCAGGAGGCTAAGGTGAAGGGAACTCTTGAGCCCAAGAGGTTGAGGCTATAGTGACCCAAGATCATGCTGCTACACTATAGCCTGGGAGAGAGAGTGAGATCCTGTCTCAAAAATTAATAATAATAATAATAATTGTCTTAAAGAAGTTCAGTGGGCTACAAGAGAACATAGACAACTAAACAAAATCTGGTAAGCAATATACAAACAAAACTATAGTTCAACAAAGAGAAACAAAAATGAACCAAAGAGAAATTCTGGTGCTAAATAACACAATGACTGAATCAAAAAATTCCATAAAAAGCTACAACAGCAGACTCAAGAAGAAAAAAACCAAGAGAGATTGAAAACATTGTTTGAGATTACCTAGTAAGTGGAACAAAAAGAAAAAATAATGAAAATGAGTGAAGAAAGTCAACAGTACTTATTGAGCCCCACCAAGTGAACCAATGTATGCATATGAGAATCTCAGAACAAGCAAAGCAAGAGAAGGGAACAGAAAGCTTATTTAAAGAAACAATGAGAGAAAATTTCCAAAATCTGAAGAGGGACATGAACATTCAGATCCAAGAATCTCAAAGAACCCCAAATCAATTAAAATATATCTTCACCAGGTCAAATTATAATCAAATTCTCAAAAGTCAAAGACAAAGAGAGAATATTGAAAGCAGCATGAGAAAAACAACTCATCATATACAAGGGTAGCTTTAATACTATCAGCAGATTTTTCAGCAGAAACTTTGCAGGGCAGGAAAGAGTGGGAACATATATTCAAAGTGCTAAAGGAAACGAAAGTATTTGGCATATGACGTCCTTCAGAAATAACGGAGAGATAAGGATTTTCCTAGAGAAACAAAAGTTGTGGAAGTTCATCACCACTAAACCTGCCTTACAAGAAATGCTAAAGGAAGTTCACGTTGAAACAAAAGGATGCTAAAATCATGAAAACACATGAAAGTATAAAACTTTGTGTAAAGGTAAAGATATAGTCGAATTCAGAATATTCCAATAAAGTGGTGGTGCATAAGTCCCTTGTAAGTCTATTATAAAAGGTAAAAGAGAAAAGTAATAAAAATAATCACAGCTAAAATAGTTTGGTAATGAATACATTTTATATTACATATGTAAGATATATGAATTGCCAGATCAATAAAATGTGGGAGGAGAGGAAGTTAAACTGTAGTTTTGTATGTGGTCACAGTTAAGTTGTTAACGTCAGTTGCATACTCCATGCAAATGGTAACATTTATCAGACAAAAATTTTCACAAGAGACAAAGATGGTAATTTTATAATGATAAAGGGGTAAATTTATCTAAAGGATGTAACAATTATAAATATATATGCACCCAACACCAGAGCACCCGTATAAGTAAAGCAAATGTTAACAGAAATGAAGGGAGAAATAGCAATACAATTATAGTAGGGGACTTCAATATCCTGATTTTGATAATGGACAGATCAAAATTCCAATGACTTTTTTATAGAAATAGAAAAAATAATTCTAAAATGTATGTAGAACCACAAAAGACCCTATATAGCCAAAATAATATTAAGCAAAAAGAAAAAAGCTGGAGAGATCACACTCCCTGATATAAAAATAAACCAGAGAGCTATAGTAATCAAAACAGCATGGTACCGACATTAAAAACACACACACGGCCGGGTGCGGTGGCTCAAGCCTGTAATCCCAGCACTTTGGGAGGCCGAGACGGGCAGATCACGAGGTCAGGAGATTGAGACCATCCTGGCTAACATGGTGAAACCCTGTCTCTACTAAAAAAAATACAAAAAACTAGCTGGGCGAGGTGGTGGGCACCTGTGGTCCCAGCTACTCAGGAGGCTGAGGCAAGAGCATGGCGTAAACCCGGGAGGCGGAGCTTGCAGTGAGCTGAGATCCGGCCACTGCACTCCAGCCTGGGCAACAGAGCAAGACTCCGTCTCAAAAAAAAAAAAAAAAAAAAAAAACACACACACACACACGTAGTCCAACTGAACAGAAGAGAGACCTCCAAAATAAATCTACACATTCATGATCAACTTATTTTCAACAAAGGTAGCAAGAACACACCATGGGAAAATAACAGTCTCTTCAAAAAAGTTGTTGGGAAAATTGAATATCCACATGTGGAAGAATGAAACTGGACCTTTATCTCACACCATATACAATATCAATATATACAATAATCAACTCAAAATGGATTAAAGACTTAAAAGTAAAACATAAAACCAAAATTACTAGAAACTTTTCCCCTAGAAAACATAGGGGAAAACTTTCTTGACATTGATCTGAAAGAGTTTTGGGATATGACCTCAAAAACACAAGAAACAAAAACAGATTGATAGAATTACATCAAACTAGAAAGCTCTGCACAGAAAGGAAACAATCAACAGAGTGAAAAGACAACCCACAGAATGGAAGAAAATATTTACAAGCCATACATCTGATAATATCCCAAATAGACAAGGAACTTAACCAAACAGCAAGAGAACAAATAACCCAACTAGGCAAAGTCCTTGAACAGATATTTCTCAAAAGAAGACAGGCTTATAAAAAAATCCTCAACATCAGTAATCATCAGAGAAATACAAATTAAAGCCACAAGGAGATATCACCTCACACCTGTTAGAATGGCTACTATCAAAAAGACAAAAGATAGCAAGTGTTAGCAAGAATGTGGAGAAAAGGGAACCCTTTTGTTCCCACTGTTGTTGGGAATGTAAATTAATATAACTATTATGGAAAACAATATGAAGTTTCCTAAAAAAAATTAAAAGGAGAACTACCACATGATCCAGCAATACTACTTCTGGATATATATCCTAAGGAAGTAAAATCAGTATGTCAAAAATATGTCTGCACTCCCATTTTCAATGCATTATTCATAATAATCAAGACATGGAAAAAATCAAACTGATGTATGGCTATAGAAAATGTGGGATAAACACATTCATACACATACACAAACTTACACACACACACATACACAATGAAATGCTGTTCTTTCTTAAAAAAGAAAGAAATCCTGTCGCTTGTGACAACATGGATGAACCTGGAAGACACTATATTAAGTGAAATAAGCCAGGCACAGAAGGACAAATACTGCATGATCTCATTTATATGTAAAATTTCAATAAATTGAACTCAGAGAAGATATTAGAATGCCAGTTAGCAGAGACTGGGGTAGGAGATGGGGGGAGGGGGTGGAAGGGGTGAAGAGATTTTAGTCAAAGGGTCACAAAGTTTCAGTTAGAAAGCAAGAAAAATGACAAGTGTCTGAGGTGTTGGATATGCCAATTAGCTTGATTTAATCATGTCACAACATATACATATATCAAAACATCACAATGTACACTGTAAATATGTTCAACTCTTATTTGTCTGTTATACCTTAATAAAGCTGGGAGGTGGGGGGTAGAAATCCAATCTCTTCCCTCTCACTGTAATTGTCCCATATCAATCCCTCAGGTCATATCACCTAAGTTACAGAATAGCAACCTCCTAATAGGACTTTCTCCTTCCAGGCTGGTTGAAACATGCTCTGCAAGACCACCCTCCTGCTCTGGAACACTGAAGACATCCCTGGTAAATTAGCAAAGAGTAGGATACTTGCTCTGCTTGCAGCTCCACTTGACGTTAGACAGTTTACCTTACGCTTCAGTATCAATACACAAATTGCTATTCCATACATATGGTCTTTCTGATCCCTGAATTTTAATAAAATCGAAGAAAATCTAAAATTTCCCTTTGGTTTTTGTCTTAGACTGAAACATCTGTACAGGGAGCCATTTATATAATATTTCAAAGAGGATCTATTTCAATACCGAGTGTTAGAAAACAAAAACTCCTCAAAAAATGGACAGAAAAATCAACACACACATCAACAGACACTGTAGTTCAAATGAGGGCCCAATTTGAAGACTCAGAACAATACTGAAATAAATAAATACCGAAAAAGAGAAAACAATTCATGTCTTGAAAACAGGCACAAGGATATTGCATTCATGGCACGGAGGTAAGTAGGCACTTTGGAAGACAGAACAATTTAAGATCAGTAAAGATTGTATAAAAATGAAAAGAACTTCTATTGAATTAAAAATTGCAATGAAAACAATTAATTACAAAATTAGGTACTGCAAAAACAGAAAACAAGCTTGAGAATTCTACCAGAAGTCCCTAGATGAAGAAATAAAAATAAAAATAGATTTTTTTAAGTGAAGGCAAGATCTAGGAGATTCAATATGCACAGAGCAGGCCTTTCAAAAAGATGTAACTAAACATATGGAGAAATTACGATAATCAAATAGCGGGTAAAACTTTCCTGATCTAAAGCGGGATTTTCAAAATCAATTAGGACTCACCATGTTCCCAGCAAAAAAAAAAAAGTGAAATGAGACCAATACCTAGTCCTAGTCTATATAAATGAAATTAAAACAAAAGCTACAACTCACACATAAAAGATAAGCATATCTTCTCTTTTATGACTACAAATTTCAAAAGAATCAGAAATTTTGATGACAAAAGATTACACAGCCCTTAGAAAAATTTTATATTCAGCCAAGCTATTGTTTATATGTGAGGTAAAAGTAAAATACATTTTGTGACACACAGGGTTTGGAAAAAATGCTAGAAATGGGCTTTTCCTGTGAAAATTATTAGAAGATGATCCAACAGCGAGTACTAAAAATACATTTTTAATGGAAAGTTGTTATATGAAAAAAACTGATGTTCAGCAATGAAAATAGTATGAAGAATTAATTCTGAATTACTTTCATTTTTATTTATTAAAAAAATTATCTAGCAACCCAGTCCCACTGTCTTAACCAGGCTAGAGTGCGGTATAAAGAATTAGCAGGTTGGGCGCGGTGGCTCACGCCTGTAATCCCAGCACTTTGGGAGGCCGAGGCGGGTGAATCACAAGGTCAGGAGATGGAGACCATCCTGGCTAACATGGTGAAGCCCTGTCTCTACTAAAAATACAAAAAAATTAGCTGGGTGCAGTGGCTGGCACCTGTAGTCCCAGCTACTTGGGAGGCTGAGGCAGGAGAATGGCGTAAACCCAGGAGGTGGAGTTTGCAGTGAGCCGAGATTGGGCCACTGTACCTCCAGCCTGGGCGACAGAGCAAGACTCTGTCTCAAAAAAAAAACAACAAAAAAGAATTAACGAAAATTAATTTAGTGACCCAGTCCTGCTCTCTTGCCCAGGCTAGAGTGCACAATTGAAGCTCACTGTACCCTTGAACTCCTGGGGTGAAGCAATCTTCTCACCTCAGCCTCCTAAGTATCTAGGACTACAGGCACCCGCCACCACACTCAGGTAATTTAACACAATTTTTTTTGTGTGTACAGATGGGGTCTTACTATGTTGCCCAGGCTGGTCTCAAACTCCTGACATCAAGTGATCCTCCTGTTTTGGTCTCCGAAAGTGCTATGATTACAAGAATGGGCCTCTAAGCTAGGCCTGAATTATTTTAATATACTGCAAATGTCAAAAGAAATACTTGAAGGTATGAAAAAAGGACATAATTATATTAGTAAAATAATAATAATACCTAAAAATTAAATCTAAGATTATATATTATCAACAAAAATAGGGAAATAGGGTGGAGGACAGAGAAAGAAAAACAAGCTCATTTTTAAAATTTAAAAGTGGCATCGGAATCAATCTTGAGACTGTAAATAAAGAAAATACGTAATTAAAAAAATCATTCCAATTCACTGCAGTAGAAATAAAGAAAACAGCATTCCATGTAGCAAAATATTTAAACTAGCCCATAATATAAACTTTGTGGTATTGCTAAAACCCAGCCCAGTGCCTAAATGAAAGAATGTGATAAGATGAAAAAGGATCAGTAATCTTAATCAAGGAAATAAATATGAATGGGCTTAATATTCTTATTAGAAGATAGAGACTGTCAGATTTGGTTAGAATGCAATTTGTGAGAAACTTGCCTAAAAGAATATAATGTGGAAAACTGATAACAAAAGGACAGGCAAGGATATACTAAGCCTCTACATATATTGTGAAGGACTTCAAGTTACCTAAGAGATGAGAAAGGAAGACGCTAGGCCTATGATGGTAGGGTTTCTGGTTAGTCCTTCCAGATTCAAATCCTCAATCTCTTCAACTTGGTCATGAATTTTAACTGAGAATTTTCTGCCTTACATCTTATAGATCTGTACATTTGCTTGCCATCACTGCACTAGCAGTTTATTAGTGTATTTCCTTTCACTTTAAAAATGACTCAAACAAGTCTCTGTTAACTTAGAAGCCAGTAAAAACATATTCATGTTATAAGTACGGCTATCCAGACTGAAATTCATAACTGGGAAGACTTTTTACTTTCCTCTTTTAGGCCAGTGTCTGTACTGAACATTATAATGCTAGAAAGGAAATGGGTACAAAGAGAAAGATTGCTACTGTGGTGCTAAAGGCAATAACATTGCAATTCTTGTTCAAAAGATGCTTCTTGCCTTTTGCAGTATCATTTTCAATGAGGGAAATATAAATCCTGGTATACAGAACTGGCCATTGGCTGATCTACCTAAAATTTTGTGCCAAGCTGAAAGTGTTGTTTAAAGAAATTGAATGACATCTATAATTGAAAAATTTACCAATAGAAAAAGATAGCTGTTACAGAATCACAAGAATGCTAGAGTTGAAGGGAAGCTTTTCAATCAAAAAAACCTAAATTTATAAATAATATCAGGCAAAGAAAAATTACTTACCTGAGATCACACAGCTGAAAGTCCTAGGTCATAGTGTTGCCAACTAACAGAAACTAGTGATGATACTCAATAAATACTACTAATTGGTCAATTATAAAAGAATCATGTTGTAGTAAAAGTTACAGAAGATGACTGGCAATTCAATATGGACATTAAAATATAAATTTTGTTTCTCTCCTTAAGTGAAGGTCTAATTGTGTGTGTATGTGTGTGTGTGTGTGTGTGCACTCATGTGTGCACACATAATGTAATAATTTTGGAGAAACAGGTAAAAGGAGGGTTTACAAAAGAAGGTCATGGAGACAGAAGTTGGAGTAGAAAATGGACTGTAAGTAACTGGCTTGCTGCCTTGCTCAAAAGAGGAAAAGTAGCCCAAATGTGGAGACCCACCCTTAATAATCTGGGACTTAGTTTTTACCACCCCAAAAGAGCTTTTCCTTCCCAGGTCAAAGGGCAAACTTGGGAGGTATACTGACTATCTCCTTTTTTCCTAGTCTTGGGAAGGAAAAAACTTCTCTTACAATTTTACCTAGATAGTAAGTAGGTCAATGATCCAATTAATAGATAATTCAGTTCCTAGAGATCATACAACTCACCAAAGTAGGTGAAACCCCAAGGAATTTGCTTCATCTATTTACTATAACCCTGCTTTATTAAATATAAATGCTTTTTTGAAAGTACAGTTTCATGCTTTAGAATTCTAATGCTGACTGCTAAAATATATTGAGCTTTTAGTAGGCAGACCCTATTTTAAGCAGTCTTCATGTATATATTATCTCATTTAACACTCGCAACCACTTCTTAAGGTAAGTAGTATCATTATCTCTATTTGTAAGATAAGAAACCTGGAGCTTTCAGGAAGATCATCCATCAGAAAGAGGTAGAGCCAGGACAAACACAAGCAACTTGAATCCACACTTAAGCCTCTCAACTATGATGGATCAGATTCACTGTTCCCATCCTATACTTACTTGAACGGAGAGCATTGAGATACCTTTGCAATTATGTTCTTCCAGTTTTTTCCTTATTTGAATTTACTAACAAAGAAAGTTACATTTAAGAAATTTAAGAGACCAGTTAAGAGTAGAAACATTCATTCTCTGGTGTTTCAGAGGCTAAATGCTGTTCTGTCTGATTTTCAAGACAATAAGTAAAGATGGGTGAGATCTCTCTTTCCTCTTTCTAGATTAGCATGACATTCTTGATTTCCATGAATCTGGTCTGTCTGATAGCAGCAGTACAAACACCACATATAAAATGAGTGCATAGCTGTATCTCTGCCTTCTCAAACCAAGGGCAGAACTCTCTACTTCATAGGAATCATTCAGCATCTTCTTCTAGCAAAATACGTAGTCAGAAAGAATTGGGCTGCTATTCCATTTTCTTTTACTTTAGAAAACTGTACTGGGACTACCTGTAAAAATTTTCTGTGGGTCTTCCCACCACCCTCAGACAGTAGTGTGAATAACATTTATTTATAATAAATCTATCTTTGAATTTCAACCTTAACCCAGCCAATTTTTCCTATAAGGCAGTTCTGAACTGTATCCAATTATTTAAAATTATTTCCAAAGAACTGTTAGGTGATGGGTTTTTTAATATGTGGTACAAAAAAAATCTAATAAAAGACTGTTGATGAATATACCTGGCTTTCTTTTGATGGATATACATGGTTAATATGTTTTTTTAAAAATGTATCTATGATACGCAGAAAGGATTAAGTCCTGTTTGATGTCTGTTGAATTTGAAAGTGTTTTGTATGCTTTTGTTACGGTTAGACCGAGTTACTGTAATTCTTTGTTTGCATCTTTGCCAACAGCATCATTACAAAGTTTGTAATGGCTCCAAGATAGAGCAGCAGGGATGATCCAGGCACCTGTAGGAATCATGGCTACTTTTCTTATACATAAAAACTGCTAAAACATTCTATCCTGTCTTTCAGCCTCATCTCCTTTAAATGTGGTTTTGGGGTCAGAGGAAATGAGAACTTATGGTACCATTTGAAATTGGTTATAGCGGACACGAGAAATCCCCCCTAAAAGATTGGATGAAATTGATCTTATTTTTATTTCCGAAAATTATGCACTGAGGTTTCAGGAAACATTCCTTAAAGCATATGAACTGCTTAGCTCTTTTCTTCCTTTATTCTATAAAAGTAAATTAGTGATATTCCTTTTCAGAGTAATTACTTGGCAATGGTGCACATTTTATTGTTAATTTGAAATCCTTTTTTTTTTTTTTTTTTTTTTTTTTTGTTTGGGAAGTTCTGAGTTATCATTCCTTGAATAAACTTTCTACTCTTACCTCTTTCTCTACCTCCTCTTTCACGCTAATAACTCTTTTTTTTTAAATTGATTTATTATTATTATACTTTAAGTTGTAGGGTACATGTGCATAACGTGCAGGTTTGTTACATATGTATACTTGGGCCATGTTGGTGTGCTGCACCCATCAACTCGTCATTTACATCAGGTATAACTCCCAATGCAATCCCTCCCCCCTCCCCCCTCCCCATGACAGGCCCCTGTGTGTGATGTTCCCCTTCCTGAGTCCAAGTGATCTCATTGTTCAGTTCCCACCTATGAGTGAGAACATGCGGTGTTTGGTTTTCAAAGGCCCTATTCTATAAATTTAATTTCCAAGATTTAAAACATTGACTCCTTGACTTCCTCCAGCTGGCTGTCAAGTATTCAGAATGGAATAAGGAACAAAAGAGTAAACTATGTGCTTTTCTCTTGCAAGTAACAGATCTTTGACCTAGGGACTTCTGAGTCTACATAGGGGCAGATTCTGAAACAGTTTCTAGGTGTGACTATTGGCTTTATCACTTACTAACTTTATGACCTTGAGTAAGTTACTTCAATTTTCCCCACCTCAGTTTTCTCATCCATGATAGTGGATGGGGCAGAGCAAGATACCAGAATAGAAGGCTCCCTAATCGTTCCCCTTGCAACCCTCGACAAGTACACCAATTTAATGATGATCCACTCTGAATGTCTTGCATCTTAGATACCAGCTCAACTACAGCAGGATAGGGCAGCAGTCAACATTTTAAGGCCCCCGTTCCAGGCCCTAGCTCCCAGACAACAGCTCTAGACATAACCCTAGGCCAGAAGGAAACCCACTACCTTGAAAGGAAGGTCCCAGTCCTGGCAGCATTAATCACCTGCTAACTGAAGACCCTTTGAGCCCTGAAAAACCAGCAGTAATACCCAGGTACTATGTAGAGGGCCTTGGATAAGTCTCTGAGACTTGCTGGCTTTAGGTGAGACTTAGCAGATTTCCAGGTGTGGTGGCTAAAGGGCAAAACTCCTTCTGCTTGAGGAAAGCAGAGGGAAAAGTAAAGAGGACTTAGTCTCACATCTTAGATACCAGCTTGGCCTATAGAGGGGTAGAGTGCCAAGTGGGCTCTTGGGGTTCCCAATTCCAGGACTTGACTCTTAGATGGCATTTCTGGACTTGCTCTGGGCCAGAGGGGAGCCCACTTCCCTGAAAGGTGAGTCCCAGGCCAGGCAGCATTCACCATAAGCCGACACAAGAGCCCTTGAATCTTAAGGGAACATCGGCGGCAGTCTGGCAGTACTCTCCATGGTCTGTGGTGGTGGCCATGGGGTGAGGCTCCCCTGGTTTTGGAAAGGGGATGGAAGAGTGGGAAGAACTGCATCTTGTGATTTGAGTGCCAGTGAAGCCACAGTAAAACAGAACACCTGGTAGACTTCTAAGGTTTTTGACTCTAGTCCCTGACTCCTGGAAGGCACTTCTTGGACCCAGCTGGGGCCTGGGAGAACTTGCCACCCTGAAGGGAAGCACACAGGTAGAGCTGGCTTTGCCACCTGCTGACTGTAGAGCCCCAGGGCCTTGAGCAAATACAGGCAGTAGCCAGGGAGTGTTTGCAGCAGGCCTTGGGTGGGACCCAGTGCTGTGCTGGCTTCAGGTCTGAACCAGCACAGTCATAGTGGTAGTGGCCACAGGGATGCCTGTGTCACTCTACCCCCAGCTTTAGGTGGCTCATAACAGAGACAGAGAGAGAGAGAGAGAGAGAGAGAGAGAGAGAAAGAGAATGAACATTTGTTTGGCAGAAAGTAAGGGAAAAGAACAAGAGTCTCTGCCTGGTAATCCAGAGAATTCTCCTAGATGTTGTCCAAGACCATCAAGCCAGTACCTCTTTGAGTCTGCAAGAACTACAGCATTACTAGGTTTAGGGTGCTCCCTAAAGCAAATACAGCATAGATCACAACACCCTAGTCCTTTCAAACATCTTGAAAGCCTTCCCAAGAAGAACAGGTACAAACAAGCCAGACAGTAAAGATCACAATAAATACCTAACTCTTCAATGCCCAGATACCGAAGAACATCTACTAGAATCAACACCATCCAGGAAAACATGACCTCACCAAAGGAACTAAATAAGGCACAAGGGGCCAGTCCAGGAGAAACAGAGATATGTGACCTTTCAGACAAATAATTTGAAATAGTTGTGTTGCAAAAACTCAAAGAATTCAAGATAACACAGAGAAGGAATTCAGAATTCTACCAGATAAAGATTAAAATAATTAAAAAGAATCAAGCAGAAATTCTGGAGCTGAAAAAATGCAATTGGCATACTGAAGAATGCATCAGTCTTTTAATAGCAGAATTTATCTTGGGAGGCCGAGGTGGGTGGATCACAAGGTCAGGAGATCAAGACCATCCAGGCTAACAGGGTGAAACCCCGTCTCTACTAAAAATACAAAAAATTAGCTGGGTGTGGTTGCAGGCGCCTGTAGTCCCAGCTACTTGGGAGGCTGAGGCAGGTGAATGGCGTGAACCCGGGAGGTGGAGCTTGCAGCGAGCCGAGAGCATGCCACTGCACTCCAGCCTGGGCTACAAAGCGAGACTCTGTCTCAAAAAAAAAAAAAAAGCAGAATTATATGTAGTCAGAGGAGACAACAGAAAAAGAATAAAAACAATGAAGTCGGCCTACAAGATCCAGAAAATTGCCTCAAAAGGGCCAATCTAAGACTTATTGGTCTTAAAGAGGAGGTAGAGAGATAGGAATAGAAAGTTCATTCAAAGGGATAATAAAAACAGAGAACTTCCCAAACCCAATGAAAGATATCAGTAAGTACAAGAATATTACACCAAGGATTGGGTGCGGTGGCTCATGCCTGTAATCCCAACACTTTGGGAGGCCACAGTGGGCGGATCACGAGGTCAGGAGATCGAGACCATCCTGGCTAGCACCAGGATGAAACCCTGTCTCTACTAAAGATACAAAGAATTGGCTGGGCATGGTGGTGCGTGCCTGTAGTCCCAGCTACTCATGAGGCTGAGGCAAGAGAATGGCATGAATCCGGGAGGCAGAATTTGCAGTGAGCCGAGATTGTGCCACTGCACTCCAGCCTGAGCGACAAAGCGAGACTCCATCTCAAAAAAAATAAAAAAAAATAAAAAGCAGAATATAACACCAAGCAGATTTAACACAAAGAAGGCTACCTCAAGGCATTTAATAAACTCCCAAAGGTCAAGGATAAAGAAAGGATCCTAAAAGTGGCAAGAGAAAAGAAGCAAATAACATACAATGGAGCTCCAATATGGCAGGCAGCAGACTTTTCGGTGGAAACCTTACAGGCCAGGAGAAAGTGACATGACATATGTAAAGTGCTGAAGGAAAAAAACTTTTTACCCTAGAATAGTATATCTGGCAAAAATACCTTTCAAACGTGAGGTAGAAATAGAGACTTTCCCAAATAAACAAAAGCTGAGGGATTTCATTAACACCAGACCTGTCCTACAAGAAATCCTAAGGGGAATACTTCAATTAGAAAGAAAAGGACATTAGTGAGCAACAAGTAATCACCTGAAGATATAAAACTCACTGGTTACAGTAATTACACAGAAAAACAGAATATTTTAACAATGCAACTGCGGTGTGTAAACTACTCTTATCCTAACAGAAAGACTAAATGATGAACCAATAAAAAATAATAACTGCAACAACTTTTCAAGACACAGACAGTACAATAAAATATAAGTAGAAACAACAAAAAACTAAAAAGCAGGGGGATGAAGTTAAGGTGTAGAGTTTTTATTAGTTTTCTTTTTGCTTGTTTGTTGGTTTATGCAAACAGTATTGTTGTTATCAGCTTAAAACAATGGGTTATAAGACAGTATTTCCAAGCCTCATGGTAATCTCAAACCAAAAAACATACAAATGGATACACAAACAATGAAAAGCAAGAAACTAAATCATATCACCAGAGAAAAACACCTTCACTAAAGGAAGACAGGAAGGAAAGAAAGAGAAAGAGAAGACTGCCAAACAATGAGGAAACAAATAAGAAAATGGCAGGAGTAAGTCCCAACTTATCAATCATAATGCTGAATGTAATGGACTAAATTCTCCAATAAAAAGACACAGAGTGGCTGAAGGGATGAAAAATAAAACCCATTGATCTGTTGCCTACAAGAAATACACTTCAACTGTAAAGGTACACATAGACTGAAAGTATAGGGATAGAAAAAGATATTCCATGCCAATGGAAACCAAAAAAGAGGAGGAGTAGCTATATGTATATCAGACAAAATAGATTTCAATGCAAAAACTATAAGAGACCAAGAAGGTCACTATATAATGATAAAAGGGTCAATTCAGCAAGATGATACAATTTAAAAGACGTATGTACTCAATACTAGAGTACCAAGATCAATAAAGCAAATATTATTAGAGCTAAAGAGAGACATAGGCCCCGATACAGTAATAGCTGGAGACTTCAACACACCCACGTTCAGCATCAGACAGATCTTCTAGACATAAAATCAAGAAAAAAACATTGGATTTAGCCTGCACTATAGACCAAATGGATCTAATAAATATTTTCAGAACATTTCATCCAAAAGCTGCAAAATACACATTCTTTTCCTCAACACATGGATCATTTGCAAGGATAGACCGTATGTTAGATCACAAAACGAGTCTTAAAACATTCCAAAAAAAGGAAATAATATCTAGCATCTTCTCTGACTATAATGGAATAAAACTAGAAATCAATAACGAGAAGAATTTTGGAAACTATACAAACACAAGGAAATTAAACAATATGCTCCTGAATGACCAATGGGTCAATAAAGAAATTAAGAAGGAAATTGAAAAGTTTCTTGAAACAAATGATAATGGAAATACAACATACCAAAACCTATGGGATACAGTAAAAGCAGTACTAACAGGGAATTTTGTAGTTATAAGTGCCTACATCTTACTCCAGTTAAAATGGCTTTTATCCAAAAGACAGGCAATAACAAATGCTGGCGAGGATGTGGAGAAAAGGGAACTTTTGTTCACTGTTGGTGGGAATGTAAATTAGGACAACCACTATGGGGAATAGTTTAGAGGTTCCCCAAAAAACAAAAAATAGAGCTACCATATGATCCAACAATCCCACTACTAGGTATATATATCTAAAAGAAAGGAAATCAGTATATTGAAGAAATTTCTGCACTCTCATATTTGTTGCAGCACTATTCACAATAGCCAAGATTTGGAAGCCCAACCTAAGTACCCACCAACAGATGAATGGATAAAAAAAATGTGGTACATACACATAATAGAATACTATTCAGCTATAAAAAAGAATGAGATCGTGTCATTTACAACAACATAGATCGAACCAGAGATCATTTTGTTAGTGAAATAAGCCAGGAACAGAAAGACAAACATTGCATGTTCTCACTTATTTGTGGCCTCTAAAAATTAAAACAATTGAACTCACAGACATAGAGTGTTGGGGGGATGGTTACCAGAGGCTGGAAAGGGTAGTAGGGGCAAACGGGATGGTTAATGGGTACAAAGAAAAAAATAGGATGAATGAATAATACCCAGTATTTGATAGCACAACAGGGGGACTATAGTCAACAGCAACTTAATTGTATATTCTTAAATAACTAAAAATGTATAATAGTATTGTTTGTAACATAAAAGGTAAATACTTGACGGGATTTAGTCACCATTCTCCACGATATGATTAGTACTCATTGCATGTCTGTAACAAAAAAATCTCATGTGCTCCATAAATATATACACCTACTATGTACACACATATTTAAAAAATTTTAAAAATAAAAGTAAAACATAAGAGATCATACTATAATAAGTCTCAGGATGGTGATGACTAATAAGTGAATGCAGGTAAAACATTTAGAAAGTATGCCTCATACATATTAGTTGTGGTTGTTACAATTATTAAAATAACTTTTTGTTCCCCTAATGCAATTGTAGCATGGTCTCTTTTCTTTAAAGACGACACAGACTGTATCCATTCTCATGCTTGTAATAATTTTTGTAACCTAGAGCAGGGTCAGGAAACTATGGCCTCTAGGTCAAATCAAGCCCACTGCCCTGCATTTGTAAATAGTTTCGTAAATTAGTTTTATTGAACACAGCCATACTTATTCATTTACATATTGTCTGTGGCTGCTTTTGCACTACGATGGCAGAGCTGAATAATTCGTACAGAGATTATATTATTATCTGGCTTTAACAGAAAATGTCGGTCAACCCCTGATTCAGAGTAAAACAAAGTTTCAAAGTTTATTTGAAAAGTCAGTGAATGACAGGATGGGAATCTGTACTCAAAGACAATCGTTTTTCCTCTGTCTCTACTGCTGGTTGCTATGGGGATTCAAACGAGTCACATTACCTTCCCACAACTCAAATTCTTCATTCATAAAAATAAATACCCACACATATAAGAAGGTAATCATAATTTTCTGACTTATATAATTAGTGTATATTTTAAGTATAACAATATGCATAAAAGTGCTTTGTCAAATTTAAATTATGAAAGCAGATTTGGTTCATTAATCATCAACAAGGTTATTAAATCTAATCCACTCATTCACCTTCTTGATGACAAAGTCTTGTAACAGGTCTAAACTTGCTCTTCCTCAACTGGTTTTGGGACCAGGCCAGTGCTGTGGCCTTGTTTAGCTGCTAAGGAATAATATCTTCCCATTTTGAACATTTAGAATAATGAATTTGGTTATGGGATACAAGGAACATATGATTAAGCAATTATTTTCTTTTCTCTCTGAAGGATCATCATTAAAAAGTAGTGCTTTCCAGCCAACGGCATTGAAGCTGCACACACGCAGCTCGAAGGGGCCCTTTGCCAGCTGGCCTCATTAAATCCCTGACATGCTCTCCTGCATTTTGTTGTCAGAGTGTGTTCATTCCTCGATAACTCTGCATTCCTGTCCCAGGGCTCTTAGGTCCACACCTTCATGTTTCTTCCCTCTTGCTGAGTTTGGACTCTTTCTTTGTTGGGTAGAATTTTCTCCTGTGTGTAGTCCCATATTTCTCATACTTATTGCTTAAAGAAAAGGAAAATGTTCCACAATTGGTTTGTCCTTTTTTCTGAAAACTGAAGATCCTGATCCCTTGTCTTATCCCAGACCAATCTATCAGAAGGAAACACAGTTCTGTCTACAAAGCTATGGGTTTTCCGTTTCATATGTAGCACCTTCCCTTCCATTCTCCTGGAGAGTACATTGTAGTTTATCTATCATTACTCTTAGTGTCATATAAAGGACTTCTGTTAAAAGGCTGAGGATTTATAGGATAAAGAATCATAAAACTAAACCCTGTGGATAAAGCCTGTCCTCTTCTGTGTGACGAGTCATGGCAGGAGGCCTTTGGGAACCCACAAGAGGCAGAGCATGGCAGAGGGTTTCTCATATGTAAAAAGGTTCTTCAGTCACTCTCCTGTCTGAGCTGTTTCATCACTTAGAAAGGCAGAGTGTACCTGTTCTTTGGGTTTGTGGTAAGTAAAAAATTTTTACTCTGTACATGCTTATTACCAATTATAATTTTGACAGGTTACAAACATTACATTATGTTATTATTATATTACAAACATTTGCTTCCATTCTTCCAGTGAATGTGGTAACACACAGAACACTGGATTAATCACACACTAAACACAAAGAGTAAATAGCTCAGAATTATTTAAAATTCTGGCTAGGAAAGAGATTTATTCCAACAGTCATGAATAAAATTTTCTTTAAAAACAATAAAAAAGTGCCATTATGCTAGATCCCCCTAACTTATCTGATCAAACTCCTCAAGGTCAACTTTAGAAAGGAACTAGTTTCAAGTCATAAAGAAAAATCATCAGGGCTCCATAATCTCAAAAAGTTTGAAAAGTTTCATTAAAAGATCTGAAGATTCCATCTCCCTGCAGTAGAGGTTAGGATGAGTCAAGTGGAGATAAAACAGCAAATCATCTGGGTATTAGATTTCAGACCATAAACCCATTTGCTTTGGCAAGACACTTTAACTTCCAATTTGGTCTGTCCATTAAGTGGCAGAAGAGGAGGTTTTCAATGAAAGGTAATTTACAGGTGTGCAATACAGATAGTTTATTGGGAAGTATTGTGGTCTTGTCTTTGAGGGTGCCTCCTCTTGGGTTATAGAGGTGAGCAAGATGACTCTGCCTGTTTGGCAGAGAGAATGTGAATCACATGTGACTAAATTTTCTGACAGATTACTGGATGATTGCAGGCAGGGTGGGATGAATAAAACTTGGACCTACAATGCTTTGAGAAGAAATGGTTGCTTGGTTCCAAAAAGTTCTTTTCTTCTTGTTTTTCCTTTTACTCCTCTCTAAGATTTCTTGTGATGAAGATTTATTGCCACCAAATTCAAATTCTGCAACCCCAAAGCCTCAGGCTGACACTAGCCAGAACCCAAATAATGACTGCATTTATGGAAAGATTCAAGCAGTATGGGCTAGGTTGGGCAATAGGGGAAAACATTCTAATGTTAAATTGCTTTTAAATAGATATTGTGTAAACAATAGAAACAAACCAGGTGAAATGCCTCTCCATGGACATATAGTGAATATGAATAGTTGTGTTGCTGAGGTTGGTAGATTCTATAATGGAATATGCCTATAATATAGGAACTTGTTTTGCTTTATTTCTTCCCTCCATAAGTAGTTGACTCTTTCATATGTAAAAATTATGTTTCCTTTTGTTAGCAGTAATGGACTTCAATTAAATCATGTGTTTTTATCATGTCAATTTGTGTAAGTATTTTTATCCAAGTTATTTATAGAACATTTAGGTCTGTCCTTCAAAGGCCTTAGTAATCTTTAATGTTTGCTGGTCTGCTTTTAATTCATCAAAGTTCTCCCTCAACAAGCATTGCAAAACACACACGTGCAGCAGAGATTTTCCCTCTACGATGTATATTTGATATGCTTAATGTTCATCTTTATACACACAGAGGCATATAAGAAATGTGGAGGTTGTCTATAAATTCAAGGAAACATTTAGGTGCACAGTGATACATAGATACATGGGTATAATACTTTATGTACTTGATAAATATTTCATCCCTACCATAAAAAGAGCTTTTTATCAACTTTGATTGTTTTTTTATTACCTTAAAGTATTGCAGTTGTTTCTCAGTATTCATTGTTCCTTCCTTTTCTTGTCTCAGACAGGAATTGAAGATGAAAAGCTCTGTATCTCTTAGCCACCCTTTCAGTTCTTTGATCCTGACCTCCAGCTGCCTTACCAGGCTTCCACTTTCAGGAGAGAGCAGGTCACGTGGACTGGACCCACTGTGCCCTGCCATTGTGTCCTGGATCTTCTCTCCTAGGGTTTTCTAATGCATCAGATTAAAAAACAAAAAAATAAAACAAACAAAAAAACCCACCACGAACAACAAAAAAACAAAAACATAGATTAGCTTAGGTACCAGAAACACATTACACTTTTGTTGGTAACAAGAGCCATCTGGAAGCGTCCATCTATACCTGCCACCTCACTACTGACTTTCAGTTCAGATTAGGTCGCTGTTCCATTTAGTATTTGAATTCTCAGTGCAAGTTGTTCTGAGTACCAGCGGATACTTAAGAAGACCTCATTCCTTATTCACTTACTTTCCTTTAATAGAAAGGAGATTTGGCCCATAGTTCACCAGATAAAAATTCATTTGAATTTTTTTGGTCACAGAGAAAAATTCATTTGAATTCTCATGATAGGACTTTATAGTAAAACAGTCTGCACATAAAACGTTCAGGAGATATAAGTTTAATAAATATACTAAAGAGACCAAGAGTAGATGAAGCATGGAGAATTAACTTCCATTTTTTGTTTTGTGACGTATTCCTGAAACCATGTAACTAAAGGGTTTTAAGAAAAGGAAGCCTCCTTGGTGATTTTGTTGATTTTACCTGACTTGGAAATTGTTCAATTCCACAATTCTTTCCATTTTGCATTTCTGGATGCTGGACTTTCTAATACCGAATATGTGTTAAAATAATCCCCAACTCACTATGCCAGAAGCCTACTTAAATTAACCACTATGGCAGGAGAGTGTTGTCAGGGAGGGCTCTTTTCTTTTTTTCTTTCTGGTGGAAAGCACTCCCAATCAATAGGATTTAAATCTATAATGATGAATTAAACCTACAAAAATAAGCTTTAAAACACAAATAAAATTAAGTCAACAAACATTCATCTGGTGTGTAGTGTTCTGTAAATAGTATCTTTAGGAGATTGTAGCAGAAAAATAGCCTTTCTTGGCAACACCCTTGTATTTTCATGGTGACACCCTTGTATTTTCATGGTGAAAATATTGATAATTTGAAGACCCTCAGTGGAATCCAGATTTAGCTATTGTTTTTACGCTGTAACAAAAGTAGCAGCAGGAGGTGAAATCAATGCCCTTGGAGGGTAGGGTCACAAAAAAGAATTTATTGCCACTTTTTTGTTCTGGAACAGTTTGCAATCATAAATTCTTCATAAACAGAATACTTCAGAGAATGGTCCGTCTTCATAAATATACGACAGAGGACATCAATTTCATTTAATTCACAATTTGTGTCAGCACAGCAGATGCCAATGCCTGCCTTGATAGGGTTGTTTAATATGCAATTGAGACAGAGTAATATGCAGCACAGGGGACAAAATTTCACAGATTAAACTGTACGCACCACTGACATTTCATTCTAATGTATTTCCATTCCACACTGTTCACCTTAGATGAAAGTAATATTAAAAACCATATCCCTCTATTTTACTATTGTTAGAAGTTAAAATCCTTGTCTTTAATTTTTTTCATGCCAATTAAAATGTAATCATGCCAATTAAAACAGTATGCCTGGTGGTGTTAGCATGGTACAGGATTTATAAAAAATCTTCCCTCACCCTACTCTCTCACTGCAAACCTGCATGTTGTATTTGAATGATATTTTTGCCAAAATGGCAACTATTTTTAAAGTCTCTGATTTATAAAGGATAGCTAAATATTATTTCTTTTTTCAATATAATATTGACTTAAAATTCTGTTGAGGAAGCAATACACGTGACACAACTTAAACAATTTTCTTAAAATATTATTGTTATTTATCAAATTAGCAATGGATATATTAAAATGCAATGTAAACAGACTTATCACTACTTTATCAAGCACATAAGGTTGCTATTCTTATCTATGTACTAAACAACCTTTTAAAATGTCATACACTAACCACATTTCTCCTGTCTGAGATCAATGAATGCTGTAGAATTTGGCAGATTTTGATTTAAGTCACCGTACTATAAATTGAAAGCCATTAATTATTATTAAAAAGCAACAATATGTTAGATGAAAAACTTTTAACATTTTAAGTTACTTTGCACAACTGCAGAGTGTAGTGAATTTAAATGAGAAACAAGGACTTAAACTTGCAGTTTTTTAATCTCCCAGATTAGGCATGGCATAAACAGAATACTGGCATTCCTCCAAATCATCAAGGTACATGAAGAGCTTTTTATTCAAAATATTTTTGGAGTATTATTTATCTAAAAAAATTTTTTTAAGGTAGAAAACTGGAAGGCATGCAAAATTATGCTCCATAACTGACATCGCCCATACTTGGCTGTTATAATTAATTATTTAGGTAATTGACAAATATAGCTTACCCTTGATTTGAAGTGAAGGCAATTTAGGAGAGAAGCTGATGAA
Organism: Macaca fascicularis; assembly: GCF_037993035.2. Classification (NCBI taxonomy): domain Eukaryota; kingdom Metazoa; phylum Chordata; class Mammalia; order Primates; family Cercopithecidae; genus Macaca; species Macaca fascicularis. Next base: position 100,537,384 of record NC_088381.1, on the reverse strand, counting down.
AAAATACAGTTTAACTTTTCTCTCAGCTGTCTTCCAACAAAAGGACAGCACTGTCTCCTGCACAGTGCCATCCTGGTCTCTGGGTAACAGAATCTCTATATTGCCTTTTTGCCAGATTCTTGCATCTCAGTCTTTGGCTGAGACCCAGACCATCATTGCGTGAAATGAATTACATGAAACTTTTTTCTTTTTTTTTTTGGCTTTTGTTAAAAGTGAGCTGGAAATTGAGGCACAAAACACAGGCTGATTCAATTCTGCAATTCAGATTTGGGTCAAATTTGCATCTTTGTTTTGGTAGCTTTAGTGTGACTTGAAAGCTGTAGTGACAACTCCACTTTTCATCTTAAGGGTACAGTAAATAGTTAAACAGTAGATGTCTCTTACATGTACCTTCAGAATAAATTCTATTAACATTCATTCAAGCATGACAGTCAGTATATATCAGATATACTGTATTATAGTTGACTTGGTGCATACCCATAATACATGGAATATTTTACTTACTTTTTCATGTATTAAAGAACCAAAATTATTAAAATCTGAGAGGAGACAAGCTCAGAAAAAAAAATCAACAGAAGAGGAAAAGCAGTGTCTTTCCCATAATAGCATGAATAGCTTGTTTGAAATGTAGGTAGTGAATTGAAAGAGAGAGATATTTGTGCCTCAAATTAGAAATCAGACAGATAGAGTACTTCACTACGCAAAAAATGTACACATAACCTACAAACAGTAATAAAAATGCAAATACCCCAAGCAGTTCCCATTTTTCATTAATTGAATCCACTTTTTCAAGGAGATCATTTGGTAGTAAAACGCCACCTTTCTTCAAAGCTTCAACCTTACTAAGCAGCTCCGTCTTTTTCAGGTGTCTGATGGACATTTCCACACTGTATCGCTAAAATGAAAAGAGAAAAAGAGATATCATTAGGGAGAGAGGTGTTCTTAGAAAATCATTGAACACAGAATTTGTGATGCTTATGAGCATTAAAAGTTTTTGTTCCCAATAAAATTTATGGGGAGGCTAAACGTAAGTACTTTGAGTAGATGAAGAATATTGCTGATTATACACACACACACACACACACACACACACACACACACACACAGTTATTACATTTAGTTGACTAAGATTTCTTTCTTAAACTCAAGTTTATACACATATTTGATCTTTAAAATATTCCAAATAGGACAATAACTGGTCTAGGGGGGTTTAATATTACAGTTAATTTTGGTCATCATTTGGCTCCAGAGTGCTGTCCACCTCTCATCTCTGCCCCTAAAAGACCAGTCTCAAAGTGGAAGAAATAAAATTATTCATGAAGATTATGTAAGTTCTCTGAATTCTCAGTTAACATTTTGTTTTCATTTTCTTTTCCTTAAAAATTCTGTGTGGGCTTGGAGAAAAGGTACACATAGACAGAAAAAGGAAAGCCACCATTTTAGGTATAGTTACAAATCTATGCTTCCTTATTGATTACTGTAAAATATCCCCCAAATCATAGTTGACTACAGAACCCTCTCCCCGAGTATGTATTATATTCTAACAAACTGCCAAGAGAGTCTCTCCTAAAAGATGTTTTGCTGGAGATAATGTAAATGCTATTTAATATGACAGTTACTATGGTGATTCTCTTCAAATAACTCTATTTGGATAACTCCATAGTTAGTCCTATATTATGGATAGCCATAAATGACTATGACTGTACTTTATAAATGTACATGTAAAAACACCTCTGAGTAGAAAATCTAGATTCTGGTTAAAATATTAAACATATTTTACATTTTTAGCACATTTCCAAAATATAATAGCAATTTTAAAACTTTTTTCTTTCAGGCACCATATTTAGGTCACTGAGTTCCATGGTAGTATTTGTTCCTTTGCCCTAAATGACCAAGGGTGCCCTAAGATAAACACTTTTATCAGAGTTAATAAGAAAAACTTTTCTCTGGAAATAAGTAAATCAGTAAGTTCAAATGTGCCCAAGCACTTGGGTGATTTCATTCACCTTGAAAACATGATATTATATAAGATCCCAAACAAAAATACAATTGGAAGCAGATTAAAGGAAAAGAAGGTGTGAAATCACTGTTTCGGTTAATAGATCTTCAGCATTTGCATGCATATGTTTGCATACTTTTAGTTTCATATTTTAATCTTTCATTTACACTAAACATGCACATCATTTGTATTATGTAAACTTCTCCAAATGTTAGTCATTTGTGGATCACAGAACAAAATGTTTTAAATGAGGTGATTTAAAGCATTTCATATTATTAATGAATGTTGATCAGGGTGTCAGAGTATCCAAAATTACATGAATATGCATAGTGGAGAAAATCAAGGGTTACTTTAGAGCGCTTTTAGAATTTGGCCCGTGATACAAGAGAAATTCTGATTGCGTTTTCTAATGGAAGGCAATTACCAGGGCCATGTTACTCCAGCACTTAGGAAACACACTGTCCACTTGAATTTTCTGGATTCAATATTCAGAAGTATTCTAGAAACCTAGATAGTGTTTCTAGAGTGATGTGATGATTGGAGGAGATGACAATCTGCTTTATGCAATTAGGTTCCCATCTGAAATGATATAGCTGACAAATATTTACATAATTAATTTGGTAAGATTTCCACATAATATTGGGGGAACCAGTATTTCAGGCAGGCAGGAAAATCTTATTCAAATATTTTACTTATGCCACATGGTATTACACATTGACAGAGAGAGTCCTCTGGCTGTGCCACTTGGGAATGGCCTCTACCAGTTATCCTTTAACTTGTGACAAGCTCATCCCCCCTCTTCACCCCAACTTTAAACAGCTCTCACACAGCAGACCAGTCAAGAAAGGAAACAGCTTAGATGTGTCCCATAAAAACGACAGTCTTACACAAATAAAAATATAAAAAGCAATTAATTTAATTTTAGATGTAATCAACTAATCTTCTCCATTAAATGTGTATAAGTAGTCACTGCAATAGCTATTATAAAAGGTTATTACATTTAAAAGAAACTTGTCTTTATGTATGCTCTCAGTCTTTGTCACCATATAGCCTACTGTCTAAACAGCTTGATGAAAGGTGTGATTGATAGACAATGCCTTCAAACTATAATATAAAAACTAAGAGGATCTAGTTAATTGTTCGATGTATTGATATATGAATGAAAGGTACTAAAATGTTATATAATTTAAGGTGAAAATATTTTAAGTTTTGAAGCACATTCAAGGTTAAATCTAGTACGATTTAGGGGCTCAAGCTGTATGTGTAATAATGTCAGGAGCTTCTATTTTTGTTGATGCTAGTATGTTTTTGCTCTTCTGTCTCTTAACATCTTTTCAGAAGCATTAGACTCAGAGAATCAACTGCCAGCTCTATCAGTTTTCGGTCATCCTATCAAGTGGGGCTACTTTATCCTGTGGTGAGAAGATAATTTAATCTTCATATTCATTCCACCCACAGCAGTAAGTGAGCAGAGGCTGCCCCATTGTGTCCTGTAGTCTGGGGATGTTATGATATAGACTACTCTTCAATAGGCAAAAATGAGATTAGCAAAGTTAAAGTCAGAAAGCTTTTCTTGAGTGCTAAGGTAAATAAGCATCCAGTATTTAATTTCCCCACAGCACCTGCTGTGGGCCTCTCTGTCTAGTCAAAAATAAAATATACTCTCTTGAAAGGCCATATTTACATTATTAAGTGTATTTGCTTGGCCAATTCAATTTTGACTAATGAAGCCTCCTAATAGATACGTGAATGATCTAAATTAAAGACACAGGACACTACTATTCTAAATGTCATCCCTGTATATAAAATATAAATAAAACTTAAAAAAAAAAGAGTTAAAAATAACTACAAACTCTAGCCCACCATTTTAACTAAGAACTAAAGAAGTTGTAGAAAATTCCTATTGAGTGCTTTACTTAGCACAAATGCTAAAACTGAATTATAAAACAAGGTTAGCAAAAACAGGAATTTCTGAAATAAACATACTTAGAAATGCATGAAGACTTGATTGAGATAACTTTTTTGACAGTTATGCTAAAGGCTTCCCCGCCACACCGAAGTCCCCCTCCTTTTTTTTTGTTAGAAATCACACCGAAAATTCTGCCCAAATGGAGACTGGAACAATGCCTTGAAACAGTGTTAATTGTCACCATGGAAACCAGAAGAATAAGCCATTTTGAAACTGGTATAGAAGGCACACATTGAGCAACTCAAGCATTTTTCTGCCTCCCTCAATGTTAAGGAACAAGATGCCTTGTCACTGTGAGGTCAGAGAAAGAAAACATCATGAAAGAGTTGTAGATGCTCACTGTCTGGTAAATAAAAAAAATAAAAAATAAACTATATACAGCTAATGCTATAAGACTCTACCCAGTGAAATCTTTTTGAAACAGAAGGATCATCAAAAGATGGCCAGGATTGGGGGATGGCTTCCACCTAAGCAAAACTTCAGGGCTATATTATGTGAACCTTGCCCCCAAAGCTCCCTGGGAATTCTGCTGTTGTAATAAAACTTCAGAAGAGGAAAGAAAAAAGGCAGCATGATGGAATTCAAAATAATGCTCTAAAAGCACACAGAGAGATTAAGACATCCATTGTAAGACTTTTGTATGGTGCTTCTGTTGGTTATGCTGAAAAGAGACCAGACATTGCTGAACAGAGAGTGAAGCTTTGGCTGCGAGAAACACACAAATTAAACTAAAGACATTTCTTGATTATTAGAATAGGGCTGTTGTATTCTGTGTCATCAGGGTTTCAGCATTTATATCTTATACCATATTACTTTTAACTGAGCTTCAGTTGACTTTATATTAGGAAAAGTGAAAACAAGGGAAATGATCTAGTTATTAGAATGACAGGATTGAATGTCTTTCCTGGTACAAATAATGCCACAAACACCTGTTTACCCAGCGAGATTCCCTTTCCCATATACACATGATTGACTGATAGATACGATCGATCTATCGATAGATAGAGAGATAGATAGATAGATAGATAGATAGATAGATAGATAGATAGAATACACTGAGAAAATAAAATATATCTTACTTAGTCTATCAGTAAGAAAGCAAATGCTAGGAACACACCAAAACACCAAACTATTGGCAAAATAATGTGTGAAAATACGCATTTTTGCCAAAAAAAAAATCCAGGGATGTGTCTATTTACAACTCTCACGTGTTTTCTGGCTAGTGTTTGCCCTCTTCATTCGAGGCTTCATGGTGGCCCCTCAGCAAGTCCATGCCTAATGCCATTCAGTGGTGAACAAAGAGTCTTTTTATATAAAAGTCCAGGGTCCAAGCTCAGCTGTACATGCAGAGTGCAGGAATCTGCTAGAGGCCAGTGTTGCCTTTGCAGCAGCTCTTGTGCTGCCCCCCTTTTCAGAAGACTTGTGTGTAGCATCTCACAATGCATATGATGCTGCACATGGAGTCAGTACCACCAACACATCCAGAAGATGTTCAAAATTGAAGAAAAGGGTTCAAGTCCAAGACAAATAATAGTCGTTATTTCTTGCAAACTCCTTGTATTTTATCATTAGAATTTATGGTGAGTAATTGCATAGAGAAATTATGAAGACTCCTACAATTGTCCTTGTAAATTAATAATAGGTTTTCCTGATTGGGATAAATTTGCTGCGGAGCCTTTGGAAAAATTAAAAAGTGCAATGTCATTTAAAATTGCCAGAACTCGCACAGCAAATTACACCTGAGGTTAAGAATTGAGTTTTCCCCCTCTTCTAGCTTATTCCATTTGCATGATCTGGAAATCACATTACACTGGCCATGTACTGTTAATTGGACATAGATTGCATTATCTTTAATATAAATCAAACTACAAATATGAAAATGAATTGCAAATTCCCTAATAGAAGATCATAAAACAATCTTTTTTAAAGTATCTCCCATTAATAATTTAATTCCAATTATATCACTCAGAAAACTTAAGTAGGAGACCTGGCAACTTATTTCTCCAATCATTTCTTTTAAATAACAAATATCTAAGCCTTTAAAAATAAATATAGCTAGACTAGAAGTCACTGTTACAGAACAAAAATAAAAACACCAATAACTGAAAACTTTCATGTCAATTTCATATAAAATACGGCATAAGGATGCCAAGTCTACCTGTCTCCTTTCTTTCTTACCCATGTCAAGGGTGAGAAAAAAGTCTCCTATAGGTAAAATTTAGTAAGTTTAAGAACTATTTTGATCATACCCTGTAAAATTATAATATTGATTATTATGTTTTTATTTACTTTTTAAAAAGGTTATCTATCCCCTTAGATATTTCTATAAATTTGATATCTTTCTGAAGCTTTTGTATGGCCTTTAATGAGTTTATATTAAATATTTAATACTGTTTAGGGCATATCCACTACTACCAAAAACAGTTATATTCCCAGCAGTCCCACTGTTTCAGGCAGAGGACTTGATTGATCCTCCTAGCCTGAATTGAGTAGAATGAAAAGAAGCAGTTGGAAAATAGCTGCAATCATTTAATGCAGATGACCTCTGACAGCCTCGCAGCTCTTCTATCTGAACAGAAATTTGCATGGGGTCTCTGTGCAGAGGAACAATGTAACCTAAATGGTAGACAATCTTTATTCTAATGAAGTGGGTGTCAAGGTCAATGTAAAACTGCAATGATAAATGGTGCACCACTAGGCAAGAGAAGTTGCATAGGCATTGTAGTGCTTTCACATTAATTGAAGACTGAAATGCACTGCGTGAAAAGCACAAGCCTCCCTTTTCACCATAATGTGTTAATGCGCCAATACTGAAATGATTTCTTCAAGATGTTTGCCTGTTGACATGTATCTTATTGCAAAAATAACCCAAATATAAAATTATGGCAAAAAATGGACATTTTTAGAATTTAGTGTTTTCCTGGAATCGAATTACAAAAATTAAATAAAACGCTCCCAAATGACGTCCTGACACCTAATGTAATTCCTTTGATCTCTTTTTCTTTTCTTTTTCTATTTAGACTTGTCTTTAATTAGTTTCAACCAAGCAACCTTTTACAGAACCCTTCGTTTGGGTACTTTCCTGTTGAGCAAACTGTAAAAGAAGACTGAGGAGAGGAGAATCATTCAAATATTATTTTTCCCCTCACTTCCAAGTTTTCTGCTTAGTCTGCAGTAAAGATCTTCAGGTGGTGTTTGTCCTGAATGAAAATGTAATGAAAAGTCTACGGTTTGTAAAAGAAAATAACTATTTTCTAGTGTGGGAACTAGAAAACCTTAATCTGGTCATTGGAAATTGCCAAAATGACTGCACAGAAATAATTACACCATTACTTCAGTTGGTCTAGCAATTTTGTGGCAGTCAATATTTTTCATCCCATAAAAATAAGGATAGTAAGCTGCTTTTTAAAAATCCGGATCTACTTAAGCCTGTAAAGGGGACATTGTTTGCTAATACACTCATTAGCAACCAAGCACTTTAACTTCATCAATTAAACAGGAAATGGAGTTGCATCATTTAGTTTCATAATTTGCTAAAATACTGATAAGAGCATATTATTAACCATTTGGGAAACATTTCCAGGCTCAACTCATAATATCTTATAAACTGTATTTTTATGGTTGATATTTTTTTCAGATTCTGGTAGACTCTATGATATAGCTACATTTCCAACAGTACACTTCCTGTTACAAATAGATTTTAATAAAGCAATTACAGTTATAATAGTCAAGAATGGTCTGTAGGTCTGCAGTCTTGGTGAGAGAAGGCTATTAATATCCTTTATTATAAAATAAATGATACTGCTAGTCTGCAACTCTGATGTAAAAACAAATTGTCTCAAACGGAAATCAACATTCCTGAAATGGTAATTCAGAGAAAAAAAAAATCTCAACATGAAGAGGATAGTGAAAAAGAAAAAAAAGTTACTGATGAAACTGTTTAAAAAACTGTACAGCTTCATCTGTGTGTGATTTGTCAGGTCTGAAGCTTTGACGTGCCCAAGGGGCAGACCCCAGCGGGGAGTAGGCTGCCGAGCTAAATAGCTGTGAAAGAAGTCTTAATGTAGGATGGAATTCAAACTAACCTTGACATGACCTCGGGAAAAATATGCAAAAAGTAAAATGAATGCTCTCTGCAAGATACATCCTAATTTTGTGGTAGAGCTGGTTAGTTTTACAAACATAACTGAGACCTTAAAAGAAAAATAGAAAGCTAGTAAAAGGGGAAAAGTTTAGAATACAGGCAAAAAACGTAAGCAGGCATGATGTGTTACTGTGAAGGCATGTGAACCATTTGGAAAGAATCCAAATAAAAACCCACACCGAACAATATTGTTGTCAGCCTGTCTATTCAGGAAAATTGTTTTTTTTTTTTTTTTTAGGTTGAATATAAATGACACAAAGCCAAGATTACATCATTGCATTACAAAGTCTGTTGTGGCTTTTAGCTGAACAAGCCCCATGGATCTATTGGTTTAGGACAGTAATTCAGTAAGGAGGTTTTAATGTGCTATTTCTTCCTCCAGTGTCAATAAAAAAGAGAGAAATTTAAGGAAGAAATATCCCATGTGCTCTCTAGTCTATTTCTTGCTTTTGATCTGTATTTGATAAGCTGAACTCCAGTTTTAGTTGATGCATTCAGTCCTGATTTGACACTATTATAAATTTTGCTTGTTTTGAAGTGATCGGCTTAGTAGGAAGGCATTTGCTCTAACTCCCTAGCCAAGAACTGGCTAACTCACTGGATATATGGAAATTTTAATTGAGTGTCAACTTGTGTAGAAATTCAATCTTATTACCTTCTCAATGCGATTTTGTAGCAATACCAGTTATTTACTACACTACTAACCAGATTTTAAACATAATTAAATTGCTAAGAACATACACCCAAAATCTAATGACTTAAATCCCTACTCCAAGAATGTGAATTCCTGGATTAGATGTATGCGCTTCCATTAGATTTCATAAGCATAAAGTGAGCAGATGGATGCAATCTTTTAGAAGCACAAAGGTTTACTGAGGACCTATTGAACAACTATATGTAAAGATCATTGTTTAATGGATGTTATGCCATAGGTCTCTTCTTTGGTCCATTCTTATTAAATATTTTATTAATGACATAGATAAGAAAAATATGAATTTGGCATATTGATCAGATTGGGAGATTATACTAATCTCACTGATCAATAAAGTATAATATATATTTTAGCTCAGAGATCATAAACTCAAATACCTAAGTGTAGTGGTATGCTAGTAAACCGGTTCTCTAAGCAAAAAAAAAAAAGAAGAAAGAAAGAAGAAGAAGAAGAAAAAAAGACTTGATTTGTAGTGTTCGTTGATTTCCCTGGTATAAATACTCCCACCGTGGCTGATTCCAATCTACCAATGGTGGTTGCTGCTGGTAAAATTCCTGAATATTTAACAATATGCTCTCATAAGTCAGCATTAGCCAGCTCCAACACCTCATTACCAGGCAGATGATATCAAGGAATTGAGTAGGGCAAGGATAAATCTTCTTCTCTCTTTCATATTCGAACTATTGCTACTGTTATAAAAAAGAGAACTTTTTTTTACTAAAATAAAGAATGCATAAATGTGATTATTACTAATATCCAATATCAGTAAGAGATAAGAGGGTGAACCGTGGAGGATGGGAGAGCATATGCCTCATCTAAAAGGGGCAACCCTTCACTCAGCTCTGCCAACTGTTAACATGTGGAAATATGGCTTCAACATGGGTTCAGTATGGCTAGACATATATATTTTAAAGCCTATACACACACACACACATATATTTTATATGAAGTCTCAAAATTATTATATGTTGCATTAAAACTTTTTAACACTACACAGACTAAACTATGTCTCTGGATATGAATCTGCAGGCAACTACTTTACAATGTCTATTTCAGATGATAATAGACCCTAAAAGGAACAAAACATGCTGCCATAATGAGTCAAATCTAAGAAGGAGAAATGACAAATGTAAAGTCAGATAGTTAATAACCACCCCATTTCACCCCATACCCCTACTCCAAAACTATAAAAAGTTTTAAACTGCATAAAGAATGGAGGTGACAGGCTTCACTTGCCTTTAGGTTCAATGTGAGTCAACAGACAACGGAAGGTAGATGCAAATTTTAAAAAAAGTGAGACAGGAGAGTTCCCCTGAGCCCTTCAGGAGACCTGTGAGAGAGGTGTGGCTCATTTACTTGGCCACCCGCACTCCAACTCCTTGCAGGAGGGGGAGCACACAGATGAGCGAGTGCAGGACCCAGGACAAGTGACTTTGGGTGCCAGCAGGAAAAAAACCTGCACCGACCCGCGGCGGTGTCTAGGGGTTGCCCACAACCTCTGGAGCCTCAGAGGGCATGTGTTACAAACAATGCTCTTTTAGCATTTGCCATCTGTGGATGGCTTAAGTGTTAAACAGCTTAGAGAAGAGTCAGTATGACAGCCTTTTTGGGTTCCCGCACCTGGCGCATCATGAATTCTTGTCCAGCATCCAGGAAGAATCAGGTCACACAAATGGACTGAAAGGTGATGTATGTGGAAGATTTTACTAATGCAAGTGGCTCTCAGTGGGATGGGGAGCTAGGAAGGGGATGGAGTGGGAAGATAGTCTTTCCCTAGAGTTTGGCCATCCCTAGCTGAACTCCTCTCTGACTGTCCCCAGCTGGCCGAACTCCTCTTGACATTCAGACGCTGCTTCTCTTCTCTCCTTCTCTGCTGCACTGCTCTTCTCTGCCAGTGGAGCCTGGGGTTTTTATGGGTACAGGGTTGGGGGTGTGGTGGGCCAGGGTGGTTTTGGAAAAGGCAACATTCGGGCAGGAAAACAGGAATGCATGTTCTCATTTAGGGCTGTGGTTCCAGGCTTGCGGGTGGAGCCCTTGCCAGGGACCCCCACCCTCTTCTACCCAATATTTCCCTGCTTCCTGTCCATATCAAAAGGAAACATGATTTTGGGTTGAATTAAGACAAACACAGGGTTAAAAAAAGAAAGGTAATGGATATATTAGTTTGACTGTGATTTGCTAGGCCCCAACCTAATACTGCTTGCATTCCATTTTCCAAAAGGGACCTAGACAATGTTTCAAAGCAAAGCACTTCAGTAAGGGAGAAGATTCAATACCCCAAGGGCCAAGCTGTTGAATGAGCTAAAGGTATTCAGCTAAGAGGGCAAATAAGAGTTAGAGGTGAGAGAAGAGAGGAAGGACATGTTAGCAGACTTTGAATATTTAGAGGACCTTTGCATAAAAAATATTAATTTGTTCCATCTGACCTCAAAGGTCAGGCTGGGGGTCAAAGGCTGAAGCTTGAGTAGGAACACAGCATGAAAGATAGTGAGTTCCCATTCATTAGAGGTGTTCAGGCAGAGATGAGAAGTCTACCTGGCTGGGATATATTATGGGCAAATGAAGCATTGAATGAGGATTGGCCTGGAAGATAGAGCCTAAAGTTCCTCTCTGTTTTAGAAAGTTGAGCTTCTTTGGATCCACATTCACAAGATCAGCCATAACAATTACATTATTTCAGGTAAAAGAAATGCCAAGATTGAAAATCACCAAGTTAAGAAGAAGCTGTCACTCGCTGGAACAAGATTCAGAAACAAGATTCTCATACAGAAAAACCTGAGAGAATAACAATAGAGCAAATACACAACCACATAAAATGTAAGCTGTAGAATCTAAGCTAAGATGGGCTACAGAGAACCAAAAGAAAGGGCAGGGTTAACTGAAAATTCCAAAACTGTCTTCAATCCATCCTGTTTTAGAGAGGCATTTCATTGAATGTGAGGTACAGAATGAAACCTTTCAAGTCCTTTTATCTGATAAATAAGGGGACTTCTACGATAGAATTTATGTGGTTAGGTTCATATTTCAACAATGTCCTTCCTGTAAATTTTTTTAAAAGACATAAACTTCAAGATAAATATCTCCCTCAAAAATCTCCTTCATCAATACAGACTTTCTTCAGTAGATATCGAAGATGTGCATTATAACCCTTGCTACCAGCAGCATGAGCATAATTGTAATTTCTCCTCCATGCTATGAAACTTCATGGTTGTGCTATATTATATTGCAAATCTACACATCTCAAAGGGTTTTCTGTGCATTCCAATGCACTTTAGTGACGATGTGGATCATTGCCATAATACATCATGACTACTCTAATTATGGTTTCATTATGATGCACCATATCAGGGCTGTTGTAATGTCATGTCAGCACATAGTAAAAATAGTTATGCAATTATGTAATATCTGTTAGAGTATGCAATGTAGGAAGGAAAAAAGACTTGAGGCACAGCAATTAATGTAATGAAACTCAGTTTTCTCCTTTAAAAAAGGTTTCCAATGTAAAAGTTTCATTTATTTTGTTTTCCATTTCCCAACCTAAACAAACACCTCTAAACACAGCTATTTCTGTTGAATTTGGCACTACTACATAATTTTTTAAAGTTTTTTTTGAGACAGGTTCTTGCTATGTTGCCCAGGTTGGAGTGTAGTTGGCTATTCACAGGCATGATGAGCACACACTATAGCCTTGAACTCCTGGGCTAAGTAATCCACTTGCCTCAGCCTCCTACGTAGCTGGGAGTACAGGTGCATGCCACCGCACTCAGTACAACTACTTAATTTAGAATTTTCTAATAACACAAAATAAGAAGAATAGGAACAGAAAAATTTTTGACTCTAGCTGTTCTCCAAACGTAACAAAAGAAAACATTTACCTAATACGTGCTATACGAAATCCAGTAACAAGTTAACGGTAGTAAATTAAAGTCCATTGAAGAATTACCATTATGCAAACTTCAAATACAATAGTCACATTCTTCTATCTTCCATGACCTCTTGTGTGGACATACCACTATTTGCCTTGCCCCCTAAAACTTGATTGACCATCTATCTCCTAAATAAACTATGATAATGAAATGAGATAAAGCAATGATATGCATGTTTACATCCCTAAACTACTAAGACCATAAATATTCACATGCCTTTAGTCTAGCTGCTAAAATATACACAGATATCTATAAAAACAGAAATGTTATTTGTCTTGTAAATTTGAAGAATAAACTTTAAAAGATGGTGGCTATGTCTTCTTTAGTTGACCACAGAATATCTTGAATATCTGAGACCTTCAGAAAGCCTTGAGTCAATGAATAGTTTCTCAAACTAAGTGATGTATGAATTGCTGTTTGTTGTTTTAATATACAATCAAAGGGGAATTTATATATCATAGCTTACCACATATCTTTATAGCTGAATTACAGGCCTGTTCAGTGCAAGTATTTATAATGAAAATGCTGAAGCCTGAACTATGGATGTGGATGGTTGTGCAGCAGCAGCAGCCATTTCAAATATAGATTTATTTTTAGCATTAGGAGGCACCAAGTTTGTTTAAATCTGGACTTTTTTTTTCTACAATTGCAAGTAATGTTAATAGCACACTGTAAATGTGAAGGCTAAGTGTGCAATGTCAAAATAGACTGGATCTCTCTGAAAATTGGAAATTCAGGCTTTTCAAACATAATCCAGATGTTTGGCTTTTATTCAGATTTCAAGAAAGAGGGATCTAATATGATATAAAATTCATACATGCATATTTCATTAGTGCCTTTTGTATCGCTGAATTAAACATTCTGAAACGTGCTTTTCCCAAATCACATAGAGTTTTAAACCAAAGCAGTTGCCAAGATGCTCCACACCTCAAAAATAATGCCAAATTAATTTCATAAGGAAGAACTTATATATTTCTTATGTTAACTCTGTTGATATTTCCTCAAAGAGATATCTTGCTTTCTCTTTGAGGGTAAGAAGAAAAATGAGAAGTAGAACACTGTAGCCATTGTAGTTTATCAAAAAGGTGTTGCTGCAGAACATGGTGGCTTTTGAAATCTATGAGAATCAGTTTCCTAAATAAAGGCTGAATGCACTATCGCCCTTATTGTCATCATTAAAAAACTATCTTTTCAAGTTTCGTGCAAATGGGCATTCCCCAGGGACTAAGGACTCCAGCACTGAGAAGCTGCACCCAGGATTTACCATGTGATGGTAGGTGTTAAGACAGAGCTGATCAAAGCTTTTCCAGGGTTGCCTGTTCCCAAAACACAATGAAAGTGCCATTATACCTTTATGTATTCACATTGTGACTTTTTTTTTTTTTTTTTTTTGCAGAGTATTTTCAACCTTCAAAGGGTTTTCACATCTATAATCTTAACAGATCCATAATGCTATGGAGTTTTTCTTGATGACTGCTCAAATCCCTGTATAGGGAAAATATCTGATTTTTAATGCTACTTTTTAAGAATATCTCTGGTGCCTTCACTTCAGATGAGGATAAGTATGGTTTCAGAATTAGATTATAAGCTAATTCTACAAGGGAATGTATGAGGTCAGAGACCACATGTGTTTCACTCTTTACCCACCGTAATTCTTAGCATTATGGTTTAAATGTAGGAGGTTGTTGCAAAATATTTATTCATTTGAATTTCTCCCAAAAGAAAGTCCAGGCAGATATAGAGAGCAGTTGAAATATATGCCAGATATAGTGTTAGTACACAGAAATGAGTAGAGTGTGATTGCTTTATCTTTGAGCTTCATTTTCTGTGAAAAAACTTATTTGGCAAAACATCCAATACAGAAATATTATTCTCAATTTTCAGACAGATACCATGAACAAAGTTAATTGTTTATCATGGCCATGAATGGTTAACACAAGAAAAGCTTCTGTGAAAATCTATCAAAAAAAAGAGGAAGGTGGCAGTAGTTCTTTGAATATTTTAAGGGCACCTTTTATAAGGCAGTGTTTTCTCAAAGCAAGAACATTTGATCAGAATGCGAAAGGCTAAATCTAATTTCTAGTTCCGATATCAGTATGCTACAGACTTAAATACCTTTCTGTTCTACCCATCCCCTGACCCCTTGGGTCTTTTTGTTTCTTTTGGGTACCTACCCATATTTGTCAGAAAAATATTTAAAAAAAAATAAATTTTAGAGATTTTAGGCTTTAAGGCTTAAACACTGCTGCTGCAGCCTCAGAAAGCTTGACTGTCATTTCAATGGATTGTTCTTTTTTTGTTGATCTATGGCAAGCCCATGGGGAAAAGTTAGTAATATTACTTCTGTCTTACAGATTAAAAATTGATACATAGAAGCCAAGTGACTTGCCCAAGGTCAGTAAGATCTACTAAAATCCACAAATAGAATTTCAGGAGGAATTTCAGCTTAGCTTGGTAAGTCATACCACTGCTCTTGAAAATACATCTTTAGATCTCAGTCCAGAAGTCTGAAGAAATTGGTGGGCCCTACGAGTATAATGTAAATAAAGTCAAGAATGCCATTCAAAGTGACATTGGAGTGGCCAACACATACTTGAGAACCCTACTCCTGTAGCCTCTATAGCCAGATTTATTTGGCATAGGCTCATCCTCAGAAACCCAACAGATTTTTAATAGCCTGAGATTGAGACTAACAGGGCAGATAGGAGAGTTCTCACTGATAGTCATGCCTGTCATTCAGAAGAATGACAATTCACAGTTTAAAGAAGCTGTAGGGTACAAATGGAAATTTATTGGTATAAACTAAGACCATAAAGAACAAACCTTGGTTATAACTGCTTTTGAGCACTTTTTGAGCTATGTAAAGGAGTCTGCTATAAATATTCAAGGAAGTTTCTTAGAATAGTTCCATCGAAGAGAAACAGAATGTGTGTGTGTGTGTGTGTGCGTGTGTGTGTGTTTGTGATAAGAGACAAGAGTAATAAAAGTAAAGAGGAGGAAGAAGTGAAGATCTGGAGAATGTAATGATGGAGATGCATAGATGCATGGAGAGAAAGTAATAAGTAAATAGGGGAAGTTACAGAGGTTTAGCTAGATAGGAAAAACAATTCCTAGTCTACAGGGAATAAATCCTAAAAACTACAAAAAATAAACAGCGTTGCAGAAAAGGAAGGAAATTACAGCTAGAGAAAAGGTCTTAGTGAATGACTTCCCTGAAATAAACAGATGAGAGAATATGATGTTGATGACTTAAACATTTTGCATAAAGGCTGAAAAAAAATACTAAGAGGATATTAGAACCAAAAGAAGCAGAAGTACAAGGATGTGGCCGTTTAGCACAGCTATAACCACAACAATGGATACATTTTCAAGAAGATATGAGTACTAAAACATGTGATTTTTGAGAATTTTCCCTAAGTACCTTTTGCTGGGCACCATCAATCCTGCAACTGTTACTTCTGTTTTTGTTCTCTTTCTTGGTGGCTGGACACCTGATCCACCTGATCCAGGGAAAGTCATTTCATATTTCCATGGTCATCCCATCCGTAAAACAGGGACAAAGCTATCTTTGCCACTTGTCTAACACAGATATTTTAAGAGGTAAATAGATCATATTTGTAAGAAATTTTAGATCTTGATATAAAATACAACATTAATAACAAGTCCTTGATTTTAACACACACGAGATTTGTAATAAGATTTTTTGGTTTGCTACCCATGTGAGAAAGCAAGACTGCAAATTTCCCATGGTTTTTATTTTTTGTCTTAGAAATAATGTATTATAACTAGTGTTGGGCCATATTAGAGAGTAAAAGAAATCACACATCAGGGTGAAGTCATTAGAAAGGTAAATACAGATAGATAGATAGATAATGTATACCATATAATATATAATTAATATACATTATATAATATATAATTATATATATTATGTATTTTCTAAAAGACAGGAATATATACATGTTTAGAGAGAGTACATAGTATATAGTACATATATTTAGTATATACTAAATATATAGTGTATACTATACTATATACTAAATGTAATTGTGGTTTTTGCCATTAAAAGCAAGGCAAAATCCCAATTACTTTTGCACCGGCCTAACAGTATATAGTACATAATACATATAGTGCATATATATATATACTGTGACAAAGTTTTACTATTCTTCTTGACTCTTAATGAAGGGAGGAGGGAGCTTGTTGATATTACCTATTAATACTATTTCTTAAAATCTATACATATGTGACCATTTAATCACTCATGAGTGATTAAACATAAACATGGTGACAAAAACCATGCCAAACATTTTAATTTGTAAATCAATGAGATAAAAGAATATTGGTTAAGAAAAATTACAAAAATTAAATTAAATGCCTGAAAAATAAATTAAATGCCTGGAATCAGACTCCCCATATTTAAACTTTGCTTGCATTGCTTACTAGCTGTGTAGTTCCCTGTGCCTTAGTTGCTCATTTGAGGATACTGTTAATACTTCATTAGGTTGTTGTGAGGATTGGATGAGCCAGTATCTGCAAAGATCCTAGAACAATTCCTGTTACATAATAAACACTATATACAAATGTTTGTTCAAACTTTTCTTAGCATGCAGAATTGCATGCTAAGAAAATATGACCTCTGGCATAACTTTTCTGTCTCTTTTATGCCACTAATTCCTTTATTTGTATATATAACTTCTCTTCACTGTATGAAATATTGAATCTAGGAATCAATATTCACTAGAATTAAAAAAAAAATCTTTCCTTTTATTGACTTTCACTGAACACATGGGATAAAAGCTATACGGTTTGTCACTGGTTTTCCTCTTCTCCAGTTCGTCTTCCTGTTTTTGGTAAAGTCCTAGGACCACGTCAAGCTAATTCCTAGATCTGAGGTTTTTTCCCCCTAAATTGCATTATTTTGTAATGCATCTATCTCTATTCCAATTATTTAAATTATATCCAGTAAGGTTCAGTTCAAATATCATTTCTTCCATGAGGACTTTCTAAGAAGACAAGCACTTATTTTTCATACCACATAAATTTGCTATCTTTGCTATTATTTCATGTTTTTTCATTTTGCTTTTCTAAGTAGATTATAAATTACTTAAGGAAAAGGATAACCTCCCTTTATTTGGTTCTCCATAGCACACCATAGGACCCTAACGAATACTTATTGTCTCATTCCCACAGTCACTAAAATGAGAAAACATCATTCCTTCTTCTTTTTAAGTAAAAGTAAAATAATTAGACCATTAATTCCTGATATATGTATTAGGACATATGGACATATGTAATTTTCAAAATATATGTGATAAGAGAATTCAGGTGAAAAATGTCTTTGTGCTTAGACACACAGAAAGTGATGCAAACTTCATAAATTGTTAGTTGAATTTGATACCAATTAGTGCAGTTTGCAAGGCAGAAAAACTTGTAATCAGTTTTTCCTCAAGCAAATATGAATCTGCCTTCAACCATATAGCTCTCCAGAGAAGCATCCCCAGTAGGGAATTTGAAATTAGAGTGATTGCCTGTCACTAGGTCTCCCAAGGTGTAGACTTTGAATTCAAACGTGAGTCTGTTCTTTACCAAAATGCCTTAGGGACTATTCAGGTCCTTTCCTCATAGACAGCTAAATGCCTTTAGTCATATTTGCCATGACATCCAATGTGACAATTCAAATAGTGTATAAACTACCAATGTGTGTACCACAATACAAGCAGAAGGTAAGCAAACGTTGCTCATATGTTATGAAATGACTTAGTTTCAATGGAAGTGTAAGCGAATGTATCTGTTCCATGCTGTGAAAACAACTGAGGGGCACTTGGTAATTCTGCCTAAAGAAGAAGGTAGAAAAATTAAAATGTGTAGAAAATAAGATGTCAAAGAGAAAGCTGAATTTCCATTACAGACAGCAAAAGACACTGCAGAGAATCAATGGAATTTATCTGCCACTGAAAAAAAGTAAAATGGAAAGGAAAGTGTCTAAGAAGTTTCATAAAATATATATTTATATTTTTATTGACTGAAATGAACCAAAAGTACTGTGGTATTTAGAAATTATACACTTTTTATGGTACTTTAAAAAAATACAGGCACACTTGGTTTTATTATGCCTTACAGATATTACAATGTTTACAAATGGAAGGTTTGTGACAACCCTGTGTCAGGCAAGGCTATTGGCACAATTTTTCCAACAGCATGTACTCATTTTGTATCTCTGCATTACATTTTAGTAATTCGGTCAATATTTCAAATTTTTCATTATTATTTTTATCTGTTATGAGATCTGTGACCAGTGATCTTTGATGTTACTACTTGTTTTGAGGCACCACAAACCACACCCATATAAGACTATGAACTTAATCCTAAAGTGTTGTGTATGTTCTCATTGCTCTACCCACCAGCAGTACTCTCTGTTCCTCAGACCTCCCTATTCCTTGAGACACAACAATATTGAAATTCAGCTAAGTAATAATCCTACAATGGCCTCTATTTATTCAAGTGAAAGAAAGAGTCACTTTAAATGAAAAGCTAGAAGTAGCTAAGCTTTGTGAGCAATGCAGGTAAAAAGCTGAGATATTCTGAAAACGAGGCCTCTTGTGCCAGTTAGCCAAGTTGTGAATGCAAAGGGAAAGTTCTTGAAGGAGATTAAAAGTGCTACTCCAATGAGCACATAAATGAAAAGAAAGTGAAACAGTCTTAGTGCTGATAGGGAAAAAGTTTTAGTGGTCTAGATAGAAGATCAAACCAGCCACAACATTCCCTCAAGCCAAACCTAATTCAGAGGATGGCCCTAACTCATTTTAATTCTATGAAGGCTAAGAGAGGTGAGGAAGCTGCAGAAGAAATGTTGGACACTAACAGAGGTTGGTTCATGAGGTTTAAGGAAAGACACCATCTCTATAACATAGAAGTGCAAGGTGAAGCAGCAAGTGCTGATGGAGAAGCTGCAGCAAGTTCTCCAGAAGATCTAGCTAAGATCACTGATAAAGGTGGCCACATGAAATAACTTTTCATGTAGACAAATGATTTCATGTAGACAAGATTTTCAATGTAGACAAAACAGTCCTCTATTGGAAAAAAATGCCATCTAGGACTTTCATGGCTAGAGAGGAGAAGTCAATGCCTAGCTTCAAAGCTTCAAAGGAACGTCTGACCCTCTTGTGAGAGGCTAAAGCAGTTGACGATGTTAAGTTGAAGCCAGTGCTCATTTCCTATCCTGAAAATACTAGGGCCTTAAGAATTATGCTAACTCTACTGAGCCTATGCTGTATCAATGGAACAACAAAGTCTGGATGACAGTTTATCTGTTTACAGCACAATTTACTATATATTTTAAGCCCATTGTGGGGACCTACAGCTCAGAATAAAGGATTCCTTTCAAAATTTTACTGCTCATTGGCAATGCACTGGGACACCCAAGAGGCGCTGATGAAGATGTTCAAGGAGATTAATGCAGTTTTCATGCCTGCTAACACAATATCCATTCTGTGGCCCATGTAGCAAGGTGTAATTTTGACTTTCAAGTTGTCTTATTTAAGAAATACATTTTGTAAGGCTATAGCTGCCACAGATAGTGATTCCTCTGATGGATCTGGACAAAGTCCATTGAAAACCTTCTGAAAAGGATTCACCATTCTAGATGCCATTAACAATATCTGAAATTCATAGGAGGAGATCAAAATATCAACATTAACAGGAGTTTGGAAAAAGTTGATTCCAACCCTTATGAATGACTAAGGGGTTCAACACTTCAGTGGAGGAAGTAACAGCAGTGGTGGAAATAGCAAGAAAACTAGATCGGAGGTAGAGCCTGAAGATGTGACAGAGTTGCTGCAATCTAAAGATAAAACTTGAACAAATGAGGTGTTCCTTCTTAAGAATAAGCAAAGAAAGTAGTTTCTTGAGATGGAATTTACTGCTGTTGAAAATGCTGTGAACACTGTTGAAATTACAACAAAGAATTTAGAATGTTACATAAACTTAGTTGATAAAGCAGAAGCAGGGTTTGAGAGGATTGACCCCAATTTCGAAAGAAGTTCCACTGTGGGTAAAATGCTATCAAACAGCATTGTATGGTACAGAGAAATCTCTTATGAAAGAGTCAGTGTGGCAAACTTCATTGTCTTATTTTAAGAAATTGCCGCAGCCACCCCAACTTTCAGCAACTACCACCCAGATCAGTCAGTCAGTAGCCATCAACACCGAGGCAAGACCTTCACCAGCAAAAAGATTATGACTTGCTGAAGGCTCAGATGATCCTTAGTATCTTTATGCATTAAAATATTTTTTAAAATAAGTACATTTTTTAGAGATAATATTATTGCACACTTAACAGACTATAGTATAGTGTAAACACAACTTTTATATGCACTGGGAAACCAAAAGATTCATGTGACTTGCTTTATTGTGATATTCTCCTTATTATGGTGGTGTGGACCTGAACTTGCAATATCTCTAAGGTATGCCTGTATTATATTTATCCATGAGTTTGGTCTTTTAGCCTGTGAAATTAAGTCTTAAAATTCTGATTTTGCCTGATTGCTTATAGGCAAAGTCAATTACTAATTGAAGTAATCTTTGATTTTTTTCACCAAAGAGAAAATATTGAAGTTGGAATGGACCTGAGAGATACTGAGTCCACCCCCCTTACTTTACAGATGAAGAAAATGAGGCCTGAGAGGATAAGAATAATTGCCCAAGGGGAATCTGGCCTCCTTCTCCAGGGCTTTATCACATGGCTTCTCAATCTTCCTTTGCTAACACTAGTCTTTAGTGAAGCTTAAAAATAAGATCAAAGAAAGCTCAAAAGGGGATCTATAGAATAAAATAATATAAACTGGGGCACTGAGATGAGGTCCATCCATTCCCTTCGAGAGAAATTAACATATAGAGATCTGCGCCTCTTTGGCCTTTGTCTTTTCCTGAGAAAGCTTCAAGATCAGTTAACTCTGTATACCTATGAGAGTGGGACTGAATCATGGCAAAGCTATTAGTGACAACCAAGCTTCTTTATTAAAAATCCATTTTGGTGTATGTGTGTGTGTATGCATTTAAAAGCAATAATTCATTTTATAAAAAGGTCAGTGTGAATCTATTTATGTTTCAAGGCCAAACATGAAGTATAGGGTTCAATGAACAATTTCAGAGCAGTCAAGCCACCAGAGAAGTGCCATATGAGCACAGTGAGAGCCAAAGTTGAAAGAAATGTATAGGATCCACTTTCTGATTTTCTTTGGTTATCACAAGCACAATAGAGTATAGGAGGCCACCTGGTGGTGAAATGAACCAATTAACCATTTAATGTTAAACTGAAAAGCAAGCAAAACAGAGTTTGGGTTGTTACAAAAGGAAAACTAGAACCTGGGGCAAGAGGATAATAATCAACAGATATTACTGCAATACATCAGATAGAAAATTGAATCAGGAAATTATTCAAGTCTGTAAAATAACGGATATTCCTAAAGTGTTGCCATAATAGTTATTATTTATACCAGGGATTAGCAAACATTTTCTGTAAGGAGGCAGATACTGAATAGTTTAGGCAGGCTGGCCACATGGTCACTGTTCATGCTACTCAACTCCACCATTGTGTAAAAGAAGATATAGATATTTCCTAAATGAATGTGCCTGGAAGTGTTCCAATAAAACTTTATTTTAAAAATGAGTGGTAGGCTGCATGTGACCTGCAGGTCATAGTTTGTCAGCCCCTGATTCTGTTTTATCTATTGAGCACATACTATTTACCAAGGACCAGGTGAAGCCCCTATATACATTACTTCATGGAATCCTAACAACAATCTTTCAAGGTAGATGTTATTATCCCTACTTCCCACATTTAAAAACGGAAGCCTAAAATGTTTCAATAATTTGGAGGAAAAGGCACTAAGCCTCATTCATTAGAAATGCTTTGTGTAGCGCCATAGCCATTTTTTTCCTCTGTGATTGCACACCCTTGTGCTGACCCTCCCTCCCATTTATCTTGCAGAGGCTGCTTTCGGTTTCCCTCAGTGGTGACTCTGCTCCTGTTTCTCCACCTCATGTTCCCTTGAAATGTTGTTTGTCTCTTAACATCTTTTTCTCCATCACTTCTTTTATGTTTAAAAACTTTATGTCAGTTTTCATAACAACAGATGTAAGCAAGCATGAAAAAGAGACAAAAGCAATGTATTAAAAATAGATAGCCACATATACAACAATAAGCCAGGGAAACTGTCATATTGTGTATGCTCCAAATGGAATGTGAGCCAAAAACACAATGCTCACTCTTACATAAATAATATATTACGCATCCACTGGGAGAAGAAGTAGCTCTGTCCCTAAATGGAAGAGGTTTTTTTTTTTTTGGTCCATTTTTTATGTCACTTTCTTTTTCTTTTTAAAATTTTTAAAGGCATATACTGTAAGTCATACCATCTCCGACAGGCTACATTCCTCTTCCAAACCATCCATGAACTATTTCATTAACTGTTAATAAGAGACAGTTGAAAAACCTGATGGAGAAATCCATGGAGCTTACTAAAGCCTCTCAAATATATGGATTTACCAGCAGTCTTTCAATATTAGCATATTTTCTGCTACAAAAGAGGATGGAAGTGGTTTCAGTTAGATGGAGTGTAGACAAAACTGAAATAAATGACTTAAAAATTTTTTTTCACCAACCAGCTTTGAGCACCAAAAAATTTTCTAACTTAAAACTGCAAAAGCTTGAGAAATGTGACTATACAGAAAACAGAAGAGCTCATTACAGAGCATAGATTTTGGCTGATCTGACAATGAATTCCACCAACAGAGAGGATTTACACTAGATATACGAAGACTTTCAGGAAAGGGAGAGTCTTTCCTGAGTCTCTCAGGACTTTGAATGGCAGGCTGTGGAATTCCCTCTGGAAAGATCTTCAGTGGAGGACAAATGCTCTTCTATATGGAATGGATAAAAACAATCCTTGAAAGAGAAGGAATGAAATGAAGGTCCTTTCAAGGTACTTGCAGTCCTGGAACACCACTGAAATTCCCACTTTACATGGAACTAAATAACTGTACAAAATCTCTTAGAGATCAACTTTGGCATATTCAGGAGAAAAATCATTAAGCAGGTGATTCAAATCAGAAAGTATTTACTGAGTGCCAAATATTACCTAGCGCTGGGGAGATGTTCTGAGCAGCAGTGTGGACAACAGCAGACAGGGAACACAATTATTCACTTCGGATTAAAAAAAAATCGTTGTGCTCCAATGCTCCAATCAGCTTTCTGGAACTATTTCCTGAACTTGGTGAGCTCAAAACTCCCACAAGAGCTGGCTGTCACATGAGATTTCTGGCATTACTCATGGTATCCCTGGATCTTTTTGTAAACAGAAAAGGCTTCTGACAATGTTTCCATACTTTATTTCTTTTTCTAACCCAAACTTGGACGGATGGAGCCTAGTGAAACTATCATCAAAACTTGGATTATAAGATGCTAGCCAAATTTGAATTCTTTTGCGATATTTCCATGTTACAGAAAAGATTTCAATTAGTTCAACCCTAGAGACTCATTTATACTTAAGTTAACATGAGGATTTTGGCTCCTGGTTTATAAGACATTACTTCACAGAATGGGTCTTTAGCACCACCAGGCAGATGAGAGTGAGGAAGAAGAGAGAAAAATCACACAGACAGGAATGTTTATCATGCATATTTTCAAATTGCAGCATGTCAGCTGAGGAAAGCTAAGGAGGAAGGGCAAAGTTCAGTGGAAAAACAGTAAACCCAAAAGGATGTCAAGGTGGACACAAAGAGGACCAAGAAGTGAAGTGACTACACATCTTTGTCAGATGCTAATTTGAAATGATGCATTTTGTAACATTTTCTTAATTGTTTAAAATCATTAAAGCTCACAATTAATCACTAAGTAAAAAAATTACAAATTGCCATATATGATTATTTCTTAAAATTATGAATAGCATAAAACTTTTTAAAAACGAAAATGTAGGAGAAAGTTTCAAAAGTGTTTCAGCCCTCTCCTGGTATTAGAGTAGTGACATTTAATTTTTAAATTTCCATATTCTGAATTAGCTAGCTATAGCTTTGGGAAGATAAGTCACTCTTTTACTCTCTCTTTCTGTCTCTTGCTCACTCTCTCTCTCTCTCTCTCTCTCTTTCTCTCTCATGTGCACGTGTCTCTCCCTCTCATCATAAACTTGGACTAAAAAGCCAGCCCAAGTCCAAGTCCCTTCTTGTCTTCCTCACCCGCTTCTGACTACCTTCTCAGAAGCACACGCTCATCTGAAGTCATATCTAATTTTCTGCAATGAATGTGTCAATAAACTCTTCTGCCAACTGTGGTACAAGTACAAATTGTGCTTCTATACCTACCATTTCTAATTACTGTTCATATTCACCTACATCCATTACCTGATTTTTAGATTTCACATTTGCACAGCACATGTTACCTTCACATGTATAAATAATCATACCCGTATGTATCTAAATATTCAAGAATACACCAGAGAATACTATGGTTTGAGAGGCTGGAGACTAGCCATAGAGTTATGGTGATTAGTTGTAGATTTTTGTACCATTTATGTCTCAGATATGGGTGTCTTTGTCCTTCCCTTCCTCTCAGCCTTTTTCTTTCCCTACCACTTTCTCTTTCTCCCTGATATCAACCTGGCCAAGCCTGAGTACTCTTGGTATTAGGAACTGTCTTTACTGCACTTTGGTTTTGCAAGGAGAGAAACTTTTGTTTTATATATAACATAAAAGAACATAAAGCTTTACATTCAATTATCACAGCATAAAAATAGTTTTGTTGAAAAATTAATAAATTGATAGCATAGTTCTGATTAATAGAGTTTAATTAACTATCAAATAAGCCTTGTTGAAAATATGTGTTTCAACATATATTTATTGAGTTTCTATTATGTGCCAGGCACTGTGCTTGGCACTGGAGATATATTAATAAACAATCAATAAATAGATAAGAACCCTCCACCTGTAGTGTGAAGTCTAACAAAAAATATAATCAATCATTCTTAAATGTGGCCTATAAAGTCCATATTTATGATCATTATTTTAAAATATGCTTTTAATTAATAAACAAGTATTCACAGCTAAATAATCCCCAAGAAGAACTTTCTCAGGGAGGCACTTTTGAGTACTAAAAGGGATAATACTGTTATAATGAAGGTTGTAAAATCCAATATGCCAAGATTTATAACATGGAAATGTGCTCCAGACTGAAACTTGGCATATATGAAGGAATTTTGTACAGTTATTTATATATGCATTATTTAAATGTCTTGGGACTATAGCATATCTGATTCAAGGAATCTGGCTTCATTCAAATTCGATCTTGGTGAAAGATTTTTTTTTAATTAAATAAGTTAATACTTTGTATACGTGTATATATGTATACACACGTAAATATATGTGAATAAACACATTTTATGTATGTGTACTTCCTCCACAAACTTCCCAGCTTTTTTTTTTTTTTTTTTTTTTTGTGACGGAGTCTTGCTCTGTCACCCAGGCTGGAGTGCAGTGGCCGGATCTCAGCTCACTGCAAGCTCCGCCTCCCGGGTTCACGCCATTCTCCTGCCTCAGCCTCCTGAGTAGCTGGGACTACAGGCGCTTGCCACCTCGCCCGGCTAGTTTTTTGTATTTTTTAGTAGAGACGGGGTTTCACCGTGTTAGCCAGGATGGTCTCGATCTCCTGACCTCGTGATCCACCCGTCTCGGCCTCCCAAAGTGCTGGGATTACAGGCTTGAGCCACCGCGCCCGGCAACTTCCCAGCTTTTAAGGCTAAAATGAGATGACAAGGGGAGTATTAAAATTCACACATTTTCTTTATGTAAATGTCTATAAGCATATGGAATCAACTACTTAGGAAAGCAGCTGAAATAGTAAGTTTAGATGAGTTTCAGTAGGGTATAGCTATCCTTCTGGAGAAAGGCTAGAGCTCTGTGGTTTGAGAAACTTTAGAAGTGAAATTGAAATAAACCCAAAGGCCATAAGAGCGTTAGCCTCATTGTTTCTTTCCTAGCTTGCATGTGTGTGTCTGTGTGTCTGTGTGTTTTGTGTCTTACGTAAATGAATCAAGCTTCAGCAGGAAGACCACTCCTTCCTTCTTTGCTTACCCCAGTGTGCCTCATTAGGGATGGAGTGTCACAGAAGTGCTTAGTTTAACAATGTATGAGAGTTTCACAAATGCCCACATTATTAAAAATATGGTTAGGAAGGCTCTTGTTTCTGAGAACTGAAATTGCTTCCTCAACAGGACTAGAAAATGGTTTTTCTGAAAATGATATTCCTATAGAGCATCTCTCCATGGGGACCCTCCTTCAGTAACTTCCTTTGGCATAACAGGATCCAGGAGGTTGCATCCTCTGAGGGCAATGCTGCCTTTAGTGCATCTTCCAAAAAGCATAAATATTTTCATCCTTAGCTTTCCTGAATCTAACAAAATGCAGGAGGCCCCAGTGAGGCTCAGCATGGCAATACTTCCCCAGGGTATTGAGGTGCTTCAGAAAGTTTGGGGGCTTTCACAGAACAGCCTGATGATTAGCTAAAGAGCCAACCCAAGTCTATCACCTTTTCTTTGCAGATATACCATCTAACATTTCTTTCTTCTATCTTAGCACAAAAAGCTTATATAGAGGGAGGAAATAATGTTCTTGCAAGAATCTACCTGTTGTAGAGAAGACGTTGGGGCAACAATGAGCAGGCAAGCAAAAGACCATGAGCATTGCAGCCACCCAGACTGGGTTCAAACCCCAACTTACTTAGTTCTTGTGGTAGTTATTAGTACTGCTCAACAAATATTTCTAGCTTTCCACATTTCAGGCACATAGTAGGGCTGCATTTCCCCCATCTACTTTGAAGTTGGTTGTGGCCATGCAATTAGTTCTGGCCAAAAATTTTGAGTGGAACTGATGTGTTTCTTTCAGGTAGAAGGCTTAATGGCCAGAGTGAGACCCGCCAGAGCTCCCTTTTCTCTCTTCCATAGTAAGGGAATATTTAAGAGGGTGGCTGCTCCATTAGCCTAAGTCTTAGAGTGAGGACAATGCCAAGCAGAGCCAATAGCCAACCTGTGGTGGACATGTAGTAGGCATGAGAAATAAATCTTTGCAGTTTTAAGTCTCTGAGATTTGGGGCATATTTGTTATCTTGGCATACCCTAGCCTAACCTGACTAAGGAACTAGTTCTGTGCCTTTTAGGCTAGCCTCCTAACTTCTTTATGTTTTTGGCTCAGGGTCTATGAATTAATGAAAATAATCAAGATCCCTGCGAGCATTAAATAAGATAATGTGAATGGGGCACTGACACAATCAAATTTATTAGTAAAATCTTACTATTTGACAAGTTTCTTTCTCCCTCTATCCTATGCCCATCTCAATACCACACAAACAGGTTCACATATACATACACATAAACACACTTCTCTTTTTATCAAATGTTGAAGAATCGTTTTTGTTCCCTTTTCTAGATTTCTTCTCTCTACCCACTCTCTTCCCTTACCAATGCCTTTCTATTTTAGCTAGATATTAAAATTGATATTTAATTCAATATCATTATCCTGCCCCTTCCCCACAGAATATCTGCATTCAGTAGAGTGCATTCTTCTTTACCCCAAATAAATGAATCTTGAGAATGGGATTACAGGCAGTATGGTCAGTTGGTAATGGAGCTAGTTGGGTTGGAGAATTTCCTAATACTCCAAATTCATATCCCTTGGACAAGCACAAATCTACTTCCTTCCAAAGTTAGACAATGTTATGAGATAAGGACATAAAGGAAGTTAATGAGTTTATGTGTGAAAGCACTATGGGAAAGCTTTTCCCTTGGGACTTACCATCTATTCTGAACAGGTACCAGGACTTCTTTTGAAATAACTGAAACGTTACCTAGGTACCTTTTAGCTCCACATTCCTGCTTTAGGAATACATTCAAGAAGTTATAATAAACTATACAAACTAGAATGATGATAAAGACAAATTATTTAGACTAAATAGCATATGTATCTTATACACTTCCTTGTGGTTATAATTATGATAACCAATGCCTTCCTGATGTAATTACATAGAACATTAAGCCTATCATTTATCTTTTTTATATTAATACCCCTTTGTCAATGATAATACTTGGTTTTCATCTCTAAACTTTGATACTCTTTTTTTTTTTTTTAAATTTATTTATTTATTTTTTTGAGACGGAGTCTGGCTCTGTCACCCAGGCTGGAGTGCAGTGGCTGGATCTCAGCTCACTGCAAGCTCCGCCTCCCAGGTTCACACCATTCTCCTGCCTCAGCCTCCCGAGTAGCTGGGACTACAGGCGCCTGCCACCTCGCCCGGCTAGTTTTTTGTATTTTTTAGTAGAGATGGGGTTTCACCGTGTAAACAAAATAAATAACCCCATTCATACCATAGCTGTCTGTAAAGTTTAATCACACATCATATAATTTTTTGCCAGCCTAAAACCAGATTAGCCCCAATATGAATATAACCACTAAAGAGAAGTAATTTAAAAACAGGGCATGCTAAAAAGCAGGTGAGGGCCACTGCTATGAAGTCACTGACCTGAAACATATACATAGTATTGAGTAGTTCAGGAGCCAAAGATGGCAGTGATCCAAAAACTCTTTCTTATTAGAAATTTAAATGTTCCTCTAATTTCTTTTCTAGAAACTAGAAAGAAATCTACAAATATCTGGGGCTAAAAGAAAAGCTATCAGGTTAACAAAAGAGTGAATACTATACATTCCCATCTAATTAAGTAAGTCACTTTTCAAAAAATTAAAGGCTGAAATTTTTTGCAACTTAATCCAAAATTTTATTAGCAAACTCTAATTATTATCCTGATTGGAAGTCATAAAATCTCCCAAACAGGTCAACTAATTTAAGTGCTATCTGTAATCATTTGGATTTTAACATGATGGTTATTACTTATTACCCTGAAACCAAGCAGCACAATGAGATATTGATTACTTTTAACCTTTAGATCCAAGGATTCAAGAAAGGTCAGAGAAGGGGAATATTCTACCTCTCTTGGCTGGCAAAGGGATAGCCTTCAGGAGAATTCAAATGATTCCCATTGGCCAAGTACATCCAAGATTAGTTTATTCTCTAGGCTAACAAGAAATGATGATACTTTTAAAAATAACACTCGGCACATATTTAGTGAGCATTACCTTTATATAACCAACGGCTTCAGATGTGCTTCACATCACAGCAAGTCTCAGATTGTTAACCCTTTACCAAGTTTTGTTTGTGGAAGCCTCTTTTTTGAAATGAGATAGTAAATATAGGAGCATTTGTTGGAATAAACTTATCTCATTGAACTCAGAATTCTTAGCAGATTCCAAAAGGCTGAATACAATCATTGGCCACTGTTGGCCACTAGCATTTCTTTTGGTTTTCTTTTTCCATGACAGCATTTAGAAATATTTTTCACATTTGTGCTGCTAAAAGCAATGAGTCCTAGGTAGGGTCCAGCAGAATTACAGGCAAGAGAAACATAACTGTTATGTGTTAGATTAATTTGCAGAACACTTGGCATTATTATTGCCAAGTCGTCAAATTGTTCCAAGTTGTTCCGGAAGGTTGTTATTAATAGTATGTTTTCTGAGGAAAGTTCTGTCTACTTTTGGAACTGCATTTCTGTTGCCAAGGAAACTCCTTTAAGCACAGTTTTCTAGGAGCACACTGCTGCTTTTGTTTGCCAGTGTCCTATTCATATCATCTAAGTAAGCGTTTTACGTGCTCCAGCCTTCAGTCCCAAATGTTGAAGTTTTAGCCCATTTAAGTTGCTTTTTCAAACATAGCTAATGGCTGCTATGATTTCCCTCTCTCCCTTTCTCTCCCCTCACTCTCCACTCTCCATCCAAGCCCCCCTCTCCCCGCCTTCTTCCGACTCTGCCTCCAACATGCCCAACTCTTACTATTCAAGTTTTATTTTTTTAAACAGTTGCATTAGGGCAGATAGTTTTCACAAGTTTTTGATAAATTAACTTTAATTTGAATAATAATTCCATAGGTTGTAGCATTAGTCCTTCAAGTGTTAATTATCTTTTCACTCTAAAATTAATGTACTCATTTCCTACTGACTCCTCTACCCCATTTATTGAAGTGCTGAGGAAAACATGTCATTGAGTCCTGAGCCAGCCCTGTTGTTGTGATTAAGCGTGGTCACATGGCCCATCTCTGCCAAAAGGAGGGCCCTGAGAAAAGGTGACAAAGACAGTGATTTCCTGTCAGCAAAGAGTACGACAGGGCTGTCTAGAAGTGATGCAAATGAGGGGAACTTTCCCCACGGCTTGTTTGATCCACTCTAGGCCAGAGCCAGCCAGGCCAGGGAGAGAAAGAGCAGCACAATGCCTCAGAGGCCAGCCCAGAGAGCCAACGCACCTTCCGGACAGTAGCTCACCCGCTAGAGACAAAAACTGCTGGCGGGGCTTCCCTTCCTTGCCCCTCCACACACAGAGCCAACTATTTCTTGGCATCCTATTCTCTTAACATCTTTTTTTTTTTCTTTTTAAAGAAGTGATTCAAATAGGAATTACAGGCTCCAGCATGAACAGTGTTTCAAACGTTGTTGAGAAACCACATTCATCTACTTTTTCTTCCTCTAAACATTTTCAGGATAAGTTTTGCCCTCTCTCAAAAAAAGAAAAAAAAAAGGAAAAAAACATATTCAAGTATTCATAGCAAACACCGATTCATCAAAGCTGAAATTAATATGACAGTTAATCTAAGGAGTTTTCAAACTTTAATAAAAATAAAACAACAAATTCATTTCTAGATAAGCAGTAGAGACAATCTATGTCTTTCCATTCTGATCACTTTTTAAATGACTAGATAATGTTATTTGAAATATTATAATGAATTTAAGCATATTCTTCTTATCTTAATGGAGTTTTAATCTAACATACAATTAAACTATACAATTAATCTACCAGGAAAAGAGGTAAAAAATTATCATTAAGTTCTTGTGCCTGATATATCTAGTACGTTTTTACCTTGGCTGCTTCAATAACTGTAATTTGTTTCATTTTGAACATCAGGGTAGAGATGTAACACTCAACACCGAAATTCCAATATAAGGCCTAATTAACAGAATTTAATTTTTTGACACAGTCCTTCTATTCTATACACCACCATGTGAATTTTTTTTAAAAAGTTAATGAATTTTCTTCTATTTCAAGTCTAGCTACTGCGACCTGGACCATGAACCAACCTAACATTACACTTTCAGGAGCTCAAGTTTAGTCATAAGAATATCAAATCACATCTGAAATTAGTTAGATCAATTTGGTCCAGAACAAAATAAAAGAGAGCTATTCCAGAAGGCTGAAATGTGTGAATTTATAAAATACACGAATAGTGTGATTAATCTGTTTTCTGTGATCAGTCCATATCTATGACAACATCATTTTGATATCAATAGTTATAAAATAGCAAGTCAACTATGTTCCATTTTTCTTCTTGCACTCTATATTTCCTATTTCTCAGAATTTCTATTTCTATTCCATACATATTTATATTTAATAATTATTATGATTAGAAATTTATTTACCATACCATTCTAAGCCCTTATATTTAAAAAAAAAATCCTAAAAGAAAATGTTTTCACATCTAAGTATCAAAACAAAATTTCTTCAAAGGAAGTTATATCTCTTTTTCTTATAGAGAGTATATATTTTGCAGTTGGACACATTTCCCTCTTTGCTTTCACGACCAGGAAATTCAAAATATAACACTGGGATCACGTTTTAGTAACTTTATAGGGCTTTACAGTTTATATACAGGCATATTAACTCTTCTTACAGATGCAACTTCTAGTCTATGTATATTTTCTCCAGTGTGATTTGTATTTATATTTTTAAAATATTTGTATTATTTTTGTGTTGATTCTTAGAAATAACCTTAAATTCATAGCAGGGTAAAAATGTAATTGATCTGTTTAGTAGCCATGGTATTATATAAATGAATGGCCCTTTTCCTTTTAAACAGAGGGCATGTTTGGACTTCTATGAATGGAGCCATATGAGTAACTAACCTTCAAAATTAAGTACAAAATCTTTAGTATAAATTATCTGAAAGTACAAGGGTCTTAGTTGAATTGGATACTTATTTAGTAGTATTTTAAGCTGGGAGAGTTATTTTTAACCCTTTATAAATCATGTACAAATCATGTTGCTTGACAACGGGGATATGTTCTGAGAAATGTATATCCCTGCTATAATCTCTCCTTTTCTCCCCACCTCACTTTCTGCTCTCTTTCCAATCAGTGTTTCATGATTTTGTCACTGTATGAACATCCTAGAGTGTACTTAGATAAACCTAGATGATAGAGTAGATGGTAGAGACTACTACACATCTTGGCTATATGGTAGAACCTATTGTTCCTAGGCTACAAACCTGGACAGCATGTCACTATACTGAATACTGTAGGCAACTGTAACACAATGGTAAGTATTTGTGTACCTAAACATAGAAAAAGTACAGTAAGAATATAGTATTATAACCTTATGGGACAACCATTGCATATGTAGTCCATCATAGGCCAAAAATCTTGTTATGCGGCCCATGACTGTAATCTAATATTTTATTGATGAGGAGCAGGTAAGCTATCATTCAAGGAACAAATCTATAAGTGGGGTGTTTCAGTGAGCTTCATACTATCTGAAAACTCGTGTTCAATTATAACAATAATCACCGGGCTGCAACTTCTGAATTTGGCCCTTCAAATTAACCCTTGGAGTCTGGAACTCCATACTAACATAGCATCACTAGGAGGTCTGTCATCTGTGCTCTGTAGGTAGCAGCAAACTGGCAGTCCTTTGTGCATAGGTAAGGAGTCCCTGATAGGGTACACCCTCACCATACTACAAAGTCAGCTGTAGCTGCTGGGGAGGACAGTGCAGCAGCAACAGCAGCAGTCTGAGCTACAACTCTCCAATCGTTGAAATGCTTCTAGGTCACTCAGTCTATAACACTTAGAGGATGGGGGAGGAGGTGTCGTGAGCTTCCCCAAGCCTAAGAATAATGCCACCTTTGATCTGTAGAAATGAAAAAATGGAGCTTTTCCTTCACAAGTGGGTTTTAAATATTTCTCCATTAATAGTTAATGCACATGCAGACCAGCAGAGTGACAGCTCCCTGTGATTATGAATTCTGGCATCGTAACTCTAGTCCAAATAGGAGCTGAACTTTCAAAATCATAGTGGTTACTTTTGACAAATTAAATTGTCCTACTTAGGAAGATAGGAGGAATGAAGAGAAAGAAAGTGAGAGAGTGGGTGCAAATTTTTCTTCGAGGTAATTCTCAGGTTGAGGAAGAAAAAATGAGAAAAGACTACATTGGTGTTTTCTAGGCTGACGATATTGACAATGTTTGTTAGAAAATAGATATAGAAGGCTCCTATTCAGAGGTAAAGCAAGACAGATAAGGGGGAAGGGAAGTCATTGGCAGTATAACTCACTGTCTCAAAACAAAGAAGTAGATTTAAGGGGATGGTTAGTTTTTAATAGGAATTAGGTTGCTTGAGACTGCAGTTTAAAATTAACTCAAAAAATGGTCTTAAATTTCTAACAATATAAAAATAACAAGAAATAGTTTAAATAGAAAGTCCACTTTATAGCTTAAGGTTTCTGAATTATGTCAAGTTGTACTAATGTAGTCTTTGCCCATTAAATCCAATTATTTGTCTTTATAAATTCCTTGTATGTTTTGCTGGCTTTGGATAGCCTAAATATCACAATAGATGCTCTACTCAGGATATCTGCTGAGTGGATAATCTAGGGTTTCTGTATTTCATACAATCTGTAGTTTCATATTTAGGAGGTAAAGCTAGCTGATTTTCTAGTGGAGACCAGGATATAAAAATATATAGGTAAAGTCAGGAAGGTAATGCATAATGTTGAAAAAGCTAAATAAGCTTCACTCTCACTGACTAGCATCTTACTAGATTTTATCTAACCTGACATTTCTAAATGCATACCTTGGGGATCAACCTAGGACTCTGTAAGTGCATGAGTCAGGGTTTGGGCATAAATACTCCAGGAAAGGAGTTGAGTGATGAAACACAGAGAGCCACCGATGGAGAGAAGAACAAAGGTTTTAAATGCTGTAATAGAAGTAATAAAGATTCAGTCCTGCTCTGTAGTTTCCTAGGATTTTTGCCATCAGTTGGCTGAAGATCTCCCTTAAAAGTTTCACTTCATCCTTTTCATTAATACCAGGGATGATGAGCTTCATTTTCATCCTTGAGTTTTAAACTCACAACTGTTGGTTCAATATCAGCTATATAAGGTGTTTGTTCAATAATGTATACAGTACAAGTTTAAGGCATTTTCCTTGGTGTTATATAAGTATTTTAAAAAACAAAGATGGTATAGATATGTTGAGATTGACTGGGAAATGCTGTAAAATGGGTTGGGAAGTCTTGAGTTGTCACAATGACTGGGGAACATGAAGAGTAAATGTTCTGTAGTGTTAAAGACAGGCCCACAAACTGAAAAAAAAAAAAAAAAAAAAAAAAAATGTTTTGCCCTAAATGTCAATGGTGCCCTTAATAAAAAATCTTGATAAAGCACTGGTATCTTTTGGGGTCAACAAATAAAAAGATTAGAGATAAATAAGGTAGTCTCAAATTGTATTTAAAACCTAGCAAGGCCTGGGCACCAATTGAAGAGCTTTATTCCTTCAGGTATCTCTATGATCAACAGACCATAAATACCCCTTTCTCAAGGCATCAGTTCAGTTGATTCCTGGAAAAACAGATTAGAATAGAGGAATAGGATATTGAAAATATTGACCTAACCTGGAAATCCCTGAGGATTCCTGGGAAGACATGAAATTAATTCTTCTCATCAGTTTTTCTAATTTAGGAGCCACCTGAAGTTCTACACGACTCCTCAGTCAATATCCTCAGGATTATTCTGGAGGCTTCCAAGCCTCCGGAATAATTTGGGAGCGCACATAAAGAAAGACCCTACAGACTTGCAGCATTTTCTACTGGTTTCTAACTCAATCTTTAATTTTGCTTATAAGCCAAATGCAAAGTTAGTGCTGGTCTAATGAGCAGAGCTATGTTAAGCACCTAAAAGCAGAAGAATGGTGACAGGACGTGAGTCACAAATGAAAAATCACAGTACAGAAAATGTTTGGAAAAATACTATAACCCAGAAGTTCTGAGTGGGTGGAATAATGGTCTTCGATATGCCAGAATGGGAATTTTCAGGCAAAGCACTTATAAGGAAACCGCAAGAAAAAGAAGACTGCATTTTTGTTCAATGATTTCCTATTAATTGTGATGTAAATTATATGAATGTGATTTTGACAAAGAATAGCACTGTTTCTGAAAAAATAGTGGCTTATGTGCAAAATACAAAATGCATCAAGAAGAAAAGAAATGTTATTTGGCACCATGAGTGCAATAAAGTCCGAGATAATGGCTTATGGTTAGGTAACCTTTTATATTTTTCCCGTTTGGCTCAATTTTTAATACTTAAGTCTTAGGGATAAAATATTTTTCTATCACTAAATTAATATAGATTTATACACGTTTTCATATGCAATTCCTGATCCTGATGTGAAATGTGAAGTCATCTAGTTTTAGCTAAATTCGGTTGAGACTGTTACCGTAACAATATGTTATGCCAGAAGATATATTAGATAGCTGTGTTGTTAATGTGGACAGCTATCCATCCAGGAAACAGCTAACAGTCAACAAACTCAATTAATGTTGGACTGAATTCTTTAGAGAATAAAATGTCCCCATTTGCTGGGTCCCTGGGGAGCTTATATCTTCTCTTAACTGAGATGATTCCTAGGGGACACTAATTAAAGTCAACCAGACTCTTGAAAAGTACAAATATCTCTCTTTAGGGGAGCTAAAAGTTAAAATAATTTATTAATGAACGGTAATTTAAAATGATAACATTGAAGAAGAAAGAAGGCAACTTTTATTTGACCTTGAATGTACTTCTTATTCTATAAGAAATTTTAAAAACTAGAGGGTAGTTGTTTCTTGTCATTATACTGTTGCTGATTCTGTGGTTAGTTATTAATTTTATTTTTTATGATTCACAATCTGCTCTTTGAAATATGCCATATGCTCAAAGCAATTCAAGGATGACAACTGTCAGAATTACTCCAATAAAAATTGCCTAAATGAGGAAGATTTACTGCAGTCTGATATTTCAGTGGAAAGTCCCTCTTCCCTCCCCCTGACAGCTTTTTCAGATACTGTGAATCCTGCATCCATTTTTTTAAGGCAAAATCACATGATTGGTTTTTAACTGCTAAGACTATTTAAGTAGAATTGGTAAAATACAGTAGGTTAAGGGTGGATTAGCAGACATGGAAAACAATATAGATAGTTATTAGATGGATTGCCTGCAATCAATACATGAGTTTCAAGCCAGTTTTCTTAAATCACATGGAAATGTATTGACGTAATACGACAACGTCTGCTCTATGTATCACTAATAAACATTAAATTGGATGAACGCTGTAATTTGGCAGCAGCAAGCCAAACCAAAGGCAAATTTCTTTTTTCCCTGGGAAGATCTGAGGGGTAGATAGAATCCACCTGAGTGCTCCAATCGTACCACGTTTTGTTAAATGTTACTAGTCCATTTATCCTTCATTTTGTTTCAGTCTATTTATGAATGCAGTTTCATTTACTGCTATTCATCTTGAAGATAAATCTTTGTCCTTCTATAGAATTACAGCAAATAGAATGTGATAAAGGGAACTTTCTTGCAATTATGATGTCGGTGCAGCCTGTCAGCACACAAGGGATGG
Organism: Macaca fascicularis; assembly: GCF_037993035.2. Classification (NCBI taxonomy): domain Eukaryota; kingdom Metazoa; phylum Chordata; class Mammalia; order Primates; family Cercopithecidae; genus Macaca; species Macaca fascicularis. The sequence continues at coordinate 100,499,837 of NC_088381.1, read as the reverse complement.
AAATGAGTTTGGGGACAGGGAAGGGAATTCTAATAGACACCATGATACATACAATGAACGAAAAGATATCCTGAGAGACAGAGAGACTTGTCAGGCTAATCAGATCTTCCACAGCAAGGTAAAGGCAGGAAGGGTAGCTCTAACCTTGTAAAGATGCTGCTGCTGCTCCTCTGACATCATCAGGTCGTGGCTGTCCATCACAAGGGACTCCATGTCAATCAGCCAATCCCAGAGCTCCTGATATTCTGAATCAAAGTCCAGAAGCCTGAAGATAAGGCATAAAATGTAGTACACATAAATACAGTGTAGTTGTTAAAATCTCATATTAGAATAATATATTCTTGAAAACCCATGATGTTCCTAGTGATATCTACAAAAAGAGAAGAGAAAATTTCTATGTTGTTACACAGTGGGCAAAATAGAAACTCAAACCTGCGACACAGCCACCTCTTAGATTGTGAAAACATAATATGCAATTCCAGTGCTCATATCTGAGACATGTTATGGCTATTTCCATTTTCTAACCCTTTCTGAGGATTTGCAGCACTTGAACAAAATGATCACCACCGCATCCTTAAAAAAGAGCCCTGCCATTTAATAGACTGGGAAATACAGAGTCAGTGACTTGTAGAAGGTTACATGGTCCCAAATTTTGGGTAAGAACAGCACCCTCAAAATTTGAACCCCTTTCCCCTCTACTAGATTTTCTATGGGTATTACATCTAACAGATTTATGATTAAGAATAACAATTTAACTAATTTCTCTATAATGATCACTATCAGATCCAAATATATTGATATATACTATCAGATCCAAAATATTATTTTCACTGGGAAATCTCTCAATCATTTATCTGTCCCTCTGCTGTCTATCTGCCTATCTCTGCGAACACATATCCTACATTTATTGTTATGGATGAGTAGTCAGCATTTCAGTTTAACACTCAGAGATAGGCTTGAGTGACTCTGGTAAGCCAGTGAGAACCAGTGGCGGATCCAGTATTAGACAGGTGTTCCCCACAGACATGTAGGAAACAAAGGTAAGGACAGGAAGTCAAAACAATGAATCTTTGAATAGCCAGCAATCATTAAAATTCAAAGGAGGATCACTATGGTTTTCAACAAAATAAATCATTAGAATAAGGAGCTTAAAAGGATTAATGTGATTCTCTATTGAAAGCCTGGTGAATAAGTAAAGCCCAGATTCTTCTAAAACACTGTGATCTGAAAATGAAAGTACAGAATGAAAAACTATAACTTTGTCCTTTATCCCCAAAATCATCCCACTAAAAGAAATCCTACAGTCTTGTCAAATTGTAACTGAGCAAAACCCTATCAGTACTAATGAGGCAGCAGCCTCAGGTACGAATCTGAATTTTTCAGTTGAGTATTTTATTACTACCTGTTCCTTTCTCTGTACATTAAATGACTGCTTTCCATGAAAATATAAATCCACTTTTAATAACTTGTAATTTAATCTTAATAGATCTGTCAAAAAATTTAAGGTGTGCCTGGTGATGGGGGTGAGGGGGAATAGATCTAGGATTGTCTATTTTATTTTAATTACTTTATCATAATTATAAAGATCCCTGATTAGAACTACAAGCACCTAAGGGCAAGGATCAACACTGGCTAACATGTGGAGTTTATTAATCAATTTTTACTGAATGCCAATGATGGGTATAGTTGATATACTTAAAACCTTTAGTAAGGCTATGGTGGCCTAGAGCAGTGTTTCTGAAACTAAAACGTGCATACAGTGCAACTGATCATCTTGTTAAAAAGAAGATATTGATTCAGTAACTGTTCTAGGGTGGGGCTTGAGATTCTTCCTTTCTAACAAGTGTTGGCAACACTGATGGTCCATGGACCACACTTTTTTTTTTTTTTTTTTTGAGACGGAGTCTCGCTCTGTCGCCCAGGCTGGAGTGCAGTGGCTTGATCTCGGCTCACTGCAAGCTCCGCCTCCCGGGTTCACGCCATTCTCCTGCCTCAGCCTCCTGAGTAGCTGGGACTACAGGCGCCCACCACCACATCCAGCTAATTTTTTGTATTTTTACTAGAGATGGAGTTTCACCGTGTTAGCCAGGATGGTCTCGATCTCCTGACCTCGTGATCCACCCGCCACGGCCTCCCAACGTGCTGTGATTATAGGCATGAGCCACCGTGCTGGGCCCATGGAGCACACTGAGTAGCAAGGACCTCCAGCATATATGTGAAATCTGAACTAGTATCCCATTTCAAAACACTAAAACAAAACAAAACGCAACCACTATAAAAGGGCCAAACAAAAAATAAATCATCTGATTTTCTTTATTGACTCTGTGACTAATAAGGAATAACTAATAAACATTTCCTTATGTGATAGGTATAACCATATGGAAATACTTCCTGAATTATGGTCACTATTTCTCTCTCCTTGCACCCTCCTATATTTTAACCATAAAGACAGAAAAGGTGGAATGCCACCCACAAAATTAGAAGAGTATATCATTCAAGGGATTATTAAAGCAAAGGGGAAAGGAAGAGAAAGCTCTTTCCATGTCAGAGGATTTGGAGAATAAAAAAGAATAAGGCAGGAGGAGCAGGTGCTCAGATGTGTGTTCTTCTCTCTCTCGGCCTAAGACCTAGAAAGGAGGCATGTGAAACAGGCTGGGAAAAAAGCCCAAAGCACAAGGATGTCAACTCCATTTCCTGGTCAGAACTCTGGGAGGAAATTGCCTCATACATTGTCCCCACAATAACCTGGAGTGGGGATGTTGTAGACAGAGAGAGATCTTTGGTTAGAATTCTCTTTGCTCTGTTGTTCTCTCATTCTCCCAAGAAGAGACTCCAAGGTTCTTGAGAGTTCAGCTGGTGAACTTGAAAGAGGCATTGTCATGACAACAAAGGCACAACGACGGCCTCTCTCCAACAAAAGGAGAGCCAGGTGGGTCTCTGAATCCAGACCACAGAGAGTTGGCAGGGTCAGTGAGGGCTGCGTTGAGACTTAGTCAGCAAGAAATACCACTGAGCCCCGACCAAGTCAAGAGGTAACAATATAAGCTAGACCAGCTACAGGCCTCTGTGGGAGGAAGCCTCATAATATCCTTGAAAAAACCCATTTCAATAAGCCCAGCCAGCCTGTACCTAAGCACTGTGTTAAGCCAGGGGACTCCACTGCACCCCAGAATTACAAGATCATGTAAATTCCTATATGTTCAGATGTCTTCTTGGAGAAAATAATGGAGACAATTAGAAAATCTGAAAAACAGGGCATTGATCCCAAGAGAGTATTTCCTAAAGAGAATGTTAATTTATTAGAGAGGCTATAATGTGTCTCAGAGCCTAAACTCTGATCTTAAAGCAAGTTTTCTTCTCGCTTTTCTAGGAAAGTGTGAGTGATCATAAAAATGATCAGTCAGCAAGAGAAAAGAAAGAAGCTTGTTTCTTTTTCATTCATGTGTACCACAGAAAAAGAAATTTTGATTATGACTAAGAAATTCAAAGAGAAGAGACGAATTTATTATCTTTGCATCCTCAGTGTCCAGCATAGTCCCTGGTGATTGATGATAAATGAATCTAGATAAAGAAACCAAAAACCTTCAGTAGGGCAAGAATGACTTCAGAAAAGCAGCATGTGTCAGCAGATATAATAGCATCTCATCGCCAAAGGCCAATACCAATACAACCAGTGCCATGAACAGGCTGCTTTACTCATTCTTTATGTGAGATTTTGTTTTTACTATATTAAAATGGTAAATTCACTTACTTAAAATGATTATATGTAGTAGATGTTAAATCAATGTTAATTGCCTTCCCCTTCCTTTCACCTCCTCCTCTTTTCTATAGTGAAAGATAAACAAAGGAGGTTTATGAACATGAGAATTATTAATGAATAGTTTTCAAATAAATTAAAAATACATAAAATAATAAAATGCTCTGAAGCATGGAAATTTTTTCACTGGCTTTTTAGCATGCATTTATATCTATTGAACTGTTTCCTTCTGTTATTCTCCTTATCATGGGCCTTGGAACAAAAGTCACTTAAGACTTTTTCTCAAACAGCCTACACTGGAGACCTGCAAGTAGCAAATGAACTTAATACAGATACTCACCCTTTATCCACTCTAGTTTGTTTTCATCCTAGCAGAGAATATTTAGATTTGATATTTGATTTGTTAGATACAAATGCCTTGGTACCACATTTTGTTTCATTGGTACACAATGAACACCAATGTCCTAAACAACAAATTCTCACAAAGTCTCAAAACAGAAGACAAAAACCTTTTTCTTAAAAGCATTGTGTGCCTGATTTCAGATTCTTGGCCATGTGTTAATCCACAAGTTGGAAAAGACCTGAAATTTTTCCACATTTACTGAAATCAAACATATAACAATGGCAAATCAAAGCCAGGTGCAGTGGCTCACACCTGTAATCCCAGCACATTGGGAGGCCCAGGCAGATAGATCACCTGAGGTCAGGAGTTTGAGACTAGCCTGGCCCACATGGCGAAACCCCACCTCTACTAAAAATACAAAAATTAGCCAGGCATGGTGGCACATGCTTGTAGACCCAGCTACTTGGGAGGCTGAGGCAGGCGAATTGCTTGAACCCAGGCAGCAGAGGTTGCAGTGAGCTGAGATCATGTCACTGTACTCCAGCCTGGGCGACAGAGCAAGACTCTGTCTCAAAAAAACAGTGGCAAATGAGAAATAAATTACTGAATTTCTTTGCAGGTCCTTTCTAAAGATTCTGAAATTACCACAATTTAATGTCCCCATTATTACAGGAAACTTCTTAAGGAAGGAAAGAGTTCACTTTCTTACGTTTATGTTACCTGCAAAGGCATGTTTTTTGAGTGATTTTATAAGACAATGTGCTCCAGGAAAAGTTCCAGCTACTCTACAGGAAAACAGAAAAGATCATGAACAAGTGAATTTATCAAGGGTAGGGCAGAACTAGTTAACAGGTCTATATTCCCTTGGAGAATATGCTGATTTTATCAGCTGAATTCAGAACCAGGATCTTCTCTTGAATTTCTAGTGACAACTGCTCTCATCTCTCTGTTTTGAAGGGAGAGAGGTGATTAAAACTGTGGCAAGTAGCTTATAATCTTATAGGAATACAAATAGAAGAACTATGAGTCCCTTTTGGAGGGACTTTCCTCATAAAATTTTCTTTGTAGTTATGCTTCGGTTTATGTCAAGGCAGTCACTCTCATTTGTAATCTCCTAGATGTTAAAAGGTCTGCTGGCATACCATTTTAATACTCTATGAATATGTTACAATTTCCATGAAAGTGTTATAAAGCAGATTCATATATACTCTATGAAAGTATTATAAAGCAAACATTTAACCAAAATGTATTCTTTCCGATACTTTTTATTTAAATTGCCATATACTCGATCTTAAATGGGTTCACAGTAAAAGAGTTGGACATTCTGATGTAGGTAGCTTAATCATGTTATGGGGAGAAAAAGTCTTCTAACTTGAAGTCAGTTTTTCTTAGACAAATATAGAAGTATAAATGTATTTGTTTTATAGTTTAAGGATCTAAACAGACAAGGGTATAGAGAAATAGATGTGCAAAATGTTTCTTTAGTGTTTAGTTTTAAGTTTGGGTTTAAGTACTATGGGCTCTAAGTATTTCACAGCATCTTGCCCACCATTTTACTTTGCCTTTTTAAGGTTAAAAAAGATTCTAGGGCTTTTATAAATAAATCAAATACTAACAACCTTATTTAGTATCATTTTTCTGCAGATTTGATGGTAATATATTACTTGTGAGGCCAGCATAGTTTAAGAAATAATCCTTCCTCTAAACCCTGATGGGAGTTATATTTGACTAGCTAAGTGTTTGAATACATAAATGCATTCAGCCTTTGGTATTTAAAGTGAGCATCATTAACTCAACATTTCAACTTAAACTTTGCTTAAACGATAAAGTTTCACCCAAGTGAAATCAATGGGAGGTGTGTGTGAATATATGAGGTTTCAACTGGGCTCACTAAGGAATTTTGATGAAAACAGACAACCAAATTAAGAAATCATTAAAATAGAGCAATTATTGTTTGAAAAAAATATGTAACACTAAAAGTCCTAAAAGTCCTCACAGGTTTTCTACCTAAGGCTGAGTAATCGTGTGTGTGTGTGTGTGTGTGTGTGTGTGTGTGTGTGTGTTTTGGGGCACTTAAGAATACATCTTTTGTATGCTTAATGTTAATTCACACTAAGACATCTAAAAACACCAGACTGGTTCCTGAAATACCACCTGTCTATATTGGGAGTTCTATTAAATGATCCAATTTTCCTAGCTTCTTTAGCATATTGATTCCTTCCCCAAATATTCACTAAGTGTTCGCTGTTCACATTATTTGCCTAGGAAAGTTTGCCTCTGGCTTTCAAAAAAGACATGTAAAAGAGTGTAACAAAATCTTGCAAAAATATAGTTTAAGTATTTTACTGAAGTAAAATACTAATAATAGATCAGAATTTCCCATCATCCTCTATTCCACGTGTCATCTAAGCACAGAAGGGAGATATAACAGTGATGCCTGTTATGTCTCCAATCATAATATCATCAAAGAATAAAATGTAGCTTTCCAGACATGGAATCTGATATGCACAGTTGCATGTAGAATCCCTTTCCACTCTAAACATATTAAAGTGTGGACACTAATTTACTATTTTGAATGAAAATTCATGAGCGACTTCCTCATGAGAAAAGCAGCCTGCCTTTGCCATTAATAAATAAAAAGGAATATGGAGTTCTTTCTAGCAGTAATTTCCTCAATTTTATATATACCCACATACATGTGAACATGTCTAAGAAAAATCAAATCAAGCCTACAAACTTATTAATAACTGGCCCTGCTTTCTCGTGGACCATCTGTCCACCAACACCTATTATTGAAATAAAAAGCATAAAGCACCAAGATAATCCATTAAAAATTCTAAGCAATGAGATAATCTATAACATTAGAAACATCAGTGTAGATTTCCGGGTGTATTTAGAGGATTCTGTTACACTATCAGGAAGTCAAAGGCTTGTCCAAGTTTTTAGATAATATGCTGGACTAAGTTCTACCCAGGGAAACAGAAAATATTCTGAAGAATTTTAAAATCAGTAGTTGGAATAACAAATGGATAAATGTACTTCAAAAGACAAAGAGATTATTTTTTTAAAAGATAAACCGTCCTATGTTATCATTTGTGTGTTAACAGGGGAATGGATCCAAACCTAATGGCACACTGGTGTGGGTTGGGCAGTTCACCCTTTCATTAAAGGATTACCCTACTCCAGGCCTCACTAGTTTTCTGAGATGTAATAGGCAATATATCAGCAACCTGGAAATAATTGTTTGTTACCAAATCCTAACAAAAGTCTGGTAGCACAATTAATATGAAAAGTTATCCTTTATTGAGGCTGACCCTACCCAGAGAGCGCTATGCTTGGACTACAAGATTTTAGTTACTTATAGAACTGTTCTTACTGAATTGTGCTTTGACATCACTTCTGCAGCCTACATCAAAAAACTGCTTTGGGGATTTGACTTCTCTTGCATGGATGTAGTATCACAGACACCTGTCTCTGCCTTAAAGCACTGCAGTAGAAATTCCTCTCAGGTCTCAACAGCATAAGAAGTTGTGCATCATCTGACACAGATTATTTTTAATCATAGGACATTATGAATTCTCTGATAGATAAAATTTCATTTTATTCTTTGGGTGTGGATAGCCCAGAGCCAAATCATAGCCTTTCTTGAGGACACACATAGGATATACATTTGTTTATTTTCTTACTTTACTTTTGCCTAAATTATTTCAGTCAAACATTTATTCTATTTTACTGTCAAAATTTTTGTAAGTTGACTCAGATCCTTTGTTGAAGGGGATAGGAAAATGAATAAAGGAATACATTTGAAAGAAAAGAGCTAACGTCAGTATACTAAAATGAAGTAAGTGAGATTTGTTTTAGGCGCCTTCTCATTGTCCCTGTTGGCAACTTTCCCCTTTTCCAATGGGCCCCATCAACTCCCCAAAACAGTACAAAAACTGATCATTGTTATCATGAAAGATGTGTGGGGTGTGTGTGTGTGTGTGTGTGTGTATAATATAGTATATATATATTTATATATATAATATAGTGTGTGTGTGTGTGTGTGTGTGTGTGTGTGTGTGTATCTTCATTAGTTGAGTACACTGTTAACTTTGAAGTCATACTTCTCCCAAAAGCATGTTTCTACCTCTCTGGTTTGCCTTTTGTTGGCTCTTGGCATGAATGGCATCAGATCAGTGAAGTGGAAGACTATCTAGGTCTACAATCGATTTAACATATTTCACATTAAAGGGGTATAATATCATGACCCAAGTGAACACATTTCTGCTGGTAAGATTTTTTTGTTTGTTTTAGTCCAGAAAGACCTATTTCAATAATTACATAGTGGTCAGAATATCATTTATCCAGGAAGTAGACAAGCACATTTTGCTCCTTTTCACTGTAGCCTATATTGTTACCTTACTATTTAACAGTTCCAGAGCACAAAAAGGGCCTGAATTGAACACTGATCTTCTATTAGACTGAGGTAAGGCAAGAGTCAAGGGAAGGAAGTAGAAATGCAGGATGGAAATAAGATTTCTTTGGGTTGTCTAGTGATTTAATCTATATGTGAGACTGTTATCAATATTGGCACACATAAGAATAGCATATCATTTTATGGCTGGTGTGCACCAAAAAGAACACACTTTACGTAGCAGTGTTCTAAAAATACCCACTGGGCAGAAATTCAAAATGGTCAGAGTATGTGTGTTTGTAAGAGAGAGAGAGAAAAAACAAGAGAAAGACAGAGAGAGAGAAAGAGAGAGATAGCATGAGAGAGCATGAATATTTTGCATGCTGCTCAACAGAAAACCAGAAAGATTAACCCATGGCAGGAAATCCAGGGTGATTATATCCCTTCTCATTTGGTTAAAGTCATTTGGCGTATCTTATTGTTTAATTAATTTAGATAAACAAATTTGGTCTTTAATCAAGTGATATTTTAAATCGTGATTCATTTGTTTTCACTTGTCAATATCACTTCTCTTTGGGGATGTTATATTTATATATACTTTCACACCCCTCTAGAGGCACTTCTTTTCCTAAAAGAAAATGAACTCATCTTTCCTGCTGAACTTTTAGCCTATAATCCTATTTTAATTTAAAGTTCATTTTATTCAGCCTGTTGTGCTTGGGATTAACCTATATATACTGTTTCCATTTGGGAAGAAAATTTATACTAAACCCTTGTGTGATGAGGGGTGAACTATTCCTGAATTCTCAGACACAAGGCATAAACCTCAACTATATCTCTAGCTGTAGACATTGCCCAATTTCATCCACAGCCAGAGGAAGTCAGGCATACAACTGATGATACTGGAACTTCTCCCACAGGAGTGGAAGTCCCTTAAAAACTCTCTTGGAATCCTTCTAATTCCAGGAAGTGGAGTCAGAAATCACCTCCATGATCTTCTGCTTCAACAGCATCAAACTATTTGCAGTAAACCTCAACACATTCAGATACTCCCCCTACCTAGTTCCTGTCTTATGGCTGAAATCCTCACTCTCCCTCTACATATACCTCTTCTACTTTTTGTTTTATTTATTTCAAATTTTTTATTTTTAATTTTTGTGGGTACATAGTAAGTACATATATTTATGGAGTACATGAACTATTTTGGTACAGAAGTGCAATGAGTAATAATCACATCATGGAAAATTGGGCATCTATCCTCTCAATATTTAGTCTTTGTGTTACAAACAATCCAATTATGCTCTTTTCTTTATTTTAAAATGTACAATAAAGTTATTATTGACTATAGCGCCCCTGTTGTGCTATCAAGTACTATGTCTTATTCATTCTTTGTATTTTATTTTAACCCATTAACCATCTACACCTCCCCCACTCTGATGCCCTAGTACCCTTCCTAGTCTCTAGTAACCATCCATCTCTGTCTCCATGATTTCAACCGTTCTGATTTTTAGATTCCAAAAATAAAGTGAGACCATGCAATCTTTCACTTTTTGTGCTTGGCTAATTTCACTTAACATAATGACCTCCCGTTCCATCATGTTGTTGCAAATGACAGAAGCTCATTCTTTTTTATGGTTGAATAGTACTTCATTGTGTATAAGTGCTACATTTTCTTTATACATTCATCTGTTGATGGGACACTTAAGTTGCTTCCAAAGTTTGACTATTGTGAACAATGCTGCAACAAATATGAGAGTAAAGATATTTCTTCAATATACTGATTTCCTCTCTTTGGAGTATATGTCCAGCAGTGGGATTGCTAGTTTGTATGGTAGCCCTATTTTTAGCTTTTTGAGGAACCTCCAAACTGTTCTCCATAGTGGTTGTATGAATTTAGATTCCCACCAACAGTGTATGAGGGTTCCCTTTTCTTTACATCCTCATCAGCATTTGTTATTGCCTGACTTGAATAAATGCCATTTGAATGGCACAGACCTCTTCTAATGGCTAAAATCTATGCATCTTTTAAGATAGCTCAGATGTTCCCTCCTCCCCCAAGCCTTCTTGACCCCTTTCAGCTGGGCTGGATTAGGCAGCCCTTCTAAGTACTCCCGTAACACTCTATATCTTAAAATTTCCCCCTTCTTAATTAGGTAATTTATTTTTCGAGACATGGTTTCACTCTGTCTCCCAGGTTGGAGGGCAGTGGCGTGATCACAGCTCACTGCAGCCTCAACCACCTGGGCTCAAGCAATCCTCCTGCCTCAACCTGCTAGGTAACTGCGACCATAGGTGCAAACCACCATGCCTAGCTACTTTAAAAATTTTTTGGTAGGTTGCAGGGTCCCGGGGGTCTTACTATGTTGCCCAGGCTGGTCTTGAACTCCCAGGCTCAAATGATCCTCTTGCCTTGGCCTCCCAAAGTTCTGGGATTATAGGCGTGAGCCACTGTGCCCAGCCCTGCCCATTGTTTTATAAGGATGTATCTAAACGTCTCTCTCTCTCACTACACTGAAGACCATGGAGATTAAGTCTCATGTATCTTTTTCATTGCTACCATCTCATACTACTGCCTGCAACACAGTAGTTGGAAAATAAATATTTTTTAACTGATTTTTCATATTATCTACTGCATTCTAGGTATTTTAGATATTTTCCTATCAATTATTGCATTTCCTTTCTCAAAAAAAAAAAAAAAAAACCCATGAAGTACACTAGAATAACGATTCCCATTTTGTAGACTAAGATATTATATCTTGGTGAGATTAAATGTACCAATCAAGGTTCCATAGCTAAAAAGCAGCAGAGAGCTAACTTGAATTCTATTCTTAATTTTTAATCTAGTTGCTCTCTCTTCTCTTAGGAAATTAGACTATAGTGAATGCTTGACTTATCCCTAAAAATAAACATTATTTGTGTAGTTGGAAGCAATCTGAGCAGACTCAATGCAATCTAATATCTAGGATCAGGAGCTTTTACCTATAGCTTCAAGAGATAAAATAATAGTCAACTGTAGTCCTCAATTCCTGTCAATCAAGATATTACCTGGAATTCTCAATGGTGTAGTCTTTATTTTGTAATTCTTGCATATTACAGCAGGAAATACTCTGACTGAAATAAAAATGTTCTGCTTACCTATAGTTTTAAAAATAAGCATTCCTTAAAGACAATGTTATGTTCACCTGGCAGGGAGGGCATAGTTTACCACAAGGTAAATTCTTGGCTCTCTCAGCCTCTGCTACCCCATAGTTACCACACTGTCCTCCATGTTGGCTGAGGAGCCCAAAACATTTCTGACCTCCAGATCTGCTTCCTGGGCTTTTCTTCTTAGATGTTTCAGAGACCATAGAAAGAACTATGTCTCAAATACTCCGCTCTTCCTCCCTCTTACTCTTCCTCTGCATTCCCCTCCTCAGTGAATGCCACATCTGTCTCCTAGAGTGCACGAGTCTGAAATATGGAGGTCCATTCTCAAATAACCCCTCCCTCAACAACCCCATCTACCCAGTGACCAAGGCTTGTCAAAGCAGCTTCTTTCAGTTTCTATTACTGTTGTCTTAGCTCAGGGCCTATTTCTTATTTGAATGACTGGAATAGCCTCGTAACTGAGCATTGTCTAGCCTAGGCCTAATCAATCTATTCTCCACACAGTTAGTAGATAATTGTTGCAAACTACTACTCTAGTCATACTGGGCATCCTTTAGTCATTCCGGCTATTTGCACACACTGCCTCCTCTGTGAGAAACACCCTTCTCATTTCTGACCCTGGGCCATCCTCCATGACACTTCTCTGGAAGGTTTTCCTGATTTCCATATACCTATCACCTTTTGTGTCCCACTGCCTCTATGTCCCCAGTGCCTAACACAGCCTGCACTTAATAGGGGCTAAATAAATATTACATGTTGAATGACACCAAAATCACTTGAATCCAAGTATTCCTGTTTTCTTTCTCTTGGAGCCAATATCTGGGGCATCAGAATGGTTCCTTCTCCCTCACGCTCTTCGTCCCGTGGGCCACTGAGGTTTACTGATACCTTCTGGCTTCAGTTGCCATCTAGTATCCACGTGCTCCGTTAACTGTCAACCCAAAAGTCTTTAATGTCTAAAGTGGTGCTTCTCAAACTTCAGCATTAGATTCACCTGGGAGGGTCTGGGTGTGGTGGCTCACTCCTGTAACCTCAGCACTTTGGAAAGCTGAGGTGGGTGAATCACTTGAGGTTAGGAGTTCGAGACTAGCTTGGGCAACATGATGAAACCCCGTCTCTACTAAAAATATAAAAATTCACCGGGCATTGTGGCGTGCACCTGTAATCCCAGACACTTGAGAGACTGAGGGACAAGAATCACTTGAACCTAGGAGGTGGAGGCTGCAGTGAGCCAAGATCATGCCACTACACTCCAGCTTAGGCAACAGAGCAAGACTTTGTCTCAAAAACAAAAACAAAAAACAAAAGGAAAAAAACAGAATCACCTGGGATGCTTGTTAAACAAAGATTGCTGGTCTCCACCCCTAGACTTTCTAGTTTAATACGTCTGAAGTGGGACCTAGGAATGACATTTCTAACACATTCCTAGGAGATACTGCTGCTGGTGGTCCAGAGACCATACTTTGAAAACCACTGAGGCAATGGTTCTCAACTGCTGGTGAGCATTAGAACCCAATCACTATCATCTACTTCTGCCTACTGAATCGAAATTTTCAGTAGGGTGGGGCAGACAGGCTTTTTTTCTGCTTAAAAGCTCCACAGGTCATCCTGATGCACTATCTTGGTTAAGAACCATGAATTCAATGACTAACTTCTGGATCTGGACTTCACCTTCTTCCAAAGCCTTATTTTTCACACCTCCTTTAACTTCAATCCTCCTCTTCAGTCCTATGAAACAGTAAGCAGTCTGATGATTCCAGACCTTTCCTCCCTTTTAGCCCTGGACCAGTTTTATTTATTCATTCATGCATCCATTCATTCGTTGGGTACCTAGCACTTGCCAGGCATTGCCCCAGATGCAGGAGAGAGTGCAGTGAATATGAGAGATGCAGCCCTGCTTTGTAGAGCTCATCCTGTTTGTTCTAAGCTCCCTAGCATTCTCTGTTTCCCCTTCTCTCTCACTGCACAGATCTGTATCGGCTTCATGCCATAGTCTCTTGCTAGACTGTAAATTCAATGAAGGCAAGGACTGTGGTATGTCTTTGTAGGTGCTCAATATGTGTTTTTCTGGTTAAATTGAAAAGCACTTCTGCTGACCTAGCCCTCTTTCAAAAACCATCTCCAGAGCCTTCTCTCTCTGCTCTTTCCTGACCTGCTCTAATTCTACTTGACACAGTCAGAATTGAGCTCTGCCTTCAATGAGCCCTCCCCTCTTCCCTACACAGATTTCTAACTTGACACTTAAAATGCTTTATTCCACGCTGTTTACAGAGATCTGGTTCCTTCTACCAAACTGTGAGCTTCTGAAATGTAGGAACCATTTCATTTCCACCATTTTAATATCTGTACTTCAAGAGCCTGACATATGGAAAGTACTTTAAAATGTTTGTAAAATTCAGCCTGGGCAACATAGTGAAACTTTGTCTCCACCAAAAATATAAAAATTAGCTGGGCATGGTGCCCCACCCCAGAGTCCCATCGACTCAGGAAGCTGAGGTGGGAGAATCACCTGAGCCAAGGAAGTTGTGGCTGCAGTGAGCCAAGATCACACCACTGCAATCCAGCCTGGACAATGGGAATGAGACCCTATCTCAAAAAAAAAAAAAAAAAAAAAAAATAGTTTGTCAAATTAATGAATGAGTTAATTTTGTTTTGATTTAAAACTGCTCTGCAATGTTTTGCCCCAAACTTCCTTGCGGTTTTAATGAACTCTACTTAAGACTTCCATTTCTCCATAGTAGGAAGATACCTTAATTCAAATTTCATACAGTATGGAATATGCACAACACCAGATTTGGGGGAAAAGCTTATTAAGAATCCAGATAAATCCTTACAGAGAGGGCAAAGAGTGACTTTATAGATTATCTCCTGCATTCTTAACTCAGAGTGCTGACTCGAGGTCTTAACTCCACTTTAAACCTTCTATCCGTGCCTCTCAGTTCTCTCCTTTATATAGACTGAACAAAAGACATGGTTTTTAATCTACACTCAGTTTTGACATCAAGAATGATACTACTTAGCAAATTAAACTGGTTCTTTGAAATTCATTAGAAAAATAAAATCAGATAACCTCTCAATAGGAAAAAGTATCTGAAAAAGAGATGGTTACACTTTACAAAATATACAGAAAGTAAGTGTTCTTGATAAACTATGCTCAGAGTATCATGCCATGCACATAGTAGGCCCTCAATGAATATTTATTGGGTGAAAAAAGGCAACTGGTAAGTGCTTTCACCTAAATTGAAAAGCACTGACTTTTGCTACTGTTGTTTATCACCAGAGACTCACACATTGCAGGTCCCTCCAGGAGCTATGGTTCCACTTTGGGATGCTGGAGCCAGTGCCAAGTGTTTCCCACAGGTGAATAAACTCTGTTACTAGAACTCATACAGCCTCATGTATGTTCAGGGAAATCCTCCTACCACATATATTCATAACTGCTAACCACACAATTCAGAGTTGTATAATATATAAGCTGTGATATATCACCTTGATATATAACTTTTTGTCAGGCTAAAGTGGTTATAAATTCATTTCTAAAAGTTATTTTGGCTACATAAAATTCTCAGAAACTTAAGATCACCATTCAGTGTAGCAGCTCAGTCTTCCCTGGGGTAGTCTTATTCATTTTTCAACTACATTAGTACATATAATCTTTTTAGCACGCTTGTAGGCATGAGAAGGAAATAAAATGACATGAACTGTATCACCAACTTAATTTTCTCTTTAGTGTATTGGATATCTGCATGTGGAATGAAGATCCTTGAAAGCCCACACCATTCCCACAATTACTTATTGGAAACAATGTTCATTCTATGTAACAAAAAGAATGATTAATGAAGTTTATGTATCATTGGAGCAGATAATTTTACAAAGCTACTTTCTTAAGGCTTTAGAATTAAGGATTTGACTGTGGGAACAGAGAGTTTTAAGGGCAGGACACCCCAGATAACCTCACCCACATACATTTCTCAAACAATGCTTTTCTGTATGTAAACAGAAAATAGAAAGGAGTATATGGTTTTTGTCCTTAGTATTAAATAGCTGGCTTTCTTTCAGGACACTCTTAAATTTCTGCACAATGCACAGCCTTCAGCACCCCAAGGAGCATAAACAAAGGATATCACGCAAGTTCACCTACTCCCACTTCACAGAACAATGCTTGTTGTTAACTAAGCAATTCCCAGGGCAGATTTATGATTTGTGGAGCCCAGAGTGAGTGCTCAGGTTGGGTCCCTGGAATCCGGGGTCAGAAGCACGTGGTGCTGCTCAATCCCCAGGGCTTTTACAAAACATTAAAATGTGACCTAAAGTTTGTGCTTGCATGTACACCAGAGGCTCTTTAGGCATTTAGAGAAATTAAAGCACATTAAGGCCTCAAAGCAGTTTATTGTTCATGCTTCGAGATTTAACTTTTTCTTTCTTATTTGCTGCTATGTTTTTCCTCTGGTGAATAAATGACTACTGAATCAAGTAAGATGAATTGACTACATATATAACATGTCTCACGTATTAAAATATACTGATAGAGCAACAAGTTATAGAAATAGGTAAATGTGAAAACTTGAAAATTCCCTTTTCATTTCCTAAACAGAATTACGACTCTGAATGACTAAGAATACAGGAGTTATTTCCTGTATTCTTAGACACTGGGTTTTTATAATAAGAAAGAATTTTTCTTCAGTGTACTTAATTTATCCCAAAACTTTACATGAGGATTGTAGTTCCAGTCAGAACTATAAGCACTTAAAAAAAATAAATGCAAACAAGTGCTTGAAAAGGCTTCTTTCCTCTTGTCACTTTAAGAAATATTTTGGCTAGAGTTACATCCCATAGGTTTATATAATACTATTAACATGTAATGTAACTTTGGGGAATAATTTCTCCTTTGTGTTGTCTGGTACAAGTCTAAAAGTAAAATAGGTTACTGTTTCCATTTTTATGAGCATAACTATTATCAAATTATTAATACTATGAAATAATCCAATTTCATCACTACTCTTTTACTCTCTAAAATCACCTATTAAATATTACAATTGGGCTGGAAAAAAAGAAAAAAATATATGTGTATATACATATACATATATAGAGAGACAATGTTCACATCATTTTAAAAGTCATTTGGAATTATCTAAATATGTGACTTAACTGTTCAATAGTATGAATAGTTAGTATAATATAAATACAGCCATATGTCCCAGGCTGAATGAAATTGTTGATGGGTCAGTGAAGGTGTTGGGTCCTCTCACATACTATAGACAATTCAAGAGCTAGCCTATTCCAATTGACTTCATGTGAAGCTAAGTGGCTAACCCATGGTCTCTAAACAATTATTACATTTCTACATTATTCAGGAAAATTATGTTCTACCAAGTTTCCAGTGTGGTTCTGGTGTTTAAAAGTCCTCAAATAGGCTTTAAAATAAATTGTGAAATCTGAAAAAGAGCGAACGCAAGGAAAAAATAATTTATAAAGAAGACAGATCAATACTAAAGGCACATTGTAGTCACAAAAACACTTATAAAATCACAACGCTGTATTTTAAAAATTAATAATGAGTCAGAAAGTTCTGGATTAGATGGCAGAGGCTGATGAAATCCAGTCTTCAATTCTTGCACAAATGGAAAATAACATAAATGCCTAGTCTACTGAGCTTCTCCTTGTCTGTTAGCTAGAGAGGAAATACCTTCCTAACACCTACCAGTGGAAAATCATTGAAAAAGTAGATTAGTGAGAATAAAACAACAAAAAGAATAGTTCCCTACCCATTGCTTCCCACTGAATGAACTTTTGACATATCAGCAAACTCTTCTTTTCGCTTGCTGCTGCTGGTATACTGCTCGCTGTACAGCTTGAGGGACATCTGCTCAACAGCATCTCTTTGTGCTTCCAGGTAGCATAGTTGAACCTCAGCCTGGAAAGAGAAACAAAGAGAAATTGCTGTTTTAATCCAGAAGGAATGCATTTCAAGTGAGGTGTAACAGCTCAAAGAATGGGAATTCTTCACATCATTATACCGCTTCTTTTCGAGTTGGATTTAATGGGATCAGTTGGGCATATTACAGAATTATATTTTAGATCTGAATCTTATAAGTTCTTCCTTAAAATATGACCTGAATAAATGAACCCTCAGAAGACTCTGTAAATATCACAAAATATCCCTGAGATCATAATACTGTATGATAAAACTTTACATAAAAATTCTGTGAAATTCCTTAATAATATTCTTCCTTATATTGTCACATATGTAACACTTATTTTTTAAAAATCCCTCTCCAACTCACACATTTGCATGGACACATATTCTAAATGCTTCTCTATTATTTTCCCTATGGACAATAAAGAAGCCTAGTGTTAATTCCAGTACCTCTTCAATAATCACAATAGACTTTATTACATTTTTTGGTTGTCTGTGTTACTGTCTTAATAATTTTAAAGTAATGCAAATAGTGATTTTGCTTACATGCAGGTATGAATTGTTAAATCTTTCATACTTAGGGCTCACTGCAGTAAAGGAGAGGTAGTAAGTTCACCATGCTGTTTTCTATCAAACCAAGGCCAAAAGAATGCTGAATAATATTTGGCATGAAACTGTATTGAATAGATGCTTTATTTATTGCAGCTGTTCTGATCCCTGTGGCTTTCAGGTTCCCTAGAACACCAGATGAGACCGAGAATGATATCTTCTCAGGGGCATGCTTGGCCATGGTAAAGGGAAGGGAGCAATGCTGAGTTCATGTACATTGTAGACCAAAGGACTCTTCTTTTAGTGTGCTTCACTAAATCCAAGCATGTCCATTAACACTTCTCATAAACCTTAAAATCGCTACTTTACAATTTTATTATATATTCTAGGAAAAACATTTCTGGGTCAGCTGTTAAGTAATTGCCAGAGTTCTGTAACATGTAAGAAGAAAAGTCGGGTCAGACATGACCTTCTACTCTTAGTATCCACAGCTGACCAAGGCCTTTTGCCTGATCTCTAGTTTTACAGCCTCAACTATGGAGAAAAAGTGAATATTATAAAGTGGCAGCTGCTTAAATTCCAAATTAGTACTCTATAAAGGAAATGGGTAGCCTATGAAAAAATGAGGTCTTGCAGGCCGGGTGCAGTGACGCATGCCTGTAATCTCAGCACTTTGGGAGGCTGAGGTGGGTGGATCACTTGAGATCAGGAGTTCGAGACCAGCCTGACCAACCTGGCGAAACACCATCTCTACTGAAAATACAAAAATTACCCAGGTGCATGTCTGTAGTCCCAGCTACTTGGGAGGCTGAGGCAGGAGAATCACTTGCACATGGGAGACAGAGGTTGCAGTGAGCCAAGATTGCTTGACTACACTTTAGCCTGGGCAACAAAGTGAGACATTGTCTCAATTTAAAAAAAGAAAAGAAAAAAAGAAAAATGAGGTCTCAAACCATTCTAGAATTCCTATGTTGTTGCTTTTTATAAGTACTTAATTATGAATGCTCTGGGTTGCTGAGAAAGAATTTAAAGAAACACTGTTAAAATAACTATAGTTATATAATTGAAGTTTCAGAAATCAGATCAAAACTGCAGTCTATTTGTTGGTTCATGTGAGCTGCTCTTGCCCAAAATAATTGACTTGAATAAGAAGACACTCAATTGGATTAAGAACTATGTCAAACACTATAAACAAAGGATAATGTTATATGGAGTACATTCAGTTGGGAGTAGGGGGTATGGCTGGCGGGAAGGCACAAAGAAAATGCTAGATCTAGTGATGTTAGTATCTTTATTGATGATGTGGAAAAGGAGGTATGCAGAATGTTAACAGCACATATAGAAGACTGCCAACTAAGAGGTTTGCAAATATCACGGAACCTGAAAGAATGATAACTACTGATGAAATAATGTTTTATTTTTAAAAGGATAAAACTAAATGTAAAAAGTCAACAATAAGAAACACAACAGAAGAAATCTTTTAGAAGAACATATAAATTTTTATGAGATAAATGAGATTACAGAGATATTGAGCAATAGTCAAAGAACTTAAGAACAATACTCCTCCAAAATGCCACCACTTTACTTCCAATGCAAAGCCACAGAGTTTAATGAGTATTATAGCCACACTAAGTATTCCACTGACCCAATTAGAATAATGCATTTGTGCCATTAGGCGCCAAAGGACATGTTTGATATCTAAAGGTTCCTGTTAGTTTTTAACCATCCTAAGTCACAAGCTGGACCATGGTTCATTCTGCATAGTGACCTCATAAATGTGTGCCACTGGTCACAAAAAGGATCATAAACAGAGAAGCCAACTTCATATAGACTCAACACCAGTACAGAAAAATAATCTGCATTCATCACTGTGATCCTCAGCCATTTCTGTGTACAAAGAGATATACTTCACATATGACAGGGATATATGAAAAGAAATTCAGAGAACAAAGCTGAGAGTAACTCCAAAAATAGTCACCTTACAAAATGATTGAAATGTTATAATCTATGACTTTTATTGCATAATACCTCACAAGCATTTGGCAAAGGAAATTTCCCTGCACTAACAAGGAGATGAATTAGATGGCACAGGTCTTTCTTATCCATCTCTATTTCTATTTCTGTTTTCAGTGATTCATTCCTAAATGAGATGATAAAAATAGAACCAAAGTAGTTCCTCCTGCTAAGGTTGAATGGCTTTGCCAGTCTAAATCTCTCTGCAGACTGTCTTAACTTTTTTCTCATATTCTATCTTAGTCCAAAGATAGAAAGAGTTAAAGAAAACTTAGTCCTTTAGAAACAGTAACACAATCTCTGGTTAAAAAAAAAATTATTAGCATCTGTAACAGTGGATACTTTAAAAAGTTACTATATTTTACAAATGGAAACTTAGCACAATTAAATAATATTTAAGATGCACAATGAAAATAATTTGGCAACTTACTCATTAAATAGGGGGTTGGGGAAGAAGACTCGGTGATGGAATCTCCTCTTCCCTTCTAGGTCACTAAAAGACCCATGATACCATCAACAGAAGTAGGAGTATACTCCTGTATAGGAAGAGCAGTTCAAGTGGATGGGAGATATCATCTGGATTTGAATCTATCAGTTTAAGGTACTGGTGGGATGCTCAGAATGAGATGTTCAGCAAGCAGGTGGAAATATTAGGACTGAAATACAAACCTATAGGCAATGGCTGCCATTAGGAGGTGAAGTGAGAATGCCATGGGAGAGAGTAGACGATGAGAAGAGAAAAAAGATCAGTTTTCACTTACTCTGGTCTAGGCCTTCATTATCATTGGCTTACCCAATGTAATGGATTCTCAGTCATTCTCCCTCCCAAAATTCATTTTATTTATTGTTCAATGATCTTTTTGAATCACAGTTGAGATCACTGGTGTATTGTCTGTGGGCTCGATTCTGGGCCACTTTTCTCTATATACTCTCTTCCATGGCTTTAAATGTCAACTAAGTAGTAATGCCTTCCAATCCTCTTCTCTAAGCTGCATACTTACATACCAACCAGTCACCTGACATCGCTGCTCGGGTTTCTTTAGACTTTACTACTTAAAACAGAACTCTTCATCCTCATCTTTACCACATCCCCCAAACCTTTCTGTACTTAGGCCTTTAAATAGAATAAAACCTTTCCTTTTAAATAAATGGTACTGTGTATTGTTCATGTCAGAAACCTGAGAGTCATTGTTGACTCTTCCTCTTCTTCATTTCCTTTAGCAGGTTATTCCCTAAGTTGTTGAGTCCTCTTCTAAAATGTCTCTCCAGTCTCTTTCTCCAATCGGCACTGCTGCCAGCCTAGTCCAAGCTTTCATCATCTTTCACCCGCAGTACAGCAAATATATTCTAACATGTATCTCTCTGCACTCATTCCTAGACCCCTAATCTCTTCGCTTACAGTGGCCCAAGTAGTCTTTATAAAACAGGAGCTGGTTTTAGACTGCATTCAGACCCAAAAAACAAAATTCTCCCCATGGCCTAGGATATTTGGTTCCTGCTGACCTTAGACCACGTTTTCTACCAGTCTCCCTCTTGATCACCATGCCCCTGTCATCCTTGCCTTGTTTCAACACTTTAAATATTCTAGTTCTTTTAACAGCCTGTTCTTGCCTCAGGGCCTTTGCACATATTGTTCCATTTCACTAGAACATTATCTTGCTAATGTCTTCTCATCTTTCCAGCTCTCAGCTGACACGCTACTTCTCAAAAAGGCCTTGCCTAACTTATCAAAACTAGATCCATTCTATTTTTCCTCTATTTCAGATACAGATTAATTTCCTTCATAACACATACCAAAATTTAAAATTCTTGCATTTGCTGGTTTACATTTTTTTCTGTCCCTTTTTCTAGACTCCAAACTCCATAAAGGATTGTTTCTGTCTCCTTTGCCATTTTGCATTCCCAGTACCCTGGCAATATCCGGAACATGACAGGGGCTCAGTAAATAATTGTTCAATGGATGAGTTGTACATTCTTGCATTCATCCATTCATTTATTATTATTATTATTATTTTGAGATGGAGTCTCACTCTATTGCCCAAGTTGGAGTGCAGTGGCATGATCTTGGCTCACTGCAACCTCTACCTCCCAGGTTCAAGCGAATCTCCTACCTCAGCCTCCCAAGTAGCTGGGATTACAGATGCCTGCTGCCACGCCCAGCTAATTTTTATATTTTTAGTAGAGATGGGGTTTCACCATGTTGGCCAGGCTAGTCTTGAATTCCTGGACTCAGGTGATCCACCTGCCTCGGCCTCCCAAAATGCTGGGATTACAGGCATAAGCCACCACACCTGGCTGCATTCATCCATTTATTACTCATATGTTTACTGAGACCTTCTCATGTCTCAAGAACTATACTAAGAACTGTGGGAACAGGGAAGAAGAAAACTTAGTTACTTCTCCTGAGGCACTGCAGTGTGGTAGAAGGGAGAGCCATGCCAACAGATAACTACAAGTGTACAAGTGAAATTATTGTAGGGAAGGATGAGAAATAAAAATAATTTATTGTTTGAAGGTGGGGGTTTAGGGTAGGGAGCAAAGGCTTGACAGAAGTGGCATTGGAGCCAAAACTGAGATAATGGGTCTGACCTTGTCAGGTGAAATTTGTACACCATCTTGGCCACAATGAAGTGCCAGTGGAAGCTATTGTCATTTCTGTGATGGCCTTAATCTTCCTCTATCTCTCTTTTTCTGTCATGACAAGATAGTGCCTAATGGATTAGTCCAAATAGCTGGTATAGCTCCTACTGGCTGGTGTACTTGGAGAAAGTTGCATTGAGAACTTGAATCAGCAGTTCCTATCAGGCTGGATGCCCACTATACCAAATAGTGGGAATGTCTAAGAGATTCTAGTAACTAGTACCTCTGGTAAACTTTTAACATAATATTATGGACTGAATTATGTCCCCTCACTCCCAAATTCCTATGTTGAAGCCCTAACCCCCAATGTGACTATATTTGCAGATAGAATCTTTAAGAAGGCAATAAAGGTTAAACGAGGTCACAAGGGTGGGGTCCCAATCCAACAGGATTGGTGTCCTTATAAGGAGAGGAAGAGATACCAGAAGTGTGCGTGCACAGAGGAACAGCCATATGAGAACGTAGCAAGAAGGCGGCCATCTGTGAGCCAAGGAGAGAGGCTTCACCTGAAATCAAACCTGCAAACACCTTGATCTTGGACTTCTAACCTCCAGAACTGTGAGAAATAATTTCTGCTGTTTAGCCACCTAGTCTGTGGTATTTTGTTATGGCAGCCTAATCATGTTAGAAATGCTGCCTTCTCATCTGAGATTTAATACACTTGCTTTGCTACTTATCAATAATAGCATGTTTCTCCCCTTTATTTTGTATGCATTTAGCACCTAAATCATTAGGGGTACTCCTTTTCAAATTCAGACTACAAATTAATCATTAATAATTTAATAAGGACACAAAATGCAGTTTGTTAAAATATTTTATGGAAATTTGGCTTGGTATGTGGTGACCCAGATTCAATGCCTGGATCATTACTCAATCATATACTTCCCTCTGATCTTGTGTGTGTAAGTAATAATAACTGTATAACATATTTTGGGGAGGAAATTTCAGTCAATCTAATCATTTTGAAGGATTAAACACATAATCACTTTTATAATCACATATAGACATAATGCTTTATCTTTGTCCTAAAAAGCAATTTTTAGTTTGCTTTTTGCTAATTTGACTGATTTATCACTTCATGTCCTGGAATTCTTTATTGGGTTAAGCATCCTGATGAATATTAAAATCAATTTTACTTTTTCTTAACTCATACCATTGTAGATCTCCCTGTTCACTCATACTAGACTTCATAGTTCTCACCACATCTACTACTGCCTATCTGCATCTGGGTCCACGTCCTCTGCTATTCCTTCTGTTTCTACAGAAGCTGTCCACATTTCTAAGGCTAATCCCTTGCACTTTGGTACCAGACTTTCCTGACCTACACAAAGATAATCACCCCCCAAAATTGCCTTTCTTTCCTGCATCAAGTTTTTTTTTTCTCTACTGTATTATTCCTATTGCACATTAGCCCAAAAAATGCTGTTGTTTTTCCAATGGTAAAAAACAATACGGAGAGAAAAAGAAAAATAATCCATTGCCACTAATCTATCTTCTAGCCATTTTTCCATTTCTCTGTTCTCCATTATAGCAAAAACACTTTTACTTTAATTATTTATACTTGCTATTTACAATCTCTCTCCTCTTTCTCTCTTGAACACACTCCAATCAGATTTTGGTCCACATTCCTCATGCAGTGGTCAGTCTTTGGTCCTCAACCTAGTCTAGCCTGCTTCAGCGGGGCTGGTGGGTGTGCTCTTGGGGCATTTGCTTGTGTTTGCATGACAGCTCAGTCCCTCATTTCTCTCAGGTCTTTGCTGAAATATCCTCTTGCATCCAAGACTTCCCTGACCTGCTACTTAAAAACTACAACTCACCCCCATCCCTAGAAATCCCTATCCTCCTTCCTGCATACTTATCACAGGTAGCCAAACATGTTGCTTTTTTTTATACTGTCCATCTTCCCTCAGTGAACTGAAAGCTCTATGAGGGCACGAGGTTTTGTTTGTGTTTACTGCTGTATCCCTAGCACCCAGCACAGCATATGTGATAAGACACTCTATACAAATTGAATAAATTTTACTGAGTTTGAACATCTAAAATGGTTTAAAATGTACAAAGAAATAAAACAGATAGTTTGAAGGTGAAGTCTCAGCTTCATTCAAAAAACTGTTGGCTTTATTCTCCCTTAAGGAGACTTTTTTCTTTGACAGAAAATAAAATAATTGAAATATAGAACTTGTTTACTATTCTTCCTAGAAAAAAAAAGAAAAAAAAAAAAAAAAGCTTCCGAAATTCATGAGCCATTTGGGCTTTTGGAGGAGACACCAACAATGGCAGAGTTTGTATTTGGAAGAGTCCACACTAGTTCAAGATCACAGGGATCCTTCAATATAATGGGAGGAAACCCTACTTTTTTGGTAATCATTTTGTTACTTGGGGACATTTTCCTTCTTTTACTACAAAATCTTTTTTACCTTGAATGCAGTATATCTAAGCACCTGTCTTTTCCTTTGCTTCCTTACAAAAATACTACGTTTCCCTTCTTTCCTCCTAATAGTATCCCCTTTAGCAACTAGTCCAGAATGCTTCCTTCTTCTGGAAAGACCTTCAGGTCTCAAGACCCTCATGGGCCCTGCCAAGGAATTCCAGGTTTATTAGAATCTACACTTGGTGCTATGGTCTGGCTGTGTCCCCACCCAAATCTCATCCTGAATTGTAGTTCCCATAATCCCCATGTATCATGGGAGGGATCCAAAGGGAGGTAATTTAATCCTGGGGGCAGTTACCCTCTGCTATTCTTGTGATAGTGAGTTCTCATGGGATCTGATGGTTTCATAAGCGGCTTTTTGTTTTTTGAGACACAGTCTCACTCTATCATCCAGGCTGCTATGCAGTGGCATGATCTTGGCTCACTGCAACCTCCGCCTCCTGGGATCAAGACATTCTCTTGCCTCAGCCTCCCCAGCAGCTGGGATTACAAGCACCTGCCACCCCACCTAGCTAAGTTTTGTATTTTTAATAGACACAGGGTTTCAACATGTTGACCAGGCTGGTCTCAAACTCCTGACCTCAAGTGATCTGCCCACCTCAGCCTCCCAAATTGCTGGGATTACAGGAGTGAGCCACTGTGCCTGCCCACTTTTCCCCCTTTTGCTTGGCACTTCTCCTTGCTGCTGCCATGTGAAGAAAGACGTATTTACTTTCCTTTCTGCCATGATTGTAAGTTTCCTGAGGCCTCCCCAGCCATGCTGAACTGTGAGTCAATTAAGCCTCTTTCCTTTAAAAATTATTCATTCTTGGGTATGTCTATTAGCAGCGTGAGAATGGATGAATACACTTGGAAATATCTACTATTTGGTTTGGCAGAGTGCACATACTCATTCCAGAATTTAGAATTACTACCTTTCCACTGCTTTTTTCTAAGATCATCTTTATTTTGTGTGTTTTTGCTTTTGTTGTCATTGTTGGTGGTTCATAATTTCCTAAAATAACTCACCTTATTCTAAGTGCACTTCCTTTGTCCAGAAACAAACTTCTTCAGGCATTTATTCACATACCATGATTAGCTACATTCTGGCTAAATACAAATAACATTTGGTATTACAATGAATGAGAATCTCATGTTGTTCTTCTAGTCCTGCATGGATGCCAAAGCTTCCTTCTACAGAATCAGAGCAGGGAGTCATAGGACTAAAGGAGCAATGTATTTATTTGGAGTAAAATTGATTCAGGGCCTTCATTTATTCATTCAACAAATACATCTTGAGTGTCTCTTAGGGGTAAGATATTGTGCATGATACAAACAAATCTAGAACAGACACAGTATCAACCCTCAGGGAATATATAATCTTTAATCACAGAAAAACTGTACTACATAATAGTAGCTCAAATATTCATTCAAGGGTAAGACCAATATTATACTTCAAAAATATTGCCGGGCCGGGTACAGTGGCTCACACCTGTAATCCCAACACTTTGGGAGGCCGAGGCAGGTGGAACACAAGGTCAGGAGATTGAGACCATCCCGGCTAACACAGGGAAACTCCGTCTCTACTAAAAAAAATACAAAAAATTAGCCAGGCATGGTGGCGGGTGCCTGTAGTCCCAGTTACTCGGGAGGCTGAGGCAGGAGAATGGTGTGAACCTGGGAGGCGGAGCTTGCAGTGAGCTGAGATCACAGCACTGCACTCCAGCCTGGGCGACAGAGCGAGACTCTGTCTCAAAAAAAAAAAAAAAAAAAAATATATATATATATATATATAGCCAAAGAAGCACTTACTAAGTTTGTTGGAATGTTATTTTTATTATTGTATAAGAGAGTTATAAAAGTATTAAAAAATATAAATATCTTCCCTTGTCAAAAATTTATATATCAAAAACTTAATAAAGAATCTCAAAGCTATTTCAATATTATTACTCAGCAAAGACCACTGCATA
Organism: Macaca fascicularis; assembly: GCF_037993035.2. Classification (NCBI taxonomy): domain Eukaryota; kingdom Metazoa; phylum Chordata; class Mammalia; order Primates; family Cercopithecidae; genus Macaca; species Macaca fascicularis. Next base: position 100,472,695 of record NC_088381.1, on the reverse strand, counting down.
TACTAATCTTTGCACATTAGGATATAAAACTAATCATAAAACTGATCATAAAACTAATATCACAAGACTAATCATAATCACAAAACTAATCATAAAACTGATCATATTGGCAGTTACAAAAAAACCTAGCCTTAGGTTCTCAAGGTTTATTTGTAGACCTCCTGTCTAACAAAGTCAGGACAACTGCAAAAGATAAATGATTTAAGTAAAAAAAAAATATTACTTTAAAAATTCATTTTTATTTCTTTGGACCTGTTGTTTGCAAATTAATAGAAACATTCACTACAATGTTTAGGAAATTCAATTTTAAAGCTGCATCATTAATGATATTTGTTAAATGGTAAACATTTAAACAAAAAGTTGAGAAATTAACATTAACACCATTTCCATTATTTCTTCTTTTTGTGCATAAAGAAAAACATCCTTTCCTCCATTTTAATGACAGATGAGATGTTTATTAAAAATAACAACAAAACACCTCCACCTAACAAACATGAAGAACAAATATATCAAACAAACATATCAAACAACTGCATTTGTGAAGAGCTTTTATCTACCACTACCCTCTCCTTTTTGTAATGCATGTAGTTAAAAATCATTAAAAATTCAGCATTTTATGTCATGATCTAGGGTGGGAAGGGAGTGCAATTATACTGTGTGAACTGAAGAGGATGATTAGAATTTTTGATGTCACTCCATTACTGTTTCCTTGGCAAATCTCTGCACAATAACATAGGCATCCTCTGCTTATATTCTATGGCAGCATCCTTATTCTCATCTTCTAAATTCCTCTACAGCAAATCGTTATTTACTTTCTGGTAGAAACTAAACATCAAAGATGTAAAATAGGAAGATAGTTTCTCTTGCCCTGCAGAACTGGCACTTCCTTCCTAAGTACTACTATGCTGGCAAATGCTGTTATTAACTCTATGACTGCAAGACGTGCACACTAGTTCCTTTGAAATTCTATAAAATAGTTGTCCTTAAGTGGTGATAGACAGAAAAGAATGAAGCAGGAACAACAAGAATTACTTTACATACTAATAATAACAATTTAGTTATCAAAACAGAACCAAACAAGTGTGCCTTTATACTGTTCTTTTAAAAATTTAGGCTCCTAGGGTTCTAATAATCAGGACCTATGGTTCAGGAATGCACAGTAGCACTCAGCTCAGTGCCTATATCCTCATTTCAAAGAGAATCATTCAAACCGACATCTACCCTGTCAAGAATCTCGACTTTGAGCTGCTAATGTAGAATAAAAATCAATATAAATTTTGATCATTTGATGAATATTTACTTCTTTCTTTAGTGTTTGGGGATTTAGAATTGAAAAGTGCTGAATCAAGTCATTTTATTTTTTTGTGTTTGTGCCAACACCAATTTACTACCCTCCAGAAAGTTCCTGAACAAGATGTCTCAGGTGGCAAGCATGTTGGTTTTTCCTGTCAATCATAACAGTGTGTCAGTAGGGAACCATAAGCATTTCCCTTTCATACTCTTAGTGTTCCAAAAAGGAATATTTTGATTACTTCCTTGGAAAAGGTAAACTTTCTCATTTAGCCACACTACTGTAAACCTGGGTGTCTGTTGTTTTTGGCATTCAGCTGAGCCTAAATTGATACAATCTATTAAAAGTTAAACACCCCATTTTAGGCTCTGAGGGTCATGCACAATAAACAGAATTTACAAATGGGTTCCTCTACAAGCACAATTCAGTATTACCCTCAAAACAAAGAGCTTTTATAGAAGCTGCTATATTTCTCCATGCATTTTCTGAAAAATAACAAGAAAATATCAACTGACTGCTCTAATTAGCAGACAGACTTCACAATAAAAAAGACTTTACAGTTTTATTATAAATGAAAAGAAAATGCACTACAGACAAATGACATTTAAAAAGCTTAGCAATCAAAATATGATTCCTATGTAAGGCTAGTTACATGAGTAGAGGAGCATACCACCATTTTCATTATAATTTCATATCTGTAGCAAAAGATTACTATTCTTACAAAATAATTCCATAGTGATTTTTAAAATGATGGTCTTTTCCAATCTGAAAAAAGCCTAAATTAATTGCAAACACCAAAAATGTAAGATATCCTCATAAAAAAATCTTATATATGACATAGTGGCATAACACTCTATATTAAGGATGCATTTTTGATGGTTCCTTATAAATTAAATAAAAATGACAGCAGCTGCCTTTCTCAAGAATGACATACCCCTGGACAATCACTAGATATTATGTAGACAGATGTTTTAAATAAAATAAAGTATTTAGATTGCTAGATATGAAGGCAATTATAGGATGTCTTTGTTAAATTACATTTTTCATTTTTGTGAGGGGAAAAAAAGAATTGTCCTGGAAACAGTACCAACAGGAAATGATCCTATATCTAAAACAGCTGGAGACTGTAACTAATATAAATTTACTTGAAAATAAAAATGCTGTGTGCCTCTGGAGACATGCAGTAACATGCCATAAAAACAGATGAGAATATAAAAGTATTTAAAAAGGAGAAAATACATTTTATCTAGATATTACACTGAGATGTGAGCCACTGATAAATGACAAATATACAAAGATGAAGAAAAGAGAGAAAATCAGATGAGCCATTTTAAAACTTATAATAGATATTTTATTTAAAACTATATTTGTAGAAAATATCAAAAATATTTTTCTTAGAAAATCCTTTGCTTTTTAATATACTGGTTATTAATCAATTTACTGAAGGCATAATAATAATGTAAGGGCAAATAATTGTGTTTACTTAAAATTCTAATGGAAGCAGAAGATGTATACTATGAGTAAGGTAAGGGCCTTAAATGTTAGATAAGAATATTCTAGTAATTCTCAAAGTCATATGTAACTAAGGCTCCCTACTACATGTGTCCATCTCCTCCTATCCCCATTCTTGTTAGCTGTTGAATTGGAAAGGTATCTGATATACTAATTCATACCAAATATACACAAACATTAACATCTTGTAGTGTTATGATATATACTGGTTCTCATCCAAAGCTCCTGGCTTATAACTCCCATAGCCTTTCCTTGGTTATAATGTTGGGTGTGTTAGGCCTCAGGGGTAGGCCTCTGACTTTCTGCTCTCCTTTCACCTGCCCTAAGGCAGGACTCTAATGTTCGCCTGCTTTTCTGATTGTGAGTCTTAAGACTCTCCCATGAGAGGATCCCACCCTATACTGCGGGGGAACGAATGCTGACATCATGAAGATTCCATAAAACCCCAAGAGGACAGAGTTCAGTGAGTTTCCAGATAGCTAAACTCATGGAGGTTACTGGAGGGTGATACGCCCAGGAAGGGCATGGGAGCCCCACGCCCCTTACCCCAATTATCTCCCTATGCATCTCTTCATCTGTATCCTTTACAATAGCCTTTATTATAAACCAGTAAATGTAAATAAGTGTTTCCCTGAGCTCTGTGAGTTGCTCCAGCATATTAATCCAACCCAAAGAGGGGGTCATGGGAACCCCAACTTGAAGCCAAAAGTTCGGCACTCTGATCAGAATTTCTGGAGGGCTGAACTTTCAACTGGTATATTGGGGGCTGGGGGAAGTCTTGGGGACTGAGCCATCAATCTGTGGAATATGACACTATCTCTGGGTAGATAATGTTAGAACTGAATTAGAGGGCACTCAGTTGGTGTCTGCTGCTCAGTGTACGGGGAGAACTCTCCCCACCCCCAAATATGGTCACAGAAGTCTTCTGTATTGACGATTATTGTCGTGTGAGAGTAGAGGAAAATCACAGTTGAGTTTTCTCTACACATATCTTAACATAGAACATGTCCAAGTTCATGAATTTCAATATTCTTCACTTAAAAATTGAAATGCATAATCTACACGACACTTTTAAGAAAAGCTATGGGTGGAAATCTATTTGCACAGCAGGGGTGAGGAGAGCATGAAAAAGTATCTCCAAGTCTTGAGTGTTTACCTGTCTTATCTGTACCTGAGACTCATCCTAGTCCAGTTCCTAGGGGTCTGGGTCTCAGACAGGAAGAGACCATGTGAAGTTGAGACTTCCTATGGGGCCCTAATTTGCACAGTCAGAGAAGATCACAGAGCCTCAGAAGCTGGTGTATGCATGTCAGCTGGAGATGAGACCCAATAAAGGAACATAAGGTGAACAGAAAAAAGGTAGAATGGAAGAGGAAGGTAAAAAAAGCATGCATGTATGATGAATGTGAATAACAATTATCACAAATATACCCATAGAACCCAAAAAGGAATGTTCTTAAACAAAATCGTGACTTAAAATTCTTTTGTATGCTGACATTGCAGTAATATTTTCAAAAGTAAAACTCTAGAACCTAAATTAAAACTCAAAAAACATAACCAATATTCTTCACTAGCCACACACAAGCATGCACACACATACACACAACTCTACAACAATGATTTCCATGAATTTGTATCCTCTTTATCACTGTATAGATTGATCATCATTGCTGCTTAGAGCTTGTAAAGCTTGACTTGTTGCTTAGCTGTTTCTGAAAATTCTCACTACCTTTTTGCTATTATATTCAGAGGAGACTGAAAAAAATACAAATACACGTTTTTTTCCTCTTCAGTGTAAGGGACAGGTTAAGCAAAATGATATCCTCCTGCTTTATCTTACTTTTGCTTATCTCAGTTATCACTCCAGCCTCCTCCCTAGCTGCTCTTGCCCTTGCCCACACACAGATTCTCAGGTTCTTTCCATTTTAATTCCTTGAGTGAATCTAGCCCCTTCCCACCTTGGACACGTTGTTTCTTCTGCCTGGAATTCTCCTCCTATCTTTTTCACATGTCTAGCACCTATATATGCTTTAAGTTTCAGTTTAAGTGTTACTTCCCATGGTGAGCATCTACATATATGTAAGTCTCCATTTAAATGTTACTTCTTTCCCTGATCAGCTTATCTCAGGTAGGTATCTCCTATTATACTCTCTCTCAGGTCTTACTTATTTTCTTCCTAACATTTACTGCAACTTACAATAATATTTATTTAACTGGATGATTTTTTTAAAAAATGTTGCTTATTTTCATTCTTGCTTGTTTCACTGGGATCCATATCCCACTGAAATGTAAATACCATATGGGAAGGCATCATATCTTTCTTGTTCATAATTGCATCCCCAATGCCCAGAAATTATATGTTGAATGAATTAGTGAATGAATGAGTTGCTGAGTGAAAACTTGTGAACTATTACAGTAGGAGGCTAGAAGGAGAGGTGATGTCCATGCAGAAAGCAGAGATCCTTGGCTAGTGCTAACAAAGACCTCAGGTTGCCAATCTGAGAGGGAAGATATGAGTGGTCGAATTCAAAAGACTTCTTGAGCCACAGCAGGATAAATACCCTTAAAAGGGATGCTTTGACCAAAGTCTCCTGAGATTCCTTCAGTTTAAGAAGTGGATTGGGGCTGGGTGTGGTGGCTTATGCCTGTAATCCCAGGGCTTTGGGAGGCCGAGGCTGGGGGGATTACCTGAGGTCAGGAGTTCGAGATCAGCCTGGCTAACACGGTGAAACCCTGTTTTTACTAAAAATACAAAAAATTAGCCAGGGATGGTGGCACATGCCTGTAATCCCAGCTACTTGGGAGGCTGAGGCAGGAGAATCGCTAGAACAGGGAGGCACAGGTTGCAGTGAGCCGAGATCATGCCATTGAAACAAAAAAAAAAAAGAAAAAAGAAAAAAGAAAAAAAGAAAAAGAAGAAGTGGATTGGGATTGTCTAAGAAGTGCAAACAGAAAACCCCTGGAAGCTATTAAACCTCCATGTTACACATTTTAATTTAAAGTGATGATGTTTAATTTTAGCAAGTCTCTATGAAACTTGAACTCTGGAGATAAAAGACCCAGTTGAGCTAAAACATGGAGAAAATATATCACACTCCAGACCACAGAGGGAAACAGAATTCTCAAAGTCACAGGGAAGAATAGTTGAACAACACATAACAGGATAGGAAAGTTCAAATCACAAAGGAATGAAGGGAAAATGAAAATGCTTATTTAAAATCAAACACCCTAAACTGGGCTCTCAGTGACTCCCAAATGTACCTCATTCAGCTTTCAATTAACAAAGGGGAAAGAGATGGAACAATTTACCTCTTGAAGTGCCAACAACTTTTTATGAATTGTATTTCTTCCATTTAGGATGGAAGTCTGAGATATTTCATATCCTTAAACAGAATCTGTTCTATGGATAACTGTCAAAATATAACATCAATTATAACGCTGTTATACTCACAGGTATTATTGGTGCTGCTTTTCTTTACATAGAATGGCTTTAGACCCAGTGATTTTAAAGTTCTTGTTTCTGACTTAACAGCTCATGCTCTCTACTACATCGAAGATGGAAGAGTTATTCCTTGCAATTCTTGATGTGGCAGCCTCTAGTAGCTTGTCTCATCTTTCATATATGATATGTTAAATTAAGCTGAGAAACTAGACAACTGAAGTTCTAATAAGTATATAAAAAAACAAAAGTAAGTAGTCTCAGAATAAAAGCAAAAGAAGTCTTATTTCAGTTTCCAGGGTTTGAATTCTCAGCATTTTGGTTGTTAGATCATTTTGGTTTCTGCTACAGTTTGTATAATTAAAGTTGACCATGTAAGTAGCACATGGAGGTATAACTCTATCAAGATTTGGAGAAAGAACCAAAAAGGAAGGAGTTCTATGCCTGGGAGAAAGATACCTGGGCTGTATAGAATTTCTCATGGTTGTGGGAAGTTGAACCCATCCTTATTATCAATTGACATTAAAACCCTTTTGATGATCTTTTGTTACATATAAGACACAAATCACAGGAGTAACTAGTGCCCTCATACTTGAGTCATTAGACCCATCACTGGCCAGCTTACTCAGCATCCAACCCAGATGAAAAAAAGGCTTCTGTATCAGGATTGCCATAGCACATCTTGTCATATTATTATTTTGACTTAAAAATTAAACAATAACAATGAAGAACAAAAGCCTTTTAGTGGTTGCTATTTTCTTCAGAATAAAATCAAACGTCTTAGTATATAGTATTTAAATACCTGGTGTCATGGTTGGATCCCAGTCTACCTTTGCATGTACCCTCCATGACTTCCTTTTCTGACAAATAGCAAAACCCACCTATACTCACATCAGACTAAGCCATGTCCTCCCAGGTACACAGCTTTTCCACCTCTGCTTCCCAGGCTTCCCTCCAATTCTGCAGCTCCACATCTCAAATATTCCTCTGGGCTCAAGAAACTCCTCTCCCACCTGAATGTCCATGATACGTGATCTGTCCTTCTAATATAAAACATATCTCTCTTCACCTTATAGTACTCAGGACTCCTCTGTCCTGTTAGATTTTAGGCTCCCCAAGAGTGTGATATGAACCGGATTTCTTCTGACCCACAGCAGAGACTCAATAAGTATGTACTGAAAGAATGAGTGAGGCAAGGAGAGGGTCTGATATGGCTTATTTCCATCTAGGAAGAACTGAACATACTATTTTAAAAATACTTTTAAAAGGGAAGGCAGGGAAAGTATAAGGTGAGGCTGGGATATCTTCTTGTACTAGAAAACAAAGAAGCATTCCTTGACTAATAGGGATCTGCCAAAAGGACACAAGTGTCATCATGAAGAGGCTCCCTTTCGGCAAATGTGGGAAACACAAGCACTAAAAAAGAATTATTGCAATTGATTGTTGTATATTAAATAAATAAAACTCAATTAGTCTATAATTATACTCAAAAGAGAAAAAAAAAATGCCGCCATTGAGGGTGACTATTACACTAACTTCTTACCACCAAAATTGGTAAATAATGAGAAAAGCATTTCACTTGCTTTTTAAAAGAGGAACTATAGTTCATCTGATGTTGATAAGAGAAAGTCTATAGGAAAAAATGCCAAGTTAAAATGTGGAAGAAATAGTAGAATTAGGAAATCTTCATTTTACAACCCCTAAAGAAATAATTGATTCCAGCAAGAATCATCAATGCATTCTAAAACTCTTAAGCAAATATTTGAGGGAAAACTGGACATTCACAGAATGCCCAAGCATTATCCTATAGATTACCTGCTAATTATAAAGGAAATCTTGTCTATAGAAAGAGGTACTGTATCTGGCCACCACCACATTAGCATCACGAACAGCGGATAGCCTGGCATGATGGGATGCCATTTGAAGTACACATGCCAAAAATGTTTAATCTGAATCCAAACAAGACTCTGGACCAAATTTCTAGTTTGTAGGGAAGAGTGAGTAGAGGAAAAAGTTAAGAGACACCACAAGGAAACAATCAGACAAATCTAGAACATGAAACATTCTGATGATTCATCTGGCTTCTTCAGATTGATATTTAACAACTGTTAGGACCTCAGTTTGAGTGAGGTTCTGAGATAGAAAGAAATGTGTCAGAATAAAAGACAACAGTGAGAAATGAAGTCGTATTTTGTATTGGCAATCTGCTACTTCACAGCTTGAGAATTAGTCCTAAGAGAGAACTGTATTTTTTAAAAATGACAAACATTCTATTATTAGTCAGAATCCCACACCCAAAATGAACCTCTCTACCATTTTACAAGACATTTAAAGAGAACTATAAAATTTTATATTTTACATAATTAGATATTTATATTTTCGTTTCATTCCAAATAATCTATTATACTATGAAACAAGTATTGATTTTGTCCTCTTATTTGCAACAGTATGCAAATTAACAGATTCATTGGATGTGGTAAGCCCAGGTTCACCTACTTCAGTTCACTGTTCACTGGGTACCTAGATAAATGCTTAAATCATCATTGAGAGTAATATTCTGCTTGATCAGAAATCACTTGGTAATATGATATTGATACTTTGATAATAAATTACATTTATACTTTTATGGCGTGTGATTTCATATATATTATCTCATTTGATAATCCTAACAACCTTGTGCTATGTGCAGGTAGATCAGGTGTCATTATCCCCACTTAGCAGATGCAGAAGCCAGAGGTCAAATAAATTCGTTTGTCCAAAGTCACATAGATAATGAGAAGAAGAACCGGGGGTTTCTGGCTCCAACTCCAGTGCTTTTCGACTAACCATCCTATGTATTCTCTCTAACCAGTAGTCCTGAAACCGTGATTTCCAGTCTCTAGCTAGTCCCTGACTGAGGCTGCCAGCACAGACATAGACAACTAAAAGAGCCCGGGTATGACATCAAGTCTACTGAGTAAGGTATGCACTTTGGTCACTTTCTGCAAGGCCCAATGTACTACTTGTCTTATGAGTCTTGGATTTAATCAAAACTCTGTGCTCCCACTGCCTCCAGGAACGACACTGATTGTGCACCTTTGGCGGTGTACACTACCATTCGTTCCTTGTCTGCACACTCTGATTAGCTTGCCCTGTTATAGCTTACCATTCAACTGCTTTGTCACTCCTTCCCTTTAAATGTCCAGGGTGTGGTAAGCAATGAAGCCTCATTGTGAGAATTTTTCCTTTCCGATTCTGATTGCTAGTTCCCTATCAGTAGCAGGATTTATTATTATATAATTATCATGATTTATTGATATGTAGGGTTTATAGGGGGTCCTGCAGTAATTTAGAAATTTAGGGCTGGAGTTGCAGCACATGTTGAGCCCTTGGCTTCTCTGCATTTTGACTTCCTAGTGTTCCTTTCTGGAGACACTATACCTGTTCGCTCTGACCTCCTTTCTGCCCATTTGCCATTTCTACATTTCCCAAAATGACATGTTACTCTCCCAGTGGTGAGTCTTGAAAGATAGAGAGGTTATGAAAAGTTAGGTGATCCTTGTGAGAAAGCAGGAGAGTGAGCAATGAGATACAGACAGACAAGGACAAATGGCTGGAATTAGGGGGGAAAAAGAAAAAATATAGACCTAGAAATAGCCAAAACGGTTTTTAAATTTTATCTAGGTCCCAGAAAAGTCATAAGATAGTAAATTAAGAAACAGGAATGGTGAATTGAGTTGTTAAATACTCTACTTCCCTCACCCCAGTTTAATTAGCATTTCCATATTCTCTATGAACATCTAACCTTTCCATATACTCTCAGAATCTCACATTTTAAATAGTATTCATGAATTAAATATCTTCCTAAAGTAGATTCCAGGTCCAGAGAGGCCTCACGAACTCCTTTAAAAAGTTTGTTCTTATTTAGAACTTGGGAGGAAACAAATGAATGCTCCGTAATCTATTTGGCCAGGCTCTAAAGTCACTTCTTTTCAGAATTCCCTCAAATTCCTGAACTAGAATTTATTGCTTTGACCAACTTCTTCCTCCCACCAACCAACACACTAAAGTTTCTTTCCAGGCTTTTTGAGTGATTGCCCACAATTAGGAACAACCCAGCATACCCATTAGGTTGTCACTTCCTACCAGATGTTTTCCAGCTGTTCTCAATGTCTTTTTGCTAATGCTCTGCCATCTGCTACCTTAATGGTGGCACAATGGGGAATGGCTGCTTTGGTGACTTTGCTCTACAAGTTATAAAGACCTGGCCCACTGCCTCATCCTGGAAAGTCTGATATGCACATTTGTCACATTTCTCCAACAAGTTGTTGCATTTATTCCATCTACTAACTAGCCAATATTAAACCGGTGTGACATGAAATACGTGAGCTCTCACTATCAAATCTAAACCTGGATCAGTCTTCATTAATGGACACATTCACATCTTATTTCCAGCTATCACAGGTCCTGCCATTAAGACAACAGCTAACATCTTATTGCCCAATCAATACGATTCCCTTTCACCTTTCTTTGTATTTTTTTTTAACCAGCATGCCAATAGCACATCAGTACAGTAAGCAGTTATGCTTCCTTTGTGTCACCTTGTCGGTTACACCTTATACATGGAAATCTTATGTTTGTTTGATATTCTCTACAGCTGAATGAAGACAAATCTTAGCCCTCTGAGACTGATGGTAACTTATCAGAGTCAAATTCTGCCAAGGCACAGCAGTTATCAATGTAGATTTCCAGGGACTGTAAATCAGTGTGTAATCTATTTGTATATACTTATTGAGGAGATTATTGCTCCCTTCAATTATGGAAACTATTTTTCTGAAACCATCATTATACTAGATGTGAAAAAGGTTAGTACCATTAGCCCATAATCCCTTCCGAAGGCCTGGTGGGAATGGTTGTTATTGGGACTTTGGCAAACATAACAGTAAGTTCAGGAAAACTGATATACATACTAATTACAATGTACTTGTCTCCAGTAATCTATATTTTTAATTTATTATTTTAAGATTTGAGCTGTCACCACATGATAACTCCATGTCTTATCTTCCAAAATGACACCAACCCTCGATGGCTGTCTTAAATAGACAGCTTGTTTAAAGTATTTGCGCTTATGGTCACAAGCCAGATCTGCTTGCAGTACAGTCAAAATACAAATCTAGGACCAAAAGAGGATGTTAATATCATCCCTGACAGCACAAACACATGTTCTTTGGTTTCATAACACTATTTTTACTTGAACAGGTACCTTCTTCCCCATTCCAGCTTATATTTATCAGAAATTAATGAAAATGTCAATCTTTTATTTGATAAAGCAATAAGATCTCAAACAGCAACTTCATGTTTTACTTGGAGCAGCCATGAATGTAGCAACAGTGGAATCACCATGTGCTAAAAGTTCACTCATATCCACTGTAGTCAATAAACGTACTTACTGGTTTTACACATACTTAAAGAGTGTCTTCAACTTACAAAATATGCTAGTGTCTTGTCAAATGTGCTTATCTTTGTAAGGAATAAAGACAAGGTGCTTCTAGTTAGCGAAGGACACAGATTCTAACAACTAACTATAATACAAAACAGAATAATATGAAATAAATAAGAACAACAAACTGAAACTCTGGTAGTTGGCTGAGAATTGGAAAATACTTCCTGGAAGAGGTGGTGTTTTCACTGCATCTTGGTGAGTAAATAGAATTTTGGTCAGTAAACAGGAAAGAAATATAGTTAGGCTTTTTTTCTTTTTTTTAAAGAAGACTATAAATGAACCTACCAAACTCCACTGTGCTTCATATAATCACTGATATTTTGCACCCCTAAGAGTGTTATTTAAGTTTTCAATGCAGTTAATTGAAACCCTACTAGATGCAAATCAAAAGTTTCAGCCTTAATTGAGATATTTTGAAAATTGAACCCATTGCTTCAGGCAGGTGCTACATGAGATTCCATTAATATAGGTAATTAACATTAGCCTCTGCTTTAATTAACATGCATACTTTAATTAGCAAAGCATTAACCAACATTAAAAAATCTGATCTTCATGCATCACAAAAAACTGCAAAGTTATGACTACTATGTTATTTTTCTCCAAGGTTGTAAATCACAAAACAGTGATCACTTCTGAAGTACACATCAAATTTAAAATATTAAACAGGGAGATACGTACAATATGAGTGAAAACATCATCAAAATAAAAAAGGATGCTATTTAGAAATTATAGAGCCAACAGCTTTCACATTTTAAACAGGAGTTACATTGTAATCTCTCAATGATCATTTGCAAGGCAGGAGACTTTTGGCTTGAAAAATCCCCATAGACTGTCATCTTCCTTGTATGTAATAAATCAAGGACTATACTAGAGTACCATTATCTATGTGACCATCTACCTCCTAACCTCTTCTTATCCTTCTCAGGGATCAAAGAAAGCACCAGTTTCTGAAGACATTTAATACCTGAGGTCTCAGACTAGCACAAACTTCATTTTTAAAACAATCTATGTTGCCTTGTTTTATGTTTAAGACCAAAATGTGTTACACTAGTTCTTTATTGTCAATCTACCATGTGTGGGACCACCAACAATTAAGGATGCCTTTTGTTAAATATAAAATTGGCATTCATGCTCTTTCCTTACTATGATAATTAGATGTGCCAACTTTCAAATCCTGCTCATATGCTGTATAGATTTTTTTATTACTTTAATGAAAACAGCATCATCATTATATGGAATAGAAGTACCATAGAAATGGTATCCATATAGAGATCATTGTATTCTTTAATGCCAAGACATGATAAAATTATGGTAAAAAATGGCAAACTTTTAAAAACATACATACATTCACAGAAAAAGTAATCATATCCTTCCTGATTAAGCATTAAGAAAAGCAATCATAATACTGCAGATAGATCAAAATTAAAAACAACGAAGTCTCTAGTAAGTCCGTACTGGATATAAGGCAATATTTAGACACAGAGAAATCTGAAAGACCATGACAAAAAGTGTCCTGGATCTCATAAGCTTTCGTTTAAATCCAAACTGAAAATCTCAAAAATTAGGTCCATTGTGGTACATGCTGGTATGATGAGAAAACAGTTAGGGAGCAGCACTCAGATTTGTAGGCTCATTTGCTGCTTTAAGCTGTTACTAACATTGGAATTGCTTCCATTGACTCTAATGAGGGTTGGGCTTCTCTCTTCTTGTTCCTGCCACTGGCTATTTTAGCATCACAGCCACTACAGGGTCAGCATGAGTCAGCATCTTCTCTCTACTCCTTTTCAACTAACAAATGGGGAAATGAATGTTTCTTGGGTTTGCAAAGCCATTCCCCAAGTTACAGTGATTTTCTTGGCCCTTTTCCCTACGTCAAATCAGAGCCTGGGCTCCCAGGAGATCATGCAGGAACTGGCCATTCTTCTGGATCTGTGCTGAGGGCAGTACCCTGTAAATAGGTGCAAGGACACCTCTCAGTTCTGTTTAAGTGAATTTGAGGAGTCTTTATCAAATTCTCCCCCTATTCCATAAACTGTATTATGACAAAATTCCATATATTGGATTGCCGTATGTCAGTTCTATCTATGCTCTGCTAATTAAATTCACTTGGGCTTTCACTCAGGAAAGGTATAATATAAGCAGGATAAACAGAGAGAAGCATATTTACAGCCAGGGCTTTAAGAAGCATAGAACCCTGCTTTATAAATGTGTGACAAACCCTCACAAACTTCCCTGTTGTAGGTTTTAAGTTCATAGGGCCTTCCTGAGAGAAGTCCTTCAAAGATGTAGGAGTGGAACAATAGCATCAACCACTGAGCCATTTACTTAACTGGGTATAACACTGAGGCATTTACTTAACTGTCAATAATATTTAAGACAATTGCCTATCAATGAGAGATTGCTCTACACTAAACGTATGTATTCCTCTTCATTCTAGGGCAATGTTTCTCAGAAAGTAGTCCTCAGATTATCAGTTTCAGAATCAGCTGGTACATTCACTAAAATGCAGATTCCCAGGCCCAGTGAGGACTGAATAAACCTTAGTTTCCCAGGTGAGTCGGTTTTGACTGTCACTCCCAGGTGATGCTTACTCAGAGTAAATCTGGAGAACTGCTAAGAAGGAGAGAAACCACTGTCTTCTACAGGTGGTGGTCATGAAAGTGAGCAAAATATTCTGTACCTAATCTCATAACTCTGTATAGATCATGTGGGAAAAGAAAATAGGTTTTGTGGGCGTGCTTAGGCAGGCGGCGGGGCGGCTAGAGTGCCCTGGGGAGGGCTGTGCCGGGTTGCTTTCTGCAGCCGCGTCTCGGCCAGCTCTCCTCGCCGTCCCAGGGGCGCTGTGCGTCTCCAGTCCGGGACCGAAGCCGCCTGCCGTAGCGGGCGGCCAGATCCGCGTCCCACCTCAGCGCCCGGAGGACATGCGGGAGAGAGAATGAGCCAGAGGGACACGCTGGTGCATCTGTTTGCTGGGGTATGTGGTGGTACAGTGGGAGCTATTCTGATATGTCCACTGGAAGTTGTAAAAACACGACTGCAGTCATCTTCTGTGACACTTTATATTTCTGAAGTTCACCTGAACACCATGGCTGGAGCCAGTGTCAACCGAATAGTGTCTCCTGGACCTCTTCATTGCCTAAAGTTGATCTTGGAAAAAGAAGGGCCACGTTCCTTGTTTAGAGGATTAGGCCCCAATTTAGTGGGGGTAGCCCCTTCCAGAGCAATATACTTTGCTGCTTATTCAAACTGCAAGGAAAAGTTGAATGATGTATTTGATCCTGATTCTACCCAAGTACACATGATTTCAGCGGCAATGGCAGGTTTTACTGCAATCACAGCAACCAACCCCATTTGGCTTATAAAGACTCGGTTACAGCTTCATGCAAGGAACCGTGGGGAAAGGATAATGGGTGCTTTTGAATGTGTTTGTAAAGTGTATCAGACAGATGGACTAAAAGGATTTTATAGGGGCATGTCTGCTTCATATGCTGGTATATAGAGACTGTTACCCATTTTGTTATTTATGAAAGTATAAAGCAAAAACTACTGGAATGTAAGACTGCTTCTACAATGGAAAATGATGAAGAGTCTGTGAAAGAAGCATCAGATTTTGTGGGAATGATGCTAGCTGCTGCCACCTCAAAAACTTGTGCCACAACTATAGCATATCCACATGAAGTTGTAAGAACAAGACTATGTGAAGAGGGAACAAAATACAGATCTTTTTTTCAGACACCAGCTTTGCTCGTTCAAGAAGGTGGTTATGGGTCTCTTTACCGTGGTCTGACAACTCATCTAGTGAGACAGATTCCAAACACAGCCATTATGATGGCCACCTATGAATTGGTGGTTTACCTACTCAATGGATAGCAGCATGAGGGCTGCTGTACTACAGAAAAAGAAGATGACAGTTGTCCATGGAATATGGAAGCCAGCATGGCAGACAGAAGAAAAATAGTTTGGGAACATGTAACTATTATAAGTGGAAGTTTTGTTGTAGGAATTATAGTGATCACACCACATTTCTTGGCCTTTCAGTAATGTGGAGAAAAAAAAAAAAACCTCAGAACCTCCAAGGAAATGCCTTTAGAAGCACTCCTCTCTCAAAATTGCCATTCTCTCTACCATGTCTACCAGACACAGTTGGGTTTTGTTGATTTATGGCAGTCTTTTAAACAAAGCCATCTTTAATTTTACATACTGTATTGTAACTATCCAAAGATAGTATTGGCAGTCATAAATCTATAACTTCTGGCTTTTGTTTAATTCCAGTAAAATCACAACAATGACAATGAGATCATCAGTATTATTTTCACATTTCCCTGAGAGGACCTGGCACAATATTTTATATTTAATTATTTGCAGTAGTCACTGTTTTTGACAACCAATGAAATAGCGTCTAAATATCTTGTATATTTTTTAGCATCAAAATGTTTCAGTTTCCACTGCTAACAGGTGCTTGATGTTTAGCCTAATGTGTATATTTAAATTGTTAACATACCAAACACACGTGGTAATAGTTTGGGACAAAATAACTAGTAAATTGTTGATTCTTGGCTATTTCGCTGAAAAAAAAAATAGGTTTTGTTGGGACACAGCTTTCATTAAATAGAGTCACCTTTGATAATTAACTAAATTTGATGGGCAGATAATAAAAGTCACATAAAAGAGAAAGATTTATGTTTATGTTTAATATATTTTTATAGTCATACATGCTATAAATATTGCTTCATGAATGCATTTTAAGCATGAGATTTTTCCAAACACATTTATTTTTAAAAATCCAAATTAGTTCTGTTGGTATTCTACTTTTAATACTTACTTCATCACTAGATGGCCAGATCTTTATTATGTTTCATGTCAACCAACTCTGACTTTCACTGAAATATCTAGATGAGAGATATTTATCTTGAGAAAAACAGACAGATTTATCTTAAGAGAGACAGATCTATCTAACATACATTCACTTTCTTTAGATTTCTGATTATATTCTATATGACATGATCATCATAAATCTGGGACAGTGTGGTCCATGCCACCTACCTAGATAAAAAAGTTAGATTAGCAAAAAAAGCTTTCCCCAGTCTGACCCCAATCTCCTTTTAAAATTGTTATCTCTCATTACTTTCTACATAATAATCTTCCCCAGGCAATTTGTCTATTTATCACTGGCTCCCAAATAGAAAGGCTTCCTACCCCTGAGTTTTGCAAATATTTCTTCTTTATGAAACGCTTTCTCTAATCTGCTCTCTTACTTCGATGAAACCAAAAAGTCCTCTAAGGGCCAACACAAACAACTCTTTCATTTCCCCAAGTCTATGTCTCTATTCATCCACTATGTATCGCTGACCACCTTGCATTGGCAGAGATCTATCTGCTAGTCTTCGCTTCCTAACTAAATTATGAGCTTCTTAAAGTTAAGGACTTCCCAATATATTTAGGACCCTGTCTGACACATCAGAGTTACTTGGAAACTTGACCTCAACATTTAAAAAGATTTACTAAGAGATCCAATAATAAATTGTTCTAATATGCCATATGGAGTTTAACATTTAGTTACAGTTAACATCTTGCATCTACGCTCTAGTGGAGAAACCACATCCAGTTTCACACAGTTTACTGGAGACATCAAGGTATAAGGAAAATAAAAGAATGTTAATGACTAGGTAAGTAGGGCCTTTATACCTTAACTGAAATAAAATTCATTTCTGTGGTGATACAGTCATTCTCTGCCACAGTCGATTATTTCCTAATCTGCTGCATATTCACTCTTTTCCTGATAGTCAATAATTTTACTTCATTAATCAATTTTACTCATTAATATCGTATTCCTATTTGATGAATTTTTCTGAAATCAACTTCTCAGTTGGGATTTCCTCACGAAAATATTTTACCACCTAAAAATTATGTAATAAACAAGATTGTGGTTGCAAATTCTGCAAACATTATTTTGTGAATTTATAGAAATACTCAAAGCATGATTTTTTCGTATCCTTTATATATTGTATAAAAATAGCTCCTTCATAATACTTTTTTTTTTTTCCTGAGACAGGGTCTTGCTCTGTCACCCAGACTGGAGCACAGTGGTGCAATCACAGATCACTACAGCCTCGATATTCCAGGTTCCAGCTATCCTGCTGCCTCAGCCTCCTGAGTAGCTGGGACCATAAGCATGTGCCACCATGCCCAGCTAATTTTTTTTTTTTTTAGTAGAGACAAGGTCTTGCCATGTTGCAGGCTGGTCTTGAACTCCTGAGCTCAAGCAATCCCCTGCCTCGGTCTCTGAAAGTGCTGGGATTACAAGGCCTGAGCCAACTGGTTCAGCTCATAATATTTCTAATTGTGTACAAGGTATCTTTTAAAAAGACTATCAGTCTGGTATATTTCACTCTACCTAATTAATTCACAGAATTGTGTGTTTTGTTTTGATTTAATTGGTTTGTTGCATTTGTGATTGGTTTCTTTTCAATACATTTTCTCACAGAGAAGAAAATTTTCATTTTAGTCAATGCCATTTCATTCCATGACAGAACATCCCCTAGGGTAGCCCTCAGGGTATAAGAAATATGCTGTGGGACTGTGTCAGAAAAACAGACCCAGAGTGTCAGTGGTGCAGGCTTCAGAGTCCAATTCTTGTGAAACTAGAGTTTGTAATGGCTTCACATAGCTCCCTCAGTCAGTTGCAAACAACATACCAATATTAAATTGAGTATGACATTTTTTGAAAGAGAAAATTACACAGCAGATATTATAGCTGCTAAAAATTATGGGCATTTTATAGGGCAAAGTCTGATTTTTAATAAAGATCTGAAATAATGACTTTAAGTTTGAGCAATTAGTTAAGAGTTTAAGGTACAATGGTTTCAAATTAGACTTGTATACATGGCAGAAGAACCCAAATGGCCCAAGACACGGGCCATCTGATTTGCTACTATGAGTCTGTGTAAGTTTGTAGTAGGCAGAAACTCAGAAAGTGCCACTCATTCAACTTACATGAATGTGAAATGATAGAAATCCATTATTGTGTTTTTCTGTTGAACTCAAATCATGACTATAAATAAAAATGAGGCAATATCTCATTTGCTCTAGTTTCACTAACACAAAGACCACAGAAAGCAAATGAACAAATACAAACTTATAACTCAGTACTTCTCGATTTCATTATATTCTTCAAGATAATTATTATTATTCCCTTTTTATAGATAAGAAAATTGATTACAAACTGTATTAGGCAATGCTTGCATTGCTATAAATACTTAATACTGGGTAATTAATAAAGAAAAGAGGATTAATTGGCTCATAGTTCTGCAGGCTTTACAGGAACCATGTCAGCTTCAAAGGAGGCCTCAGGAAACTTACCATCATGGTGGAAGATGAAGAGGGAGCAGGTGTGTCACATGGAGAATGCAGGAGCAAGTGAGAGAGAGAGGGGAAGGGAGGTGCCAAATACTCTTAAATGACCAGATCTCATGAGAACTCACTATCAGAAAGACAGCACCAAGCCATGAGTGAGCCCTCATAATCTAAATACCTCCCACCAGGCCCTGCCTCCAGCATTGGGGATTACAATTCAACATGATATTTGGGTGGGGTTCAAATCTGACAAACATATATATCCAAACTGTATCACAACACTTATTAATAAATGAAACGAAAAGGAGAAAAAAATGGCCAAACATGGTAGTTAAACTTTTGATGATAGAATACCTAAATTGAGGCCAAACATATGCCAACTAAATGAGTGACTCTTCCACACTTTAAATGTTATGGCACGCAAAGTTGTCCCTGGCTGTATATAAGTGATGGATTTATTTATTTTTATTTTTATTTTATTTTATTTGAGACAGGGTCTTGCTCTGTCACCCAGGCTGGAGTGTAGTGGCACAATCACATTTCACTGCAGCCTCGACCTCTTGACCTCAAGTGACCCTCCCACCTCAGCATCCTGAGTAGCTGGGACTACAGGCATGTGCCGCCATGGCCAGCTAATTTTTAATTTTTTTTGTAGAGATGGGGTCTCCCTATATTGCCCAGGCTGGTTTCAAACTCCTGGGTTCAAGCATTCCTCCCACCTTGGCCTCCCAAAGTGTTGGGATTATATGCATGAGCCACTGCAGCACTCTAGTGATGGACATTTTCGAGATGTGCATTCAGAAAGAGGAATGGGAAGAAAATAGCAACTCAGGAGAAAGGTGAGCAAGCCTAGGAGATAGCAGTAGAGCTGTAGCTTGAATGGAGAGTAAAGTCTTCTTGGCTGGAAATGAAAAATTAATTTGGTGTGATGGCTGGCAGTATCGTTAAAGAAAATGCAAACTATATTCGATTTAATCCAATATGATTATAATGCATGCAAGTCCCTTGTAAGAAATTTTATGATTTTATAAAGATCAAAAGGCAAAAGAATATTCTGGGTTTCTAAGAAAGTGAAGGAAAATTGGGTAAGAGGCAGGTGGAGTAATCTAGACATAAATAGATAAAGGCCTGGGCTCCTAGGCCAGATGGGGAAATAGAAAAACATGATTCCAAGAGGCCTTGTCAAGGAAGATGCAGCAGTTCTTGGTGGCTGCTGGCTCCCATTTGGGAACAAAAGGGGAGAAGAACAGTGAAAATTATTTTCAGCTTCTATAGCCAAGGAGCCTGGCACGTTGGAAGGATATAATGACAGAAAAGGTGGAAAAAAAGAAAGTGGTAAACTTAATTATTATGGAAATTTTCAGGTGACAACAGTATATAAAACTAGCAGTCTTCTAGAGTCAATATAGGATGGAACCATAGCATGCAAAGTGGGAGGACACTAAACCGAAGATGTAGATCTGGACACCACTGCCTATAGTGGTGGCTACAATCATCCTAAATGATAAGATTCCTAAAGGAATATGCATACTATATAAAGAAGAACAGATAGTCTAGAATCCACAGCCAAAGGGTGGCAGGAAAAAAAGTACTCAATTAAAAATGGGCCTAAGATGTAAGGGGACCAAAAGGAAATTGCAATCATTTACTGTTAATAATCTCAACAGTAAGTGGATGTTAGACAATACATGGAGGTACAAGTAATCCACGCTATGGTTTGAATGATGGTGTCCCCTTAAAAATTCATGCTGAAACTTACTCCCCAGTGCAACAGTATTAAGAAGTGTGGCCTTAGGGAGGTGATTAAGTCATGAGGGCTTAGCATTCTTATAAAAAAGATTCAAGGTCGAAGGGAGCGTGCTCTTGCTTATCCATTCCTTCTGCCATGTGAGGACACAGAGTTCACCCTCTCTGGAGAATGTAGCCACCAGGCACCATCTTGGAAGTGAAGACTGGACCCTCATCAGACAGCAAACCTGCCAGTGCCTTGACCTTGGACTTCACTTCCCAGCTTCCAGACTGTGAGAAAATAAACTTCTGTTCTTTATAAATTACACAGTCTCAGGTATGTTATTATAGTAAAATAAACAACGAATATAACCCCACATAGCATAGCCTAGACTATCTGCAACAATTAGACAATCCACTACCACCATAGTGACGAAGAGCCAGTCAAACAATTTAGAAGAGTGATGAACCCATTAAACCCATGATTCTTGGCTGCTGTGACACTACAATAATCATGAACACCTTGCTTAAAAACTAGAAAGTAGTGGGAATGTGGAGGAGTGAGCAAGGCAGACATTGCATAGTTTCTAATTGTGTCAGTGGGTACCCAAGGTGGGAGCCATTTATATATATGTTAAAAGGCAAAGAGGCCTGCACAAATTCCTATGACCAGTTAGTATGAAGAGCAGCAAATAACCTACACAAGTCCCAAGGCCCTCTGGTTCTTGCAGCATCATCTCTAGTTGTTTCTCTGTATTTCAATCAAAGATGGAATAATTGGGTATCATGGATACTTTTTTCCTTCATATGTCTTACCTTATGGCTTAAAAGAAGCAAATTTTACAGTCCTCTTGGGTGAGTCACAAGGACTACATTTATAAAAATCTACATTTATAAAAATATAAAATAGAGTTAAATAGAGTTATCAGAACTACCCAGCCTAAACCACTCTTTTAAGTACGTTTTGTTACTTTCTCGAAGTATTAAAAATCTATGCATGGTCTAGGTGAATGGAGAACAGGGTGAACAATGCTGCTTTCATTATTATTCCATCTCTTGGGGAACCCTGGTCCAGTTAAAACAAATTTGAACTGGTCACTGATTTACTTTTCTTTTTTAGGTGACATGAATTTTTGTAAATTAATGGTATTTAGCATTTATTTTTATTTTTATTCATTTTTAAACAGAGTCTCACTCTGTTGCCCACGCTAGAGTGCAGTGGTGTGATCTTGGCTCACTGCAATCTCCACCTCCCAAGTTCAAGCAGTTCTCCTGCCTCAGTCTTCTGAGTAGCTGGGATTACAGGCATGCCACCACACCTGACTAATTTTTGTACTTTTAGTAGAAACGGAGTTTCACCGTGTTGGCCAGGCTGGTATTGAACTCCTGGCCTCAAGCAATCCACCCACCCCAGCCTCCCAAAATGCTGGGATTACAGGTGTGAGACACTGCACCTGGCTGTATTGAGCATGTAGAAGTTAGAATGCCACACTGGTATGTCTGAAAGACAAACCACTGTGCAGTATGTTGGGCTTCTTGCATGGTACACAGCTAAGGTGAATTAGGGGGAAGTAGCACAGGTTAAAACTAGATATCCTCGTTTGTATTATCCACTACTGTAGTGTTTAGGGAGTTTCATTTTAGAAAGGAAGAACTAGAGCCCAAAACAAGTTATCTTTTGTATCTCAGAAATTTATAGCTATAAGACAAACTCAAATCTACAAAATTAAAATAAAAATCCAAACCCTAGAAAATAATTCAACATCTTTATTGGGGAAAGGAAGAACAAGAGCCCTTTTCAGCCTCTGTTTCTAAAAGTGATCTATATGAAATATGAGCAGTGTGTGCTGCTTAGGGAAACCCAGTCAGTGTCACCATCAAAGACAAGGAAATTTCCTCTACAAGGCAATCTTGTGCCTTCTCGTCATTTGTTAAACTGACTTAAAACCGTTTACCAAACCAATTTCAAACTTAGCTTAGTGACCAACCAGCTCTCACTTTTTTATGTTATTCTTATGAAATGGAGGTTACTTCAAAAAAGGGGCTATATATAAAATTAACCATAAATTATGTAAAGTGATTTGTTTATTATTGCACATTTGTTCCATGTTTGCATCCATAATTTACAGACTAAAACTTATATTTTATTAATTTATATTTATAAAAAAAGAAACAATTCATAAGATTTGCAGTCAGGAAAAAGATGTCGATTTAACTTTATAAATAATAAACACAAAATAACAATAAAATTACATTGGGCTTTATTATAACTTTTCAATTTATGCCTTAGAAATATAAAGAAATTTCTAGAAATTTAATGAAAACTTTGTAGCACAATTAAATGTAAAATAAGTTTTAACATGCATTTCTCCTGCCAATTGGCATACATAATAGAAAAATGGTAGACAATAGGTTAAACAGTCTAAAAGGATTTTAACCTTAAATTTGACAGAAGTTAAATGGCTGTGACATTGGGTTCTTCTGCTTTATTCCAGCTAGTAATCCACCCTCAAAGTTCCTGTCAGGTAAATGACCTTGTATTTCATTAACTGATAATTAAATGGATTTATTCCACTAACGGTTTTAATTAAAATGCTAGAAATATTGATTACCCCTCTCATCCTTATTCCCCCAGATGAAAAAAAGGTTTTAGGAATGTTTATTTAGAGAAGACAGAGAATTAAATTAGATTGAATCTCTATGAGACCCGAAGACTGGTTCTTTCATTTCTGCTGCTCAAGCAGAAAAAGGTTTCAATTTTTTGATGTTTGATTAATTATTTTGAAATCCATTTATGCTTACCTTGGTGTTTAATTAAAAATGTCATTTTTAGCATAATTAAATTGGCTATCTGTGGAAGACTAACTTCAAACTTATATTTTAAAAATGCAATGCCTTTTTTTTGGTAAAAGAAACTTTTTAGTTATTTGCTTTTTCAGTAGAGGTACCGCCTCATGAATGAAAAACTAAGAAGAGCTAGAGCTTAATTGGATTTCCTACATTTGAATATTAGGCCACATATGCTTATGACTAGTCTAAGTTTATTTGGCTGTGCTCTTTAATCTATTAGTGATTCATTCATCCTAACAAACACAGAGTATGCTTTTCCAAATGTGTTGGATTTCATAGTGTTTACACTGACAAAATGTACCTCATAAAAGCTGTCTTCGCATGCCTGGGTGCTTTTCTTCAGCACTGATTCAAGTAAGCTAAGATACAGTTTCTACTGTCAGTTCTGTCAAAGCACATCTAGGCGATTGGAAACCATTTTCACTAAACATCAGAGCTGATAATGACAGAGTGCGAAGTGTAATAAACAAGAAAGGAAGACCCAATCCTTCTTGCTTAAGGTGCTTACCAAGAGGAATACCCTTCTATGTGCTCACCAAAAAGGCAATTCTGAAAATGATCACTGCTATTATTAACAAAATAGTGCTAAAATACTAATTTCTATAAAGGCAAATCATCATTCACAAGAAAGCCACAACCTGAGAGATAACCAACAGAAACAAAATATTACTCAAGAATGAGACATTTTTATTGTAATTTTTAAGCAAATCCAGCTCAAATCAACATTTTTCTAAAATGTCTGTTTTTAAAACAATTCCTTCTAAATTATCTTCCAGCTAAGTGTGGGACTTAATGCATAGTTGTAAACTGTTGAAGTCACAGAAATAGGAACACATACAATTCTCATGCTTATGACTACTGAGGCCACAAGAACTAACAGCCTCCTTTTGTATTACTTTAAATGAAAAGACAATTAAGGGAATTATACTGATCTAAAGATTGTTGATAAAGCCCTATTTTGGTACACTTCCTTATAGCACAATTTGCCTTTTTTTAAAATATTGCTTAATGGTATACCTTTCTAGGGTATACTCTTGTGATGGAGAAAAGCCCATACAGTCATGCTGATCATATGATACTTTGAATTGTTTGATTTACTTCAGAGGGGCTACTGATTATGTTTGTGCTCTGAATAACAAGGCATATTTCATGGAGTTGGGTAGACTAGAATTATAGTGGCCTAATGACCCACAGGCAGGAAGTCCTGTGTTTCAATTGCTCCAAAGAAGAGTAACAGCACTCATGTTGTGCCAGTATCTGTTGCCTAGATTTTAGCATTCTAATTTCAACATTGTGGATTTTTTTAAGACTTAGAAATCATTGGTGCATCTTTATCCTGTCTTATTAATGAAGAAAACTTTGGCCAAAGCTTTTGCCAGACAGCTGCACTTAAAAGCTGAAGATGCCACTTAAATTCTGCTCAGTCTTCTTATTAAAAGACAAGGGAAAAGGGTAGGACATATTCATTGGCAAAAAGAAGACTGCAAAAAGTGAATGTGAGAAGGATTCTCAGCTCTTATTTTTCTTACCAGTTAAAGGAAACAGAAATGGTCATATATCTCAGTTTTCTCATCTACCAAATGGAAACAATGCCTAAGGAGAACAGTCTTCCGGCTCTGAAAGCACTGGCATCTGCAGATCTGAAGACCAATGAATACCATTTCTGGAATTATAATTGCATCAGAAGTTCAAATTTGCACAGAAGAACAAAGACTTAGAGATAAGGGATGTTGGCCTGAGCTAATATATACTTGGAAAATGTCACATTTCATTTTTATAATAATATATGAAGCAGGGTTTCTCATAATATCTACTATTCCTGGTTTTTAAACAGCATCCACTTGTCAAGATTACTAATGGTTCTACCATAATTTTACTTTCTTGACTGTTGTTTTGGGATATAGTGACATGGTATGCTTTCAAATACATATGGAAATACTTTCAAGATATCAAAATAGTTGTAGTGCCTTTCCTATGAACTTTAAGAAACTAGCAAGATTAGTAACTTTATTTTTAACACTGATATATGACATATTTTAACTTGTCTATATACAAAAGTAGAGCTGTTAACAATTGCAACTTTCCTCAAGTATGCCATGAATCACCGTATTCCTTTTCCCTTTTTTCATGCACCATTGCCACCATCTTACCTTCAGCAGTTTTGCTAGATTTCAGTGAAGATGGAACTAGAGGGCACACATTAGAATTTTATATCAGTTCAAGAAGGGGAGAAAAGAAAGACATATGAAGCCAGAATGACATTCATTGAAGGTTCCCTAGGGAAGAAAACACATGTTTTTGTCTCTCACCTGCTAGGCATGCTAAATCAGTGCAATGATAAGCTAATTTATGAAATATATTTCATTGAAACCTGGACATCTTTACTGTTGCTAGTTCAGCCATTAGAATTTCAGGAATAATGGCAGCCTAATTTTTAAAACATAAAAGACTTGAATTTTCTGATATAATGCTTATGGTAGATCTTGCATGCAGCTTCAGATTTCTAATTAAAATAATTGTTACTACACAGTTGTTTAGCCTAAGCTCAGAATCTCTATTTATGTCTCTCTGAAACTTGTCATATTAGTGTTGAATACCATTATTTTTTCATTACAGTGTCAAAGTGATTGGGTTTGTGAGAATATGTATATCTGTTATATATTATTATAGATCTATTATATATTATTATGTATTATATATTATTATAGGTGTTCTCGGATACACAACTGACATTTAGTTTTTTAAGTGGCCCTTTCTAATGCCTTATAGCTCCAATGTCCAAACTTAGCTTTTTACCCACTTTTTCAATACTCAATATTGACTCACTTTTCTTCAAAACTATGACTTTAACAAAGCGATCAGGCAATCACAACTGGAAGAGTTGGCCTGGAGATGATAAGATGATTCCAGTGGTGCATGCTTCAATATTTCCAGGTGGGCACCATTAAAATATAATGCCATCATAGTAGCCCTCAAAATCAATCTTGTTTCATCAGCAATAGAGCAGATAGTTTTTCATATAATCAATGCTTTCTCCAAGGAATGGCAAATTAAATGTGGATCAAATTAAAAGCATCTAAGCATAAAATTAGAGTCAAAACAAGAATTTTCCATTAAAAAGTGCCATTCAGCCTTGTGTGATATTTTTCTCAAAGACTCCTTTTCCCTGCCAGGCTCTGATCCTCCTGCCAGGTTCCCAAGAACTGTGTATAAACAGTGTCTGCCTCCTTTATCACCCACCTGCTCCACTTGCCAGACTTACTTGAATTCAACACAGCCCTGGTTTGAGGCATGTGAGCTCATCAATATAGGAGTAAGTTCCCCTGTCACTCATATTAGGCAGTGCCATCAAGAAATAGACAATGTAGGTGGGTGTGGTGACACAACCCTGAAGTCCCAGCTACTCAGCATGCTGAGGAAGGAGGATCACGTGAGCCCAGGAGTTCAAGTCCAGCTTGGGCAACACGTGAGACCCTGTCTGTAAAAAAAATAAATAAATAAATTTTAAAAATAGAAACATAAATGATCAGAGGAGCCCAGTTATGAAATAGACTGTGTCTTCACCCACAAATATATTGACAATCAGCAATGATGGGAAAATAAATGCAACAAACATTTCTGATAGCTTAATGGGATTTAAATAAAATACTCAAGGTTGAAAATGTCCTCGGTGCTACATTGCTCTTTTAAGTATATTCCTTCTAGGATAACATAGCTTTGCCTAATACTATATATACAAAAAATAATTGGGTTTTAATTTAATAACCTAATTTTCCTATATACAGAGTCAAAATTTAAATAGAATCTAACCTTTTAAGATTAGGTCCCTATAAAAAATAAACATTCTTTTTCTTTAGTTAGATAATAGCACCACCTTTAGCTGTGCACTAATGCATGTTTTACAGCAAAGATGACAGAAAATTTAGGCTGGTCACAGAAATAAATCCATAATTGAGAGAGGACTGGCTTGTAACTTCAGTGTTTGAATGATCCATTGATTATGGTATATATACCCGTTAGTCTGTCAAACACCAGAAATATCATGGTGGCGTTTTAGAAAAGCAGAGGTCTCTCCTGACAAAGACTGAAGGGAATTTTATTGGGTAATCATATGGAGAACTACTGAGCTCTTTGTGAAAGCAATCAGGGACATT
The DNA here is from genome assembly GCF_037993035.2 of Macaca fascicularis. Taxonomy (NCBI): domain Eukaryota; kingdom Metazoa; phylum Chordata; class Mammalia; order Primates; family Cercopithecidae; genus Macaca; species Macaca fascicularis. Next base: position 100,444,886 of record NC_088381.1, on the reverse strand, counting down.
AAGTGAGAAGGCTAAAAATAAATTATATATTTAGAGAAATGCAGACATTTCAGTTTGTGATGGTTAGTGAGGAGAGAGAATAGAGAAAAGGAAACAGAGGCAGAGAGAAACAGAGGCTAAGGGATTTTAAAAAATGTTGGTCCCCAAAATGCAATAGAGAAATAAAGCCATCCAAGGCCTGGTTATACAGACTTTGTGCAACTTTATAGCAAACCAGGAAAAAAGATTGAGTACTTAAAACCTTTTTTACTTCCTAGGTCAGTAGAACTCTCAGGAACATCCTAGAAACAACCCCCCCGGGCAGTATTTACAGAGATCAAATGGATGTCTCAAGAAACCAGTACCATGTTAGTTTCTTTGCTCTAACATTGCCAGATATAACCTAGCTAGGTTAGAAATTACTGACAGCTTTCCTCTCTGATGCGAGCCTAGATACACTTGATAGAGAGAGAGAGCAATGACCTTCATAGAAAATGTCACTTCTCTGGATATTATCTGACAACATTTGGAGTAGCAATTTCTTATTCCTAACACCCCTTCAAATTCCTGAAGAATAACTCCAACTCCATTTGCAGTAAGCTCTGTGTGGACATTGGACTTACAGTGCTTTTGTATCACTCTGTGGTAAATAGAAGATCACCAAACAAAATCAGACCATTTAACATCAAATGATCTGTTAGAAATGGTCTACTCCAGCAAACGTCTCATCCTCAAGGGTCTGCAACTGAGTAACTTTCATAAGTCAAAATTATGTGCTCTCTAAATGTACACACACGAGCATCACAGGACTCATTAATATTTCAGTGTGTCAGGTGAATATATCTATAAGAAATAGGGAGAAAAGGCAAATAACTGCAGTCAACATTATGAGTTTATTTAAGCCTACAGATTGAATCCTAACAGAAGATGAAGAACTATGCATTTTTAATTTCTATCTCAGATGGCTTAGTCTGAGCAGAGAATCAAGACTAAGTATCAAGTTCATTACAGTTCACATGTCCATAACTAGCCAAGTATAACAACATGTCCATTTTCAAAAGGACACGTCTCTGTCTTTATGTCTTCCTGATGACATACAGATGGCATAAGGAAAACCTGTAACTCTTGTTAAATAGCTCAAATGTTTAAAAACAACAACAAAGAAAACATGCTCATAAATCAGGAGGGAGAAAAGGAAAATGGAAAAGGAGAAAAGCAGGAGACAAAAGAATGTATGGGCCAGGCATGGTGGCTCATGCCTGTAATCCCAAGACTTTGGGAAGGAAAGGCGGGCAGATCACAAGGTCAGGAGTTCAAGACTAGCCTGACCAACATAGTGAAACCCTGTCTCTACTAAAGATACAAAAATTAGCTGGGCATGGTGGCGGGTGCCTGTAATCCCAGTTACTCGGGAGGCTGAGACAGGAGAATCGCTTGAACCTGGGAGGTAGAGGTTGCGGTGAGCCAAGATCGCGCCACTGCACTCTAGCCTGGGTGACAGAGCGAGACTCCGTCCGAAAAAAACAAAACAAAACAAAACAAAATAAGAAAAGAATGTATGAAGAAAATGAAGAAGGAGAGGAAAAACAAAAAGAAGAGAAGGTGGCAAACAGAATACCTTTCTCAAGATAATATCCATCCTGGTAGGTGGGTTTTACCATTGATTCCTACTTTCTACTTTCAGGGCTAGAAGATTTCAATCATCCATTAGGATAACAAACACAATGATAATAGAGTACCTTTTAAGAGACTCAGAGCATTAATCTTACTTACTACATTTGTTTCATAAGAGTTACATTGAAATGTACAGATTTGTTCTAGTTGTCCTAGTAAGTCTCGATTTATCCTTTTATGTTGTCATGAAAACATTTTTTTTTATTGTAATGAAAACATTCTAACACTATGTGAAACTCTAATTGTATTGCCAATTTCCTTGTCATCTGGTATTCCCATGGTACAGTATTAATACTGATATACTTTAACTGTGCTTCATGTATAAATTTATACACACAGAGGCATATGCATTTTTTAATGGGATTTACCTGAGTAATGTTAATAGGGAATCACACATGTAAATCCTTGTGCATCAAAATAAAAATATAACTCCGCATTATTCTCAAATAAGGTTTCTTGAGGGATCATTTAATGTTTATGGGGAATTCATTTATATTTGTAACCAATTTTAATCATCTGAAGGTCACAGCATGTGGAGTATTTTTTTTAAATGTTCCTTTCTGCGGTGAATGAATGAAACAGACTATGCTCAAATTTGTTGCTCTCCTCTGAGCCCATTTAAAAATGAGATGCCTAATTTTAAGGACATTTTCCCTCTATGTAAAAAATAAATCAACTTAGTGAAAGAAAAAACTATACAGCTGCCAAGTATATGTAAGTTCAAAAGTTTTTCTATTGCCTGAAATGGAGACACACGAAATTACATTAAAGTTTTAAACAGAAACAGAAGTTTTCAGCCAATGTAGATCAAAATCTATTAGAGATAGAATTGTTTTGACAAAAACTGTGTAAATACAATGCCACTGGCTGCAAGCCTATTACTGAATGCAAGTGGAAAATAAGAACAGCACTCCTGAAGGGGCATTGCTAAAGTGACACAAAATAAACACAACCATTTTGGTATAATTTTTCACATTAATTATGTTCTCTTATCATAGATGTATAACTAGCCAAGTATAACAACAATAACAAGATAGCACTGAAGTTATTTTGCAAACAGGAAAAAGCAAATAAAATAATACTGATATGCTAGTTATTAGATTACTAGCCTTTTATCTTGTGGAATAGCTTCCCTGAACATAAAGACTGTATTAATCATTTCTCTTCCTCCAAGTAAATGATATTACACTTTTGGAAAAATAATGTTAACAGTCTTTTTCCTTAAAGATACCTTCATGTGTTTGCTGATTTGCCATTTCCAAATCTCTAGCCACTGAGAACATTTTCAAAAACAACTTCTAGCATAAGAATATTCATTTTTTTCTCTTTCCACATTAAAATGCAATCCCCTAAAAACATGTTCCCATCCCCACTTTCCTTAGATGGAGTTTTTGTACCCATTCTTTACAATTTTATCAAGGAAATACCTAAAAATTACACCATTTTTAGTTTCCTCAAATAAACTGGCCTTCCCTTAAGTTCCAATTGTACCTCTTGTTATTTCTCTCAGGGTAAAATTTAGGGACCACATGAAATTCAACCAGTCTCCATCGTCAGTCTTCAAGGATTGTCCTCTGGAAGCCATTGTTTCTGTTCATTGCTCTTATAAACAAGCCCAAATCTTAAGTCCAATAGACTTAGTTAACATAAGTCCTTCAGCAAGAAAATTTCTTTTTTTTTCCCTCCTTTTCTTTTCTTTCTTTCTTTCTTTTTTTTTTTTAAGCAGGGTTTCACTATTTTGCCCAGGCTGGTCTTGAACTCCTGAGCTCTGGCAATCCTCCCATCTCGGCCTCCCAAAGTGCTAGGATTACAGGTGTGAGCTACTGCACCCAGTCAAAATTTTCTTTTTCTTTGGCTAGAAGGTCCTAGTTCTGATTTCCTTTCTTGTATTGTGTATTATTGTATATTCCACTTCTTCCATTTATATAACTTGCATTCTTCTTTTGCTTTCAGATCTACCCTCTGAACACTAAGCACACCAGATTTAATCGAATGCACACCGGATTACTCATTACCATCATAGATGGAGAATGGGCATATTTTTCTTTATCAGTCCTAAAACATTTTCAGTGAAAAAAAATTCACAACGACCTTCCAGAGAGTAGAAGAGCAGTAATCTATTTCTCCTGCAGCCCCATTAAATATGGTATCCATGATGTGTCTTGAAAGAAATCTGAGGATTCTCTAGGTGGTACATCCAATTGCAGTAGTTTATGAAAACACATCACCAAAAGGTCATCAAAGGGAAATGGCAGCAGCTAATTATTCCTCACTTATGTATTTTACATCTTCAGACTTTTGTTTGTATATTTGTTTGTTTGCACATTTTTGTTTGCATATTTCTGTAACAGAGTGCTATGCTACTATTACACAGATTCTCAGTAGTATTTCTGTGTCATTTCTGTCATTTCTGAATCCCATTCTTTGAAGCTTAGCATTCATAAGATTTAGAACCTTGATCTCTTTGGAGTATAAAAGGATATTAGAATATACTACGGGAGGTACCTAAGATTCTCAATCAATCAAGGGTCATCTCTGAGGGCTAATACGAGCACAGGCAAGAGCAAGCTGCTCTCTATTTACAACGTGAGGCATGTTGAATACCTGCCTCACATTGGCTTGTTTTAAGAATTGATTAGAACAGGTGTTTATATTTGCATTTTATTTACATAGACATTTATCAATTGTTACAAAAGAAAATTGTTTACTTTCATTTCCTTAAAATATGAGAATAAAAGACATGTTGAGAAGAAAATTGGCAGATCATGGACCCCAAAAAGAAATAACAGAACTCAATCCTCTCTAGGGCCTAAATCAAAGCTCTGGAGTGATTTTAAAACGTTTTTAAAATGCTTTTTAAAAAATGATTTAATATAGTGAGTTGAGATACATTACATTAGATATAATTAGACCTAGACAGGAAAGGTGGTTCTGAGAAGCTAATGAAATATCATTAAGGTTGAATATAAGATTGTTGATTAGGATAAAGCTAATCCTGATTAGGATAAACAAGATAGGAGCTAGAGATCTTATTTTTTTCTCTTATTTATTTATTTTATGAGTGAAGAAGAGGTGTGCTATCTTGCCTTTATTGAAAATAAAAAATAAAGAATATTATTATTTTATATTCTGTTAAAATACTCTATCATGATAATATCTTTTCCATTTTATTTTTTGGGAAGGCATTTGCCTTGAGATGTACCTATATCAAGGTAAAAGATCTGAACAAAAATGGAATTTACTTGCTGTGTATTTTGCCTTCAGAGCAAAGAACTACAAGGCCCCAAGCAATCTGGCTGCTCCCTCCATCCCAAATCTCACCCCACACCCAGCCCTACCTGTACTCTCTTCCAGTGCCACGGTCTTTCTCCAGTTTCATAATCACCAATACTCTTTCAGCCTGAAGACATTTCAGTCCCCAGTCCCTTTCCTTGTTTAATGTCTAATCATTGTTTACATCTTTCATTTTGCTTCCTTGGTGAACACTTGCCTAACCTCCCTGACTGGATCAAATTAACTACAAGTTCTTCTAACACTTTGGACATCTCCCTTGTGGTATTTTTCACAGGTGCAATTTTCTGTTTATTTGTGAAAATGTGATTACACTCTATCTTCCTCAAGCCTCATGAGGGGACAAATCCTGTCTGGTTTCGCTCACTATTGTTTCCACAAAAGCTTGGTGATTTCCAGCACATAGAAGATACTCAATGAACACTTGACAACTGAATGAATAAATATACATATGAATGATTCTCACTTTTTATTGGGATTGTTGTCTATATAGACACATTGCACTTACTCTCACCCCAATAGTGCTATATAGACAATTAATCATTAGCTCTTGTCTTGAGATGGATGAAGATGGCTATAGCATTCTTTCTCTAAAAATCTGACACATACTTGAAATCTTCTATTCTCTGAGAACAAATATCTCTATTCTTTAAGCATGTATCAATGATTAGCCACAAACCATATGTTCATGTACATTCATGCAAAAACAACGGAGATACTTCTGAATCACCTATAACTTCTTTAATCATCTTCAGGGCTTATTCTTAAGTGTTAATGGGTCATTACATTAGTGTGAGCCACTCAGTAGCAACAGCATTTAGATATCATATATTGTACATAGGTCAATTATCCATGCTGTTGAAAGAAAACCAAAGTAAATCATATATATATGAAGTCACCTAGATTTTGAAATTTAGAAAGTGCTATTGCTATCTCAGAACCAAAATTCCCACTAAAACACACTAATCCATAAAGCATTTCATATTCTTTGTTTTTTCCTCTATACTGCCATAAGATAGCATTTATTCCCTCATTTTAGTCCATGTTTTTCTGTCATTAGAGTTATATTATGTTGTATATTATAGTTATATATTATGAGTATTAACAAGTCTGTTTTCTTATCTATAACAATCGTAGGAGTAGCAACCAGGTTCTGTTCATTCTATCCCACCCTTTATCCTCCACCCTACCAACAACCAAGAACAGTGCCTTGGTAGTTAAAACTCAATAAATGTGTCTTATATGGAAAGAAGGAGGAAAAGAGAGGGAAAGAGAAAGAAAAAAAGAAAGAAAAGTGGTCTTCCTACTTATAGTACCATTTTGCTTGGATCAGGCCTTTAGATAATATCAACTTTTGCAGCAATTATTCAACAAAAACTTTTTTTAAGGTTTCATGACAATATGTCATCATCTACTGATTGTATGCTCATTTCTTCTCACTATTCCTCTCCTCAATTATCTGGCTGAAATGAAATGAAACAGGAAAAACATTGGAAGCAGAAGAGAAAAAGAAACAAGGCATACAAAATAGAGTTGAATATATTGCCTGTTAGGCCACAGGCTGCTGACACTCTCCAGCGCCTCTTTATCAGAATGGAAGTTTGGGACCAGTTAACTCTACCATGCCTCTCATCCTTGCCGTTCTTCATCAGTACTCAAAGAGAGAGAGAGAGAGAGACCTTCTTATGTCTTTTCTCTTAGTCTCACCCCAGTAGTGCTCCCAGCTCATATTCCCCTTGACATCCCCACTAGCCCTTTCTTTAGATGTAGAGGCTGCTTGGTCTTCCTCTCTCCACTCACCGTAATACAGAAGACAGTCAGTCTTTGTGTTCTTATAGCCTTTTCCAAGCCATTGTTTCTTTACCCTAATTTAAAAATATGTCCTTTGAAACTCATCCTGAGTCTCTCTGTGTGACTCACTACTGGATTCATTGGTCGAGGATTATGGCACCTGCCCTGGGATCTTTGTTTCTCCCTTTTCCACCCACTTCCATTCTGCTTTTGACAATTCCAGTGTGATATTGATTCTTCCCACATCCCAGTTTCTTGGCTTCCTCAATTCCAGTGACCTACACCATTCTGCAACCAACTCCCATTATCATATTTTTGCCATATCTAGAATATAAACTCCCATGTCCCACACTCTAACTACAAACTGATTCTCCCAACTCCCACTCTCCACTCTCACCTCATTGTTAATACACTTATTCTTTCTAGACAGGTCCTAAGTAATTCTAATCCCTGCCTCTATATCAGCTCTCTTCTGCTTTCCTGTTTTTTCAACTTAGATCTCAGGGTTCATTATACCAATCAACCCTTTGTCACTATTTCTGGACTCTTGACTTGATTGCACATAGTTTTATATGTTACAAACACCCCAAAACAAAAACAAAAATAAAATAACAAAAAAATCTTATCAAACATCTCCCTTTGGCTATGGTATTATTTTCCTCCTTCACTTCACAGTTAAATATCTTGTTAGAGTAATCTATCTTTTCTATAATTCTGCACTCTAAATTTTATTCTTGAACCTGCTACAATCTGGCTTCTGACCTTCAGAATCAATCCTTCCTCTAAAATTACCTATCTCAGAATATAATGCTATTCACTCATTACCTCTTCAACAGCCCGCATTCATTACATTTTGCTTTCTTCTCATCAGTTACCCCATTCTGCTGATGTATTATGACATAACATAAGTTAATATTTATGAAATGTATTCTACCTATGTTAAGTGGTACTTTACATTTAATCCTTTCAACATAACCTATGGAGTACACAGTAGGAGTAGTATTCCCATTTTACAGATATGGAAATTATAAATAGAGATAATAGGCTAGGTCAAGGACTTTTTACCTCCCTAACATCTCTTGGATCCATCCTGTCTTCTCTATATTCCCACTGTTACTGTTTTGAGGCTCCACCTTCTCACTGTCTTCCCTGACTCCATTTTGTGTCCCCCATCCATCCTCTGCACTGCTTTTAGAGACCCCTCTAAATTGCACAGCTGATCATGCCACCCCCTGATTAAGTACCTTCACAAGTGCCTCTTAACTATCAGTGGTCACACAAGTCTGTTCATAGTCAGCTCCTCTCTTGCCTCCGGCCTCATCTTATGCCACCTACTCCTACTCCTACAGCCCAGTGGAATTACTTATTGTTTCCTTCTAGCGTCATGCTGAATACTTTCTGAAGGCATTTTCAACTGACTAATTTTTATTCATTCTTTAAAATTTGGTTCCAACACACCCTTTCAGAAAGCTATGTGATTCCCTGTGTAGACATCCTTCTCTACCATTATGACTTACCACACTGTACTCACAGCATGGAGCTATAAGTCACTCTCTCACACTCAGCTATGAGTACCTGTAGAGCTAGCAGGAACTTTCTCAACTTTGAACCACGAATGCCACTCTCAGCACCTATCTATATAGAAGAACTCGAATATTTACTTCTCAATCTCTTCTAATTTAGCTGCCTTGATTCAAACTCACACATCAAAATAATGTTTTTCAAAATCTATCATACACCTAAGGAAATTTAAAAAGTAATTTTCCAGTATAACAAATTATGTTTTGATAGGTTAACATTCCTAATGAAGACAGCACCCATGAATTTGGAGTAAAACAGACATCATTTGCTTGTTTTGATGGGCAAGTAATTTGATTGCCAGCAATTATGTTGTATATGTATAGACGTTTCTGCACATGTACCATTTGCTGCATTTCAAAATCTGTTATTTTTAAAGGTATAGATTTTTCGTTTCAAATGTATAATAGGGAGCACATTTATTTTAACTAACTTAAAAAATAAGTGCCAAACATTTCTGGGGAAAATACAAAGTCCTTACAAATACTAGTCTATATACAACTGAGAGAAGAGACCACTCTTTGCATGTAAATCAGTAAGCTTAATAGTGGATTTCAGTCTCTTGAGAACTATCTAACATAAAGCAACGAATAAATTGAATGGTGCTGCATTGCTCTCACAAAAGCTAATAAACATGGCTTTATAATATCCTATTCTTTGAAGTAATCTTCTCTTATACCATTATTTGGTTTAACCTATATATTCCTACAACCTTCACACATAGATTCATACTTTTAAAAAATAAGTTACAATTAATCACCCATTTTCAACATTCTTTATATGTTTATTAAAATATGTCCATTGAGCACATAATTTTCTCATAAAAATGTTTGATGTTCTTTTCTCCCACTATAATTATCAATTACCTTGAACATATCCACTGTCTATTTTTACCAGTGTTATTTCAGTCAGATTTTGTTGTAATTCATTAATCTAATCTAGCTACAACAGTAGCTCCCAGCTCTAGAACAGCGTCCTAGCCACAGCTAAATAAATAAATGAGTTCTCTGTTGAGGGTAGTACTTTCTAAAATTACTTTCGATTTAATAATTACAGATGGATCAGTGATGTGCTTGTATCATGTGATCCTTTCTTTTTAGCGATTGACACAAATTAAAATGGACAATAAAATATCCATATGGAGCCCCAGTTACTTATTTTGTCCATAACTTATGTACATGTTAATCCCTGAAGCAAGGATTTTTACTCTGACTATGACTCATACAGCAAGTTTTTCATAATTCCCTGTTCTTCACAGTTGCACAGAATTGGCAAGCTGCTTTTCCTTGCTCCTATTCTCCTCCTAAAATAAATTGATTCCCAGAGTTTCCTGGAAAAGCTGTAATTTTATTTTCCAATCTGAAAACAATTAATAAAGTACTCAGCAGTGAGTCTCAAATAATACAACTTGACCTTGGCAGAACATACACTTTATTTAGCTAGGAATGATCTTCTCTTTCAAAATTCCCCTGATTAAACTCAGCAATACTGAGGTCACTCTTGAGTTTACACTGAAAACTAACCCCACGATAGGTGCACGAAAATCTCAGAAAGCACCGCTAAAGAACTTACTAATGTAATTAATCACTGCCCATTCCCAAAAACTTATTGAAATAAAAAAATTAACAATTAAAAAAAAGAAAGAAAACTAACCCCAGTACAGGCCTCACTTAACACCAAACCTTAGCTTCCCTGGTGGTCTAGTGGTTAGGATTCGGCACTCTCTTAACACCAAACCTCTTGTTATAGCTACAGGATTCTTTCAAACTTTAGGTCTATTTAGAAAAAGAATCGGCTGACATGACAGATGTCAACAATTTTCAGAGCTGCTTAAAAGTAATATTCTATTAAAACTATGGCCATTTCTGCACTGACTCTACCCCTACTCCCTATCACCACCCCCTCCAAAAAAATAACTGGCTCTCAACATGAATAACCTCAACAGGGTAAATATTATCGATTAATTAGACTGAATAGTCATGATGTCCTCAGCCTATAGGATACAGAGCAGGTTTAACTCACTGTTTGCCTTCAAGAAGATTAGAACCAGGTATAGCCTAATTCACAGGAAACAACAATGAGAAAGTAAAAGACACTATCAAAAAAATTGTAAGGGAAGACTTCACAGAGAAATAAACTTTGAACTCAAACTTGAAGTTTGGTTAGGATTGAGATAAGTCAGAAGGCAAAAAAACATTCCAGATTAAAAAAAAAAAAAACACCAGTTAACATTTCTTGAGCATTTACTATGAGACAGATACCACACTAAGCATTTTACATGCCTAACATCAGTTAACATTATAGCCCTGTGAGTTGTGTACTTTTATTATCCTTCTTGAATTATCCAATTTTAAGGAAATTGAAGCTTAGATAGGTTGAGTAACCTGTTCAAAGTTACCCAGCTAGTTGGCACCGGGACCTGGGTTCAGTCCCAGGCTGAATCCAGAAGCTAGTTTTAACCACTATATTCTACTACTCTAAGCAGATGTATACAGACTGTGAGACAATGAGGAAACTGGCTCAACCAGTGATGGAGGCTGTGTGAAGTGAAAACAGAAAATAAGTTTGACATAGAAATTAGGCTACAGGCTTGCCTTGGAAATAGACAAGTTTCACATTTAAAATAAGGAGCCATGGAGGATTTGTGAGCTTCCTTATTTGTGACACGAACAATATTGGAGGAAGACTTAGAGATGGGAGACATGAAGAAGTGCAGACTGGTTTGCTGAGGTTGGGGAAATACATGGTCAAGCCTTTGGTAATTGTATTTGGTAAGCTTTGCTATAGTAACAAACCTCCAATGTTCGAGGCATAGGAAAGCAAATGCTTACTTCTCACTTACATTACATGCCCACTTAGGATGGCTGTGAGTGGGTTGTGGGTTTTTTCTATCTGTCTTCATTCTTTCTTCATTCCTGGCTGCAGCCTCTATTTGGATATGCTATTCTTCTGTCAGAAGGAAAAGAGCCAGAGAGCTAGCAGAGACATGCAATGGCTCCTAAAGCATCTCCTCGCTTACCATTGTCCAAAGTTCATACCAGCCAAGCTCAGAGTTGATGGGGCAGGGGTGCATCCTTCTCCACAGGAGGCCTGCGAGTCACATGGTAATAGACAGGGGTGTATAATCCTCTTACAGAAAAGGGGAGTGAATTGTGGGAACAATAATGCAATCTACCAGAGTAAGCCTGTGCTCTTTGCAGATGCTGTCACTATAAATTAAAGCAACAGACCGAAATGAGTAAACTTCGTAGAAGGGGATGGAATCTCTTGTTTTCCCTGGATAGAGGGCTCTGTCCTAAAGAGAACAACTGCTGTTCTATTTCCATATTTTCTGATGTAACAGCCTTATGCTGTATGATTTTATCATTTTGTGCTTAAAAATCTGTCAAAGACTGAAAAGTGAATCAAAGACAGTTTATATGAATTGATAAGTTCAATATGAATCCTTTATACTGTTTCATTACAATTAAAATGAAATTAAATTAGAAAAAAGTAAACAGAGAAAGGATCCAGTTAACATGTGTCCATACTTTCTTGATTTTTCTATCCTAGATAGCGTTACATTTAGAATGATTTTGCTTGCTGATTCTTTGTGCCTGCTGATTCAATAAATTATTCCAGTCTCATATAAAATATATGTGATACCAATGAGTGATAGTTAAGAATCAACTAATCTAAATACATTTTGGTACAAACAAGTTATCCCCAAATATGCAAATGACTAAATAAAATAAAAATGATGTTCTTAGAAAGAGTTATTTCCAAGCCTTTCTTTGGAATTTTTTAAAACATATAAAGCTAGAGTCTGAATCTTAGCTTTATGCTATCTGATTGGTTTTTTCCTGTGCAAGTCTCTTGTGCCTACTCGTCATTTATAGCTTTCAAGTCCTTTGCAAAAGGTCAGTGTTTCTGTGGTCCAAAGCCCGGTTTTTTGATCCCCTTCTCAGTTCCCCATCAAGCTCTCCTGCTTGGATTCTTGGATATAGATGCATATATTTGCAAATTTACCACTTCCTCTGAGCATAAAGTTTGCTGATACCAGAACATTCTCTTTAAAGATTAATTTTGCCTGACATTTAATTAGAAAATGGTCTGTCTCTCTCCTTTCTTGCAATCCTACCAAATATTTTATAGGAGAAGCCCACATTTTCCCATGACACAAAACTTGAAAGTCTAGGAAAGACAACATGTTGGGATGTATGGTAGGCATTAAATACTTAATAAATATTTGCAGAATAAATGAATAGACGAAGGCTAAATGAATTGACTGATCATTCCAGCAGTTAAGATCCCCCTACACAGCAAGAGCTCCTAAACTTTCATTTAAAGGCATTTAAAAATAATTCAATATATGTTTTTCACATAAGATGCTCACTAAATATTTGTTATTGTTTACCTGGACAAGAAGGGAATAGTAAATGGTTCATAGCAAAACAGACATCCCAGTTACAACATCACTTCCTAACCTCCCCCATTAAAAACAAAAATTAAACAAACAAAAAAAAACCCCAAAAATGTTTATAAGCCTTGAGGGAAAAGAATGAATATACTGCTGAAAATCCTACCATTGGGAAGTGAAAGTTGTCTCACATCCATCTTCTAAAATACCTTTTCCTAAAACTCTGTAGAATGCTATTCTACAGAGGTCCAAAAAGGCTTCTTTGGTATCATAATGATCTGCTACATGTCACCTTGCTTATGAAAGAACATTAACAACTCACAGCCTAACCACATCCAGAGTGTATTCTATTTGCTTTCTAAAGACCTTTACCTAAATTGACAATCAAAATGTTGTTGTAAATTTTAAAATCATTTTAAACATCTCATTTACGTGGCAACTTCAACAGTTTATTCTAAGGCTACTTTCTGCAGAGTAACTCAACTAGTGTCATGAGCTACATCTTACTGGTAAAATGCTAGAGTGCTGGGCTCAATCATAGCAAAGAAATCTGAAGCACTGAAAGAGTATAAATAGAATTCAATCTCTTTATGCTGTAATTACTGCTCTCAGGAGATCAATAAATGTATTTCTCCTAGTTTTGTACAACTACACAACCGTAATATCCAGTGTTTACTGTCTTACTACATTTGTAAAACCTATTTAAAATATAACCAATCTCAATCTCAAAAAATCATAAACTATTCAATCATGAAATCCAATCAGGAAATCATAAACTTTCCAAGAAGGCATTCTGAAAAGTGGAAAATCGATAAATGTAAAACCTGTCATTTTAACATCATGAGTTTGTTCGCACAAGCACAGAAGTGGTGCTAGTCTTAATCTTACACACAGGGTGCTAATCTTAATCTTATATACAGGGTGCTCAAAGAATAATTTTCTAAAAACAACATGGTAAACAATAGATGAGGTATTTCATATTCCATATGAAATTTAAGTAAAATAAATATGAGAACAAATCTCTCAAACAAAATGAAACGTTATTTGTGGAAAATGAGACATGGAAAGTATAATTCTTAATAAAAATATGAAGTATAAAATATCTTGATCTAATTTAAATCGCTCCATATAATCTGTGAATTTTAAAAAATTCAACAAAAATATTAGCAGTAGAAAGAAAGACTAGAAGGATCTTCAGAATGCTACATCAGAATGTTGTAATGGCTACATTAGAAGCCAGAAGAATGTCTGCTGACAACATCAGAATGGGAGGCAACCTTGTCTTTTAGTGGTAAGATAGTTGTGATTTTATTCTTTTGTATTATTTTCTGTACTTACCAGGTTTTCTTCAATGAGCATCTATTACTATTAATATCATAAAGAACAATAAATTATTTAGAACATTGAAAGAACTAACCCCTTTGTATCAGAAAAGGGTTACATTGTTAAGCAGACATTACACATGCTATGTGGAAGGGCTTACTTATCCTTTACCTCAGATTTCAAAGAACATTAGAGGCTCATATATCAGGTTATAATTTCACTTCTACTGGGATCATTGCTTGCTTCTAAGTCCTAGCAGGTGACAGCCTTGATAGGAATTTTTTCTCTCTGGTCCAAAAGTATCTCCTTTTTTCCCCCCTGAATTATTGTAAAAATTATTGCAAAAATGTCTTGGAAAACAAAATCAATGCTGATACCCAATTCTATTGCATTAAAAAGTTTTTCATCAAATTCTACAAGTAATGCATTATATTGCCTTTTTTTCCGTACAATAGCAACATGTGGTCCATCATACTGTTTTTATAGTTGGAAAAAAAAAAAATCTTGCATTCTCTAAATGTTGAACAATCAAATAAGCTGCTTATATTCTAACTGGGACCTTATTTCTAATTCCAATTTAAAGATAGTTTGAAGTAAATTAAGTGGGCCTATGAAATAAGATCTTCTCAAAGCCCAAGTTTAAGATGAAATGAGATCTTCAATTAAAAACTCTACATGTTAAAATGTGACAACTTATTTAATGGGAATAAGAAGAGGCAGTTGAGAGCTGGTCATTATAATACCTGTACACTGTAGAAGAAAAATTCACATACCAGGATAAATTTCCAGATACCACACAGAAATGGTCATTTAAACCTAGCTGTTGGGAAGCAGTTTTCTTTTCCTCTCATAATGAGTTTTTCTTTTCTTCTCATAATGAGGTCATTCCAAACTAAGACTTTAGTAAGTCAATGAATTATGGCAGAGTTTTATCATTCTTTTTTATTTTTATTTTCTATAGAGACAGGGTCTTGCTTGTTGCCCAGGCTGGTCCTGGCCTCAAGAGATCCTCCTGCCTCAGCCTCTCAAAAGTGTTCAGATTACGGTGTGAGCCACTGTGCCCGGCCAGAGTATTCTTAATCTTATAAAAGACGTAATTTCAAGTCACACTGAAGTATTGGGTTATATTTAAAAATCCACGTTCTAGTTCTTCTGGCTTCCTGACAAAAAAAAAAATGCTTATATGCAATTAGTTTTACTTGAACTTGTCATAATCTTACGTGTACACTCTCTTACTAGCAACAAAGCTTAGGGTTGGCCCCTCACATTTATAAAACAGACCACTTACAGCTGAGCATCCAGAGATGTGGGGCTAGTTTAAGACCCTAGATCTACAGGCTCTTGGGGGAAAAACATACTTCAACGGCTTTCACATTGTGGAAAAAAAACATGACTGCCTTCTTTCTTTCTCTCTCTTTCTCTCTTTCTTTCTTTCTTTCTTTCTTTCTTTCTTTCTTTCCTTTTTTTTGAGAAACTTGCACTTCAGCAAAACACATTGTTATGCTGTGTTATGATGCATGATGTTTTCATAGCAATGTGACACGTTTAAATGACAAAATGCTGGCTATCTACCAAAAATGTAAAATAGCTTAAATTCTTTTTCAAAGGAAAAAAGGCCATTATCAATTCTTCTAGCAAAAATCTTTGCTGTAAATGGCAGCCAACCAACTTAACAGCGAATCTTCATAAAGTTTATGATTACAAAGAAACAAAGGGTTTTAGGTATGGACGATTTTGTTTATGAAATTGTTCACTACCCACAGTGCCTTCCTTGTTGGCTCACAGAAGTAAAATTATGAACCTCGAAATTATCTTTCTTTTGTTCCTGGAGGAGTAGTAATAGAAGATTCCCTCCTCAAACTGCTCATCCCTCCCATTTCTCTGAGATCTGACTGCAGGTGGGTGGTTATTATTATTTAGAAAACAGTTTATTTATAAATCATGAATGGTAAAGTTCTGGCATTAACTTCCATTTTTATTTGGCTTAACTTAAATATTTTAACAAAGTTTTCATTTTATTCTGACTTTTCACAGATACTGCTACCTTAATAGAAACAACAACACACAGATGTGTTGAATTTTTAGGAAAGATAATATTCCTTAAAATTTAGAGAAAAAAAAATCTGGTGTTCTGGATTTTTTTTTCTATTTCCATTGAGTTGCAGAGAAAGGAAAAAAGGAAGGAAGAGAGAAAGGGAGGAAAGGAGATATATATTATGTTTAAAGGCCTGGCAAATGCATGCAAATCTAGCCATATAAACAGACCTTTTCACCTTAAAAAAAAATTAAAAATAAAGGCAAAAACAAAAGACAGAACTTCCTTTCCTTCTTTTTTCCCCTAAACCTTTCAGTGGTCCAGGTTAAAATTATTTCCTAGAATCATTCACCCAGCCCTAATTCTAATAGAAGACTTCAGAGCAGTTTGTGTCTAATAACAGCTCTGTGGAGGCCCTTGAAATTCTAATAAAGACCCATCAACCTATCAAAAGAACATGTAATTTCATGTTCATTACTTCTTGGTGCCCGACTGTAGAATTTGGATGGTTGCACCTCAATTAAAAGTTGAATTGAAGTTAATATCATTTAAATAAAAACTTCAATAAAAAGTTAAACTTCTATTCTTAATAGCATTAATATCCTCTATTGACCGCTACGGTCATTACCACCAGATAACTGACCTCCTTGACCCTTTCCTCACTGAGAAACCTGGCAACGCAGTCAATTATTTAGCAGTAATGAGCACTCTACGGAAGATTATTGTGTAATCAAGTACCTTGACTTACCACTTCTGTTATCTCCATTCTTCAACAACTGTTGCATTTTTCCATTATAGGTTTTTCTGTTTCTAAAAGAGAAAGCTGCTCAGGCTCCACATCCACCCTCTCTTGCTTTGCCCTGCCATATAATCCTTTGCCATATAATTGGCAGAAATTTTAGATGTAATTAAAATGGTGTAAATTAGAGAGGTCTACTATTTGTGGGCAGTGACTGCTGCCTATTAAAGACCTTAATCCCCACCATTTGAGACTACTCTAAAAAAGAAAAAAAAAATGAAAGCTTAAAAAGGAAGTTAAATGTGGCTTTCTAGATCTCTTTCTCACTGGGCTTTGCATGTGGTGTTAAACTTGGAAGTGTGGGAGACACAAAGAAAAGTCCAAACAGGTGATTTTAACAAGAGAGACTTCCATGAATCCTTTAAGAACTTAATTTCCTGTTTTCCTTTCCTGGAAACTGCCATGAACTGAGGGTTGTGCTAGAAAAAAGAGAAGGGACACTAACCCAGTGTTTTGCTAAACAATGTCTTAGAAAGCTCCTGAGAAGACTGAGAAATTCTCATTCCATAACATACATTATTTTAGGGGTACTGTTTAAGGAAAAAGAACAAACTCCTCATGATGCTCTGGAATTTTATATCTTAATGAAGAGTGGGCTAAGTTGGCAGAAAATAATTCTAATTTTTGTGGCAACTCAAACCCACAATCTTGGAAAAACAAAATAATACCATATACTGATTAATTTCCACTAATTTCCTTACAAGTCAAACTGGGCTACAAATTGAAATGAAGCAATGCTGATATATGAGATACCCCAATTCAAAGTTCATTTATTTTGTTTTTCTGATTTTCACACTGATTATTTACTTTAGTAGGAGATTATTCAAAGAATAAAGGCAAAATAATCTTTGATTCCTCTAAGGACAGATACAAGATGAACTGAGCATTTGACAGTACATTCAGATGTAAGCAAAATAACATATTAACAAAGATTTTTCCACTAGCATAATGTGTTGCTCTGAGGAAATATATAATCTCTTCTTCTATAACTGTGTCAGGTATGTTTAGGTCTATAACCATGTTCATAAAGTCACAAATGTAGGGAAATTAAGTTGATAGCCTAATAATTCAATGATTCCCAATTATTTCAAGATTAATAAAGTAGAAAAAAATATTGTTCATCTATTTGCCAATAAAGTGGTACCTATTACATGTTGTGTGAGGCATTGGTAAGAAAATAAAGATGAAAGGTATAGTTCCTGCCTTCAAGGAGCTTATAATCTAGTGAACATCGTAGGATGAAATATTTGAGAAATCACACCAAAGCAATGTGCTGAGGGGATGCACCAAATGTGATTAATTTTGACTGAGGGAGAATTAGGAAGAACTTAATGGGTGAAGCAGTATTTGAGCTGAATTTTGAAGAAATAGGGTTGGATGAACAGAAAGTAGAGAAGAGCACCCACCCTGAGGAAACATCACATGTGCTGACTTGGACCTGTGGCTGAGTGTAGTGCTGGAGAAGCTGTGAGCAGGTCCAGTTGGCTGAGGTATAAGCCATGCAATAGAACTAAGGGCCAATGAGCCTGGAGAAGTGATTTGGTGCTGGATCAAGGAAAATTGTCAATATCGTTTTAAGGATTTTGAGTTTATTCATTGGCAAGGCTTCTGAGCTAGAGTTTGAGTGATTCAACATGTATTTTAGGAAGATGACAATGGAGGTAGAGCGATTAGCATATTTTTTTAAAAAAGGAAAATTGAAGCTGAGAGCCAATTAAAAGTCAGTGACATAACTCAGCCCTAGCACTGTACATATGAAAGACCACTGGGGTTGGGGTAGACACTGCCAACATTAAGATTATAGTAAACAAGTCAGAATCCTCTTAGAAGCTCTTCTGTAAAATAAAAATTATTTGCAATGCAACGATTCTATATGTGAGAAACTAGGTTTCTAAGTAAGTCTACAGTCCTATCTGACTTGACGATGAGGCCTGGACCAAGTATAACCAACCAGTGGGTATGAAAATGAGAGGAGACATAAGGGAAGACAGCTCTGTGGCTCCACCAAATGCTAGTGCTTCCACTTATTTGTAAATAAAACCACCTTTGACCCATGCTGGGAAGAACCCAAGTTAGACACATATTTTGCTATTATAATGGGCTTCCTATTTAGTCCCTTTTGTCCTCTGTATATGTTAAACTAAAGCCAGGCTGAAACACAGTCACCTAAATAGCAACTGGAATGACCTCTGAAAGGCTGGTGAAATATTGTCCCTTTGGTTTAAAGGGTGCTTAACTCATGTCTTTCCAACAAATGCCAGGAGCAGAAAGAGAAATGTTCTACACACAGCTGGTGCACAGGTATGACCACAGGTGAGGTTTCCACAGACCAAAAACAAAAACTGTCAGGCAAATATTTTTACTACACTGAAAGAAAATGGAGCAAGAAGGGTTTTTTTTTATTATTTGTATAAAATATATTGTTCTTCCAGGCTGCAGTGAAATAGTTTCTATTTAATTGCACAGAAATCCTAAGAAGGTTACAGCAGCGAAACATTAAAATTCTAAGGGCAACTAATAACATTAAAACTTTATAGCCCCAGATAGAATAATTTAGACAAAAACAACATGAACATATGTTTTGTGTAATAATAACAAACATTTATAGCTGTCAAGAGAGAAAAACACAGGTTTATGCACACCTTAATGGTGTGCATGGGTGAGCATGAGTATATTTAAAACATAATATATTACAAAAATGACAGCAGGCATGGCTCTTCTGGGTACTATGTTAAATCAATGAATAAATTACCAAAAGTGAGCTGTGGCTGTTTGGATGTGTAATTGAGCTTAACGTACGTAGTGTTATTTCAAAAGAAACTGTTCAAGGAGTTTCTAGCCCAATCTACTCTGAATCTATCCTAGGCAGTTTACAAATAGCAATAAATGAAACCTTTTCACAGTGGGAAGGAAGTTTAGTTATACACATTACTTAAATTGAGGAAAAGTTAATTTTAATATGCTTTGCAGGAATTGAAAACAAACTTACAATAATTTGCTTATGTTCACCAAACTGGAAATTGAAATGTTAATATTTGAATTTAAATTTATTTTAATTATTCACTGTATGACTCACAAAATC
Source organism: Macaca fascicularis (assembly GCF_037993035.2). Lineage (NCBI taxonomy): Eukaryota > Metazoa > Chordata > Mammalia > Primates > Cercopithecidae > Macaca > Macaca fascicularis. The sequence goes on along the minus strand of NC_088381.1, from coordinate 100,424,935 downwards.
ACTGGGAATTATCTGTTCAACTTAAAACAAATACATACACAAACCCTTCATAAATATATGTTTATTATTCTACTTGTTTTAATTACACCATTTGAATGTCACACTTTTTCAAAAAAATTATTAGGACTACAGAATATAAAATAAATTTTAAGCTTGTTTGTGCCAACAAGTTAATAGCAATTGGTAATAACTGAGCTGCAGACAGAGCCATTAATGTGATTTTTTAGAATAAAAATAACTTCTCATAATTTTCTTTCTAATTATAAGGTTGTTTGTCTTACTTAGCACTCTACCAAAGTATTGTGAAACAGGGAAAGAAGTATGTTTTCTTATTTTTCTCTGCCTATTTTTTCTGGCCTTAATCATCTCATACTTTTCTATAATATATAAAATGCTCTCTTTTACATAGGAAATCTGAAATAAGATTCCAGAAGAATTAAATCTTGAATCTTTTGAATTATACATCTTGCCAGGTAGCCAAAAGGGCCACTCAACAACTGCATTTTCTTTTTAGGAGACTGCAACTTTAAGCAATTTAAAGTGTTATTATGGGTTTAGGTAACAACCATCAACCATGCTGACTCCCTATTTTTCATTTCTTTTCTGTTAATGGGTCATTATATCATGGCAAGTTTGGGATGTAGAAATGTCATATGTTTTAAGAAAAGAAGAACTATTTTTCTTGAACAGCATATTTTCCTCTGTCCTATTAGTTCTGTGCTTTGTTGTCATTTATGGCCACCTAATACAACAAGTGTCTTCTAATAGTCTCAGCAATTGTGTAGGTCCTTGACTCAAAAACCGGAAGACTTGCTTTTCATTATGCACTATGTGAATATCTTCTGACACTAAAAAAAGTTTTTACTTACCAAGATCTCTTTTTATATTCAAAATCATAATACAGTTAGATAGGAGGCCATCCCTCTGCATTTTCAGCACCACTTTTACTCATGTTATCACTTTTAATTCACTTTACCACTCTACTCTCTTCTCCCAAAACTTTGCACAAACCAACCAATTTGCTGACTCTGCCAAACACTTATTCCCCCAGGGTTTCCATGCTTCTATGAACAGATGATGACTAACACAATCAGGGCAGTCAGATGCAGCAGACAGCAGAGCCCACTTACTGCTCAGTGGTTGTTAGGAGATGAAGATATGAAAATTGTTAGGACAAGGAATACAGCTTTATGAACTGGAAGTTTAAAGACCTGGCCATATATGCTGAAACAGGTAAAGCTACCTAGAAAAATTTCCTTCTCTCACTCTCTTCTGAGTTATGCCATGGTTCTGCAAATTATGCCATTGTTTTCTGTCTCTAGGCTTGACGCCACAGAGCCATCACTGGTTTTTAAGCAGCAAGTGTCAAATATTTTGCAGAACGGAATTTAGTGAGGCTCTTATGGGCAATGCCATAAGGTCCAGAGACTTTCTCTGACTATACTCATTTTAGGTGGCTCATATTCCTTTCCTGATTTAAACTGAATCCTATGGAATTAATGGGTAAGAAGTAGGGGGATGTGGGAAGGGAAAAGGGATAAGCATGTAAGTCATTGTTAAGTCACCAGCCAATTGTCCTGTTTCAAATATTAACCTATGGATACTAGAACTAACAAGAGTAAATCATAAGCACACAATCATGGAAGCAATTTATTCTAGATCTCTAAATACATGTTAATTAGGTCTTAGCATCAAAGGCTCTTGACAAGGTATCATAGTAATAATTGCCCACTAACAACAACAACAAATATTGAAAACATATTTCAAGATTTCAGATCCTGTATCTTTTAAACCTCAAGATCTTCATCACCTTAGGGTTTAATGCTGGAGCTTAAAAGTAGGAAGTCAAAAACTGAACCTGTGGCATCTATAGGACCAGTATTTTAGCAGAAGAGGAACCCCAGGAATCACAGGATAGTGTGTGGAAGGCATGGCCTGTGCTGGGACTGATTTTTCACACACCCTACCACTACCACCACCACTGGTAGCACCCATGGTCCCATCATGAGGCATGTGGCTCTGATTATTGGTGCCTCAAAGTGGTTCTCTCCAGGTTCTACTTCCTGTTTTTCTTTTCAGATTCATTCTCTCTGCTTCCTGTTGTAAACTCAGTCTTTACTTTAGACTATACCATTAGTTCTCATGCCCACCTTCACCTTGGGTGCTGTGATCCTCCTGTTCCATGTCCCACTCAAAGCTCCTCACTGTAGCTCAGCTCATGGCCGCAGCTCCCCACCTGCCTTTACATGAGACTAAGAAGTCAGACTCCCACCCTGACAGCAATTATATGAGTTCAGAAATGTTGTATAGAACATTGTTTGTCTTCTTAGCAACCACCTCTGATATTTTCATATATTTCACCGAATCTATTCAATAACCCTTTGAGGGAGGGAGAGAGGATTATCATTCATTTGCAGATGATGAAACAGATGCAGAGAAGGGATTCTTTAACTTCTTGGTCCCTAGGGTCAGCACCTTATTTTTTTTATGGCTTATGGTTATATGGGTTTATGTGAAGCTCTCAATTATCTAGTTCTGGAATTATGTCTATTTGACTCTATCATTATATCTAGTCTAGTCAAATCCTCCCCAGTGAAAATAATAGATAATATTTGTCTTGAAAAAAACATTAAAGTTTTCTTTAAAAGCATTTCAATCACTATATTATCACTACTATATCATGTGATATATTCTTATTACAGTTTATTTGAAAGCTTGTCAAATCAACATTCCCTTTCCTTGTCACCAGAATTATTTAAAGATATTGGTGACATACATTAAAACTATGAAGCACTAAGTAACTAAAATGAAATAGTAAGAACTAACTAGATAGTAGTATAGTGGTATATTCCTTCTTTCACCAATTTTTGGTATTTTTATTAAAATTAATGAAATCCTCAGGTACATTCTATCAAGGAATGATAATCTTACAAAGGTTTTAGGAAACAGGAAAATAAATGAAAAAGGATATATGCTTTATTGAGACTACATATTTGTCCTCTCTGGGAGCTCAATAACAATTATAATACTGAAATGAAAATTAAGTGTTTAAAAATGAGAGTATTAGTACATCTGTCACACTTATCATTAATTCATAACTGGTATGCCTAGGATATCAGTTAGCTAACAAACTCATAAATAATCCTGCTTAAAATGTCCAAGTATGCAGCAACACAATAATAGGGGGCGACTTCAACACCCTACTGATAGCACTAGACAAATCATCAAGGGAGAAAGTCAACAGAAAGACACTAGACTTAAACTGCACCAGAACAAATCGACCTAACAGATATTTACAGAACGTTCTACCTAAGAACCATAATATATACATTATTCTCATCAGCACATGGAACATTCTCCAAGATAGACCATATAATAGGTCACAAAACAAGTCTCAATTTTTAAAAAATCAAAATGTTATCTTCTGTAACTTCTCAGACTACAGCAAAAAAAACTAGAAATCAATTCCCAAAAAAACTCCTTAAAACTATACAAACACATGGAAGTTAAACAATCATCTCTTGAATGATTTTTGGGTTAACAATAAAACCAAGATGGAAATTTAAATTATTTGAAATGAATAACAGTAACACAAATTATAAAAACCTCTGGGATGCAGCAAAAGGAATGCTAAGAGGAAAGTTCACAGCACGAAATGCCTACATCAAAAAGTCTAAAAGATCATAAATTGACAATTTAATGCCACACCTCAAGGAAGTAGAGAAATAAGAACAAACCAAACCCAAACCTAGCAGAAGAAAAGAAATAAAAAATATCAGATCAGAGCTAAATAAAATTAAAACGAAAAAACACAAAACACCAAAGAAATGAAAAGTTAGTTATTTGAAAAGAAAAATAAAATTGATAGACTATTAGCTAGATTAACCAAGAAAATAAGTCATAAACTCAAAAGTCAAAATAAGGTCAATTAGAAATGAAAATGGAGACATTATGACCAATACTGTGGAAATACAAATGATCATTCCAGACTACTATGAACACCTCTATGCACACAACTAAAAAATCTACAGGAAACGGATAAATTCCTGGGAACTTACGACCCTCCTAGCTTGAATCAGGAATAGATAGAAATCCTGAACAGACCAATAACAAGCAGTGAGAAGGAATCAGTAATAATAATATAAAAAAACTGCGAATGAAAAAAAAAAGCCCTGGGTCAAATGGATTCACAGCCAAATTCTACCAGATATTCAAAGAAGAACTGGTCCCAAACCCATGAAACTATTCTAAAAGATCGAGAAAGAAGGAATCCTCTGTAATTCATTCTATGAAGCCAGTATTACCTTAATTAACCAAAGCCAGAAAAGGACTTAACAAAAAAAGAAAACTACAGACCAATATCTCTGATGAACATAAAAATTCTAGCAAACTGAACCCAACAGCACATCAAAAAGATAATTCATCATGACCAAGTGGGTTTCATCGCAAAGACACAGGATGATTCAACATACAAAGCCGATAAATGTGATTCATCATATAACAGAATGAAAAACAAAAACCATATGATCATCTCAGTAGATGCAGAAAAATCATTCAATAAAATCCAGCATCCTTTTATGACAAAAAACCCTCAACAAACTAGGCATAGGAGGAACATACTGCAGAGTCACAGAAGCCATATATGACAAACCCACAGCCAACATCATACTGAATGAGGAAAAGTTGAAAGCATTCCCCCTGGGAACTGGAGCAAGACAAAGATGCCCACTTTTACCACTTCTATTCAACATAGTACTAGAAGTCCTACCCAGAGAAACAAGGCAAGAGAAATAAAGAAAGGGCATTCAAATTGGAAAATATGAAGTTAAACTATTTCAGTTTGCCCATGTTTTGATCATAAATAATCCTCCAAAAGACTACTAGATTTGATAAATGAATTCAGTAAAGTCTCAGGTTACAAAATCAATGTATCCAAATGAGTAGCACTGCTATACACCAACAATGACCAAGCTGAGAATCAAATCAAGAACTCAATCCCTTTTATAATAGCTGCAAATGAAATAAAATAAAACAAAATATCCAGGAATATACTTAACCAAGGAGGTGAAAAATCTCTACAAGGAGAACTACAAAACACTGCTGAAAGAAATCATAGATGACACAAACAAATGAAAATACATTCCATGCTCATGCATTGGAATAATCAATATTGTGAAAATGACCATATTGCTCAAAGCAATCTACAGATTCAATGCAATTCCTATCAAATATCAACATCATTTTTCACAGAATGAGAAAAAAAATCCTAAAATTCATAGGGAACCAAAGAAGAGCCCAGATAGCCAAAAACAATCCTAAGCAAAAAGAACAAATCTGGAGGTATCACATTATGTGACTTCAAATTATACTCCAAGGCTATAGTAAACAAAATGGCATGGTACTAGTGTAAAAGTATATACAAAGAACACACTATTGGTACTGGGAAAACTGGATAGCCAAAGTAGAAGAATGAAACTGGATCCTTATCTCTCATTATATACAAAACTCAACTGAAGATGGATTAAAGACTTAAATCTAATACCTGAAGCCATAAAAATTCTAGAAGAAAACGTAAGAAAAACTCTCCTGGATGTTGGCTTAGGCAAAGAATGTATGACTAAGACCCCAAAAGCAAATGCAACAAAAATAAAAATAAATAAATGGAACCTAATTAAACTAAAATGCTCCTACAGGGCAAAAGAAATAATCATCACAGTAAACAGACAACCCACAGAATGGGAGAAAATGTTCACAAACTATGGATCTGACAAAGGACTAATGTCAGGATCTACGAGAAACACAAATAAGCAAGAAAAAAAAAATCCCATTAAAAAGTAGGCAAATGATATGAATAGGCATTTCTCAAAAGAATGTGTAGAAACGACCAAGAAACATGAAAAAATGCTCAAAATCACTGATCATCAGGGAAATGCAAATTAAAATCACTTTATCCCAACCAGAATGGCCATTATTAAAAAGCAAAAAAACAATAAGTGAAGGCGTGGATGTGATGAAAAGGGAGCACTTGTACACTGCTGGTGGGAATGTAATTTAGTACAATTCTTGTGGAAAACAGCATGGAGATTTCTCAAAGAACTAAAAGTAGATCTATCATTCGGTCCAGCAATCCCACTACTGGGTATCTACTCAAACGAAATGAAGTCACTATATCAAAAAGACAGCTTCATGAATATGTTTGTCATAGCATAATTCACAATTGCCGAGATATGGAACTAACATAAGTACCCATCAACCAATGAGTGGATAAATAAAATGTGACATATATACACCATGGAATACTACTTGGCCATAAAAAAGAACAAAACAATGTCTTTTGTACCAACTTGGGTGGAACTGGGGGTTATTATTCCAAGTGAAGTAACTCAGGAATGGAAAACCAAATACCTCTGTCCTCACTTATAAGTGGGAGCTAAGCTATGGGTATGCAAAGGCATACAGAGTAGCATAATGGACATTAGCAACTCAGAAGCAGGGAGGGTAGGAGGAAGAAGAGGGATAAAAGAACTACATAGTGTCAACAATGTATACTACTCTGGTGAAAGGTACACTAAAATCTCAGGTTTCACCACTATACAATTCATCCATGTAAGCAAAACCCACTGGTACCCCTAAAGTTATAGAAATTTTTTTAATGGTAGAAAAAAAGTAAAAATAAAATGTCCAAGTACGGACATAGTAGACTGCTTTGTTTTTCTTTCTTTTTTAGGCTGTGAAATGCAAAGATATAAAATATTTTGTATTAAAAAGTAACCTTCCCTTTGTTTTATTTAATTGTTCTAGATCCCATCATATAATGAAATTTAATTAAATCAATTTAATCCTACATAATCTCAAAGAGTATGAATCAACTTACAAAAAAGGAACAAACGCTTAAAGAACTAAAAAAAAAAAAAAAATGACCTGAAGGGCTGGGCGTGGTGGCTCACGCCTATAATCCTGACATTTCAGGAGGCTGAGGCAGGCAGATCACTTGAGGCCGGGAGTTTGAGGCCAGCCTGACCAACATGGCAAAACCCTGTCTCTATTAAAAATACACAAAAATTAGCTGGCTGTGGTGGCACACACCTGTAGTCCCAGCTACTTGCGAGGCTGATGCACAAGAATCACTTGAATCTGAGAGGCAGAGGTTGCAGTAAGTTGAAATTGTGCCACTACACTACAGCCTGTGTGACAGAGCAAGACCCTGTCTCAAAACAAAACAAAACAACCTAAAGGACATACGTAATTTAAGGGTTTGGATTTGTGTTATAATTTTTTTGTCACTCAGCAAGCATTTCGTTCAAGAATAGTCTTTGAGGGATATATTATGCTGAGCATTAGCAGTGTGCAGAACAACGAACAGGAAATGGTTTCCCACCTTAAGAAGAATGCAGCTTGAGGAATATCTTTAATACGAAATTCAAAGACAGAATGTGGTAAGTGTTATAAATGAGGTACAAATCCTATGAGAATTGATAAAATTTAGAATCATTTTGGTATAGATGGCTCCTGGGTGGTAGACAGACCACTGAGATAAAACATGATAATGGGGAGGATTAAACAGGTAGAGATGAGCAAAGATAGGGAGCTGAACAAGAAGAGCATAGCAACAAAAGATAAACTGGGAAGTTTTGGAGACTAGAGGTACCCGCATGTGGCTCTAGCAAAGAAAGAAAAGGGAGTGTCAAAGGAACAAGGCTAGAAAGGAACTTTATAGGTATGCAATGGAAAGCCACTGAAGGATTCTGGGTAGGACAGGCACATATAGTGCAAACGGAGAAGAGGCAGGAGAGGCACCAACGGTAAGGTCAAATTCAGAGGCTAGTTTTAGTACTATGTCCCATGGTACCTGTGAGCTTTGCAGAGGTCAGGGACATGGAGGGCTAGAGAAGTCCCAGGGGACAGTAAGCAAAGGGCAAAGCCTCCAGGTTCTGAATCAACTGAAAAATCCTACTCTGTGTGTGTGTATGTGTATATACGTTGGGGTTATAAGTAAGATTTAGTTTGAAAAAAAAAAAAAAAAGAATTTTTTTTAACTTTTATTTAAGTTCAGGGGTACATGTGCAGTTTTGTTATACAGGTAAAACTGTTATTGGGGTTTGTTGTACAGATTATTTTGTCACCCAGGTGTTAAACCTTGTACCTATTAGTTTTTTTTTCTAATCCTTTCCCTCCTCCCACCCTCCACCCTCCAAAAGGCTCCAGTGTCTTTTGCTCCCCTCTATGTGTCCATGTGTTCTCATAATTTAGCTCCCACTTATAAGTGAGAGCATGCAGTATTTAGTTTTCTATTCCTGTGTTAGTTTGCTAAGGATAATGGCCTCCAGATCCGTCTATGTTCCTGCGAAGGACATGATCTCTTTCTTTTCTATGGCTGCATAGTATTCCATGGTATATATGTGCCACATTTTCTTTATCCAGTCTATCATTGATGGGGGTTTAGGTTGATTCCATGTCTCTGCCTTGTGAATAGTGCTGCAGTGAACATTCACATGCATGTGTCTTTATGATAGAATGATTTATATTCCTTTGGATATACACCTAGTAATGAGATTGCTGGGTTGAATGGTGGTTCCATTTTTATCTCTTTGAGGAATCCCCACACTGCTTTCCACAATGATCAAGCTAATTTACACTCCCACCAAGAGTGTATAAGTATTCCTTTTTATCTGCAATCTTGCTAGCAACTGTTATTTTTTGATTTTTTAATAATTGGCTAATAATTCTTAATTAAAAGTCACCAATCAATGATTTATAGTAAGGAATTCAAGGCTAAGGGACTGATTTGGTAACCAAGAAGTCATGAGGGAACACTGATGAGAATAATTTTAATAGTGTTAGTGTGAACAAAGTTACCATGTAGCAATAAGTTGAGAAGAGGTTAAAAAGTAATGGTTTAGGCCGGGTGTGGTGGCTCACACCTGTAATCCCAGCACTTTGGGAGGCCGAAGTGGGTGGATCATGAGGTCAGGAGATCGAGACCATCCTGGCTAACATGGTGAAACCCCATCTCTACTAAAAATACAAAAAAATTAGCAGGGCATGGTGGTGGGCGCCTGTAGTCCCAGCTACTTGAGAGGCTGAGGCAGGAGAATGGTGTGAACCCGGGAGGCAGAGCTTGCAGTGAGCAGAGATCACGCCACCGCACTCCAGCCTGGGTGATAGAGGAAGACTCCGTCTCAAAAAAAAAAAAAAAAAAAGTAATGGTTTAGCATTGGGGGAAACATGTAAAAGGAAGTATTGTGAGATTCAAAAGGTAGAGAAATATTCAAATTATATATCACTCAACAGACTACAATATTTCATTAAGACAGAATGTTTTTGTCCCTAATAACAGAAAATTTCAGCTCCAACTAGAGGAAGGTTAAAAAAAAGAAAAAAGAAGGAACTTATAAAAAGTGCCGAAGGTCAAACATCTCAAGAGTTGGTTCATTCAGCTGTTCAATAAACATCTTTCTCCTCTGCCATCCTTGGCATATTAAGCATTATCCTTGACCTAGCTCCATTTATAGTTACAAAATGGCGATAGCACCTCAGCTTCTTGCCCTTGTGAAAGCATCCAGAGCTTGAAAGGGAACATTTTCTTCTTATCTTTTTTTTTTGTTGAGATAGAGTCTTGCTCTGTCACCAGGCTGGAGTGCAGTGGCATGATCTCAGCTCACTGCAACATCCACTGCCTGGATTCAAGTGATTCTCCTGCCTCAGCCTCCCAAGTAGCTAGGACTGCAGGTGTGCACCACCACGCCCAGCTATTTTTGTATTTTTAGTGGAGACAGAGTTTCACCATGTTGGCCAGGATGGTCTCGATCTCTTGACCTCGTGATCCGCCCGCCTTGGCCTCCCAAAGTGCTGGGATTACAGGCAATGAGCCACTGTGCCCAGCCTTGTTTATCTCTTTTTCAAAAGAAAGAAAACCTTTCCCAAAGCCCCATAGACTCTCTTTATATCTCACTGGCCAGAAGTACATCAAGTAGCTATGCAAAGGGAGCCCTTATGGTTGCCTCATAGACTAACTGTGATTCTCTGCCTGGGCTGGGAATAGGGCCCACTTCACCTGAACCACACACCATGAAAGAAAGTAGTATGTGGACAAAACAAGTGGTGCTGTTAGGACAAAGGAGGAAAATGGATATTGGCTAGGCAGTCCACAATGCCTGCCAAATTAAGCTTAATAAACATTATCTGATACTGCTGTTGCTGATTGTATCATTAGTGCAACATCCCCAACACACTCCCTTTTATGAGAAGTATATCTATACTTGCTAATATCAAATTTTACCACTTATGAGAAGAAAGAACTATTGATTGCCTTGGAAAATTACACAAAACAAGAGCTTCTATTTCAAGGCATTCATTGATACAAGACTGTTATGAGAGAAAGTCTGCTTAAAATGCAGGCTTTCCAGAGATTTCATCTTCAAACTCTTTTACCTGATTTCCCTTTTGTGTATTAGCCAATGGAGCATAGTCATTAAGCTTTTTGTGTATACGTGAGACAAAAAGTATCTGTAGATAATGATAAAAGATGCTGTTTGCCAAAGGTCTGAGGCAGGACTTCAACTGAAAACCATCACACAATTGGAAAAAATACAAAAATAATAGCAAGGAAGAAAAACACTTGGAATATCAAATTTATTTTCATTCAGCGATATCTTTGTTCACATTACTGTCCTCTTTGTCCTGTATTATACAGTTAATAATTCTTAGCCTTCAACCAAAAATGAGGGGAAATTTTCAATTACTGATTAATAGTAATAGTTAAAAAGTTCTCACTAGGAAATGAGATGATTTCACTCTAAAATGCAACAAAAATTAGTAGCAGCACTATTTGATGATAATTTTGAAAAATACATTTTGTTTTCTGTTCAGTCATATTTAGTCTAATTGACTTGAGAGAAAAAAGCATTGTGTCCCGAGAACTTCACGAACAAAGATGGGTAGTGGGGTCCAGAAAGCTGCTATTTTAAACATGTGTATACAGCTGTCAGAAGAGTTCGTTAAGAAGAGGAACAACATGTGATCAAAAAAGGTGGTCAGTGTGAAGGTGCCTGCTAGGTGTACAACAGGCCAGTAAGAGAACCTCCAAAGTCTTAATGAGGAAAATTCCAACACAGTAAGCAGGTTGGCATTACCCTACAACAGTCATTATCACTGATGCTATTGAGCCTGCTTAGCATCAGAATCACAAGTTTATATCATACTATTATTAGCTTACTTTCAGCTAGAAAAGAAATGAAGGCTTTGGGATGAGCGGCAGAAAAGAAGAAAAGAACTGAGACAGAGGAGTTTTCTGAAATTCCTCATAATTCACAATGCATAGCCCCTCAAGTTATGAATAAACTTCAGAAGGTTCAAACACTGGAAGTTCAAATATGTTGATGAAGCTTAACTAATCATTTTCTAGTCTCAAAACTGGACCAAAACTTCCCATTAGAAATGGTCTAATTCCCTTAAAAATGGTTTTAGCCAGATGAAACTATCCAGTGGAATTCCGTATTTGCTCCCCATCTATCTAATGATAGCTTGAGTATACACAAGAGGTATCAAATGAAAGACAGCAGGGAAATAAATTCAACCAAGCTGGTTTGGAAAAAATGCCTGAGTGTCTGTGTTTGTGTCTAGTATAAAACAGAGAGGCTGTGTTCCAGAAAAGCAATCCAGGTCATTTTACAGAGAAGAGAGCTCCCCAATCATGTATTTCCAACAAATGTCTAGAGGTGTATAAACTACATTATGTTAGCTAAACCTCATTCATCATTTCCTAGAAGGATGTGTATGTATACAAATTGCGATGGACCAAATATAATATGTCAGAAATTAGACTTTGATAGCGATTCAAATAGTGGTATGATCTAGTTCTGCCCTTTGAATTTATGTCAATTTAGAGACCTTTACCTTCTCAAGTTCAATCTCACCTAATCTTGTTAGAGAGCTTTGGAGCAAGGACTACAAATTTCATCAACCAGTGTGCTGGTCAGCTACCAAGTCATATTAGATGGTTTTAGTGTTTTTCAAAAAAGCAACTCAGAGTATATCCTTTCAGCAAGGCTGTTTAAATGAAGGTTTTAAAAAATCTAACAATCCATTAACATAATTAACCAACTAGACCTGCCTCAAGGAAGTATGAATATAATAATTTTACACTATAATAAAAACATATTTTTAAGGAATAAATGCCTAGTTATTTGGGGAAAAAATAGGTGAAATGGCTCTTCTAAAAGTTGATTTAAAGATTGCTTTATTTACAAAACAAAAAACAAACAAACAAAAAAAACAAGCAGCAAAGAAAATGGAGAGAAGTGTAGAAAGGAAGAACCAGATGTTAAGATGGGATTGTGCCATGATTTACACAGCTAAAATAAAGAAAGAATTATGAAAGATGAGACGATAAAGTAGGGCTCTGTCTTTGGCTTTAAAAAGGATATTACAACTAAACATGATGTTATAATCAAATAAAATTAACTAAAATACATTTTAAAGCTCAAATAATGTGTAAAGTGAGTAAAACAAAGCTTAGGATGTAGTTGCTGCCCCAAGGAGTTTGTGATCATGATGGATGGTAATCACCTGAAAAGTTAATTATGAAAGATATAAATGGAAGTTCAAAACCACAATGAAAATGGTGTTTTACAAGGCTGTGTGAGATTAATCACCAAATGTATGGCACAAACAGTAAATGAGAAGTTTAGAGGGCACAGTGATCAAACAGGACTAGAAAATTTTAGGAAATCTCTTTTGAGAGGAAAGGATTTGACTCCTACTCTGTTCTCTAGTCCCTCCTCAGCTTCTACCCTTCCTCTATTCAAATAATTGCTCCACTGACTAATCTCATTGAGTTTGTCTTCATTCTAAATTCTTTGGCTTCCTTCCCTCTTTCTGTCCTAACTCAGAAGATGTATCCTCCTTTCCTGAAAATCACAGCTCCACTGATTCACTTCCTCTCCTCATCTGAATCATTGTACCAATAACTATTCATCTTTCCTGTCCTTGAAACTATCTCCAAGTTTCCCTTTTTCATTAGTCCTATTCTTCAGTCTATAAACATGCTAAGTCCACTCTTGCTCCATGAAGAGTTCCTCTGACCTGCTATAATACTACTCCCCGGCTGCCAGCATTCTGGGCAGCAGGGCCTGAAAGTGTCACTCCTGAGGATGTAGATTCTCACTTAACCCCCAGTTTTAGTGTGGTATCCTGGCTCTCAGTTACCCTAGACTTTCCTTAAAGTTCTATTGCACATGCACTTTATTCTCACAGAACAGTCTCTTGTTAAAATCAACTTCCAAGGTTACAGCTATTATTTCTATTTGGACTACCAAATCTACATCCTTAACACTGACCTCTACTCCGAGCTTCAGGCTTGCATTTTCAACTGTTACACAAGAACATAGCATTGATTTTCAGGTTTCTCCTCCTTACTAAATCTTTGTTCGCAAACTTTCCTGTACTTTAGAATCACCTGGGGAGGTTACAAAAATATCTATGCCCAGGTTACACACCTAGATATTCTTATTAATTGTGCATCAAGGTCACTGTTCTAAACAGAGTTAATTATCTTCCCTTTCAAAGCTGTTCCTTATCGAAATGTGTCCAACCTCAGTTAATGGTAATACCATTCTCCTAACTGCTCATGCTCAATTCCTTTAAGTCATTGTTAACTCTTCCCTCAGGCTCCATCCCCTAGATACCAAATCCTATTATTTCTTCTTCCAGACTATCAGTCTTACTTTTTTCCTTATATTATCACAGCCACTGCTTTGCCTCGGCCTGCCTTTAGTTATTGTAGTGGTTTTCTAATTCATTGTCTTGACTTTCAGTCCTTCCTCTTTCATCCTACCTTTGCCATCTGTTTTCTATGACCAAATTCAGTCATCAAAAACACACAGGGCACACCAGTAAAACACAACTCTTCAGCCTGATATCCAAAGCTGTCCAGTATATAAGTCAAACTTTTTCAGGATCTATCTTTCACTAAGTCCTCATCTCTTGCTCATAAACACATGGATACTGTATGCTCAAAAAGCCAAACTATTCACTGTTCACTTTCGATGTCCCTCATATTTTCCCTTTTCCATACTTTTGACCATGCTATTTCCTATGTCAGGAATGCTGTCCCTCCAACATCTTTCTATTACCAATTTAGCTGAATATTACAGACCTCCACAAAATCCACCTTCTCTTAGGCCTTCCCAGAGCCCATCGGATTGAAATAATGTTCCCTCCCCCAGTTTTTGTATCTCTTGTATTTATCGCACAGTCTGCTTTAATTTAGAACTACATTTGTGCACATCTTTCTCCACCACTAGGCAGTGAGCAAGGAGAGGTACAGTATCCTGTCCAGAGCTACATCATCATGTTGTAGTTACATTTTAAATATTAATCTATTCTAAGGATGAATAAAAGCAGTATAGATGGAGAGAATGAGAAAAGCCATAAGCAAGAGCAAAGAACAAAGAAAAGGAAAAATATATTTGGAAAAGGGTGAGTAAACTGGAAGAATTAAGAAATAAAACATTGACACAAATCCTAACTAAGCAGCTAGAATCAAATGATGGGCTAAGAAGTTTGTCCTTTCCCTTGTTATAGAAGGTGTCTAAGAAGACTGTCTCAATGATTATCTAATGCATTTGGAACCTAAGTTTTTTGTTGTTGTTGTTGTTGTCAGTAAAGGGAAAATAATAATAGGAGTTAGGACTCCTGGCATTGTTGGGAAGAATGAATAAGCAAACCCAGGTAAAAGGCTTTACATGAACCTAAACTATAGTAAGCCCGTGGTGAGTGCTAACCCCATTAATAGAATATGTTGTATAAACACACTCACACACACAATGGTTATACAATAATATCTAAGATGTCAAAATTAAACAAAGTTTTTCTGCTTTTGATTTCCAGAGACTGAGAAAGGAATGAACATGTGTGTGCACGTGTGTGTGTGTCAGAGAGAGAGACCTCATGAATACACTAAGGTCCATGAAACAGACTTGGGCAGCCTGTGGAACAAATGCCTCTAAAGACAGCTGAGGCAATGTTTTTTAGCTTCTACCACATTTCACTAGACACATGCTTCCTTCTTTAATCTTTCTCCTCTGTTCCTTCTTTCTTCTTTCTAGTCTCTCTTTTCTTTTGTCTTAGTCTCTTGATTTAGGCTTCCTTTTTTCCTTCTCTCTCTTCTCACTCAGGGAGGTCCACGACCTTGCTGAGCTCTGCTGGAGGTAATGCTAAACAACTATTGGCCTCTGCAGGCCAAATGAGTATAAAAATGAGAAGCTGCTGCCCCAATCCAATGCAAAATGGCCTGGAACCTACAGTGAGATGGTCCCTGAGTTCTGCCTGGCAGGACCTCCAATCTAGTTAATGTTTTCTGAGAAACATAAACCTTCATTTAGGCACAGTGGGAGCTAAGACTGGGAATGTTCTCTGAGTACTGGTGGCAAAGAGCAGTACAGTACCTTAAAAAACACTCTATCTCTGGTAGCATCACAACCGCATAAATGGCTATATTCCAACTGAATTCCAAAGAGAAAGAACAAGCAAAATGTGGACAACTCAATGCCATTTGACTACACTAGATGGGAGAGATACTCTGGGTGTGAGAAAAGTTAAACAAGCATTTGGAGTATTTAGGGTGCCGAGTGCAGATGTGTGTACATTTGAAAACTGCCATTTAATAAGAAGGCCTAGGCGACTCAATAAACACAAAAGCCAGAGCGGAGTAATCCCTTTAGCAGGCAGGGCTCTCCCGGGCTCAGCCTGCTCCCCTGCCAGAAACAACACATTCCAGGAAAAAGTGTAAGTCACACACTGAGGTAATTGTTTCACACTTTCAAAGAATGTACTTATTAGTTTTAAAGTGTTTTTTAGAAGCAATTCTGTATCTTGCCTTCTTTTTTTGTGCTTAAATACTTATATTAATAGATTTTTTTTAAATGTTTGACCTCCACTATATAGCACAAAGTGCTTCTAATGTGTTTACTCTATATTTAAAATTGATCAGACTGAGTTACAAAATGTGAGATCTGCCAATAAAAATGGCTGCTTTCCACAGACTGTAAGTTTGTAAACAATACCAAGCATCTTTGCAACTTTAGGTATTGCAGATTCAGAGATCAGGCATTCTCGGACTAAATAGGAAAAAAGTAAGCTACCTATTCCTGTCAATGACTTTTCCCTGTGTTGATTAGAGACATCAAAGAATTTTACTTCCAGATTCTTCCTGAGCCAAATGTTTCCATTCTCAAGGCCATCAGCAATGGAAATATAGTGTGAAAAACAAAATAAGACATGCTTTTTTTTTTTGAGACAGTCTTACTCTGTCACCCAGGCTGGAGTGCAGTGGCACAATCTCGGCTCACTGCAACCTCCGCCTCCCGGGCTCAAGCAATTCTTCTGCCTCAGCCTCCTGAGTAGCTGGGACTACAGGCACATGCCACCATGCCTGGCTAATTTTTTATATTTTTAGTAGAGAGGGGGGTTTCACCATATTGGCCAGGCTTGTCTTGAACTCCTGACCTCATGATCCACCCGCCTCAGCCTCCCAAAGTGCTGGGATTACAGGCATGAGCCACCACGCTCAGCCTGCTATGCTCTTATACACTATACAGACCATGACCATTAGCTGTCCTTTGACCTAGTATATATTTTTATTTTCCCAACCATTTTTTTGAGTCATCTCAAGAGAGTGGCAGACCATTAAAAAATTCTTCATCTTAGATCCACCCATACATCTTATAATATGCAAATTTAAGTGCCTCAAGGAGATTAGAGAAACTATTTTTTATTGGATTCTATCACAAACTTAGTAACCACACTGATCTTCAAAGAAGGACTCACTTTTGTTTCTGTCTTTCAAAAAATACTTTTGAAGAAAAGTTGCCCTTCTGATAACGAAAAAAAGGGGCTATTGAAAAATCCACAGTAGAAGAAAGAGTTCTCCCTAGATACTGCAAATCAGGACTATGTTTATATAGTTCAGCAGGAAAGGAACCACATCGGATACTGGCTTTTAGAAAGATTTCTGCACAGAAGAGGTGGAATTGGTAATGTATGTATACTCATTTGCTTGCATCAAGAACTCCATTCCATTTCAGTCTGCCAACATCCTAATTAAGATGATCTGAATCTTAGGTAATCTATTATTCTAGATCTAAGATAGCCCAAAGTACCTTAGACAAGATGTTACACTATGTGCTTACACTGAAATGATAAGACCACTAAGCAGAAAAGCATGTCTTCTCTCATGTCTGGCCTGGCACTGGGCAGAGTGCAGAGTTCTCTGTTGGCACTCAATAAATAATGGCCAGGCCTTTGCCTGTTGTTTTCCTTTCTATTACTTTAGGCACAATTTAATCTTACTAGATCATTTCTGGTTTCTTTCGATAACATATACCTGCGCTCTCGTTTGCATGAGGAAGACAGCAAAGTGTCTCAAGCAGTTCCTTATAAATGTGTGCATCAGTATATGTGGGACTGACAACACATAAATGCAATTCCCATTGATTGTATTAGTGCTCTTTCTGAAGATCTTATATTAAGGAACATGCTAACTCCATGAGCTTCTGAGCCAGAAAAGAAAAGAATGTAGAGCCAATACTTTGTTTCACCAATGCTGTGGAAAAATCAGGATCAAGTTCTATTCTAAGAAAATATTAGCCAGTTGCGCTATTACCCGAGAGATGCCGTAAAATACAGAGAAAACATCTTGCCAAGAAGCTCCCCAGATTGACTCCTTTATATCCCTTCAGTTAAAGAAAGTTACCCATAATTCATTAGCATAGATACTGGGTTAAGACTTGGGCATCTGGTAAACAAACAAAAACACATGCTAACACTGGACTTGCCCTCTCTTGACATCTAAAGAAAGGTCAAATGGGTATATTGTAAGCAATATACCCAAGTCAAAGGCCACATAGATGTAAATTATCAGCCAATATCTAACACTTTCATTCATAGGGCTGAGCAAACATATATAAGGAATATCCTTAAGCTTACTCTTCTGTTATTGTTGAACAGATAACATTGATGACCTTCATAGTCTGATATCCATTTCCAAAGGAAGATGACTTCAATCTAAGAGCCTCAAAGAAGGCAGATAAAATGAGCACAATCCTAGAGTTCAAAGCAGCTAACTCTCTGTCTCCTTTCACTAAAGAAATGAAGATGTTGGTTGGGACTCAGGCTAGGTCACCCTTGTAGTAGCTGTAAAGTTTTCTGAATTTACAATAAATCTTCAAATATTCTTTGTTCTGGAAACTTATCTGTTTCTTTAAAAGGGGTGAAGGAACTGTTGTTGCATGCGTTCAGTATGCAAAGTTGGATAAGGTCATATGGGGAAATCCTGGTCTCCATTCTAAGACACCTGTAATAATGCATGCTTTATAAGTGAAAAATAAAGAAAGAGAAGATAAGAACAGTTTAAAGGAGGCAATGTATAAAATTTAAAGATGCTTTCTTGCTTTCAGAATTTTTGTTTTTTGCCTTGAAAGGTCAAAAAAATGTAGCTTTTGTTAGGTGTCATTCACTATGTTTTGAAATCCCTTCAGTTGTAGACCATTAAAAAATTGAACATACTGAAAGCCTAATCTAAGGTGATAAACTTTCACCAATCTATCTTAAAGTAAAAATATATAATTATAAGCATATTTTCAATTATTTGATGTGACTGCTGAAGCTCTATTTCTAGAACTGGTGAATTCTATTCTCTATTTCCATGTATAAAAGATCTCACAGTCCTGAGAAAACACTTTTTTAAAAAATGAAATACAACAAATAAGGTATGCTGCCAAGTCCTAGGGGAGAAGTTTCCCAGAGTCTTTGAATTTCCTCCTATCCTCCCTCTTTACAAGATTTCTAAAACCAAGTCCTTTTCTGCAGTCTCTCAAACAAGGTAAAAAAAGAAAAATACCCCCTAGATATATTCCTTAGATTTTCTATTATGCTTCTCAAGCTCCCAGTAGCTTCTGAAGTAAACCTAAGATGAATTCTAGAGTTATTTTTTTATCATGTTTTAATTTTAGTTCCTCTTTAGGTCTAAGATGAAATAGATGATCATAACTGCTGTGCTTGGAGATGCATTTCACGGCACAATTTGTACATGACCTGTGCAAGGTCACGTCATGGAAAGAGGGCTGACATAATGGCTAAGAAGCCAAATCCAGCTTTTAGTCATGGAGAACTTCAGGGAAACCTATTTAAGCTTGCTCTATTTATTGCAATATAACAATAAAAATTTTGGCTTAAACAGTATGTTTAGGTTTATTCTGTATAGAGACCTCACTCTGGCTTGGATTATATTAATAGAGACATAGGAGGAATTATTATCAAATCACTGATCATTAAGGATCGTTTTTTGTTACATTGTTGTGTCTTGGTGCAGACTGTGGCAGGCTGGCCTACTCATCATCTGCAACAAGGGCCCAGGTTCCAGCCACACCACAGTTTTCACACCTCTCTATCTTGGTATGTGCTATTCTCGCTGCCCATTATTTTCACCTTGGCAAAATCCTGTCTATCTTTCATTTAAAACATGAATGCCTCCCTGTAAATTGTTCTTTAATAGCCCAAGGTAGGTTTAGTTATTTCCTTCTCAGTGTATTTATAGCACTTTGCCCCTATCTGTATCAGAGTATTTATCAGATCCATTTAATATCTGTTTATTATTTATAACCTATTATTTATTATAATTATTTATTCATCTCTAGAAAATGAAAGCTTGTCCACTATCCTCAGCAAGCTAACACGGGAACAGAAAACCAAACACCACATGTTCTTACTTATAAGTGGGAGCTGAACAATGTGAACACACAGATCCAGGGAGGGAAACAACACACACTGGGGCCTGTCAGCGAGGGGACAGGTGGAGGGAGAGCATCAGGAAAAAAAGCTAATGCAAGCTGGGCTTAATACCTAGGTGATGGGTTCATAGGTGCAGCAAATCACTATGGCACATGTTTACCTATGTAACAAACTTGCACATCCTGCACATGTACCCAAAACTCTAAATAAAATAAAATAAGAAAATGAAGTCGTGTGTTTACTCCTGCTTAGGATTTACTGCGTGCCAGGCACTGTTCTAAGCACTTCAGGTGTGTCAGCTCTTTTAAATCTGTATCACAACCCTTTGAGGTGGATATTATCTTACCTCTATTTTATAAATGAGAAAACAGAGGCACAGGGAAGTTAAATAATTTTCCCAGGAACACACAGCTAGTAAGTGCCAATCACTGAACTCAAGCAGTCTGGCTTCAGAATCTGAGCCTTTCTATTATTATTATTATATGTGTTTGCCCAAGGGAGTAAAAGAAGCAGTTCCTAAATATTAAATAAATAGAAAGCATGAACATTCTGATTTTTTCATAGTTTCTTAAGCTTAAATTAAGAAATATATTTTGTGTTAAATTGATTTCAAATTCATCCTTGAGTATGGATGAGTTCATTTTTCCAGAGAAAATTCAGCCAAGATTGTGGAGAGAGAACTAGTTGGGAGGTAGAGGCCTGGGGTTTTGCTGACTCAATCATGTCAAGATCTCAAACTCTCAGAGCCTCCCTCAACTTCTGCATCTGCACATACCTACAAAAGCCTCTCCTTGCAGCTGCTTTTAGATGCACTATGCTGTGCATATAATGTGACATGAAAATGCTCTGGAATAGAAATACTATTAAAAAGGAAAACATGAATGTTATTCTTGGTAAACTGATGTGATTCAAGGTATTTTCGCCTTTGGAATAATGTAAGTGGAGGGTTTTTGCTTGGTTTTCTCTTAAGAAGTAAGGCACCTTAATCATTAAGAACCAGATGTATTTCTTTTTCTTCTTGATATTTAAATTCATATCTCAAGTCCCTCAGCTCAATGTCACCTATTTTACCTCTTATCACTTTTTAATTCTTATACTTTTAAATGTATTCTTATTTTTTATTTATAATAATTCTTGCTCATTGAGAGGTTTGGAAAATTCAAAGACATTCAAAAATATATAATTGTATATCATAGGTATCCTCCAATATTTCCAATTCTCTTCTAAAACATGATTTTTATGGTTATATAACCATAACATTTCATTAGAATGAAATTTAGCATAATTTAATCAAACCATTCTTATTTTAAACATTTCAGTTGATGCCAATTGTTTGCTACTATAAGTAACAATGCAACAGACATTCTCTTATTCATTTTGGGTGAGGATCATGTAGTCTCTGCAGGAAAAGGGTCTTCCTAGTGCCTATTATAGAGGTTCTCCAAGAGCTTATTGGAATGCAGATTCCAGGGCCCCACCCATGAGGTTCTGGTATGGTCTGAGGAAGAGCCTGGGTAGGTAGGTCCTCTTTTTGAGAAACGCTAACAAGGCTTCTCTTTGATAACACTTCCTCCTTCTCACTGGGTTATCAACTTCATTCTGTCTCAATGCCTCCTTAAACAATAAGCTGATTTCAAAGCGTCCATTTCAAACTGGCGCTGGTGAATGTACTCATTTCCAACATAGCTCTTTCATTAATTTAGGTCATTGTGCTATCTCTGTAGTCCACTTTGGCATGCTCCCACCCTACCCCCACTCACCCCACCCCACCCACTCATATCCCATACCATAGCCAGTAAGAGGTTTTTATAGCGCAATGCGATGATGTCATTTCTCTTCTTACTCCAAAAGCCTCCCCTTGTACAACAACAGGGAACCCAGCTTCCCTTGCACACTTCTCTTTCTAACCACACTGGCCTGTTGGCTCCCTGATGCCCTAATCTAAATCACTTCTACTGGCCCAACCTCTTGTGCCTCTCTTTTCTTTTCTTTCATAGCACATCACAATCTGTAAAGGCATGGGTTATTAAAGTCTGTTTCCTACACCTCACCACAAGCTTCATGAGACAGGCACTGAAGCCAATTGTTCATCTCTAATGCCTCGTCCCACACTTGGCCCCGAGCAGTGCC
The DNA here is from genome assembly GCF_037993035.2 of Macaca fascicularis. Taxonomy (NCBI): domain Eukaryota; kingdom Metazoa; phylum Chordata; class Mammalia; order Primates; family Cercopithecidae; genus Macaca; species Macaca fascicularis. The sequence continues at coordinate 100,403,017 of NC_088381.1, read as the reverse complement.
GGTGAAAGGCAGTAAGCTAGGTGGTGATGAACATGGGCTCTGCGATCAAAGGGCTCCCAGCTCTGCTACTCAGCAGCTGTGTGACCTTAAGGAAGTTACCTAACCTCTCTTTGCAGCCCCTTTTCTCCATCGGGGATTAAAATAGGGCCACTTTAAAAATTTGTCATGATAATTAAGACATAATACAGAAATGCTATAGAATAGCATCTGGCATGTAAAATGTAGCCAATACAGGATAGCTTTTTAAAAGTAGGCACTCACTGTATTCTTGTTAAATAAACAAAATACAATGAAGATTTTTTAAAGTGATTTTCCCAACTCAGCCTCCTGAGTAGCTTAGATTATAGGCGCGTGTCACCACACCCAGCTAAAATGAAGATTTTTGACTTGTTTTTTAGAGACAGGGTCTCTCTCTGTTGCCCAGGTTGGAGTGCATCCTAGGCATGATCCTAGCTCCCTGCAGCCTTCAATTCCTGGGCTCAAGCAATCCTCCTGCCTCAGCCTCCTGAGTAACTAGGACTGTAGGTGCATGCCACCATGCCTGGCTCATCTTTTACTTTTTGCAGAGATAAAGTCTTGCTATGTTACTCAGGCTGGTCTCAAACTCCTGATCTCATGTGATCCTCCTGCCTCAGCCTCCTACAACAAATTTTTAACTGTGTCATTTCTCTTCATCTTTCCTCTCCCCACTTCCACACACAGCCAAAGCATTAGCCCAGTGAACTTCTCCCTACAGCCTACTCCTTAAAATAGCTCCAAGTCTGCCCTGAGAAATCTGCCAAATATACTCTCCATTCCATATTATTAGTTCCAGCTTTGATCCTTTCATCACATCACTTCCTAAAATATGTGCTCATGTGCCAAGTCACCTCTCCTCCTTCCTTTAAATATTTCCTGAAATGTGACCTTCTTCATGGAGCCTTCTTTAAGTGAAACTGAGCTCATCATTCTATCCTCTGTTTCCAACAAATAAGTTAAAGGTGTTGTTTGAGATTCAAAAGCCGTAAATTCAGCTTTTCACTGGCTGCATGGGTCTCAACATTGCAGGGCTGGATGGGTTTCTCCTCTGCCTACATTTAAAAATGTGAGTCTAAGAGGGCAAAGTGTTTTTTAACTTGCTTTGTATACATTTAGTACAATGCCAATCTACATGGATGCTGAATAAATGTGATTTGATGATGATTTACTTACTTTGTCCAAGCCAGGAATAAAAACCATGAACTCTTAAATCTGTTTCCCCCATGTTACAATACGTTTTATTCTGGATTTATTATGAGGCTAGTTTTCACAGATGCAAAAGAAAGGAGTGATTACATGAAAATATCAAATTAATAACATTATTTTCCACATTATGAGTCCAAAGATACCTTTAGAACAGTGCCAGTCTATATTAAAAGGTGCCTCATTTAAAGTTCAATTGCATATGTTTTATGGGTTATTTTGGACATCTAAAATGAACAACCAAAACACGTCAATACTCATTTTTAAAGTACTTGTTGTATTCGGTGCATGTACCATTATGGAGAACTTACACTCGGAGCAAAAAGATTTGTAGCAAAGCATATGACCTTCTTCCCACTACAATGACCATCCCCTAATTAGGCAATGCATCTGATAGTCATTAACAGGAATGAGATAATGAATCACTTTCTCTCTTCTTTGTTAATTTGCTGTAACCAAGCGGCTAATGGATGTCAGAGCTGAGTGATTGCACTGATTATAGTGATTTATAGTTGCAACAAAACAATTTAAAACCATTCTGATTATTCATGTTAAAGATGCTTTATGTTTTGTTTACTAAATGTTTTATGTCTCCCTTTCTCTCACCCCTAAAGTACTGTCTCCCTCCTTCTCTGCCACTTTTCAAAAAAAGATCTCTTCCTGGAAAACTTGGAAGTTGAAGGCTTTATTGTTTTAAACTAAGCCATTTCATTTTGTTTATATATATAGAGAGATATATAAAGTTTACCCAGTAGAAACAAAAAGCCTTAGGGTTGGAAAGAAAACTTCAGTGGTGCCTAGTTCAAAAGAAGACAGAAATGAGAGGAAATAAGGAAAACTTCAAGCCACTTACCTTGGGGCTTCCAGTCCCTTCCTCATCCTCCACAGACACATCAGTAGCCAGTATCTCGGCTTTGATGGTATCCAGAGCCCTGAGAATCCAGCTGTGCTGCCGTTTGATTTGCCTCTGCAGCTCCTTCCATTGACTTGCAATCATCCGCAGCATGTCCTTCAGTCCTTCTCCAAAAGGAGGGGAAAGCAGAAGTTGTGGGCCTGAATGAATCTTTGCTCATTATTTTTATTTAGTAAATTAGATGGCTATTTTAAACAATATAAATATTTTTAGGTGACCATTACCATCACCTGCCATATCAACATTTGTCACTCAGAATAGAAACAGGCAATTCTTGACAGGAGGTATAAGGACACAAAAATGTGATAACCACATAAATCTCTGGCTTGGAAACTGACTTACTCAGTATATTGTCTTAAAAAAAATACATGAGGAACAAAAATCACAATGTATAAAAATTAGTAACATTACAGTTTCACATTCCAAATAAAACGCTCTGTGTGTATCTGTGTAGAGACTTCATAATGATAAAAAATATCTACGGAACTAGGTAAAGTCAATTCAATGAGAAATACAGTAAATAGGCCAGAATTAAGACAGCAGTCTTTAACATTAGCAAATCCAATTAATACTATCTTTTTCCTGTTTAGCTTTGCTAAGCTCAAACCTAGAGCCAAACTGTAAGTCATCCATCCTGTCTTATGGTCTTCTATTATCAGGATAAGTATAACCAAATGACAAAATTATTTTTTATTTATTATCTGTTCCTTATAAATATATTAATACTGGGGTAAGAATTGGTTGAAGGCCAAAAACTCTGCAAGATGTTCATGTGTGTGAAGTGGCAGGGAAATAATTTAGACTGCTTGCCTTATATCTGTAATGATATCTATAAGTACCCTAATGCGTATGCATTATAACTATATATACAGTTCTCATTCATTATCTTAATGTTATTTCCAGAGCACCTACATCAAAACGCATGTCAATGTGAAGTTTTCAAGAATGTAATTTCAACTGAAACTCAGGCGAAGAGCAAGCCCAAAATAAAATGAACAGACCATTTGGAGGCAGTATTTCATCTTATAAGTATCACAGCATTGTATGCAGTATATGAAACATTTATAAATCCTGAAGGTCAATCTGATAATGTAAATATTAATAATACATAAGGAAGTGAATATATGCAGTAATTTACAGCAATGCTTCTTCATTCTTAATAGTCTGGAGACATAAAGACTTGCAATATTTCAGGAGGATTTACCTGCTTTGTGAGATGCAATAAGCTCAAGAAGTTGGTGTCCTTCCTCCTCCACAGCTTCCTTGAGAGCACAATGACTGTCTACATTCAACTTAAAACTCTGCAAGGAAAAATATGAGCATCAAACCCTGGCAAGGCAGTTACACATAAAACATCCATATAAAATTACTTGCTACTTTTTATCAAGAACCACACAGCCCAATTTACCCAATAGACAAACTAATTTGCAATACTAAAAGCTATTGATATTTGGGATCTGGGCTCAAAATGTTTCCATTAGATTAGCTGAGTGCATCTGTTTGGAAACAGCTGACAAACCTAGAAATTCATTAGGTTTTTATGAAAAGTCACATCCCGTAGGCTATATCAAGAGTAGCAGTGTTCTATAAAATATACTGAATTTCTACTAGCACATATGAGCTCTTTTCTTCATTTTTTAGAAATGTTAGTGATAGCACTATTTATGAAACCATAAAAAATTGGCAGCATAAAATATATTAGCCTTATGTGTACATATGTAAACCCATTAATATAGTAGGGTTTGATTCAGCTCTGTTTCTCAGATATCACACAACAAAGAATACAGTGGCAGATTCCGGTGCTGCACTGAGGAGTTAAATGTCTTTCAGATCTTTGCTTTTTAAAAGTTTATTACCTAAAATATGACACTGCCTTATAAACGAATACATCAAGCACAATCAGGCATTTTTCACTCATGATAGTTATCCAAAAGACAAAAACTGCTGTCATAGTTGAAATCTAACTCAGAGTCATTTCTTTCAGGGTGTCTTCCCTAATGCTTTATATGGAATTAATTACTCCCCACTCTCTGCTCCTTATATCTGCTTCTACTGTAAAATTTATCTTACTATATGCTGCTTTATTTCTATCCTTGGCTATGAAATTATAAGTAATTTGAAAAATTGCCAGTTTTACATTTATCCCCAATTCATGTCACATTCAAGTTGCTCAATAGATGTTTGCATGAATTGTGGATATCCGTTGAACAGTAACACTCTGAAGGGGAAGGTTTCCATTTAAATATTTCAAGAAACATAGATGACTTTCCAAAGATTTTTCCATCTCTGGAATCTCATAAGGCATTCCAACCATAGGAGGTCCAGTGGAGAGTAATCACACTAACCAATCTATTGAACCAATGGTTAATTTGGGGGGTGAAAATTCATTCCTTGACTAATTGGAACCAGCATGGATTTTGAAATGCTGTGTGGCCAAATTTTGGCTTCTCCATGATGAGTCTCCAAAATATATATGTTTTGCTCTCACTAAACATTTATTGAGAAGGTCTGCACTGCACACTGCACTATACTTGGTATTAAGAATATCTGATAGAAGTTTGAAATGATACAGTTCCAGGTAGAATATAATTTTGGATTAAAGAAGTAAATCAATCATAAATTGTGAAATTAGGTATTCAGGTTCATTCATTCACTTAGAAACCATGTACTGTGCCCATTCCATACACTGTGCTGGGCAATAGAGATTTAAGAGTATAGAGCATGGCCTCCGGCCCCAAAGGGCAACTGAACATGTTACTAGGAGAATGAAGTGTAGCCTGAATCATCCTGGGTGGTCAGTGGTGAGTCCGAACTCTCTTTTTCTCAGCAGAGAAAATGGATCTTTTTAAAGTTCAGAATACTGAAACAATGATCAAAAGAACCTAGAAATGAAGGAGATAGAGATATGCAGATCAAGCCATGAAGTATAAAGATAAGAATTATAAGTTATTATAATTGTAAGTCATTATTAAAAGATGAGTCCAGAATGATGAATCATTTAATCTGACTAGAGGCATAAGATACAATAAAGTTTCAGCAGCCAATATAACAGAAAATGACAATATCAGGTTTCCCCAAGGCTGTTCACCATTTCTTGTACTGTCCTCTTTTAGCTACAGGTACCTGGTTGAATAAAATAAAACATGGTAATGTATGGGAAACCTCATGCTTCTGATCAATCCAAACTATATATTACCTATGAAAAATTAAATGCTTGTTATTGATAGTCAAAACATGACTGCACTTACTTTTTGCCACTGCCACGGACATCCTCAACTCTGAAGCAATGCCATGCAGAATGAGATACATGTGTGTTTTAGGGAGCAGGGACAGGGTAAAGAGAACACGTAAGATCACCCAAGAGCACCAAAATTTAGGAAGAAACTTATTGTAGACATTTTCTCATAACTGTAAATTTAGCCTAGGGCTCTCTTTGATTCACTGTTTACTTACAATAGACCTGTTTTGAATAGTTGGTAATCATGAGCTTCCAAAGAGGTGCATGAGGTCTATGTCTCAGAGCAAATGGGAATCTAAGGAACCATAAGTGGTTGAATAATTTGATATAATTGAAGCCAAGAGTATAGAATAGATGCAGCTGGAACTGGCTCTGCTTCAAGATGACATGGAAGCATTTGATTAGGAAATTGGAAAAGATGAGGTATTCATTATTAGGAAAAAGATAATCTGATAAGCTTGATGCTGTAGAAAAGAACCATTTAACATAACTGTTACCCAAATGGTACAATATTGCTTGATTTTCAGGTGCACCCATTAACCATTAATAATATCAACTAAGGAATTCACAATGAGCCTCTGAGAAGGCAGACGAGCAGGCACATTAACAAAATTGTCAATGAAATTTCTGGCTGCTAAAGGATTCTATAATAAGCTCTCTCCATTTTGCCCCCACCTTTTCCCAAGGGAAGGAAGCTTAGATGAAAGGTTTTATTTTTTTGTTGCTGTTCTTTCCTTAAACTTGATACTTGAACACATTTCCATTCTTCAGCAATGCCCTATGGTGTACAGTCCCTCTACAATATCCATAGCACTCCCTGAAAATGCAGAGCATTCTCTGAAGAATGAATTTATGGCAAGAACATTGCCATAGGCAGTTACCATAGTCCTATGGCACTGATTATATGAAATTCCATAAATATGAGTAATCTGGTTCCTGGATGACACCAGATCTTTTTAGCATCTTTAAAGCAATGCGTAGACAAATGACTAGAAGAGAATAACTAAGGAAATGGAAAAACACAATGACTGAAACAAGCACAGGATTATCAAAGATTCACCAATGGGCATTTCTATTACTATAACCTCTAGCATCACCAGCTTGCATATATCTGGATGTACTACTTATTGGCAGGAACAGACTTTGAGTATTCCCACTGATTGTACTTTGGTCATGATCAGATTTGCAAAGCAGATAAAATATCTAATCCTTTTCACTCATATTTCTGAATAGCCCAGTTTGATAGTCACATGGACATAAAACCAAGGAAATATATGCCGTGACGCAAACAGATATCCTGGTACAAGAAAAAGTGGGAAAGATCATAAGCACATTCAAAGGCTTAAATGTCCAGAGTGGTTCAATCTTAGCAGTATCAAATCATGAACACAGACTTTCGATCACCTGATGGAAATATTGTTAGTTTTTGCCAGGTCCACTGAGTTCCATTAGTCTTGTGATGTTCATGAATAAGTAGAAAGGACAAAAAGAGTTAGATTATTTTCTGGCCTAAGTTTTGTTTTTTCACAAGGCATAAATTCATATAATAAATATTTATTGAGTAGTATTTGTCAAGCCTATAGATACAAAAGTTAACAATATACAATCCTTATCCTCAAACAGTTTATATTCTATTGTGTAAAGGAGATAAGAAAACAGGTAGCTTTACAAGACCCAGCAAAGAATAAATATGTAATTAGGGTTTAGTGCATAACACAGAGTGGTGGGGCCTTAAGCAAACTAAACGGTGATATGCCTTGACCAATGGGATTCAAGGTTTTTTTTAAAAAAAAAATTATTTAAGAATTACGCTGGCCAAGTAAAAACAAGGCTAAATTAGCTGGGTGTGGTGGCACGCACATATAGTCCTAGCTACTCGGAAAGCTGAGGTGGGAAGACTGCTTGAGCCCAGGAGTGAGCTATGATCGTACCACTGCACTCCAGCCTGGGCAATAGAGCAAGACTCTGCCTTTAAAATAAAACAAAATACAAACAAGACGGATTTTTATAGTCTGTATAAGTGCTGGATAGGGGTTGTGGGAGCCCATGCTGGGATCCAGGTTCAGCAGAGCCTAGCAGGGAGCTTGTGGAGAAAGAACTGATTTGTACATGGGCCTGAAGATACTCCTACATTATAGTATGAAGCAGGGAGCCACAAGCAGCTCAGTGTGGCTAGGGCAGGATGCAAGCAAGAAAGACAGCAGCTATGGCTACACAGGACTTGACCCCAAGAACCATGAAAGAGTGATGGAAGAATATGCCAGTGACATGGGAGAGTGGCTGGTGCAAATCTGTGATCTAGAAATCTTTCTAGCTATTGCATATAGTGTTGATTTTAAAAGGGCAGACTGGAGACAAGGAAGCCATTTAGGAAGCTGCTGTGGTAATACAGGCCAGATGTTTCTGCATGCTCATATTTTTTTTAATTAAAAAAGGTATGCTTTTCCTTCTAAGTGAATAGAAGAAAAAAATGGACAAAATCTTCTGTCTTTTTAAGTTTCTCTCAGTGCGTGAGAGAAGCATGTGCCAGAATTTAGTTCTTTGGCTGTTCTGATGATAAATACCAGAGGTTATTAGTCAGGAGTCTCCAAATGTGAAAGACATATTGAACTGATGAACTTTTACTCCCACTGTCATTTTAAAGAGATGGTATATATGCTGATGAATAAGACACTTGACGACACTTTTTCTTCACACAAAAGATTTTTACTACCCTAAGAAAAAGAAAACTTGCCTTTTTACAAGGGCAGGAGGAAGAATGTGTGTTCAGCCAGAAAAGCCAAGGCTTGAAAAGTCACCTGCTATCTGCCTCAGGCCATCTCTGCCCAGGCTCCACTCTGAGCTGTGCCCAGAACCACTCTCCATTCTCAGAGGGGCTCCTGGGGGAGAAGAAAGCCATGATCCTCCGAGTAGTTTCTCTTCTCCTCTCCACAATGCCATCCACAGAGGATGGGCAGATGTACCTGTCCTCAAAATATATCTTTAAAATGCCACATATACCAAGAATTGGAAGATTTCTATGAGTAAGCATTTAAGAACCTCCTGAAAACTTGATAAGACATTAGATAGCCATCAAAATGAAGACTAAGCAATCACATGGACAATACATAGAACATGCCACAAAAAATGAAGATTCCAAATTGTATCTATGATAAAATTACATATGTATAAGTAAATAGTCTTAGTACTTAGAAAAAGACTGCATAAAAAACACAACAAAATGTTAACATAATTTGTACAGGGTTGAACTTGGAGTTACCATGGTCTGATCTTAGGGAACAAGCTCTGGGTGCTTTAGTTTTCTAAAATATAAAATGGAAATAATACTATCTAACTTCTAGGTGGCTGTGAGACTTAGAGATAATGAATGTAAAGCATTGAAACACTGAGAATTGGAGATAATAAATATAAAGCATTAAAGCAGTGCCAGGCAATGAGTGAGACTAAAAAAATTATTATGAATTTTAAAATTCATTTTCTCTATTTTCCAAATATTCTATGTAATAGATGGTACTTTGTGACATTTTCAGGTGATAAGGGTTCTTTATTGTTGAGGTTCTCTGAATTCCTCAAGGGCAGACACCAGGTTTCCTTTGCTGTATGCTTCTACCCAGCAAAGGTTTGCGCACAGAGGACTCTCTAAAACATAAATGCTGCTGTATGAGACATGGGGAAGAGTAAGCCCAGACTGAGAATCCAATGATTGGGTATTCCTGTTGCCTCAAGTGTGTGCCCTTGGATGAGTCATTTAACCCATCAGGGCTTCTGTTTCCTTATTTATCATCCAGGCATTTGGACTCAATATTTCCCAGCCCTTGAACACTTTGGTTTTACCTTCTCTAAGCCAGGCAGTTAAGCATAGGCAGCTTGGGAGAATTTTGATTTATTTTAAATCAGAGAATGTTCAAAAGGGGAAGAATCCCAAAGGCTATCTAACCACTCATCTACCCAAGGGCAGCTCTGTCTCTCAACCATCCCAGGCAGATGTGTCCCTTCTATTTTTAACCACCTCAAGGGAAGTCTCTTCTAAGGTCTCATCCTGAGTCCGCAACATTTCTTCTCAGGAATTTAAGAACTCTGTGAAGAACAGTGTAAGCTTCCCACTGCTTTGCATTCTTTTGCCAAGTCATCCCTCCAGTGTATGGGTTGGAAATCAGAAGCACTGTGAGAATATTCCAACAAAATCCACACATCCAATCAATCAGCAAGCCCTGACCATTTATTTCCGCTTCTTCATCTCTCCATATTGACTAACACTGCCTTAGATTAAGGCTTTCATTGTCATCCCTTGCCAGGTTAACTAGAATCACAGCCCTCCTCAAAACTAGACTTACTCCTTATTTGTTGTATGCCTATGAAGGTGCAGATGGTGTCTTAAGCTTGAAGGATATGGCTATAAAGAAGACAGACATGGTCCCTGCTCTCACAGAACTCACAGTCGTGTGTGTGTGTGTGTGTGTGTGTGTGTGTGTGTGTGCGCGCGCGCGTACGTGTGCTGGGGTGGAGGCGGGGGACACTATGTAAACAAGGAATTGCAGTCAGCTGTGTCAAGGGAATTATGACATGGTGTAGAACGGGACTGTTGACAAGCAAGGGCTCTGGAGCTGGACAGCCTGGGTTCAAATCCTGACTCCTCCATCGCCCACTGTGTAGCTTTGGCCAACCTCTGTGTACTCAGTTACTTCATCTATAGATGAGGGGAAATGTTAATGCCCACTTCATGGGGTTGTTGTAAGGATGAAATGCCTTGATACATGCAGAATGGAGCCTGGCATATTGCAATAATGCAAGTGGTTTTATTATGCAAAATGACCTTCCTACAAAACAACTCTGACATTAAGACTCTCCAATGGCTTGCCAGGGTGGAGAATAAGATCCAGGCCCTGAGCATGACCTACAGGGCCCTCTGAGACCCCAGCCAACTCAACTTCACAGGCCACATATCTGCCTTGAAATGTGCCTGGATTGCTTAAAGTTTCCAGCTCACACCAGCTGTCTTGCTACTCCGATTCTACTCTGGCTGGCACTTCTGCCTGGCAAGCTCTTCCCCTTGAAAAGCCCTGCGCATCCTTTAAGATTCATCTCAGGTGTGACCTTCTCTAGCAAGCTCTCCCTGACCATCTTCGACCCAACTGGTTTCCCCACCCTTGGCACCCACGGTACTTGTGCAGAGTTCAAACCTTCACTTACTACGTTGTGTTAAAATTATTGATGTGTCTGTTTTGCATACAAGAGTTCCTTGAGAGTAGAACTCTTTATTTTACTCATTTTTGTATCCTCAGTGTCTAGGACAGTGCCTGGCACACAGCACATAACTAACAAATGTTCAGGGAAATGAATGCATGGAGATTTGTACCACAAATCTCCCCACGTAGCTTTTAAACAGCTTGTGGCATTTTGGGAGACACTGGTACAATCACTCTTCACTTGGAAGTAGTTGATAAATGTCCCCAAATTTTACTCAGTGAACACCATGTAAATGAGCTGTCATGTTCCTTCACTTACAAAATTACTTGCCAATTACAGTTAGATGATCCCAGCGTAATTGCCATGTAAACTGTACCCTGGCTGAGATAGCCCAAATCATCAATTAACTTTGCCCTCTCGTCATGTGGTACTTACCACATAATTAAATAAATGGTCAGCCGCTACCACAATTGTCTATTTCCCCAACAAAATGAAGTGGCTACATTTGTCATTGATTTATCAGTTATGACAATCTGTAACACACCTCTAGGTATAAAAGCAGAAGCTTTAAAAAAAAAAGAGAACTCTGTACTCTTGAGAAAGATGTTCCAGGTTTTTGATCAAAAAGATAAGCATTATAAAATCTTTGTTTTCCTTTTGGAAAAAAAAAAAGAGAGAAGATACTGAGATATGAAGACAAAAAATCCTCCTTCTTCCTGAGGAGAGTTTCTTCCTGAAACCTCAGACAATAAAAACATTTCCAAGAATTTGAAAGTGAATTTAGCTCTTCAAACAAGTTACAATATATTTCAAACAAACAGTTTTTTTTTTTTTTTTTTTTTGGTGCAAAGTAGATGCATCTTACTGAATCTGACGTTCTTTTCTGATAGACTGGCTAATATGTTATGCAAGAATTAGATAGATGGGAGAGATCCTGAATGTTGACGGTGGCTTCAAGTGACAGCATTTTCATTTGCGTCTCTGGATGCCATCTCCACACCTGACACAGGCAATCACATTCACTTCCCAGCATGGCCACATTAGGCCAAATGGATTCCCAAACAGAGGTTCTGTCTAAAGGGACCATTTGACTTCCAGAACACACTGTTTGGAGGCCCTGATTGAAAAGGAGGTCAATGCTGGCCCAAATATTTCTCTACTCCCTGAGGTGGAATAATTGATGTGCAGCAGCCCCTACAGATGTGGATTCACGAGAGTGATGGATTGATATAAGTATATTATTCACACGTACAGCTGCTAATATACAGGTCCCAGTGCAAACACCAGGACTTAAGAATATTATGTGGATTTAGGACAATCCCTGAAGGACTCCAGTTCCATTAAAAATTTGTTTGGCAGCCTGGGGCAGATCTATTCCAACTCCCATATGCTTCATGCATTTGAGAGGGGGAACTAAACCACTTTAAAAATAAATTTAATAAATTTTGTAATGTCAAGTCATTAACATCCTGTCTAGTCAAACTGTCTTCATATTTTGAAACAGTAACATTTACCTCTGAAATTAAAAAACATTCAAATATCTGAGTTAACATTTTATCTGAGAAAACATTCCTGGTGTTTTTTGCCAAAGGCGATAAATTGCATCCTGAAAACAGAAGAAAACATTCCTATTTTTCCCTCTGTAGATGTTTTTCTTGTCACAAATATACCAAACAATACCTAGAAAGTCCTGTGACAAGTCCATTTTGATTTGTAAATGGTAGAGGAAATAACTTGCAGACATGCTCAGTTATCGTTTGATGATTTATAACATTCGTTAGAATCTGTTGCCCACAGTGATTCTAACACTGCTTTTATAAATGCTCATTCATTCACTTAGCAGATTTTGTTTGTTTTTTTTGTTTTGTTTTTGTTTGTTTGTTTCTGAGACGGAGTCTTGCTCAGCCGCCCAGGCTGGAGTGTAGTGGTGCAATCTTGGCTCACTGCAACCACTGTGAGCACTGCGCCCGGCCTTAGCAGATACTTTTAATACCTATCATGCATGTGCAAGACTGGGAGTTGGGGGAGACACCACAGAGACAAAAGCCGTCCCTCAAGTAGGTGACAGCATCAAGACAACAGCTGAGGGGAGGGTGGGCAGGGAGAATTTCAACTCATCTAAGAACACCCAAGCTTCTCACGCCAAATGTTCTTGGGTCTCCAAGGAAGATTCCCCCAAATGATAAAAGTATCCTCATCCTCACATAAAACATGTTTATTTCACCTTCACAACAACCCTATAGATACATAATAGGCATTTTTCTGGCTAATGTAAAGATCTGGAAGTTTAACTTCATATTATTTATATCAGGTGAATTATTTCAAGATTCCAAAATTCCACGTAATGCAGTAGAGAAGTAGGATAAGCTCATGATTCTACACATGGAGAGAGATGGTAGGTGACCACACTCGGGCTCATGTGAGTCTCTCATCCATGCACGGTGTCCTTCAGCCTGTGCATGGACCCTTACAGTGTGAGGCTTGTCTGTAAACCTTCTCTTCAATGCTTAGTATAATACTGCCGTAAATAGGAAGTGCTTAATAAATGCAGTGTTTCCCTGACATTCTAATTAAAAACAGTCATTATTTCCTAAAGAGAAAAATAAAGGAATAAATTAGTAAAATGGGCACTAACAATTTTCAAAACAATAACTACTGGGTATTATGGCCCAAGAATCCTTAAACTGAGACAGGCAAAAGTACATTCCCAGGTGCTTGAAACAGTGCAGGAGTCCTATTTAACAGAAAAGGGAAGATAACACTATTTGTCTCCTAGATGCACACAAAATTAGAGTTACATGAGTAAAGGAATGTAGTCCAAGACTTTCATATGTCCAAAATGAGCCTCCTACACTACCATTCCCACATACCAACCTCAAAATGCCTGCATGCTATACATTTCTGAAAGACCCTTTCATCCCTGTGCCACCAAAGGAAGAAACTCAAGGCTGGGAGTTAAGTGGTATTCCAAGTCCCCCAAAGAGAAGAATGTTGCCAGTTCCCACTAAACTCTCTGCGACTACCCTTAAACTGGTGGGAATCAAGGGGGACAAGCAAATGGGACTTCAAAGCCCCTGTAAGGCCACCAGCCTGTTCATCAAGGCTGAGGGAGGTGGGGGCAGTCCAGTGAAACTCTCATAGCTCGTGCTTTTGAAGTTTGATCCACTGCTCTCATTAGCTGAGCAGCACAGCCAAATGACAGCTGCTGGTCTTGTGAAGCTTAACTTGCTGGGGCATTGGCTACCTATGGAGATGCTGGGAGAGACGGGCACCAGGAAGTGGGAAAAAGAAAACCCTGTCATCTCTTAACTTCAAGCAATGAAAAATGGAGCAGAGGTAGAGACAGGAGGGCAAGCAAGAGAAAAACAGCTGAAAGTATTTGGAGAAATGTTCTTGTATGGCTAAAATCTCTGTAAGAAGTATACTGGTTTTTCTTATGAGACAAATGAAAGCTGTTTAATCAGAAACATGATATAACATGAAGATCTAAAGAAATACAGATGATAAATGCACGCATATATCTTTATTTAGAATTTTGTTAGACACTTTAAATTGAATCTATTTTTATAAGTATTTAGTATAATGACACAATAAGGAAACATTTTCAAACCCTTCATGGACACCAAGACTGTAAGCACTGCCTGCAGGAATTTGGTGCTTCTGTGCCACCATGTGACAGTCACCTAAAATTGCAGGCACCAATCTTAAAAGGAATAACAAAGTTCAGGAAGGTATGTTTTAAAAGTCTACTGCTATAAACATGGCCTCAAAACTCATACACACACAAATCCCACTCATTTTTCAGGACTTAGAGAAACAGCTGTCCCTGGAGTGTGACAGATTTATTACAGAGACTCTCTGAATTGCTGCTATAGGCAGACACTAATGGGACAAGGAGGAAACTCTCAATTGGTGTTAAAATAAAGTTCATTGAGTATTATTTGCAAAAGTATAAATAAGAAGGCAGTTTGAATGCCCATCATCATGGAAATGATTAAACTAACTATGGCATATCCACACAATAAAATATTAAGGAGCTGCTAAAATGTGCACCAGATCTTCATATACTGATAGAAGTGTATCTATGACATATTTAGATACAAAAAGCAAGTTGTTGAACAGCATGCATAATATGAATTAAATAATCCTTAAAGTGTATGCATTTTTCCATAAAAAGGTTCAAAAATATATAGAACTATTTACATTGGTTACCCAAGGGAGGGTAAGACATTTTACTTTTAATTTTATGCTGTTTAACACAATTTGAATTTTTTTCCAGTGAGTATAATTTAATGTTTTTCTTTAAGCAAAGTTCCATAATTATAGAAGTTGTATAAAAGACAGTTTGCTCCACCTTTAGCATGTACCCCTGATACACAGAAAGAGAAGCTCTCAGCAATTCCGCATCCTTCACTACACTCAAGTCTTACCCAGCTGTAGAGCAGTGGGCCATCCTATGCTATAGCCTTAGGGGAAACTAGGACAGACAAAGCATGTTGGTCATGAGATTTCTGACTAGAAAAGAGTGAGCCTCAAAAAGAGAACTGCTGACGTGTCTCTCTAATCTGTTCCTCTTTCTTGAATCTATTCCCTCTTCTCTATTCTTAACTACCCCCACCCTGATCCACCATTTCTCTCATTACTCCAACATCCTTTAACCCACTCATTTGATTCTAACTACCCTGATCTTAAGCTTGTTCCTTCCAAGTCTAAGTAAGCAATCTCCCTAGAACACACTGGTCTTTCCAGAATTGAAATCCAAACGTGATTTTCCCCATAGTAGAAACCTGTTACATGCTTATCAGCCTGGCCCTCCATGTCTGCCTAACCTTTGATTCCTCAAACTGTTGAGATATCCATATGCTTTTACAACAGAACCCCAGAATACATTTTTAAAATTTCCTATTCACAGAGAAGAGACTAATTGCCTTAATATATAAAAAGCCCCTATAAATCCTGAAGTAAAAAACCAATGACCAACAGAAAAACAGGCTAAGAATTTTAAAAATAGTTCTCAAAAAGGAAATACAAATGAACCCTAAAAACATGCAGAGATTTTCAATGCCACTTAAAATAGAAGAAATACAAACTAAACTACAGTAAGATGCCATCTGTAACTATCAGAGGGACAAAGTTCAACAAATGTGATAACATACTCTGATAGCAAGAATGTGCAGAAATAGGCACTCTCATGCATTGTTCAGTATAAACTGGTAAAATCTCTATCAAGGACAGTTTGGTAACACATTAAAAATTTAAACGTGCTTAACCTTGACCTAGAAATTTCATATGAAAGGTATTCATTCTAAGGATATACTTATAGTATCCAACATGATGAATTTCCAAGAATATTCACTAAAGCATCATTTATAATAGAAAAAGACTATAAACAACCTAAATTTCCATCACAAAGAATTGGTTATATAAATTATGGCGTATTTGTAAGTAGAATTCTATGCAGCCATCCAAAAGGATGAAGTTGTTTTATATTTATTGACTTTGAATTATTACTAATAGAAACTACAGGAACAAAGTTAAGTACATAGATATATTTGTTTGTGCTTTTTGAGACAGTCTCCCTCAGTGGCCCAGGCTGGAGTGCAGTGACGCAATCTCAGCTCAACCTCTGCAACCTCTGCCTTCCAGGTTCAAGAAATTCTCATGCCTCAGCCTCCTGAGTAGCTGGGACTACAGACATGCGCCACCACACCCAGCTCATTTTTGTGTTTTTGTAGAGATGAAGTTTCACCATATTGGTCAGGCTGGTCTCAAACTCCTAGCCTCAAGTGATCTCCCCGCCTCGGCCTCCCAAAATGCTAGGATTACAGGCATTAGCCACTGCGGCCGGCCTGTTTCTAAATACCTGAAATAAATCAGAAATGATATAACGAAACAAGGAACACTGGTTGCCTCGAGGGAGAAAAATCAATGGGAACACGAGTAAAAAGGGGACTTACTCTTGACTTTAACCTTTTACTCCCTTTCTTTAATTTTTAAATTTAAACACGATTCAAAAAACTGATAAAAGCTTGCCTGTACCAGCATATCCTTCAAATACTATACCCAAATCCATTTTCTTTCATGCACAGAGTTATTCTCTCACCTAAGCCACGAACCTCATCCAGTTAATCCATGCAGACTGACCCTACCCCCATCAAATTTACGGTTGATTCATATTATTCTCCTGTTTTAAAACAAAACCGGACCTTCAGTGAGTCCCCATTGCCCTCAGAGAAAAGTTTAATCCATTAAAAAGACATTCAAACTCCTTTACCAGCCAGCCCCAACCTGTGAGACTCCAACCTAGTCTCAGCTACACCACGTGGCTCACCATACCTCTCTTACTATGCTTATAAAGTTTCCTCCCATCTCCCATCCTCCCTTCCCTAACAAAATTATATATGGCCTTTGAGGTCTATGTCAAATTACCTCTTTGAATGTTCCCTACCTCCAGAAAGAACCAATAAATTTTTTCTCTGTACTCCTAAGAATACTTTGCTTATCCTACAAGAAGTTTACTGATTAAAATTATTAGTCATTTATGGGTCTACAGATTACTACATATAATCTATTGTTACCTCTCTTAGACTGAAAATCCCTTAAAGAAAGAAACCAAGCTCATTCATCATGTATTCCTAGCACCTAAATTCCTAGCCTGGCACACACAGTTACAGTTGTGTTATACACACACACCACACACACACACACACACGGTTCACAGTCACCATTTTCCCCCACATTCCTCATTTATCAAATTGAATTAAGAATCTTGTTTCTCCAAGGCTATTTCTACGTGGTTGGTTAATGTGTGTCCAGAATAACATGGTGCTACCTACGCAACTATACTTCCTAAGTTTAAGCCAGGCCCTTGTGGTTGATTGTTTTTCCTACATCTTACACAGCTGTCTGGTATTGGTTTGACTTCACTTATTATTATTGAATATGCTGATTGGCTGCAGATAAAAGAAGTGCTGGTTTGTCTCCCTGAGAATGATTACATTTGATGACTTAGGTATGCATAACAATTTGGAGAATCAGAGTTACCATTTCAGGAGCAAATGGATATGAAATAAAATCTCTAGAGGGTGAAAGTGCTGACCTGCTCTGCTGCTTTACTCTTAAGCATTCTAATTCTAAAGATACTATAAAATGTCTTAAATGGAAAAAAAAAAAAAACTAGTTATCCAAGAACTATTTATGATAGTTATTCACTATGCTTCTATTTATTATGCTTCTACTCAAATACAGCTTTTAGTAACTCTGGTTCTTGAGGCAATAAAAAAGGTGGTGGGGAAAACAGCTTAAATGTCCATCAACAGGTGAATGGATAGAACAAACTGTGGTACATTCATACAATAGACTACCTCTCAGCAATACAAGGGAATTAATAATTGATACATGAAACAACATAACATATCCCAAAATAAGTATGCTGAATGAAAGAAGACAGACCAAAAAAAGTACACATTGTTTTATTCAATTTATATAAAATCCTAGGAAATGCAAACTAATCTAATAGTGCCATAAAGCAGATCAAGGATTGGTTAGGGATGGAGTAGAGGCCAGGGAGCGGTAGGAGGGAAGAATTACAAAGTGTCATGAAGAAGCTTTTGGGTGATAAGTATGTTCACTATCTTAATTACAGTGATTGTTTCATGGGTATATATATTTATTTGTCAGATTGTCAAAACTCATAAAATTGTAGTCCCTTTTATGCATGGTTTTGCTTTCTTCAGTTTCAGTTACCTGTGGTTAACCATAGTCTAAAAATATAAATGCAAAGTTCCAGACATAAACAACTCATAAGTTTTAAATTACACGCCATTCTGAGTTGTGTGGTGAAATCTTGCACCATCCTGCTGTGTCCCACCTAGGGCATGAATCATCCCTCTGTCCAGCATCTCCATGCTGTATATGCCACCTGCCCATTAGCCACTTAGTAATCATCCAGGTTATCAAAGACACAGTATACATGGTTGTGGTGCTATCCGAGGTTTTAGACACCCAATGTGCGGCTTGGAACATATCCACCATGAATAAGAGGGACCACTATACTTTAAAATGTGTAATTTATTATATGTCAATTATACCTCAATAAAGCTGTTTTTCTTTAAGTGGCAGGAAGAAGACAGAGGTGAGAGAAGGGAGAGGGAGAAAGAAGTCTGTCCGAGAACATACCTATACAATTCTATCTTAAAGTGGTTTTCAAAGAAGAGGGAATGTTCAACACTTGCAAAATACCCTTCCAGAATGACATTTTCCTGAAAATGTCATTTTCTAAGAAGGTAGGAATTGTATTTTTGAAAGGAGCATCCAGGTTGCAAGCAGATGATTAATTATCATGGAAAATCATTGATGTATCATCGCAATTTCACAGTGTTTCTTACAGTTAAAATAAAGCTCCTTCATATCTCTCATAAAGGTATTATAAAGCTTTAATTGATTTGTGTTGGTGAAAACCCTTGGTTACCATCATGGAAAATAATTTAATTAAGTACCAAAATATAAACATACAACTTTGAGTATGATTTTTATATTTTTCTTTATAATAAATATTGGAGGGTACCAGCTAGTTTAACACATTAATAAACCAGGGGAGACTCAGACCCTAGAGGCTTGCACATCGGTTGATTTAATGTCAAATATAGAATCTACAGAGATGTCTAAAGAAACTTGTGTAGCTACCTCTACTACTGGATAAAATCTTGCAAGTACCACTTGGCCCCTCATTAAAAAGCAATAATTGTTTATGCAGGGTTAACTAAGGAATACAAATCTCTAGGCTTACTCATACATTTTCTTTTATGGGAAGGTTGAGAAGAATAACTTTACCGTCAGCATGACAGTAAAGAAATACAGTAAAAAATGACAATAGCGATCAGGAGGACAATATAGACTCATATGGAAAAAGAAAAACTAAGAATTTGATTGAAAAATGTTTGAGTCACAGGCTGTATCTAAGGTAACAGACACAGCATTCAGTATAATGCTTGATTGCACTTTAAGAGTATCATTCAGTAGCAATCCACACACACTAGGTCTTCAGTAACTGCTAGACATTATTATTCATGATTTTGGAAGTGAAATTGGAGACTGTAATTTAACATCCAGTCAACAGGTCTGGAGATCAAAGTCCCTCACTATTTGCAAGGTAGAAATAAAGAAGATGTTCTATGATATCTCTATTCCAATTAATATAATCAGACATGGGATAGTAGAGAAAACTCATCCAAGAAAGTGTTGATCATTAGGCAGAAACAAGAAGATTCTTTTAAGAAATAAATACATTAAGAAGGACTCTTTGCTGTGGATCTTTATACTGGTGACCCACAGCAAACTGGAGAATAACTTTCACATTTTGGGATGAAAATGTCATTATGAGGCAGGTACAGATTGCAGTTCGTTATGGTCACCTGTAAAAAGCTCTGCAATTTGTAAGGCTAGAGAGAATACAGAAGTCACTAGTCACTGTGGCAATTTAAATTTAAATATAAGTCAAGTAAAATTAAAAATTCATTTCTTCAGTTGCATTGGCCACATTTCAAATGCACAACAGACACATGTAGTTAGTGGCCCCCATATAGGAGAGGGCAATATAGAATATTCCATCATCACAAAAAGTTCTAGTGAACTGCATTGGGCTAGAAGGAAGTAGAGGCTAACATAAGGATGCCAAGTAAGAAACCCTGTAATACTGTATTTGAGAAAGAGAGTGCTCATTGGTTACAAAGGGGCCATATCATTCAACCTCCAAAGGGGAAAAGGGACCTTGGGTTCATACTCTCCTAGCCTGGCTTTCAATAAATAATCTAGAGTTAAAGCGCTCTCAATGCCCTTGTGCCCTCTGGGACCTCAAAAACTAAATGTGTGTTTTCCATAAAATATTAAGTCAAGAGAAAGTAAGACAGCATACTTAATGTGAAATAAAGTTCATATACTCCTGTTTAAACACAGATTAGAATTTCTGTCAGAACAATGCCAGTGAAAAGTTGACATTCTAATTAATACAATTTACATTATAAAGCACTGAATATCTTTATCTTGCTATTATGAAATGCCCTCTTTTAAAAAAAATTGAAACTCTACTCAACAGAGAAATGAGTACTAAGGACAGTATGTAAAAACCCATGTACAAGAGAGGTGGTTAGGGTCACTGGCATTTTTACACACCATCGACTCAGGTATCTAAAAAGGGAAGCAATACACTCATCCTCTACCACACAGTTTTGTCATTCTTTATCATCTGCAAGGCTATTTGCATGCAGCAATAGGATTTTAAGGCTGTTTTTCTGTTACAAAACATGCTGCAAAACACAAAACACCAAAACCTGAAACATTCTCTCTTTCCTCTCTTTTCTCCCTCTCCATCTCTCCCTTCTCTCTCTCACTTAACATCATAGAGAATAACAGTTGTGGAACCCTGCAAACTCGCATACATGTAGGACTCCCACATAATGTTTATTCAATCCAAATTCTGAGTGTGTAAGAGGGGCAGAAAATCAACCCCACAGTTGGGCACCCAAGGATTCATGTTCATTGCCTTTGTCAATTTTATGCTATCAGTGAAAGGAATAAAGATGAGATCCTTACAGCTTGAATTTTCATTTCCTATGACACGTGCTTTTTCTTCATGCTTTATCACACTCCACTACTTGGTTTCCACCCCTTCATAATTGATATCGGCCATTTGAAGCATTCAGTAAAAACCTCATGAGGTTCATCGAATGTCCCCCAGTCTATAATTCTTGCTTTTAACATATTCAGAAGCAAATTTATCTGAGTGTTTTCCACTTCCCCTCCATGGTTTTCTCTATGCACAGGGATGAGTGTGACAGTTGTATTAATTATATGCTGAAAAACCCACATAGCAGCAAAAATGATGGAGATCATCATTTTAAATATTTTATTAAAATAACCCAGTGTAGAACAGATAATGTAGACCCTCTTGATAATGAGAGGTTCATTAATTTTACAAGAATTCTAGAAAGCTTAGAATGGTCATCAAAATCATTTTTCATTTATTTGTTTTTTAAGAAAGGGAAAACGTTCAGTTGTTCCTTTAGAGAACAAGGGTATAATAAAATTTTCTAAGGTATTTTTAAATAATCACTTATCCTTCCAGAAAAAGCTTTGAAAAGGTAGCTTGAAATAGAGATTATTTAGGTTTCATGGTATTACTTGAAATGTCTGTAAATTTGCAGCTTCTGTGACCCATTAAAACTTGGTTTCATTGACATATAGTAATCTTTGATAAATAAAATTGATATTTCCTATAAACAAACAAGCAGTACATTAAAATCCTTTGATTATTGACAGCAAGAACAACACAATCTTGCCTACCAAGTGTGTCTCCAGATACAGTTTAAGGCCATCCATCTCTGCCTTAGGGGGAGTCCAATTCTCTGTAGTTTCCATGGCTTCATTTAACCATTGAATGAATTCATCCAGTTTGTTTACAAACCCCTTGTGAGAGGAAAGAAAAGGGGGAAAAAGAGGGCAAGAAAGCATGTTAGTTGGTTATTCTGTAAAAAGCCAATATTAAACGTTCCAAACTTTATCCATGATCAAATCCATCCCACCACACTCCTATCCTAGTCTCATCTTTGCTGTAATGGAATTTCCACTATTTCTGGACCCGAAGTCTTATCAAAATGGGAAAGAAATTGTCAATGCTTCCCTCTCAGTTTTTCTCTAGGATCACTTTTCTGAGGAATTTAGATTGGGTTGGGGGGTGTCACTGTATGGATGCCTCAAAACATCAAAACATTTCTGGTGTCTGACAAGCATCCCCCTGCCAAAAAATCAGGTCAGGTCTGCTAGGAACGCTCATTGGCTTTGGGGGATAAAAGCATTCCTGTAAAGATGGTGTTCTTCACTCAGAAGCCTGTGGAGTTCAGTTGCCATAGCTGAACTAGAAATATATTTTAAAATTACATAAGTATTTACAGGTCCTTGGACGAGTTCTGTCCACAGCCAAAATGTCTGTGTCTAAGCCTGTATGCTACAAAGGAAGGAAGCGCAGAAAGTGGGACCAATGAACAAACATAAATACTTGGCTTCGGGTATGTACAGACATAAAGATATATTCTTGGCTAGGAAGCACAAATCACAATAATCTTGTAATTTTTCAAATAGTGGTTATAAAATTTTATTGACCATTTAAAAGAATACATCTGTAGAAACAGAAAATATTTTGAAAATATGAAAGCCCAACTGCAAACCTAAGTGAAAGAAATGGGGCTGGGCTCCTGCTTTCCACGTCTGGGTAAACAGCACCACCTGGAGGTCATAAGGAGCAAGGGCAGGCTTCCACACATAGGAATGGGTTGAGATGCCATTTCCCTATTAAACTTAACCCATTGTTCAGATTTGCCTTTCAAATAATCTTGATTAATATTTTTAGGCTTAACTGAGGATGTCCTGAGACTGAAGTGGAAAGAGGTAAAAGTAAATATTTTTTATAATGCTTCTCACAAACTAGGCTTTGCCATTAGGGTTTTTCCTAGATAATATTTTAAGATTCATAACCCTTTAATTGGAGCAATTAGAGTACCTCAAAAAAAAAAAAAAAAAGAGAGAAAAGGAGAAAATGGAATTGTGGAGAGTGGTAAGTAAAAGGACAAATAACACTCAGGAACACAAATTGTTTATTAGAGGGGGACAAAGCAGAGATGTGGGCACAGAGTCCCACAGAGTCAGATCATACCATACTGTTATGCTCTGGTATGTTGCCAACCTGTGTAGATAGAGTTCAGTCTATCATCCCACATAGTGACATATCATATGATTTCCCATATTCATACATGCTTCCAAAAGCTTTCCCTATTGAAAATCTCTCTATTGTACCAAGTCTCCAAGGACAGTCACACCCAGGGACACATATCACAACCAGATTTCACAAATGCAAGATTTCTCATTTATATTCCTTTGAAAATCTATCCCAATCAGTTAGATTTGATAAAACTAATGAGAAATATCATCTTAGAGACATCATAATCACAAACTGAAACCTATACAATTACAATTGGCTGAGCTGGGAACTATATGGTAGTTTAACATGCCTCCAGTCCTAGACTCCAACCCTAAACTGATTGATAATATCATTAAGGTTTCTATTGGTCATCACTCAGAAGATTTTCTTCCAGGTGAGGTGAAAATATGTCCAACGGAGAAGGTTTCATAAATTTCATACAATGTATTCCCTTACTAAGTGAATTTTCTGGTGATCTACCAAACTCAGCCTTTTTATCTAATTTTCTCATATTGCAACTCTTTCCAAATGCCAAGAATCCCTGCAAGATCATTCATTTTGCCCCTTCTCCTATCTTTAGGGTATCAGTTTGCCTGTTCTTCTGCCTTTCCTGCATTTGCATAAGTTTGAGAGTTGCTTTGCTTTTCATTTCCTCCCAAATACTTGACTCTTTTTTTTTTTTTTTTTGAGACGGAATCTCGCTCTGTCGCCCAGGCTGGAGTGCAGTGGCCGGATCTCAGCTCACTGCA
Organism: Macaca fascicularis; assembly: GCF_037993035.2. NCBI lineage: Eukaryota > Metazoa > Chordata > Mammalia > Primates > Cercopithecidae > Macaca > Macaca fascicularis. The sequence continues at coordinate 100,378,958 of NC_088381.1, read as the reverse complement.
AGCTCCGCCTCCCAGGTTCACGCCATTCTCCTGCCTTAGCCTCCTGAGCAGCTGGGACTACAGGCGCCCGCCACCTCGCCCAGCTAGTTTTTTTGTATTTTTTAGTAGAGACAGGGTTTCACCGGGTTAGCCAGGATGGTCTCGATCTCCTGACCTCATGATCCGCCCGTCTCGGCCTCCCAAAGTGCTGGGATTACAGGCTTGAGCCACCACGCCCGGCCTACTTGACTCTTTTAATGTAGAAGTTACACTTATTCAAGCTCAATCTTCTCAGTAGTGTCCCATCTGTTCAAAATGTTATTCCCCAAATTCCTACCTAGGGCTCAGAATATTTCACAGGTTCATATCTGACTTGATGTTTACCATAGATCCCTTCAGATGTGTACAGTAAACCTGTGAGCAGAAGTAAGGGCAGAATCTGTTAGAACTCCAGTCCTAATTCTCGATACTCTCATAATTAAAATTTTGGTGAAAACTTAAGATACCCTTTGCTGACCAGATGGACTTACAGAAATATTGTCTGTCATCGGTGGATGTTAGTCAGAAAAGTAGAATTTAGATGGTTTATAAATGGGAGATGAAAATAGTACTTTATAGTACTTACAGCATTAGTTTTTACTGTTGTATTTAGAATTGTGTTGTTATATCTGTGCATATAAATTGGTTTTGGGAGAAAATTAAGTCAGAAAGTATATTATTTAGTGAACAAGTGGTTAAATCCAAGAAGATAAATAGTTAAAGACATTATTTGAAAGGTAATTAGTTATAAGTCATTCATGATCTTCTCCCCTTCAAAAACAAACAAACAATAACCTGTGTGTGTATGTGAGTGCATGGCTGCTTCATCATAAAAGGTTAGTCTTAGCCGAAGAGTACTAAACAATGTGTCAGGTTTCCTAACAGAACCATAATTACATAGTTAGCTGAAATCTGTGAGATGCAGATTAGACAAAACCCACTGGTCCTGGGTGAACATTTCTGGATGGCACCTCTGTGTATCCCAGTCAGATAGCAAAACAAGGCTGTCTGATATAGGGGAAACAGGAGTCCTCTCAAGGATTCTCTCTGGGTTTCTTCTGAATTATATCCCATCCTCACAACTTTTTATTTGTTGTACATTTCCTAACTCTTTTCTTGCCAACACTAAAGAGTTTCATCACTCACAATAGAAACCTGAGAAATCCCAGTATTCCTAACTTATAATAAAAGCTAAGCACCCCTTCCCTTTAGGGAGATCTAGCTTTCCACCTCCCTTCCTGCTTCTATGTGTAGCCTCAAGAATACAAACAGCAATCATGAAAGCAAGCAGAACTGGAGTCCATTCAATTCATGATACATTTATCACATGCTATTTTTCCACCTCACTCAGCCCCCTCTATCTGTGTACTATCACCAGGTTTCTGTGTATAGTGGACAGTGTACTAGGTACTCTCCCCCTGTGATGAGATATGCTTAGAAAGACCAAGGAAGTGCCACTCTATACACAGACCATGTGGATGTGCAGATGTGGTCACATTCGGACACACACAACAAATATTTGATGCCCATTTTCAGAAGTTCTGCTGGCATCTTTGTGGTGTGAATGAAAGAAAACAAGGATGACATAGGAAAATGGAAAAAATATTTTAAAAATTATTTTGAAACAGATCAAATCCTAATGCAACAAATATTGATCATTTATTCATTCATTTAACAAATGTTTATTAAGTGCCTTCTATGTGCAAAAAAGCACACTGCTAGACATTGTTGAGAATACAAAGATAAATATCATTGTGGCAAAAATTTCAGCAGAACATAAAGCACGTCTAAGCCCTGAATTCAAGTAATTTTAATAGTCAAAAAGAATTTTACAATAAACAAAGAGTTGGGACACTCTCCTGGATATTGTGAAATTATTATATCTGTATCAGAATTCTGTCTGTATCCAAGTTTGCTCTCATTCTTAGTATTGGCCTACCTGTGTGTGTTTCTAATATTCCGAATTCAAATTTACTTCTCTAGAAAGTCAGAGGACTATAAAAATCAGATTTTCTTCATGACATAATCCAATGCCACCACTGCACTACATGAAAAGTACATTTTATGCATATTCTACTCTCTGCCACAGGCTGAATTACAAACCTTTGAAAGGCTACATTTTAGCCTTCATTGTTCAAACTCCTGCTGCTGTATCTGTTCAGTGTCCTGTTATTTTCTACCAGTGTCCTTATCGTCCCTTTCTGCTTCTTCTTCCATTACTTTTCTTTGCCTCCCTGACAAGCTGTCCAGGAGCACATGGAGGGTGACCTAGTCCACGAGATCTGTACTCCTGCCCACTCTCACGGATTGTTTCCTTCTGAGTGAATCTTTGTCATACTCCTATTTTATACAGGCTTTGAGAGCCTGTAGACCCTTGTTTGGCACCAAGCCAGGATTCAACCCCCAGAAGAAATCCTGGTCATCAAACCTGGGAGAAAATGGAACAGTGGTTGGCCCTCCTAACATCAGTTGTCAGCATACCTGCTACTCCCAAATCATTTGTATTGTGAAAGTTCCTTCGTGAGGGTGAAAACTTACTTTTAAACTTTCTAAAACATCAATCTCTTTAAAGACTAAGATGCACAGTGAAAGTACATGCAAATGTATACTCACTGGTTTGTGAAAAATAGTTTGCTAGAGCCTTTGGCTGGCTAAAATACACTTGAAGATTATTTTCACAGTGAACACTTACAGTCAAATCTTGCAAAGTGCTACACTCTCCCAACAAGTTAAGAATGCTCATTATTTCTTTTCCTAACTCTTTCTCCTCTACAACAAGCCTTGTTTGGTTAAATATAAACTGTCTTGGTAGTTACCTTTGCCCTCTGGCAAGGTTGTCATATGGAGCTAGAATAAAAAGGAGGGCCTTCCTTGTGCCATATGTGAGGCCAGGGAACAACCACACAGTGGAAAACAAGATATGGCCCCTGCCTGGTGTTATTGAAAATCTAGGGGTGATTTTTTAATGGGATTAATTATAGACTAAAATAAAGTGAAAAATTCTATCTCTACAAGACGAAAGGGGAAATATACAGCAGGAAGTAAATGCTGTGTCATCACCACAACTCTTCGAGATGGTGTTGATTACGGTCATTTTACAGATGAGGAAACTGAGGGTCAGAGAAGGTAAGTGACTTGGGATTTGAATATGGATCTCACTCCAAAGTCTATTCCTCCCACAGTACCACACCACCCTCTAGAAACAGCGTTCCTGCAGACAAGTTATCAGATCCAGGTAATGGAGAAGTAGCATTTATTCCCAGTTTTAAAGTCTTGGCACTGAGATAAAATTCCCTGAGTCCTAAGTCTCTTACCCTTCTCATTCACTATTTTCTGTTGTTTTTTTCTAAAACAGAATTTGTGATGAGACTAAATACTTAACAAGAAACACACTTATTTTTAGAAAGTAAAGATTACTGTAAAGTTCATTTCTAATGCACAGAAAATTTAAATGAAAAATTTAAGGGAGTTACATGTTTGAATGAGCCCATTCTACCAGTGCTCAGTTACAGATGGGCTTGACTCAGTTTAATCACAGAGGAGATGGCCCTTAGTTCTCAGAAGGCAGTTGAGCCACCTTTCTGAACTGCTAATTCCTTTTGGTATTTGCTGTTTGGAAGTGTATGTGAATGTGTGTGTATTCATCCTCAGAGTAATTCATATCTATTTGTGGACAGAGAAATTAGGTGTGATGTCTGACTCAGTCTAGATCAAGTTAGCTGCCTCCACACAGAAACATGCTGAAGAGTATCAAAAAAGTGAACTATTTTCATTACATTTTATGTATTTATTTATTTATTCTTTTTTTTTTTTTTTTTTTTTTTAGAGACAAGGTCTCTCTAGAGATAAAGCTAGAGTGCAGTGACATGATCATAGATCACTGCAACCTCCAACTCCTGAGCTCAAGGAATTCTCCTACCTCAGTCACCCGAGTAGCTGGGACTACAGGTGTGCGCCATCACACACAGATTATTTATTTATTTATTCATTCATTCATTCATTCATTCATTCTTGTAGAGACGGGGTCTCACTATGTTGTACAGGCTGGTCTCAAATTCCTGGCGTCAACTGTTCCTTCCAGTTTGGTCTCCTAAAGCAAAGGTATTACAGGCATGAGCCATTGCACCTGGCCTATTTCACTATATTTCCAAAAAAAAAAAAAAAGTCAGCATCTGCTGTTGAATCTTTTAAACTATTATGCTCTCATCTGGACAATTCTAGCTGAAACAAATAACCCTCAGATGGTACTCACCATGTGCCAGAACCTGTTTTAAGTATTTTGTACAAATAGATCATTTAAGTCTCATAATGGCCCTATGAGGTGGGTACAATAGTCTCCCCATTTTACAGATGAGAAGAGTAAGGCCCAAGAGGTAAGGAAGTCTGCCCGATACCCTACAGCCAGAAGGTGGCAAACTCAGTACCTGAATCCAGTGAGCCTCACTGGCACCACATGAAATCATGAACAGTCAGCTGATTTAACAGCTTAAATATGTCCCTTGTAGGAATTAGAAGAGAAGAACTAAATGAGGACTAATCTGGGGGGACACGGGAGGGTATATTAAAAGAGGGGAAAAAGTGCTTACTATGAGCCAGTGTAGATAATGTTAAGAGAACAGTTGCTACAGCCAGACAAAACTGAATTTGATTCATTTAGTTTAGGTATAAACTGAATGAACGACTTAATGTCTCTGAACCTTAGTTTCTTCATCTGTAAAACAGGGACATTAACAGTCATCATGGGGTTACATGAGGACTATAGGAAAAATATAGTTTAAAGCCTGATGTAAAACAAGGGCTTGATAAATGGTTCTTTAAAAAATCATTCCTAATTAATAAAAGTTCCAATTTGATCTTTTATCTCATTCACTCGACAATTTTTTATTATTTACTAAGTCTACAGCACTGTACTACGTGTAGTACAGTGAGATGGATGATCCATGAGATGGATTTTTAAAGTCCCCACACAGGCCGGGCGCAGTGGCTCACGCCTGTAATCCCAGCGTTGTGGGAGGCTGAGGTGGGTAGATCACGAGGTCAGGAGATAGAGACCATCCTGGCCAACATGGTGAAACCTCGTCTCTACTTAAAAAAAAATACAAAAATTAGCTGGGTGTGGTAGCGTGTGCCTATAATCCCAGCTACTCGGGAGGTTGAGGCACGAGAGTCACTTGAATCTGGGAGGCGGAGCTTGCAGTGAGCCAAGATCACTCCATTGCACTCCAGTTTGGCGACAGAGTGAGACTCTGTCTCAAAAAAAAAAAAAAAAAAAAAAAAGAAATTCCCCACACAGTCACAACATAGGGGGTGGCAGCAACTGCTCTGGGCATTTAGAAGAGGGAGTCATGGCTTTCACCTCACATGGTAAATGAGAAAGCATGAGGGGCAGCATCTGAACCCTCAGGTTAGCAAGAATTTCACCACCCTGCTACCTGACCAGTGGATCTGGAGGGGATCACGTTTCTCGACTAATTGTTACAAGTTTCAGGAAAATCTGACTTAATTTTTCAAAACAGGCCACATTCTTTGGAGCCTATCTTTACATCAGCAATGGGGCTATCAAAAAGTAACAGCTAAAGGACATCATGATCCTCTTATCCACAGTAAAGGTTTGTTTAGGCTCTAAATAAGGTAAGTAAAATTAGAACTTTATTTAGAAGTAAAATTATGCATTGAGATTTTTACATACATATTTACCAACATATATATTTAATCTTCTGTTTTTGTACATAATTCTTTATACACATAGTTTCTACATAAAATGACTAGATTTAGATTTTTGCATAACAGCACTAAAATGCAATTTACCTTTCCCAATCAACTAACTATATACTTAATGTGCCACCTAGGCCCAGGGGCTCAAGACAAAGTGCTAGAGAGTTAAAAGTTGTGCTTTGGACTCTACTACCTCACTTATATACCCACACTCCTACCTAGAAAATCCAACACAGTATGAGTAATTGACAGAAGAGGAGAGACAGTGTATGCTTTTAGAACAAAGATTGAAGAGAAAATAAAATGGCTTCAGTCAGTGTTCACTCTGATGCCACCAAGAAAACTCAAATACTGAAATGCCTAATGAAATATTTAGCTTCTTTTCTAAAGGTCGAATGAGAAGGCTTTAGAATATAAAAATATTCCTGATAAAATTGTTCCAGAATTAAGGTAAACACTGTCAGTGGGAAAGAAAGAGCAAAATGGCATGCAATGGTATTATCTAAAGCTACCCAGGTGGGATGTTCTATTCTGAACTCAGCAACATGTAGAAGGAATATAATGCTGAATCCACAGTTTCTTCAAATACTATTTATTTATAGTGGCTTCAACTGGGAAAAGAAGAACCCAGAAAGATTCCTAACTCTTATGATGGGAAAGGGTTTCATCTAACAAATCTAGAGATTTTGACTTCAGTTGCTCCCTATAGGTTCATAAAAAGAAATTATCAATCATTCTAAGGGCAAAACAAGATTGGAATGCATATTATCAAAGTCTAATAAAAATAGATATGAATAAAAAATTGGGAATAAACTGGAACAAACAATAGGTTAATATTAATTAAGCACTTACTACACACCAGGCACTTACATAATCCTTACAACAAACCTATGATACAATAGTACTGCACTCTCCATTTTATAGGGAGGAAACTGAAGCACAGACAATATCAAACACTTACAAGCTCCCAACATTGTCAGGTATGAAGCTGGGGACCTCTCATTCAGGTAGTATGACTGCCCCAAAGCTTGGCAGACTTCCTCTAGGTGAGACCTTGCTTCAAGCACCCCCAATCCTCCAGAGGCACTAGATAAGCAGACCACATCATCTTTATCTGCCTTTAAGTCTCAAATGAGTACCTGAGATACCCATAACTTAGAATTTAGGATTATGACAGTTTAATGGTTTAATTGTAGGTTTTTCATATCTAGTATTATAATTAACAATACTTAACATTTAGGTACTATCTACCAGCTATTCTTTTAATAACTTGTGAAGTTATTGAATAGTCAAATTTCCCCATTGTACAGATGAAGAGGCTAAGGCATAGAGAAGTTATGTAATTTATTTAAGGTCATATAGCTATTAAGTGGTTACTAAATAGTTTTGTTCCAGGGGCTAATCTCTGGACTACTGTCCTATATTCTCTCTCTAACCAGATTTGTTCCCACAAAGTCACAGAGAGAAAACAAAGGACAGTCACATTCTCTGTTGTTCACTCCTATTTTCCAACCTTCTCTGAGAACCCCAGCTCTTGCCACATAGTTCAATCATTCCTATCAGAACCCTATTTTAGATCATTTTTCCTATACTCTGTGCTCTCTCTTTTCAGCCTTTCTTTTCTTTCTTCCTTGACTATTGTTTCTCTTTTGCCTCTTTTTTTCTCTTCCCTCTTCTCCAGCCCCTCCCCTCCTTTGTTCCCCACTCCTCTCCTCTCTTCCCCTACTTCTCCTCTTTTTTCCATTGTTCCTTTCTTTTTTCTATTGTTCAAAGTCTCCTCCAGCCTTGTTAGGGCTAATCAATCATTTTAAATAAACATTTCTGGACATGTCTATAAAGTTTTAGTGAAAAGGGCTGACTCCTTGACACTGAAGTACAGACCTGAAAATGTTGTTTTATTCCTTGCTTGGATTAGCTCTAAATACTTTCCTGATTAATAAGAACTCCTTGCACATCAAATATCTGGAACAAGAGTGAGTGTGACTTGATGGGACTATTTGCAGAATACTAAGATTATTCAAAAGATTACATGTGATTGTTGAGTTGTTGTTTATCTAAGGATTCTAAATTTCCTCCAGGGAATAGATAACAAAATTATTATTCAGTAATAACAAAGTTATTATTTTTAGAAAAAAAAATTGGAATTCCATGTGAAGAGTTCATCATACTGAATGAGCAAGAAAATGCTATGGCCAACTTTCTACCAGAGAGCTTCAGGTTGGCAAGTTAGTAAATGCTAACAACTCAACTATTGTAGCTGAGTACCAAGAAGACAGAAAAACAGTATTATCTAAACACATCTGCTTGGAAGTGGGTAAAGGAGAAAGAAGAGTTCCCATAGAGATTAGAAGCACAGACCCCATTTTCAAAAGGCTCTTAGAATTTATCTAGTTGAAAGCTCCCTCCATTTTACAGATGAGGAATCTGATGCTCAGAAAAGGTAAGCAGGCTGGGCACGGTGGCTCGTGCCTATCATCTCAGCACTTTGGAAGGCCAAAGCAAGAGGATCATTTGAGTCTAAGAGCTTGAGACAAGCCTGGGCAATATAGTGAGACCCCATCTCTACAAAAAATAAAACATTTGCTGGGCAGGGTGGTGTGCACCTGTAGTCCAGCTACTCCGGAAGCTGAGGTGGAAGGATTGCTTGAGCCCAGGAGTTGCAGGCTGCAGGAGCTCTGATTCACTACTGCTCTCTAGCTTCGGTGACAGAGCAAGACTCTGTCTCTCAGGGAAAAAAAAAGGTTAAGTACTTGACAGATAACATTCACTCACCAGTAGGTAGCTGAGCCAGAAGAATTTGTGTTGTGTAATCAAGTACAGAGATCTAATTGTTCATTTTTAAAGTTTTCATAGACATCTTTTAGAAAAGACTTCCAGAGATCAAAAAAGGGACAGAACTAGAGTTTTTAAGAATAATGTAAAACTTCAAAGGACTATTGGCTTAGCGAATTGCATACACTATTGGATAGCATTAGGCCAGCTGAAGTAAGGATTAAATTGCCTTTTTTGGTTCAAATTCCATGTGTATGAGTACACATACATGTGTGTATTAAGTTGTTTATTCAAAAAACATTTATGGGAGTTTACTAGTACCAGAAATTGTATTAGGCCCTTGGGACTCACATATACATAACCCAGATTCTTCTATTAAAGAGTTCAGAGCACCGTAAAGTATGAGATGTATGATAATGCAGACTCACGGTTCTCGAACTTTTAATCTCGAGTCTCCTATTAAGAATTATTGAGATCCCCAGAAAGCTTTTGCTTCTCTGGGCTTTATCAATATTCATTTCAGCAATTTAAAAATATTAATACATATTTTTGATACATTAAAAATAATAATATATATTAACATAAATATATTATTTAAAAGAATGTTTTCAAAAACAGTGAAAAGAATGGCATTATTTTAGCTATATGCAAATCTTATGAATGCCTGGCTTAATAGAATATGGCTGGATTTCTATTTCTACTTCTGCATTTAATCTATCACAATATCACGTGTTATGGAGCTTCTGGAAAACTCTGCTATACACAGAATGAGAGTGAAAAAGGCAAATAATATTCAGTATTGATATGATAATAGCTTTGACCTTGTGGACCCCTGAAAGGGTCTTGAAAGCCCCTCGAGGTGCCAAGACCATACTGAGAGAACCTCTTGCTGTAGATCATACCAAGTGCTCAGGAGCCATTGAAAAGATATTTAACTCACTCTTTGGGCATCAAGGGGGACTTCCTGGAGGAAATCACAGGAAATTGAGCCCTAATAGATAAGTGTAAGTGATTCAGAAAAAGAATAGGGGGGACTAAGAAGAGCAGAGAATGACATTCCTAAAATGAAGCTTATTCCTAAAATGAGAGAACAGCTTATTCTGAGAACTCTAAGTAGCTGAGCCTGGCTAACGAACACTGAAGAGACAAATACGAAACACTTAGAAATGAGGTTGCAGAGTCTGGCCAGGAGCTAGGCCACATACAACATGCTCTGTAGTTTATATTTTATCCTAAAGACAATGGAATGGTCATTAAAGTTTTGATGCAGAGAGTGGGAGAATCTGATTGGCTTCTTAGAAGACTCACTCTGGCTGCAGTGTGGAAAATGATTGCCAGTTGAAAGACTAAGAGCAGAGAAGCCAGTTAAAAGGTTGCTGTAGCACTCTGAAGAAGTTGATGAGGCTAAACTAAAGCAGCTCAGTGGACATGGGCAGAACTAGGTTCTGCTAGGTTATAGAGAGTACTCAAAGGTAGAATGGACAGGACTAATTGGATCTGATGGATGATGAGAAAGATGTTAGAATCTGGGATGACTGCCAACTTTCTATCTTGGTTGGAGGTACCATTTCCTGAAAGAGGAAATACAAAATTCAGAAGGAAAAATAGTTTGCAGGAAGATCATGAACATGATATTATGTATCATGAATTCGGTTTCTCAACTTAATCAGTTGAAGCATCTAATAAGACAGTAAGTTGTATAAGCCTGGAACTCTACAGCAAGATCTAGTCAGAGAAAGCAACATACAGGGTGTACTAAAGACCATGGGCATAGATGAGATAGCCTAGGAACAGTATGTAAAGGGAAGATCCACTTGTGTCATCTACATTATGAGGCCCAAGAGTGCAATGCACTCAACTTTCTTCACTCTGTCCTTCATTCTGTTGTCTGTCTCAATGATCCTGACACTGGTTGTGCCTCAAAATCAACTGTGAAACTCCTTAAAAATAAACAGAATTCAGAGAAAAGAGATCTCCTCAAAGTCTCTCAAGGATAGAAATATAAAGAGCCAACAGCTGCAGAGCACTGGAAACATTTAGTGTCAATCTTAGGAAAGAAAGTATTTGATGCCACTTTGTGACAAGCTTGAAAGATCTGGTAATAACCAGGAGACAGGATGTTCTAACAGCAAGCACTGTGGGGTGGGAGAGACAGACTCTACTTGTAAAATGAGGGCATTGAGTTGAATGATTCTTCATGCCTTCTGACTGCTAACATCTGAGGTTCTTGCATATAGAGCTTCCTTCAAAGCCTGAGACATTGAGACAACTTGCCTCTCTTCCAGTTAGACACGGAACTGATCTTTGGAGTCTTCCACATACTCTCCCAATGCCTTCTACTCCATTCACTATATCTATCCTTCAAGATCAAGCTCAAATGCTCCTCTCCCAATAAATCATCCCAGTCTATTGCTGCCTTTCCAATACACTTTCTTAATCTTTGTATATTTAGCAGTCAGGGGTTTGAGGGACAGTACAAAACCTATTACAGGCCCTTCCTTTTTCATGCCTTAATACACTGTAATGAATCTACCTCTAGTTAAAGAGTTCTGTAAGAATTATTATTTATAAGCATATAATTATAAATATATATTATAAATACAGTCGGCCCTCCATATCTGTGGGTTCTACATTCATAAATTCAACCAAGCTTGGATTGAAAATATTCTCTTTAAAATGGATGGTGACATCTGTACTAAACATATATAGACTTTTTCTTGTCATTATTCTCTAAATACAGCATAACAACTATCTACATAGCATTTACATTATATTACATATTACAAGTAATCTAGAGATGATTTAAAGCATACACAAGGTGTGTAGGTTATATGCAAATACTATACATTTTACATAAGGGATTTGAGCATCATTGATTTTGGTATCCACAGGGGGTCTTGGAACAAATCCCCCACGGATACTGATGAACGACTGTATGTATAAATATCAATTATGAATAAATAAGTATATATTATTCATAAGGTTGTTGTGTGACAATATTATAAATTAGAATGTTGTTTGTATTTGTCTGAACACACATTCGTAGCATAAATTTCCCTATATAAACTTCCTAAGATGTCAAAGAAGTACATTAACTAAAATTATTGGGCCACTTAGAGGAGAATTATCCCTAATACAATTCAAGAATCATCTGACAAGGCAGGAAGACAAGGCAAAGTCTTACAGAGAAGAGGGTGCAGGAATCTGGGGTGGCCATCACAGGTCTCATGAAGGGGGAAGGGTACCCTTAACCATTGTAAGTGAGAGTTGTGTAGGAGGCTGAAGCTTCATAATAACCAAGGTGGCTGAAGGTGGAAGGAGAAAACAAGGTGGTGGCATTTGATGTCAAAAGACCAGCCATCTCTTTACAAGGAGCTGCTAAGACCTGACCCTTCCCCTCCCACAGTACTAATAATAAGAACAATAACAACCACCAGGGCTAACATTTATTGAGTGCTTACTACATGCCAGGTACTATTTTGAGCTCTTTACATATTTTAAGACATTTAATCATGACTCTCTGTGGCAGATATGATTTTTAATTCTCCTTAGCAGGAGGAAACTAGAGCACAGAGAGGTCAAGTCACCTGCTTACAATAGCATAGGTATTGTAGCACAGGTGATAAGCTGAGACATGGTTTACACAATATGGCTCCAGAGCCCACATTCATAGTCACCATGCTTCACAACCATCCAGCACCAAAGAACCCCCTCATCAATTAATATGCATTCCTCCAGAAATCTCTTACTATGAATATTTCTTTTCGTTTACTATGGAGTTCCATCTACTACTTTTCTGAATATTCATCCTTTTGGTACCATGAGCAAGGTTATTTTTGAAGTTCTTCCCAGCCATGTTTCCCTTGTATAAAAGTGTGTCTAGATAGTGAAATGGGCACAACTGTGATTTTTCATGGACCCTGCGTTCTATTAAGACTCTGGCCAATAGTCTTTTAAATACAATGGCATGCACCAAACAATATAAAACTTTAGATGTAATAAGGATAGGATAAAGAAAATAGCTTTAATGAAACTTTGTGAGGTGAATGTGATTACTGCACTACAGAATTCAGCCTGAAACTTTATCTATCTATCTATCTGGAGTCTCGCTCTGTCACCCAGGTTGGAGTGCAGTGGTGCAATTTCGGCTCACTGCAAACTCCACCTCCCAGGTTCAAGCAATTCTCCTGCCTCTGCCTCCTGAGTAGCTTGGACTACAGGCACCTGGCACCACACTCAGCTAATTTTTATATGTTTAGTAGAGACAGGGTTTCACCATTTTGGCCAGGCTGGTCTTGAACTCCTGACCTCAAGTGATCCACCTGCCTCAGCTTTCCAAAGTGCTGAGATTACAGGCATGAGCCACTGTGCCCAGCCTGAAACTTTACTTTAAAAGAGTACCAATAGTCTTCTCTATGCTATAGAAAATAAATCAAATGCAAAAGCATTTCTGTTAATTCAACTTGTCAGCTTTATTTTGGAGTTCAGGTAGGAAGGAAAGAGAGAGTATTAGACAGCCAATTATGACTCCCCCCCCCCCACACACACACACATCTTTCTCAAGCAAGTAGCACTAGTCTCCAGACAAATCCAAAAATATGAGTATCACCTATAAATGACACCTTTCCAGTTTGATTTTCTTAAAGCATTAAAAAAAGAAAATACAACTTCCTTTATTCCTAGACAAAACATGAAGGTAAATAGTAAAGTCACTGGGCTTCCTAAAAAGCAATGCACTGAGCCTCATCAACCTGAGAATGGAAGCGTATGAAGCAGATATTACAGGCAGCACCTTTCCTGGATAAAGTTGCTTAATCACCATGCAAAACTCAAGCCAATCATTCCTAGATAGAAAATTCCATAACCTCAGACATGGCCTGACATCATGAGTGACCTTGAAACAGAACCTACACTCTTGAAATGATTTCCCCCCATATTGTCTGAACAGAGCACAAGCCTCAGTGCTGATGGGTACTTTTAAGGCATCACAATGACAAGTCTGCCAAGGCAAATGTTTTTAATCTGCTTCACTTAGCTGACCTTATTTGCCATAAATTCAGGCTAATCCATATCTAATTCTTACTGGGTAACTCACTTGTTTACTGTCACCACTTGCCCTGGTCTCTTGGCATCTTATAAACTCTAGCCAGGCCCCAAATTCCTCAAGGATGTCTGGCTCTTGTCATATTACAGTACCAGGGAGGCAGCACGAATGGTTCATTCCTCCAGGCTCATTAATGTCACAGCTTCACATTCACTTACCATTAGGATCTTCTAAGGGGAACTTGAGTTCACCCAAAGTTCCAAGGAACACAAAGCCAGCCATGTTGAAGTGATATATGCCAAGGAATATTGTACAAAGAAATGAGTGCTTCTCTTAGTTATTCCTCACAGTTAGTCTCTCATAAAATTTCAGAACAGAGAAGTATTTATAGGTCATTCAATCTATTCCTTTATTAATATTTATTTTTTGTAACTGAGGCTTGTGAGGTTACATTTCCAAGGTCACAGTGCTACTTAGGGGCAGAATTAAGGTTCTTACCCTAGTAATTTCTAATATATATGGTGCTAATTCCCTGGATTCATAGGAAAAGTCACAATAATAATAAAACTAATATTCATGTAGCCTTTAGATTTACAATTACCCCTTTGCTCTTTGTAGTTTCATACAATAATCTGAGCAAAGGCATGACAAACATAATTAATATCTCATTTTAAAGACTAGAAGACTTATACAGTAAACTTTAAGTGACGTATTCAAATTTTCATAATTAAAATGAAGGATTGTGAACTGAGCCCAAAATTTAAGTTCTATATCCTTGAGTAAATTACTAACTTCTGTCTCTCCTCATTTATATGAGAATATAAATCCCAGCACTTTGGGAGGCTGAGACGGGCGGATCACGAGGTCAGGAGATCGAGACCATCCTGGCTAACACGGTGAAACCCCGTCTCTACTAAAAAATACAAAAAAAAAACTAGCTGGGCGAGGTGGCGGGCGCCTGTAGTCCCAGCTACTCCGGAGGCTGAGGCAGGAGAATGGCGTGAACCCGGGAGGCGGAGCTTGCAGTGAGCTGAGATCCAGCCACTGCACTCCAGCCTGGGCAACAGAGCGAGACTCTGTCTCAAAAAAAAAAAAAAAAAAAGAGAATATAACAGTGTCTGCATCAAGGAGGAATTTTTTTCCTGAGAATTAAATGAAGTGATGTACTAAGTGAATAAACCCCTTAGCATCCCGCCCAACAGTTTGCAAGGGGACAAAAAATAACAAAGTTTTATTTTGTATTTAAATTATTATTTTTCTGAAACATCCTACCAGCAACACAAGCTATGACTTCAGGATTAAAGATAAAGAATAATTCATTAATGTTCCAAGAATCATTTTAGTTGGATTTAAAAATGCAATGCTAAAAAAAAAAAAAAAAAGATAAAAATGCAAGGTTGAGTTTATCCATCTTTTGAGTTTCATCATGATAGTAATATTTGCCATCAAATGCAGTTAGGCACTGTTATCATCTTAATACAAGACAGTATTGCATCATAGCCTTTCCATACCAAGAAGATTACAAAGAATTATTTTCACCTTGATGTTTAAAGCTACAAACAAAAGGGTGATCACCTTCCCTATATATTTCAGAGGCCAACAGCCATATGCAGTAACTGGATACAGCCTCACGGTGGTGCTAAATCATCACTGATAACAACTCAAGGCCCATTGAAGGCTCTACAGAAACCAAACTGAGGCAGGACTGAAACACTCCTAACGTTAACCAGCAAGGAATTTGCTTTGGATCCCTGCGGTTCTTCTGGACCAACCTTGCACAATGATCCTGACATGTTGTCACAACAAATCCATTAGCAATGTTAATTTATAGTTTTCATACTGGCATTGCGACAAATAAAATGTACACAAACGATTTTTATTATCCTTAAAAAGAATTGTGCAGCCTTACCTTTTAAAATGTTATGTTGACTTAGAATTCTCAAACTGGATTTGGGCCCCATTCATCCACTGTGTGTCTTAATTTTATGCATCCCTTGGAGACATTTGTTAAACTCCTTATATCTCCCAGCCCCCAAATTTCAGCTTTAAATTTCAACTCTTTTGACTCCTTTCCTCTTCTACTCTCTTATTTAAAACAGCCACCAAATTTTATCAATCTGCCCTTTATAATATCTCCCACCTATCTATTTCTTCAGTCAGCTTCCACAACCACAGTTCAGACCCTTTTACCACATGTCTAGGCTATTTCAATAACTCAAGATTAGGCTTAGAGGAGATCACACCACTGCACTCTAGCCTGGCAACAGAGCAAGACTCTGTCTAAAAAAAAAAAAAAAGATTAGGCTTAGAGGACTACCTCCCAACCACAACTGTACATTACAATTGCCTGAAGAACTTAAAAAATACCCAACCTCAGGGATTCCGATTTAGTTGGTCTGGGGTGGATATAGAGGTTTTTTTTATTTTTTTAAACCTTCCCAGTGATTGTCATTTGCAGTCACAGTTGAAAACTACTGCTAGAGGTGTGCCCAGCATATCACAGTCAGATTAACCTTCTTAAACTACCAACTCTCCGGGCCAAACATTTTAAGTAGTTTCCCATCTTGGCAAAGATTGCGAATTAGTGACTTAAAGGCCAAATTATCCCAAAGATATGTTTTTATTTGACCTATTTAAAAATTGTTCAGACCCAACATCTAAAAAATTGGGAGATGTCACATAAAACCCAGATTTCCTACTTCTTTTTAAAAATTCCAAGATCTTGTCACAAATGGCCCACATTCCCATGCAACTGATCAGCTGGAGCTGAGTAGTGGCTGCCCTTTAGACATGTCACGTATCTTCCAGTTGATTCAGTCCCATCACTCCCATTTACAGCTGGCTGTATGATTCATTTATACTATCTTCCTGGCCTCTTAATTTTAGTTTGTTGCCCTGATCTAGAGAATAAAGTTCAAACTCAATGATACGTTCACTTACTCATTCTCTTAAATACTCATTTATTCATGCATTCATTAGTATTGATTTTGTGTCAATGCTATGCAAACACTTGGAATTCAAAGTCCCTCATACTTTGGCCCTATTCTTTCCAACTTCACATTCCCCTTCCTCTAACAAATTTATTTCTAACTAGTAGTTAGTTTAAGAGACATCTTCTTCCCAATATTCACAGCTTAGAGGCTAATTTCCAAAACGCCTTTGAGGTCAGGTAATGCTATGTGACAAAGTGGGCCAGTGGGATGTGAGTGAAAGTGGCATGTATAACTTCCAAGTCATATCCATAAGAAGAAAGGTGGCTGCCCTCCATTTCCCCTTCTTGTGAGCTGGAATGCAGAATTGAATTCATGTTCAATCTGTGATCCTTTAGGATTCTTGGATCTTCTCATTTTAATTACAAAACTGAACCTATCCAATTCTTTAAGAATCTGGCTTTTTCCTTGATATTTAACTAAATCCTAATTCTCTTTATTCTTGTATCTAAACAATTCCTTGACTTTTGGGATACATATTTTAAAGACTAAGAAATGCACTGAAAAGATCAAGGGCTCAAGTTTGAATGATAATGAAGAGACAACTCATAGTGCCATCATATTTGGAATCTGAAAATCTCTAGGACAATACTAGAGGAAGAAAGTAAAAGATACTCTCAGTTAAAAAAAAAATGGGTGACAGAGAGTGAAAACTAGACCGAGAAGATAAGTAAAGAAAAGCAATGGGAGACAAGATATAAGGAAGAGAGAGAATACAGAGACAAGAGGACTAGCAACTGTGAATGAAAAAGTTAGCATAAGGGAAAGGCACGTGCAAAATGGAATGCCAGTGAAGAAAAGTGGAATTCCATAACCTCAAGATGCTTCCTAATAAGGATACTCATAAGAGATCATTATCAACATCCAAGTAGTGCAGAGCACACTACTACTCCATCAACACTAGGAAAACTGGTGCATGGTGGGTATAAAAGAAATATCAAAGGCAAGTGAGAATTGAATTTATAGCAGAATTGTGATTGCAAGTTACTCTGTGGGTGAATAAAAAAGGATACATCTGTGTTTCAAATGGGACTTATTTGTATCTCAAATCAAGTAAATAATGGCTAGACAGTATCTTTTTTTTTTTTAAAGAGTAGGTTATAACGGGCCAAGTGGTGGCTCCTGTCCATAATCCCAGCACTTTAGGAGGCCAAGATGGAGGATGGCTTGAGTCAAGGAGTTCGACACCAGCCTGGGCAACATGGTAAAATGCTGTCTCTACAAAAATTATGAAAATTAATATGAAAATTATCCTGGCATGATGTTGTGCACCTGTAGTCCCAGCTACTGGGTAGGCTGAGATGGGAAGATCGACGGAGTTCCTGGAGGGCGAGACCTGACGTGAATTATCATCACGCCACCACACTCTAGCTTGGATGACAGAGTGAGACCCTGTCTCAAAAAACAAAAACAAACCAACAACAACAACAACAACAAAGATTCTCAAAGTATCTTTTTTTCAAGACAAATTCCAGAAGATGACTTGGCCTTAACCTTGTAGCTGTGTCCTATCCTAAAAGAAAGCCCGGAGTGAGACCCTTAAAATATGGGTGGTAACTACATTGAAATTTAAAAAAAAGAAAGAGAGAGAACTCAAAGTCCTAAACATAAGACCCAAAATGAAAAAACTCCTAGAAGAAAACATTGAGGAAAAACTTCATGATATTGGGCTTGGCCATGGTTTCTCGGTTATGGCACCAAAAGCACAGGCAACAAAAGCAAAAATAGATAAACTACATCAAACTTAAAAATTTGATGCATCAAAGGACACCACCAATAGAGTAAAAAGGCTACAGAATGGGAGAAAATAATTTGCAAATCATACATATAATAAGGTATTAATAGTCAGAATGGGCTAGGTGTGGGGGCTCGTGCCTGTAATCCCAGCACTTTGGGAAGTTGAGGCAGGTGGACTGCTTGAGCCCAGGAGTTTGAGACCAGCCTGGGAAACAGAGTAAAACCCTGTCTCTACAAAAAATGCAAAAATTATCCAGGTGTGGTGGTGCATGCCTGTAGTCCCAGCACTCAGGAGGCTCAGGCAGGTGGATCAATTGAGCCTGGGAGGTCAAGGCCGCAGTGAGTTGTGATCATGCCACCACACTCCAGGCTAGGCAACAGAGCAAGACCCTGTCTCAATTAAGAAAACAAACAAACAAAAAGAATATATAACAAACTCCTACAACTGAACAACAAAACTCAACGCTATTAAAATACGGGTAATGGACTTGACATTTCTCCAAAGATGATATACAAATAGCCAACAGGCATATGGAAAGATGCTGAACATCATTATTCAGAGAAGTGGAAATCAAAATCACAATGATATATCACCTCACACCCCTTAGGATGGCTACTATTCTTGTTTTTAAAAACCTAGAAAGTAACAAGTATTGGCAAGGATGTGGGGAAACTGGAAGTCTGTACTCTGTTGGTGGGACTGTAAAATGGTGCAACCACTTTGAAAAACAGCATGCAGATTCCTCAAAAAATATATATGATCCTAAAAAAAAATATGATCCAGCAATCCAGTTTTTGGGTATATACCCAAAATAACTGAAAGTAGGATCTTGAAGAGGTAATTGTACACCCATGTTCATAGCAGCATTATTCACAATAGCCAAGGGGTGGAAGCCACCCAGATTGTCCACTGACAGATGAATGGATAAACAAAATGTTGAATAGATATATAATGGAATATTAGCTCTAAAAAGGAAAGAAATCCTGTCACATGCTACAACACGGATGAACCTTGAGGACATGCTAACTGAAACAAGCCAGTAACAAAAGGACAAATACTATATGATTCCACTTAGATGAGGTACTTAGAATAGTCAAAATTATGGAGATAGAAAGTAGAATGGTAGTTACCAGAGGACAGCAGGGAGAGGGAAAGGGGAGTTGTTATTTCATGGGTATAGAGTTTCAGGTTTGCAAGATGAAAAAGTTCTGGAGATCTGTTTTACAACCATGTAAATATTCTTAACACTACTAAACTGTACACTTAAAAAATGGTTAAGATAGCACATTTTGTTATATATATTTTTACCACAATAAAGAAAACTCAGAAGGACATGATACTTTTTAATGGCTGCTATCATCAGTATGGACGCTAGGATGGGTCCCTCTGGACCCATTCTACCTCTTGGAAAAGAAATGTAAAAATGAGTGCCAAGTTAATCACAGGGAAAAACTTCTCTACCTTCATATTACACAGGTACTAACCATTACTTCCCAGCTCCATCTCTAGCAAGAGCAATGGTAGCCACATTTGTGCTGCTACCACAAAATTGGGAGCACACTTGATTGCAATTTTATAGTCTAGTTACAAAGAGGAAGAACTCAGCTAAATATTTGCTGCCATGAGTCCAAAATAACTTATGTGCAAGGACATCCTTAACTGGCACCAAAGAAGTTTGTTAAATTAGGTTATAGATGTCTCTAGGACAATATACAACAGCTAAGTCATTGAACTATAATCAAGATGCCCTAATTTGGCATTTAAAGACATGTATATCTCTTGAAAACAAACAGGCTCAGTTATGTCATGCATCCATCAATTCCATATCACTGAGTCCAACTTGACAAAGTTCTATCTTCCAGGACAAGTTTTGAGAATTTAATGGCAGCAGAAAGCCCAAAATGTGAGAGGTGGACCATGCCCTATATCCCAAAGGACAGATCTCCTGAAATGCTTCACTGAGATGGCATACCCTGTGCTGCTTTCTGCCAGCTCCCCTAGGAATTATACAGCTATTAACCCAGCATCAATAATTACCTACCTTATACAAGTGGCTACTTACCAACCAGTTCATTTCTCTTCGGGTTATGAGGAAGAAGTCACACTGTTTATTTACTAATCTAGTAGTGGTTTGTGGGCTTCATAAATAGATTTTATTTTCATATGTGATTACTGTCTAAATTCCCTGGCATTTGATTATATCTCATGGAGAAAACTAAGTTAGTTTGGCATCCCAGCTGGAATACCAGCTCTCACACTTCGCAGCATTATGACCCTGATCAAGTCATTTGCATTTAAGCCTGGAGTCCTCATCTGTAAAATAAGACCAATAACAGCTCTTCCACATGCTTATTATATAAATTAAATGAAAGAATCTACTTCAGATCCTGGCACACAGTATATGCTGGTCAGAAATTATCTCCCTCTCTTCTTCCTTACTCAAGAGCAGGGGTCAGCAAATTTGTTCTGTAAAAGGCAAGAGAGTAAATCTTTAATCTTTTTAGGCCATATGGTCTCTGTCACAATTATTCAACTCTACCACTGTAACACAAAAGCAGCCACAGACAAACACCATGGCTGAGTTCCAATAAAACATTATTTTTAAAAGCAGGTACTAGACCACATTTGGCTCACAGGCCATAGTTTGCCAGTCCCTATTAACTTATACCACATATGTCCACGTATCATGCTAAGTTAATTTTTCACTATTCTGTTTGATTTCACCTGTTCCAGATATATTCTTCACTTTTATCTCTTTTATTCTATTTCTTGAATGTATCAGAACAAATGTGTCTGTTTCCATTACTTGACTTAGCTTCTCACTTTGAATTTTAGGCCTTGAGAAGTTCCCATAGGTGTTGAGCACTGAGACCTAAGATGCTCTAGTAATTTATTCACACAATGGGTTCTGGGTAAATCAGCCAGAGGTAAGCAAAATCCCCTCAACCCTTAGAAAAAGACTGGGAAGAGATCATCCATTGGGAACTCAGAGTTTACTAGGAGTTTTTATTTGTGGAGAGGGAATGGTTGCAACTGATTCCCCAGTTTTAAAAATATTGCCTTAAATTTTGTTTTCATTGGCTTATATATATAAAGGCCTTCTTAAAAATATATAAGTACTAAAAACAATAGTGATCACATATGGTGAAGTGAGAATTCAAGATGGAGTGATAAGGATGAGAGGGAGATTTACTATTTTTAAATGTCTACGATTTAAAACCATGTGAATATATTATCCAAAAATCAATTTTCCCAAAGAATAAATCTTGGCCAGGCACGGTGGCTCACGCCTGTAATCCTAGTACTTTGGGAAGCCAAGGCGAGTGGATCACGAGGTCAGGAGTTCGAGACCAGTCTGGCCAACATGGTGAAATCCCGTCTCTACTAAAAAAATACAAAAATTAGCTGGGCGTGGTAGCAGGTGCCTGTAATCCCAGCTACTGGGGAGGCTGAGGCAGTAGAATGGCTTGAACCCAGGAGACCCAGGAGGCAGAGTTTGCAGTGAGCCGAGATCGTGCCACTGCATTCCAACCTAGGTGACAAAGCAAGACTGCATCTCAAAAAAAAAAAAAAAAAAAAAAAAAAAAAAAAAAAAAAAAAACAGAAAAACAGAAAAAGAAAAGAAAGAAAGAGAAAAGAATCTTTTGTTTTACAAAATTAGCCTATTATAAGAAAGATGCAAATGTGAGGGGTGGGGACGGACAGGAACCTACTAGAGATTCTATCAGAGCCCCACACTCTCTTGCGGCTACTGGGCTTCTATGTGCCTCCTGCCTTCTGTTCTGTGTGACTCAGAGAAGACAGAGTGGAGCACTTTGGCATGACGAGTTAATGGACTCTACTCTCCATTTGACAGAAGTGGAATTAGAAGCAGGATATATTTTTCAGTATTTTATCGTTCTTGATATCAGGCTGTAATTCTCCCAATGAGTTCCACATTCCCTCCCTTCTTTCTCAGTGCGTCCATATTTACATACACTTCCCAGCTACTTTAATCTCTCTTGCCACTTCTGCCTTCAAATAAGCTTCAACTTTTTTTAAAAGAAACTTTTGACTTTACTCTCAACTATTGCCCTTTGCCTCATATTGTGTTTTCAATCCAATTCCTGGAAATGTTAGGAATGATTGTTTTTTACTTCTTAATCACCTATGACTTTCATTCCTTCATTAAGTCTGTTTTTTCCCTAAGGTCTTCATTAATTATTTCAGATAAATCTAAAGGTTGTTGGGTTTTTTCCCTTAGTCTTTATTCTTCTTGATCTATCTTTTGCAAATAACAAAGCTCATGTCCATTTTATTTAGTATCTCTTTCTCTCTCCCCATGTATTTAATACCCAGTAATTCTTCCTGTCCCTTCTGATCCCCACAACTGGATCTCTTCCTTGATCCTGTCTCATAACTGGGCTACAACTTGAATCTCAGTCATCAGTCCCCCTGCTTTTCTCCATCTAGCCTCCTTCTTTGAAGGAATTCATCTATTCTCAAGTCTTTATGTTGTGCAAGGGGTAAAGCAGATGGTGGCCTGAAGCCTGGCTCTATGTGACTTATTAGCTGTGCTGCATAGGAAAAATTGTTCGTTCAACTTTCTAAATTCAGTTTCCTCTGCTCTAAAATGGGGATTCATTCATTCAATAGTTTTTACTGAGCACTTACTGTACACCAGGCATTGTTCTAGGTACATGAGATTCATTAACAAACTAAACAGATAAATATTCCTGCCCTCACAGAGTTCCCATTCTAACAGAGGGAAACAGATCAAAAATAATAAATATACTACATTAGAAAATTATATAAAATTACAGAATATAGGCCGGGTGTGGTGGCTCACACCTGTAATCCCAGCACTTTGGGAGGCTGAAGCAGGCGGATCACAAGGTCAGGAGATTGAGACCATCCTAGCTCACACGGTGAAACCCTGTCTCTACTAAAAAAAAAAAAATACAAAAAATTAGCTGGGCGTGGTGGCGGGCACCTGTAGCCCCAGCTACCTCAGGAGGCTGAAGCAGCAGAATGGCGTGAACCCGGGAGGCAGAGCTTGCAGTGAGCTGAGATTGCGTCTGCACTCTAGCCCTGGCAACAGAGCGTGACTCCATCCCAAAAAAAAAAAAAAAAATTACAGAATGTGGTGAGATCTGTAAAAGAAAGAAAAGGTCAGGTTTCACCTGTTTTTTTGTTTGTTTGTTTTGTTTTGTTCTTTTTCTGAGACTGAGTCTTGCTCTGTCACCCAGACAGGCATGCCGTGGCACACTGTCAGCTCACTGCAACCTCCACCTCCTGGGTTCAAGTGATTATCCTGCCTCAGCTTCCCGAATAGCTGGGATTACAGGTGCACACCATCACACCTGGCTAATTTTTGAATTTTTAGTAGACATGGGGTTTCACCATGTTGGCCAGGCTAGTCTCAAACTCCTGACCTCAAGTGATCTGCCCAACTCAGCCTCCCAAAGTGCTGGGATTATAAGCATGAGCCATGGTGCCCAGCTGGGTTACATCTTTTCTAAGATGGTCAGGGTAGTCTTCTCTGAGAAGGTAATATTTTAGCAGAGACTTGGAACAGGTGAAGGAATTATAAATGAGGGCATCTGTTGGAGAGGATGTAGACAAAAGCAGCTGACAGTGGTCCTAAAGGCAAGAAGCATGCCAAGTATGTTCTAGGAAAGGGAGTGTAGCGAGCATGGGGAAAAGTAGTTGGAAAGGATGTCAGAGAGGAAATCAGGGTCACAGTCCATGTAGGACCTCTGAATACAATGGCAACCCTCTATTGTGAAGTTTTGAGCAGAGGGATGACATAATCTGATTTATCTTTTAAAAGGATCACTCAGGCTACTCTGTTGGAAATAGACTGTAGTGGGAGAATAGAAGCAGAGAAACCAGTTAGGAGGCTACTGCAGTAATCCAGGAAGGAGGTGATGGGGGCTAGGACCAAAATGGCGTAGGAGAGAAGTGGTAATTTAGGATTAAAAACCTTAGAGGGTTGTTATAAGAACTTTATGGGAGAGTTATTATAGGTAAAATGCCTAGTAGATGCCTTGTATAAAGAAGATGTTAAGTAATATCCTGTCATTATATTTGCAAGCAGAATAGGTTCTCTGGGTCACTATAAGGAGGAGAGCAAAGCTAGAGAGTGACAGCCAAGGTCAGTTGACCTGGATGTTGGCAGCTGCCCTCATCTGATGTAGTAAGGGAGGCTGGCCTGAGGAAGGAACTTGATCTTCTTTTAGTCCTTCCCTCATATCTCAACTCCAGTATGGGATTTTCAACTGCCTATAAACCATTTCTTCTTAAAAGTTTCATCATATACTATCTATGCACAGTTTTTAAAAAGTTACCTGTACCATCTCTACTTCAAACCAGCTACTCATCCAAATGTTTCCTTCTATTAGAGACACACCAGTCTCCAGATGCTGAAAACCTGGCTGCATTTTTGTAGAACTGTAGAATCAGACTGGAAGTTGGTATCATAGTCATCATCTGGTTAAAACATCTCTTTTTACAAAAGATGAAACAAGGCTCAGAATGGAACATGCCAAGCTGTGGGCCACACCAGGCTTTGATCACTAAATGGCTCCTGAATTCTTTCTAGAAAGGTCTAGAACCAGTTTTCTGGACTCATTCACTTTCTCAACACTCCCCTCCCTTCCTCTTGCCTGACCCACATCACAGCAGTTCCTCCGGTTGGCTGCCACAGGCCAACATCTCTGCCCTGGTCACCGCCATGGCTGCCAGGACCATCTTTCTGTTATTGCCAATTAACCTTTCTGGAAAGACTATTAGAGACCAGGGCCTACACTGCTTTCAGAATGCTGGCTATGGGGTCAAATCCTGGCTTTGTACTTACTAGCTGTGAGGACTTGAGCAATTTTCCAAATCACATTCTGCCTTAGTTTCTTCATCTGAAAAATCCTCCCTTCTAGGACTTAAGTAGAGTAAGGCATGTAAAATACTTAGTACAGAGCCAAACACAAAATAAGAGCTTAAGAAGTATTAGTTATTACTGTCAGTCCCTTTCAGAGAAGTTGCTGTGGAAGCCTGGTGAACAAATTCTAATTGCCTTGGTGTGGCCTTCAGGGACTTTCCATACCTACTATAGGTATGGAAACTTTCACTGATCTCTGATGACAAACCTTCCAATCAGGACAGCTCTCTTTGTACCCCATATATGCTCATTCCCATTTCTACCTCTGTGTTTTAGTTTATGCTCCTCCTACCTGAAACGCCACCTTCCTTCTCCTTTATCTGTCTGAATCCTGCACATCCTTCAAAGCTCCACTTAAGGTTTAGTACTTCATAAGAACAGCCTAGGCAAATTCTAGCTCCACTGAGATTATTACTTCTCTACAATACCACAGTTTTTATATTCAGTACTTACTGATAACTTCTTCACAGAGAGGAATGAGGGCATGTAGTTAATAGTATGGGCTCTGGAGCAGACCGCATGGTCTCTCTCAGCCTGTCTCCTCAGTCATAAAATAAGGTTAATATTAGGGTTGTTGTGAGGATTAGATACACAAATACTTGATATATGTTAATGATGATTAATATGTTATTACTGCTATATATTTGTTAACTTTTTCCTCTTTGTTTATAAACCTGCATTTTCTTCCTCCAGGTTATTCTATCCATATGCACTATACCTTTACCCAGTGTCTAGCACAACGCTGGTCTCAGAGTAGTGTTCAACAATGAATGGATGTAAAAAAAAAAAAAAAAAAAAAACAACTAGGAGGAGTGCCCATAGCAGTTACATCAATATTCTCTATACAATCTGAATGGGTCCTGAACTTTCTTCTCCCCTACCTTATAGTTTCCTGGTGAAGGAGAAACTACAACCCCTTTCAGAGAGGCAACATGATACTATAGAAGAAAACTGGACTAAGAATCTGAAGACACGGGTTTGCGTCTCAGCTTCCCACACAAAAGATCTGTCTGGTTTGTCTCTGTCTCTGCCTGTCTGTCTATCTGTGTCTGTCTGTCTGTCTCTATCTATCTACTATCTATCTATCTATCTATCTATCTATCTATCTATCTATCTATCTATCTATCTATCTATCAATCTACCTACCTATCTATCTATCTATCTATCTATCTATCTATCTATCTATCTATCTACCTACCTACCTACCTATCTATCTATCTATCTATCTTATCTTTGGAAAAATCACTTAAGCTCATGGAGCCTGTTTCCATCTCTGTAAGGGAGAATAATCTGGCATGGCCTGCCTCCTTCACAGGACAGCTGTGAAGATCAAGTTAAAAAAAAAAAATGTATGGGCCACGCACAGTGGCTCATGCCTGTAATCCCAGCACTTTGGGATGCCAAGGCGGGCGGATCATCTGAGGTCAGGAGTTCGAGACTAGGCTGGTCAACATGGCGAAACCCCGTCTCTACTAAAAATACAAAAATTAGCTGGGCGTGGTGGTGGGCACCTATAACCCCAGCTACATGAGAGGCTGAGATAGGATAATCTCTTGAACCTGGGAGGTGGAGGTTGCAGCGAGCTGAGATGGTGCCATTCCACTCCAGCCTGGGCGACAAGAGCGAAACTGCTCAGAGAAAAAAAAAAAAAAAAGCATGTGCGAGAGCTTTGCATACCATAAAGTCATATACAAATTATATGTAGCCAGGGTGGCCATTTATATGTCATCAAACAAGAAACCATTAATAATTATCAAGTCAACTGGATCTACTTCCAATGGCCTCCTGAGGAAAGGGCCATTACCACAGTAATCACAGTGAATCTCTTTGCCCAGATGCCTCTTAAAAGGTCAAATTATTACTTACACTATGGTGCTCAGTCCTGAGATTTTTTTTTTTTTTTTGAGATAGGGTCTCACTCTGTTGCCCAGGTTGGAGTGCAGTGGCATGACCACAACTCACTGCAGTCTCAACCTCCTCGCCTCAAGCAATCCTCCTGCCTCAGCCTCCTGAGTAGCTAGGACTACAGGTGTGTGCTACCACTCCTGGCTAATATAGAAATGGGGTCTCCCTACGTTGCCCAAGCTGTCAGTCCTGAGAATTTTGATAAGTCTGTCCTCAAACATTTTGTCATATCTAGTAATTTGTTCAAAAGTACAGATTTAGCCAAAATGTCAACTTCACATCCCAGAGTCCATGGGTGGTACATGGTATAAGTAATATGGTTATTAGCCAGGGTTCTCAAAGAGGAGGAAGAGTAAAGAAAAAAATGATCCCTAATAAATTAGAAATATCTGGTCTATTTTTACAAGAAGTTAACATTGGAGATGTGGAACGTATTCTAGAGTCAGAAGAAATGAATAAAATCACTCTGGGGTAACTGGAATAGTCTATGCATATATTCCTGAGCTACTTGTGTGTGCATAGTTATTGTTCTATTTAATTTTGTATTAGATCCAAGGGATTCCAGCATTCATCAGTAGTCATGATAGACTTGAACAATATCAACAGAGAATTCTATATCACGCAGGAGCACATCAAGCTAATGCATTGACAAGGGCAGTTCCTAGTGATTCATACTCTTTGTCACATGCAGTGATCATTGTGCTTTTTCTTTTCTTTCTTTGGGGAATCAGATTTATCAAAAATAGCCATACATTTTATAATAGAGTGTAGAGAGTGTGACCTTCTCCCAGCATTACTTCCAAAACTCAAGTGAGAAATCATTCATATTAAGAAAATCACTTTACCTCTATTTTTTCCCATATGGCTTCATAGTTGTCTTGGTGCCGAATATCTTGCATCAGTTTCTGAATTAAAGCTGATTTAGTGGCAGAATGGCTCTCATTTTTCTCAGAGGATGAAGCTCTTTCTGACTTCTCATCAGCATACTTTTTCATGCCAGAGAGAGGCACACTGGACTCCTCATCAGAAAGAATGTCACTCAGGGGCCCAGATTCAATGCTCTCCCCTAGTGAAGAGGCTATGTCACTAGATGAGCTTGGAGACACCCTGCCTAGCCTTGTATGCTTCTTTTTGACATGATAGGTTGGATAGATCTCAGAATCTGAATTCATTTCAGACAGTTCCCAGTCATCAATATTCTGGATGGTTTCTCCTCTGGGTTTCTGAGGCAGAAGCTTTGTTAGGTTTTCCAACTTCAAAGCCAATACTTCTGTCTGCTTAAGGTGAGAGGGCAGTGCTAGGTATTCATCAGAGCCATACCAGGCCTCCACAACCTGACCATTCCTGGTGACGTGACTTGGAGAGGAGGCATGACCTTTTTTGCTTTTGTGTTTTGAAAGAAGTGGCACCGGAGACATGATGTTGTCTGAGCCAACAGAGGATTCACTGCTCTGAGTAAAAGGTGGTGAACTGGATGTTTCTGACTGCAATAGCAATTTGGCATTCCAATTTCTCTGATTACAAGGCTCAAGGGAGGATGTGGAAGCAGAATTTGTTTGTGGCCCCTCTATGGCCTTGGAAGTACAAGAAAGCTCTCCATTTGGCACTGCTGAGCTCCCTGTATTTTTAGCTTGTTTGCCTGAACCAGTCCCCCGTTTAGGTGTTCGGCATGGAGGCACCTCTTCTGAGGTCTTGTGTGGCTTTTTAAGTCGAGATTTCTCTTTATAGCAGTCGTTAAGCCTTCCCAGGCTGGAAGAAATTTCTTTAATGTGAAATTTGACTGTGTTTTCAAGATTCCCATCCCCCACCTTGTGCAAACACTCATAAGACTGGCTGGCAGCAGAAGGGCTGTTAGGGTAGGAAGACTGCAACACCAGGCAAAGTTTGGATCTGTCAGGAGGATCTACTAGCGAAGGGGTGCTTCTGCTCATCTCAGGCTTTAGATCAACCATTTGCTTCTTTCCATCATTGCCTTTCAGATCATTCTTAAAAGTTTCCTCTTTAAGAAAAAGTCCTCTTTTTGGCACTGTGGGCTGCGTGGGAGAGTCCTCATTATAATTAAAGCAATCTCTGATGGTTCGCTTGGGGGTTGCATTTTCACAAGGAACAGGCTGCTGATTCTTTGCACCAAGATGGGAGGAGGAACTGGATTCTTGCTTCACAGTCTCAGAGGACGGCTGAACAGCATTTGTCAGAGCTTCTCCTGAAGACGATGACACTCCCGGTGTTAAGCCTGGTTGCTCTTCGACTGCAGAAGCATTGTCTTCCTCACATCCACCTTTGTCGTCTACTGAGAGAGATACTTGAGATACCTCCTCAGTAAGTGCTTCACTGCCATTGGTAGAGATAGAGTCAGCAGCTACCGTAAGTAACCCAACACTTCGGATAAGCTCAGGAAACTCCTTTTCCATCTCACTGTAGCTCCAAGAGTCAAAGGGTTTGGTTTTGACTTGGCTAGAGGTCATGTCACCTAGCCCACTGAGCAAATCCTCACTTGGACTGTAGTCAGACAGTTCGAATGCAGTAATGCCACAATCCAGAGACAAGTAATTTTGAGAACATTTGATAGTTAATTGTCCTGAGTCATCCACTTCTGTAAGAGAATCAAGTCGGCCCTGAAACAGACAACGGCAATGGTTTCAGTAAATGCAACATGAGTTATAACATCAGCTGCTATTTAAATGAAATTTCAGTACAGGGCACTATAAAGGTCAAATGTATTGGTCTCTATTGCTTCTGATTTGACATACACAAAGGGATATTAATCAATTACCACATTGCTTTATATAGTATCTTCTTCTTAAACACCTGAAGATTTTTCACTAATCTGGAGCATACAGCCTTAATAGAAATGTCAAGATCAAGCCAAAAGTATCCATTCTTGCCTTAATTTTCAACTTTAAAATAATATATTATTCATTTAATAAGAATTTCATAAACAAAGCCTTAAGTAATACAATTTC
Source organism: Macaca fascicularis (assembly GCF_037993035.2). Lineage (NCBI taxonomy): Eukaryota > Metazoa > Chordata > Mammalia > Primates > Cercopithecidae > Macaca > Macaca fascicularis. Next base: position 100,348,897 of record NC_088381.1, on the reverse strand, counting down.
TGGGATCAAAATAATGTAAAAGTAAAATCTCCACGAATGTGTTTTGCTTTTTGCTATCATTCCAGTAACTACCACAGTGGCTAACTCATGGTAGATGCTCAATGAATATTTTTAAGTAGAATGATTAATTATAATAAGCCAGTGTGTTAAATATATGTTGATGAATCGAAGGAAGGTAAACTACTGAATTTGCAAATATGTAACAGTTCAAGACCAGTTTCTGTTTGGCCACATCCTTTTGAAGGAGAAAATTAATGAATGTCCAAACTTTATCATTAGAGATAGCCTCACCTCCTCCCTCTGCATGTTTTTCTCCCCAAGTCCTACCCCCACTGGTGTATGTGAGCTATTAAGTGCACATATTTCTTACTATTCATAATTCTGGATAGGCTGATTTGATTTAAAACTCCCTCGCACTAAAAAAAACAGCATTACAATTAACTATTTTTAATTTGTTAAATCTTTAATTCTGTAATTAAGGCTTTTGTCTCATTACTATTGCAGTTTCCGATTTCATACAACAAATGGAAAGATTTTCACTGATGCTTTGTTTGGGGTAGAAGAGCCCCAGGAACCATCCTATTATGCCTACTGGCTAAATAACAGCCTGATCTAACCTAGCCCCCTCAGGAAATGAAAAAAGAAAACTGAAAAGTGAAGGGTTGTTGCATCCCCAGATCTCCATTTTTTCTGGAGGAAGAACTGCAGTGAGCCAACTGAAGCTGGATCCCATGTGGCAGTTGGACCCTGTGATCCTTTCAGCCAGGTTTTCCCAAGATCTGGCTTCTCCAGGATCTTACATCTGGTTTTACTGCTCATTTGTTTGTTTTGTTTTTGGAATGTTCTCTCCCTTCAGACCTTCACCCTGCCTTTATCTCCTACTCTGCTCACTCTCATTCCATAACATCTAGATAAACAGATGAAAAGCCTTATTTAACTTTTCTAAGCCTCAGAATCCTCATCTATAAATGATGATGGTTGATTACTACAATTACTTTTTCATTTAATCCTTAAATTTTTCTTCTGGGGACTGTACTATTGTCGCTGTCTTACATAAGAGTAGCTTGGACCAAAAGATGACACCGGCCGTGGATGAAAGCTGTCCCCAAAGTCTATATTCTGGCCATTAGATATTACTTTAAACTGGCATGCCCCCACCTCCAATTTGTTTTCCACACTGCCACCAGAGTAACCTTTACAAATTGCAAATCTGTTAGTTCTTTAAAGTCCTTTAGAAGCATCCTGTTGCTGTTAAGTTCAAAATCCAAACCTTTCCTCAAAAAACCTAAAAATTGAACTACCAATCCCACTACTGAGTATATATCCAAAGAAAAGGAAATCAGCACGTCAAAGAGATACCTGAACTCCCATGTTTATTACAGCATTATTCATGATAGCCAAGATACGGACTCAACCTTGGTGTCCACCAACAGGTGAACGGATAAAGAAAATGCAGTATATATCCACAATGGAATACTATTTTGCCTTCAAAAAGAAGGAAATCCTGTCATTTGTGACAACATGTATGAGCTTCAAGGACATTATGTTAAGTGAAATAAGCAAGGCACAGAAAGACGAATACCACATGTTCTCACTCATATGTGGAAGCTAAAAAAGTTGAACTCAGAGAAGCAGAAAGCAGAATAGCAGTTACTAGAGGTTGGGAAAGGTAGGGCGTGGGGATAGCGAGAGGCTAGTTAATGGATACACAATTACGGCTAGATAGGAGGAATAAGTTCTGGTTTCTGTAGCAGGGTCAGATGACTATAATTAAAAGCAATTTATTCTACATTTTCAAATAGCTAGAAGAGTGGATTCTGAATGTTCCCAACATGAAGACACGATAAATGTTTCAAGTGATGTGTATGTTAATTTCCCTGATTTGATCATTGCATTGTGTACATGTATCGAAATATTATACTGTACCCTATAAATATGTACAGTTGTTATGTGTCAATTAAAAATAATAAAAGCAAAAAATGACACATAGATATATAAAAAATGACACAAAGATATATTGCTTTAATATTTGAAGATCTCCCAAGTATATGACTGAAAACAGAAATAAACGATATCATAGACAACTATTTTTAAAACACAACCAAAACCCTTTCCAGGCCAGACCCAAAGAGGCCTTTCTTATGCTATTCTCCCCTCACTGGCCACACTCAGCCACAGTGTCCTCCTTTCACTTTCTGAAAATACCATGTTCTCTCCTACCTCAGGGCCTTGGCACATGCTGTTTGCTCTGCCTGGAAAGCTTCCAGCCTATACCCCTTAACTAGTTGACTCTTCCTTATCACTCAGATTTCAGCTTAAGTTTCACTTTTTCAAGATTCCAGATTCACATGTAAGTCAGAATCTTTTATTGTAAGCCCTGCTTTCTCTTTAAGCATTTATCTCAATTTATAAATACTATTGTGATTATCTGATCAATCTGCTTTTTCCACTAGTTTGTAAGTACCACGAGAGTATAAATCACACAGAAAATGGTTGTCTCACCAGGGTACCCGTAGCACCTAGCATAGTGATCTGCACAGAGTATGCACATTTGTTGAATGAATGAATGAATGAATGATGACATTTTAGAATGTCTCTCTATGCCTTCTTATAATTTCTTTCTCTGATTATGTAGTTTTAGTTAACCCCAATAATTAAAAGCCCAAGTTTCAAATTCTGGCTCTAGCACTAATTAGTTATGTGACCATGAGCCAGTAGCTTGATGTTGCTAAGCTTTATTTCCTTCATCTATAAAAAGGAAATGATAAGCCACGCCATGGAGTGTTGAGAGGCTTAAAGGAGGTAATATATGTAAGACAGAAGTCTAGTACATGGATGAGTGCTCAATGAATGTTCACTCTTATGACGTTATTATTTTAAAAATGAAGTATATTGAGGAAGAAAGTTTCAAGATGAAAGTTATTGCTAATACTAAATTATACTGCACAAAATAAGAAATCAATATTAACTGCCAATCTCAACAAAAATTACCTAAATGGAATTGTATAACTTTTGTGCTTCATAACTGAACTAGGAATCAGTCAGCCAAACAAAAGTTATACTTTATGCAATTTTTAAAAGCATAATAGTGAGATTCCCAATTCAAAAGCAGGTTGTATTTTCTTCAATCTTTTGATTGTTCATTACTCAGAACTTACTCTTTTATAGAAATAGTATTATAAAACGATGGTTAAATTCCAAAACTATCCCATAAAACCTATTTAAATTAATAGTTGAAATTTGCAACATGATTTTCTATTACATTTATCATGGTTATTGCACTGCAGTGTTTATATGAGATTAAAGAAAAGCGTTTATATGATAGATTAAAAAAAAAAAAAAAGAAATCTGAGGGTCCAGGTAAAAATTACACTCCAAACTCAAGTGTCAGCCACCTGCCTTTGGACAAGCAGGGAATATGACAGTCTTGCAAATACATTTAGTCCCCATTCTGGTGGTCATAGCACCTTAAGACCAGGGATACTGTCTTGCTCAAGAATAACAGATGCTCAATCAGTAATGTTACATGAATATATTGAAAAAAAAATATATATATGACATATATATTACATTATATATATAATTACAATATATATATTACATGAATATATTGCTTAATGGATACATCTCAGAGACTAAAGTATGGCTGCCTTTCTTAAATCTTCAGGAATCTCTAGCCAGGTCCTGGTTTAGAAAAGAAAACACCATACTCAAAAACACTTAATGCTTCAGAGGAAGCTCTCTCCCATCCTGTCCCACCATATCAGTCCGGCCAACCATCTCAACTAGTGAATAAATGCCATCTTAACTGGTGAGACAGTTGAGTGATTGTCACTCGGGGGGTAATAACTATTTTTTATTTTATTTAATTTTTTTATTTCCATAGGTTATTGGGGAACAGGTGGTGATTGGTTACATGAATAAGTTCTTTAGTGGTGATGTGTGAGATTTTGGTGCATCACCCGAGCAATATAAACTGCACCCTATTTGTAGTCTTTTATCCCTCAGGGGGTAACTATTTTTTATTCAAACTGTATTTTTTAATGTGAAAAAATATCCATCCCTGAAAACAAAAACAAAAACAAAAAACAAAAAACAGTATATAGTATTTCACCGTGCAGAGGCAATTGTAAGAAAAGAAAGTTCTCTGAAGTTTCTCAGAGTAGATGAATGAGTTTTATCTCTGAAAATATTGCTTAGTAATACTAATGTTTTTAGTTCCATTGCTGCCTTCCACATCATCTTCCCACATAGTTTTCTAACATATGTACATAATAAAGTCTCAGGAAGATATGGAGTTAGGGGTGTTGCCTGTTGGTTTTACTGCCATTATTTCAGAAATATCACATGTAATTGTATAGTACATGTAGCTGGGTGAGAGCTGCCTAGCCATGCACTCCACTTAAATACACCTCCATTTAACATGTTATGAAGTAGGCCGGGCACAGTGGTTTACACCTGTAATTCTAGCACTTTGAGAAGATGAGGCAGGTGGTTCGGTTGAGCCTAGGAGTTCAAGACTAACCTGGGCAACATGGCAAAACCTTGTCTCTACTAAAAATACAAAAATTAGTGGGGCATGGTGGCATGTGCCTGTAATCCCAGCTACTGGGGAGGCTGAGGCATGAGAATCGCTTGAACCTAGGAGGCAGAAGTTGCGGTGAGCCAAAAATCGTGCCACTGCACTCCAACCTGGGCAACAGAGCGAGACTTGGTCTCAAAAAAAAAAAAAAAAAGAAAAAAAAAAATATATATATATAGCAAAGAACACCTCTCCTTTTTTTTTCTAATTTGAAGCAAGACATTTTGCTTTGTTCCTTATCCAGAATTAAGTTAACTGAAGCCTAGTTCCAAATGCCTTCTTAGATCTTTCTTTTTTTAAAACTATGTTTCACCACCAACTGAACATGAAATTTAACATTCACAACTTAGAGATGTGGAGATCCTGAGTCCTCAGACCTGTGGGGGCTGTGGCATTCTAGTAAGAGGCCCATCAATTTACATGTTAGTCTACATGGACTAGACTTTTTCAGATTCCTTTCAGCCCTACCATGTTGGGATTCTATGATTCCGAATGCATCCCACAGAACAGCAGTGGACTGAGAAGAGCAAGTAATGACAAGCAACTGTGAAGTACAACAAAGGTTTGTTTCTCATAGGCAAGGGGAAAAAATATACAAAAATCTTTCAACATTTTTATTTATACTATTTTAATAGTTCATAAGAGAGCTCCCATTTTCTACATGCTGAAAGTATGAATCAAATAATTAATCTCAATGATTAATTCCCAGTTCATCAAACTGAAATTATATCTCCCTCTTCCACATCTAAAGCAGGGATTATGTGCATTATTTAATTCAATTCAACAAATCAGACTTTTTTACAGCAATATGAACTAGGTGCTGTGGTAGATACACAGATGAATATAATCTGGAACTAACCCTCATGTAGTTCAAAATATAGCACACACTTTGGCCTGATACAATTTGGCTCATTATAAGTGCCAGTGGAGGAATCCACAAAGTGCTATGTTGTGAACACTCTAGAAGGACCAATGCATCCCCATGGAGAAGGTAAGTATCCTTTAGGTAAGTGCTTACTACACCATCTAGCACATGGTAAGTTCTCAATCAATGTTTCCTATTGTGTTGATATTATTAAGAGTTACCACTCCTATCACCTGTGTGACATCACCTCTCTCGACCTCAATCCTCTCATCTATAAGATGAATACAATCATAATACCTGTAAATTGAGGATAACAGCACTTGCTCTGCCTACCTCTTAGAACTATGTGATGACAAAAAAAATTATGAAGGTCATTTCTAACATATGTTATTCATCTTTGAATGCACAGAGTCTTACACATAGTAAGAAATCAATAAATAGTTAAGGAAGAAAGGCAGGGAAGAAATAATAATTATTATTAAAATAGAAATCAGTTAAAAACTGGTTTTGTTTTATGTAATTATGCCCAGATTTATATCCTTAAGTATTCACTTAACCTCTTTTTAAAAAATTTAATTTTAATTTTAATTTTTAGTTCTGGGGTACATGTGCAGGATGTGCAGGTTTGTTACATAGAAGTATTCACTTAACCTCTTCTTAAATTCAGTTTTTCCATATATAAAATGTAACTAGTTTTTTTTTTTTTTTTGAGACAGAGTCTTGCTCTGTTGCCCAGATTGGAGTGCGATGGCGTGATCTCGGCTCACTGCAAACTCTGCCTCTCGGGTTGAAGCAATTTTCCCACCTCAGCTTCCCGAGTAGGTGGGACTACAGGTATGCGCCACCATGCCTGGCTAATTTTTGTATTTTTAGTAGAGACAGGGTTTCACCATGTTGGCCAGACTGCTCTCAAACTCCTGAGCTCAAGTGACCCTCCCGTCTTGGCCTCCCAGAGTGCTGGGATTACAGGCATGAGCCACTGTGCCAGGTTAAAATGTAACTACTTTTAATATCCCTTACCTTTCTTCCTTAATGAAACAAATTTAAAGTGCTTGTCACAATGTCTAGAATATAGAAAATTGCAGAAAACATCTTTTAAACAGTTTTGAGCTTTGCCTTAAAGTGTTCTTTGTTGTTGGGTTATTGACTGGTTTTATTTTAGTAAGGTATTGGCCAATTTTTTTTTTTACTAGATATAGTCTGCTCCATAATTAAATAAAGAATAACATTCATATATTGTTTTTTCAAGAAGAGAAGAAGATGGAACTTGCCACTCTCCAGAGTTCCAAACTTACTCTTTTATGTGGCTCTGAAATTTAACTAACTTTCAGAAAGACAAAAATGAATCCTCCTTCACTGGAAGGACAGCTACTATTCTAATTTACCAGTGCTTTTTTAATTTGGTTTTTTTTCTTGTTTTTTTTTTTTTTTTTTTTTTTGCCATTTCCCTCATCATTCTATAAATCTTTCATAGTTGAATTTATTCTAAGAAAGGTGATAATTTTATCCTAATTATCTTCCTGTTTTACAATTCCAGTGTGCTGGCAGAAATAAATAAAACTAAGCAGTATTTTAAATGTCCTCATAGAGTCACACTAGACACACAGAAATAAAAGATCAGAAATCCAGTTTCAGGAAGTATGGTTACAGAGGCAGAACTTTAATTCATAGAAACATATCCACAAAGTGGATAACTGAAAATCTACTGTTCCTTTACCCCCATACATTTTCTTCAATCTCTACAACAGGACTAAAGACTGACTTCAAACATAAGAATGCACTAAACTGCTTCCAATCAAATCCATTCATAATTGCTGAGTTCGTGTTGTGAGAATAGATGCAACTTATTGTAAATTCACAACACAATTGTAAAAACAGTGGCCAGCAACAATTACCCTCCATGGCTCTTCATCATTTCTTGAGCTACTACTTCATGAATGATACAAGTTCAATGAAGTGTATGATGGATGTATTCCACAGAACAATAATAACAGTAACAATAAACCCTAGAGCACTGCTATATCTCCAGCTCCTACAACAGAGTTGATTATCAATAAATGTTTATTGATTTAATAAATATATGATTTGAATCAATGATTTTTAATCTCCTTCTAGTAGTAGAAAGCAGGCAGATCTGATTACTGACCAGCATTGGATGCTGGACAGAGCATTGGGTGTTGGACAACAAATGGGGAGGGGGGAAGAAAAGAATGTATAGACTTGAAGATGCCAGGTAGGTATCTAAAGAAAGATCTCTCTAGAGGTTAGACAAATCTTCCTCATCTCTGATCTCCATTAGCACATTCTGTCATGGATATCAGATTTAGGGCAAAGTTGGTCAGTTGAGATTCTTTGTAGTCTCCCGTAACCACAAGAGTCCCAGTTGAGAACCCTCTTGGGATCTACTTGGGAGGGACGGCATCTGGGAACTAACACACAACTCACATATTCATCCTATGGTTACTCTACTGAAGTCTAAAGTGCCACAGTAAAATGAAGAGCTAACTGAAAACAATGACTGTGACTTAAAGTTAGAGGTAAGCCTAGTCGATTTTGATTCCTATGGAGTTCTAGGCCCTGTGGGGAGTTTGCCACAGCAAGAACCTTTATTTTGAATAAACAAAAATCAACAAGCATAAATGGTTTGTGAGAATAGGTACAGATTTGTTTGGTGGTGTTGATAATGTTGGAGGCACTGTAACATTAATAAGTCAATAAATTAATGAATTATCCAACACTCATTATAAGGCCTTTTAATCTCATATATTAATATAAGTGCCTTATAAACTTTTAGAATATATGTTTTACACAAACTAATAGTAGAACACTAAAGTGGGTATTAATAGCCAAAAGACTAAACACACATGCCCGCACACAAACACAAACCCACCACTCCCCACATACAATGCATCCATATATGGTATCTATATGTATATGTATATGTATATGTACAGCCCCTGCTTAGCAAGCAAAAACACTTTTTTTCTATAAATATATGTCCATTTTATTTAAGAATGAGAGAGTTAACTTGGATTCAAATGTACAGGGTTCATTCTTAAGTTATTCATCAAGAATAACAATAAAATCTTCCAGGTACTGAATATAAGAAAAATCAAACATATTTTGTATAATATTCTAAATGTCCATTTGATTCACTGTATCTGGAATGATTCTTCTAAAACATGAATCATGGGAGTTCGCCAAACAAACATTTCTTTTGTCCTCAAAATAAAGTCCAAATCTCTTAATATGGATTTAAAAAGCTCTTTACCTTCATGATCTGACCTCAGCTTACCTATTAGCCCAAATCCCACCTCCTGGTTCCTTGGGCTTTTTGCTCCAGTCCTACTAGTAGCTCTCTGGGCCTGCCATTCTCTTTTTATCTCTGGGTATTTGATCATGCCATGTCCTCTGCCTAGAACATGTTCTGCCTCTGTTCACCAGTCTATTCCTGTCTCTCCTTTAGGTCTCCAGTAGAGTCATTTCTTCTGGAAAGCCTCCTCTGTCTGGATTAGGTGCTTCTTTCTCTGTCCTCCAATGGCATCTTATAGACTTATCAGTTTGGCTTTAATGTCTATTCACTTGGCTCCATTTTCCTCTAGACTCAAAGTTACTTGAAGACAGAAACCATGTTTTTATCATTATTATATTCTTAGCACTGAGTGTCTGACACATAATAAGTACTCAATATATATTTATTAAACAATTGAAGAGGAAAAGGAAGCCAGGTTAGCATCAATAACAACGAATGGCATGTGTGCAAATTACCAGGTATGAGCTAACTCTGGTCTAAAGCCCCATTCATATTGGAAGTGCCCTAGCTTCTAGTCACTATGCCTAGATTCAAAGCCCATCAGGGCCTGCTTATTTACCTACAAAGAATTCCTATCCTATATCTCTACACTGAAAACATTCTCAAATGGTCACACCTGGCAATGCATTGCTTAACTTCAAGGAAAACACTCACCTCCTTTGTCTCTTCAGAGAAAGCTTGCAGAATGTCCGTCTGCCTAGTGTAGTTGCCATTGGCGTCCTGCAGACCTTGCAGAATGCGCTCCCGCAGAACCAGCACTGAGACTCGAAGCTGGTGCCAGAGGAGCTGCACTGCGTGGATGTCCACTATCACGTTGACAGAGTAAGACAGCAGCTTTAAGGAGAACTCTGTTTCAAGGAGGGCATGGATTTGCTCAACATGATCAGAAATATCTTCACAAATGTCCTGCAGTAAAGAAAAGCAAAATATGTGAGGACTACTTTGCCTTATCCTGGAGGGAGGTGAGGGTGGTAGAAAAGTTCACTCTTACCTAACACCAATTACCAGGGCCAACCGTAGCACCCTGGATATCTGGGGCCTTTGTTTTAGTTCAGATACACAGTTGGAAGCCATATTCCTGTGCACTGGGCCTTTGACCATTTAGGTAAATTAATCTTTTTCTAAACCACACAAATCCTACTATTCCAGCAGATGCCCAAATTGAAAGTTCAGCCAAGGTGAGAGGTGCATCTCTCCAATTCACTGTCTGTTCTCTTTTTTATTTTTTGTTGGGTATTCTGGAAGGGAACCAATGGCTGTTTTATTTGCTAGTACTAAGCTACACTGGGCACACAATATTTCAGGTTAGAAGCATCATCTAGACACCTTTGAAGAAAGATAACCTAGAATGTGTGCTTCAAAGGCACTCTCAGACATTCTCAATGAACTATGGGGTATTTGATGTAAGGGGCAATTGTCACTATCCCACAAGTATACAACTTAATATTTAAATTCAGTGGGTTTTTTTCTGTTTTTGTTTTGTTTTTGTTTTTGTTTTTAGACAGAGTTTCACTCTTGTCACACAGGCTGGAGTGCAATGGCGCGATCTCAGCTCACTGCAACCTCCACCTCCCGGGTTCAAGTGATTCTTCTGCCTCAGTCTCCTGAGTAGTTAAGTTTACAGGCAGCTGCCACCATGTCCAGCTAATTTTTGTATTTTTAGTACAGACGGGGTTTCACCACATTGGCCAGGCTGGTCTTGAACTCTTGACCTCAGGTGATCCACCCACCTCAGCCTCCCAAAGTGCCGGGATTACAGGCGTAAGCCACTGCACGCAGCCTAAATGTACAGTGGATATCGAAATTTTCAACCCACACTTTACAAGCAGAATCACTCTTATGAAACAAAGCCAGAAAAATTCCAAAGACAAAATACAATTTTGTCTTGTTTCATGCAGACATTTTAAACAAAAACATTACTAACTCAGTCTCAATCTCCTTGACACATACTATTAGGTAGGAAGGTTTGGTATCTGACATGTCACTTGTTCTTACAAGTTCCCAAATTTCCACTGTGCTGTCAGAGGCCAGCAGCGTGAAATGAGTGGCATGAATGGTAGTATTTACTTGGGCAATGTAAGAGACCATTAAGGATCAAAATGATGGTGTCAGCTGAAAGGGCTCAGTTACTCATTTTTAGTTGTACATTAGTGATTTTTTAAAATTGAGCTTTTATTTATGATTTTTGTTAGGGCCAAAATTTGAAGATAGCATTAGAGTTCTGAGCCCCACCATCAGTGTCAAAACAGTCATTCTATGCTGGAAACACAACCTTCTGATTTCATGTAATTCAGTTACTTTTTTAAAAAGAAAAATGAAAATATATAATCTGTATTTAAAAATGTACAAGGGAAAAAATCTATTGAAGAATGACAAGCTGTGCTAAATTATGAATATTAATTGTTGTACAATTCCAATGAGTGCTCCAATATTAGTTCTTGAAACCCAAGAACTAATTGGTGACAGTGGTACAAACTGGTGATTATAACTTGAAACAGAATAAAAGTTTAAACTAGATGAACTTTGAAGCACTAATTGGGTAAGGTTCTCCCAAATGGCACCCACAAGGTAATGCAGTCCAAAAGAAATTTAGGGCAAAAAATCTATTACCCCATTAGCCAGTACATGGGAACCAATCACAGCCAGATTGGCTCGTCTCTGCTGGCCTCATCACAGAAGAGCGGGGCTCTCATTGCTATCATCAGATATTCCACATTGCCTGGGATTTCTGGTTGGAGCGTCTATTTCATGTATTCTCCCACACCTCTTGACCACTACCCCAAAACAAATGCCTGTATCTTTTGTCCTCTTAGCATGTTCATTTCTGTGTTGTTCTGTGCCACTTTGAGAAACTCCCTCCCTCCCACTGCTGAGTTCTTCCAAATTCTCTATACTTTGCCCCATTCTGTTGTAAAAAACACTCCTTAACTTCTTCACAGAATCCATCTACTTCCTGGTCTCACCCAAACCTGATTCTGCACAAGAGTCCCACTTCCCCTGTTGCCCTCCCAGGGAAGGCTGCTCATTCTCCCAGTCCTCACCTGAGAGACGATAGTACGGATGATGGGGGAAGGCTGGCCTCAATGCCTCTTTGCTACTTTGGTACTTTCTGATCATTACTCTTTCACCCACATTCTAACACCCTTTTTTCCCCAGTAGGTGCCTGGTCTGACAAACCTTACTGTCTTCCTCCCTCGTTGCTGTTACCTACATTCTTCCCTTTTACTCCTCTACACTACATTGAAGAATGCAACTGGTTCACATTTTACTGTCTCTATATCAAGCATGGCGTTATCTTTGGTAATGCCAATATTCACACTGATGAACCAACCAACCAACACTGTAGTCTCAAATTTCCTTTACTCCACAGCTCCCAGGACCTTCATACCCATTCCACTGGGACAAGCCTCTACCCTAGCTCTACTGTGGACTTCACCATCACATCACCTGTGTAACAATATCAGAAAGTCCTCTATGCCACCAACCTCTATTTGTTCAACTTTTTCACTCCTGTCTCCCACTACAGGTGCGCTTCAACCTCATCCAGGCCACCAGCTCCTCCAGTGACCCTTTCCTCAAATACGACCCTCCTCCTAGCATCTATGGGGTATGCCTATGCTATGGGCAGTATCTATGGTGATCACTGTTCAACTACTATCTTGGCAGTAGTCTCCACTTCCTCATACTCTTTTTTTTTTGAGACGGAGTCTCGCTCTGTCGCCCAGCCCAGGCTGGAGTGCAGTGGCGCGATCTCGGCTCACTGCAAGCTCCGCCTCCTGGGTTCACGCCATTCTCCTGCCTCAGCCTCCCGAGTAGCTGGGACTACAGGCGCCCACAACCACGCCCGGCTAATTTTTTGTATTTTTAGTAGAGACGGGGTTTCACCGTGGTCTCGATCTCCTGACCTTGTGATCCGCCCGCCTCGGCCTCCCAAAGTGCTGGGATTACAGGCGTGAGCCACCGCACCCGGCCTCACTTCCTCATACTCTTGATTCATAAGTCAGATTTGTTAGCCTCTGTCTCTGGCATCTCACTTTGATGCTAAAGATGCAGAATATCTTTCATACCTAGGAGAGAAAAAGGCTTGGGTAACCTTTATGCTAGCAGCTCAGAATAGCCATATACACATTTCTCATCTACTCCACACCATCCTGCAATACAAAATGTTACATAGAGTCTTCGCACCACGAAAGCATCATGTCAAAGCACATGCCATCTTTTCCTCTTATACATGATTTGGCTCCTTCGTAATAGATGTAGGAATGTAGTCAGAACCAGGTCATGGGTCAAGATTGCCAGGAAACTATCCAGGGAAAACAATATATAAAGGGCTCTAGGGTATCATTGGTGCCAGTTAACTTAGATTTTCACATCTTACTCCCTACATAACTGGGCAAGGTAAATTGGCCCCATTCCCACCGAAGCAGATGGACCCCTAAGGGGAAAAAAACACCTTTCCCGCAAGTGCTGACCTACCAAAGAAGATATCATGATGGCAAATAAGCACATACAAAATCTTCAACTACATAAGCCAAGATGGAAATGTAAATTAAAACCACAATAAGATACCAGTTTACACCCATTTGAATGCCTAGAATAAAAAAATTACTGACAGCACCAACTGCTAAGGAATTCTAGAACAACCGGAACTCTCCTGTGCTGCTTACGGGAATTCAGAACAGTACAATCACTCTGGAAAACAGGTTAGCAGTTTCTTATAAAATTAAGCATACAATTACCATATGACCCAGCAATTCCACTCCTGGGTGTTTATCCAAGAGAAATGAAAACTTATACGCACACAAAAATGAAAAGAAGTTCCGCCCACCATCGCTAAAACCTTCAATGGGTAAACTGATCATAGGTAAGTGGTCCTTCAATGGGTAAATAGATAAACGATGGTACGCCTATACAATATGCAGCAGTTTTTTAAAAAGCGAACCACTATACATGTAACAATTTGGATAAATCTCAAAGGCATTACACTAAGTGTAAGAAGCCAGTCTCAAAATGTTACACACTGTATAATTCTATTTATATAAATAACATTCTCATAAGACAAAACTATAATGATAGACAATAGATGAGTGACTACTAGAGACTGGGGATGGGGAGGGCATGATTCTAAACTGATAGCACAAGGGAGTGTTGCAGACTGATGGAACTGTTTGGTATAGATTGTGGAGGTGTTATGCAAATCTACACATGGGTTAAGCTGTATACCAAAAAAGAAAGTCAATTCTGCTGTATGATAATTTTTAAACTAATACAGGAAAAGCAGTTTATAGTCTCAGTAAAATACACATAAAATTCATTTTGGATCACACACTGCCTTCATATTCTTGGAAATTACAAAAAGCACAACTCTTTAAAGTCATGGTGGCACTGTGATCATCAGCACTAATTTTATATAGTAACTCTGTGTAGCTTCCATATTATTTTCTAGCAAGTATAAAGGAAAATGAAGCTAATCTGGAGCCCATCTCAAAGTGAATTAATGCAAATGACAATGTTAACAATATCTTCAAAGTTGCATAGATTTTTTTCCCACAGATATTACCGTGCTAATGTGGGAAACTGACCCTCTACATTGCTTTGTTTAATTCACATACAGCACAATAGCCCTGTGGCGTTCAGTACTCACAGAACAAAATGCATTGAATACATTATGTTGCCAATTGCTCATTTCACTCAACCTTCCAGATACCTTGCTGTCTCAAAATCGCAGCTGCTGTCTCCTGTCAATGAGAAAGGAATCTTCTGTGGTTACTGAAGCAGCTGATACAAACACTAAGGTGACCTGAGAGTGTTTACAAATAAACTCTAGTTGGCTGAGTCAGTTGGTTTTTCTGTTTTCTTTGTTTTTTAAAATTGGGTTGTATGCTTATGTGAGAGGGGTACGTTTTCCTTTTGTAAAACATATTATTGTATACTTTTTCATTGTATCTTATTTCTTCTAAACAAATGCAGGGATGTTAAAGTAACTCTTATATATTTAACCAGTATGTCCAGTTTTCACCAGCTAGGGACAGAAATGAGGCACCCTTCTTGTGATTGCTCTGATTGCTTACTGTAATAACTCTTGAGTGTGACTTCTCAGCTCCTGCTAATTGTCCGTAGGAGGCGATCTCTTTGCTGCCTCATCATGAGGCCATCATACCCCTTCTCCACCATTCTCAAAACATCTTAAAGGTTTCCCTGTAAAATTACAAATGTACATGGATCAACATTCTGCCAAGGCGCCTCAAATTGCCAATCTCCAGGGCTCCATGTGCATCTGGAAGGAAGTCTGCCCTCCTAGCAACATCCTCATCCAGGTACTGAAGCAACACTTGGCACCTCAGTTTCAAAAACTCACACAAATGGAATCCTAAAAAAAAAAAAAAAGAAAAAAGAAAAGAAAAGAAAAAGAAAAAAAAAGAAAAAAAAAAAGGAAAGAAATGCAAATTCCCCTAATGGCTGGGTGAAGAGGCTCATGCTTGTAATCCCAGCACTTTGGGAGACTGAGGTAGGAGAATTGCTTGGGCTCAGGAGTTCTAGACCAGCCTGGGCAACACAGGAGACCCCATCACTACAAAAAATTTAAATAATTAGTCAAGTGTGGTGGCACACACCTATAATCCCCGCTATTCAGAAAGCTGAAGTGGGAAAATGCCTTGAGCCCACGAGGTGTAGGTTGCAGTGAACCATGATCACACCACTTCACTCCAGCCTGGCCAAAGCAAGAAAATAACCTGTCTTAAAGCAAGAACCTGCCTCCAAAAAAAAAAAAGTTTCTTTACCCATATGCTCACCATATGTGTATGTGTTTATTACAAAAAGCTAAAAAGAGATTCTGACCTAAAACATGTACTTTATATTTTAAAATACAGATTAAGGAAATATCACAGTTAGTTGCAATAAAACTCACAAGTAAACCTTAGAAATTGAAATTGCAACTTTATACAAAAACGTACCTATTGCAGAGTACGAAGTAATCTTCAGTTGACTATCAAAACTGTCCTTTCTCCAAAAACAGAGTGACAGATTTCCCTATGGCAAAATATTTTTATTTCCCCAAAAGTAAACTATCCCTCTCAGTAAAGGAGAAGTACAGGGGAACTTTCTCAACTTGATAAAGAATATCTACAAAAAACCTATAGCTAACAGCAAACTTAACAGTGAGAAACTAGAAGCTTTCCTGCAAAGATTGACAGCAAGGCAAGGATGTCTCCTCTCGGTACTCCTTTACAACATCATACTAGAAGTCCTAACTATTGCAATAAGATAAAAAGAGGAAAGAAAAGGCATATATTTGGAAGGAAGAAATGAAACTGTCTTGTTCAAAGATGACATGATCATCTATGTAGAAAATCTGACAGAATGGAAAAAAAAAAAAAAGTAGACTCCTGGAACTAATAAGCAATCACAGCAAGGTTGCAGAATATGAGGTGAATATACAAAAGTCAATTGTTTTCCTATATACCAGCAATGAACAACTGGAATTTGAAATAAAAAACACAGTATCATTTATACTAGCATTCCCCAAATGAAATCTTAGGTATAAATCTAAAAACATGTATGAGATCTACATGAAAACTACAAACTCTAATGAAAGAAATCAAAGAAGTAAATAAATGCAGTGGTATTCTATGTTCCTGGATAGGAAGATTCAATATTGTCAAGATGTTAGTTCTTCCCAACTTGACGTATAGCAAGTTATTTTATAGATAACAAACTGATTCTAAAGTTGATGTGAAGAGGCCGGGTGTGATGGCTTACACCTGTAATCCTAGTACTCTGGGAGGCCAAGGCAGGATCATCTGAGGTCAGGAGTTTGAGACTAGCCTGGCCAACATGGTGAAGCCCCATCTCTACTAAAAATACAAAAATTAGCTGGGAGCATTGGTGCATGCCTGTAATCCCAGCTACTTGGGAAGCTGAGGCAGGAGAATCGCTTGAACCCAAGAGGCAGAGGTTGCAGTGAGCTGAGATGGTGCCATTGCACTCCAGCCTGGGGGACAGAGCAAGACTCTGTCCAAATAGTAATAGTAATAATAATAATAATAATAATAATAATACAGTTTATGTGAAGAGGAAAAAGACCCAGAATATCCAAAACAATATTTAAAAAGAACAAAACAGGGGGACTGACATTACCCAACTTCAAGATTTACTACAAAGCTACAGTAATCAAGACAATGTTATATTGGCAAAAGAATAGACAAACAGATCAATGAACAGAATAGACAGCCTAGAGGTAGACCCACATAAGTAATAGTTAACTGATCTTCGACAAAGGAGCAAAGGCAACACAATAGAGAAAAGACAGTCTTTTCAACAAATGGTGCTGGAATTGGACATCTACAAGCAAATAATAATAATAATGATAATCCTAGACATAGACCTTACACCCTTAACAAAAACTAACTCAAAATATATCACAGACCTAAGGATAAAATGCAAAACTATAAAATCCTATAAGATATCATAGAAGAAAATCTAGATCACCTTGAGTTTGGCAATGACTTTTTGTTAATAGATACAATGCCAAAGGCACAACCTATGAAAGAATTAATAAGCTGACTTCATTAAAATTAAACATTTATGCTCTGTGAAAGACATCATTAAAAGAATGAAAAGACAAGCCACAGACTGGAAGAAAATATTTGCAAAAGACTTATGAAGGATTATTATTCAAAATATATAAAGAAGTCTTAAAGTTCAACAAAAACAAACAACTCAATTAAAAAACAGTCCAAAGACCTTAACAGATGCCTCACCAAAGAAAATAAACAGATGACAAATAAGAATATGAAAAAATGGTTCCATATCATAAGTCACCAGGGAAATGCAAATTAAAACAACGAGATACCATTAAAACAACGAGATATCATTATATAATCGTTAGAATGGCCAAAATTCAGAATACTGACAACACTAAATGCTGGTGAGGATGTGGAGTAACAGGAACTCTCATTCACTGCAGTGGGAATGCAGTTTGATGGTTTCTTACATATTCTCACCATAAAATCCAGCAATCACACTCCTTGGTTTTTACCCAAGGGAGTTGAAAACTCATATCCAAACAAAAACCTGCACACAGATGTTTATAGCAGCTTTATTCATAATTGCCAAAACTTGGAAGCAACCAAGGAGTTTGGTAGGTGAATGAATAAACTTTGGTATATCTAGACAATGGTATATCTAGACAATAGAATATTAGTGCTAAAAAGAAGTAAGCTATCAAGCTATGAAAAGACATGAGAAACCTTAAATGTATATTACTAAGTGAGAGAAGTCAATGTGAAAAGGCTACAAACTGTATTATTCCATTTATATGACATTCTGGAAAAGGCAAAGCAGTGGCTACCAGACCGTTTGGGGGCAAGGAGGGAAGACTAAGAAGAGAAGAGGATGTTTATGGCAGTGAAACTATTCTACATACTATAAAGGTGGATACACATAATTTAATATTCTTCAAAATCTGTAGAATGTACAAGACAGAGTGAACCCAATGTACACTATGGAATTGGGGTGATAATGATGTGCCAATGTAGGTTCATCAATTGTAACAAATGTAGCACCCTGGTGGGGAGTGCTGATAATGTGGAAAGCTATGCATGTGTGGGGACAGGGGATATAAGGGCTACCTCTGCCTGCCTCTTAATTTTGCTGTGAATCTAAACTGGTTACAAAAATACTATGTAAAAAAACACAAACTAGACTACCTCTTCTTTACTCTTCCTCTAGCAAATACACTTTTCTAATAGGCCTAGTTTCTTCTTTTGTCATATGAAGAATAATTATAATGGGCTGAACATGGTGGCTCACACCTTCAATCCCATCACTTTGGGAGGCCAAGGTGGAAGGATCCCTGAGTCCAGGAGTTTGAGACCAGCCTGGGCAACATGGCAAAACCCCATCTCTACAAAAGATACAAAATTTATCTGAGTCTGGGTGGGGCGCTGTGGCTTACACCTGTAATCCCAGCACTTTGGGAGGCTGAGGTGGGCAGATCACTTGAGGTCATGAGTTTGAGACCAGCCTGGGCAATGTGGTGAAATGACGTCTCTACTAAAAATACAAAAATTAGTGGGGCATGGTGGCAGGCGCCTATAATCCCAGCTACTCTGAGGCTTAGGCAGGAGGATCACTTGACCCCGGGAAGCAGAGGTTACAGTGAGCCGAGATTTCGCCACTGCACTCCAGCCTGGGCAACAGAGCAAGACTGTCTCAAAAAAATAAAAATAAAAAAATTATCCAGACCTGATGGCAGGCACCTGTAGTCCCAGCTACTTGGGAGGCTGAGGTGGGAAGATCGCTTGAGCCCGGGAGGTCAAGGCTACAGTGAGTCATGATCACACCACTGTACTCTAGCTTGGGCAACAGAGTGAGACCCTGTCTCACAATTTAAAAAATAATAATAATAAAAAAGAATGGCTATAATGGAGAGCAGTGGGAATGATGCTGAGACTTTTTATGATCATCACAGAACTTCTCTCCAAAGTTTGAAGAACTTTATAAACAGTAGTTATCCTTTTTAGTGCTAAAAATGTGAGTGTGATGACTAAAAGGAGCTAATTTATGTGGAAATGATTTGCTATTATTGGCTGTTACTCATCCATCTCCCTAACTAGACTGTATCTTTCTAGAAGCAGGAAATGTGTCTTATTTGTCTTAGTTATCTATAATGCCACACTGTTAGGACACTGCCATACAAATGCAAAGGATGTTTGTGAAACTGAATTCAATTGGATAAAATACTATATTTTACAAATTAGAGGTAAACCCCTAAAAAGCAAACAGTAGCTTAACTTTCTTTCTGAAGTATATTTACACTAATTGGCACTCACTCAGCAAGTCACATCAGTAGTCACTGACACTGGGTCACCTCATGCTTTGATTAGGAGAGGGTCTGAAAAAGCGAGCAGAGAGATGATAGAGGAGGATGAAGATGCAGAATATAGTCTTGGAAGGGTTCACACTTCTGCCTTCACGTCTCTGAAAGTCTCCTCTGCCTTCAACTGAGAAAGGACCAATTAGAAGTTCTGTCAGGATATACCTGGCCATATACAAATGTAGATTGCTTTTCTTTCCATGATTTGAAAATTTTTTGCATAAAATTGTTATTAAAAAGCTTCAGAGGATTCATTTATTGAGCTATCACTTTAAATACCTAATTCCAGGCTCTGACTTATTTGACCGGGAATAAACCCTAAACAAAAAGTTTGGAGGAAAACTGACCATTGCTATTGTACACTGGAGAAATTGTTTTTCTAAGCAAGCTACTGCTTAGTCACTCTTGTATTTAGTATTCTACAATGACACAATACAGGTTCAAAATCTGAGTTCATTCACTAAAAAAATCATGGCTATG
This sequence comes from Macaca fascicularis, assembly GCF_037993035.2. NCBI lineage: Eukaryota > Metazoa > Chordata > Mammalia > Primates > Cercopithecidae > Macaca > Macaca fascicularis. The sequence goes on along the minus strand of NC_088381.1, from coordinate 100,328,778 downwards.
GTCTTGACTCTCAATAGCTCTTCTGGAAATTGTTCACAATATCTCTACCTTCCCCAAGATATCTTCATAGAGTGATTTTTTTAGCAGTGTTTCAGGTAGAAATTAATAGAGAAGCCAGTGGTGTTTCTTACCTTGCAGTGTGCTTGTTAACCATGCATATTCCTGGGCTACTCCTTTTGAAGATAGCTAGGGCCAAAGAATCTGCATTTTCTTAAGCATGTGGTGGCCATCATGCTGGTGTTCTATGCACCACACATTGAAAAACACGGAGCCAGAAATGGGTCATCTGTCTAGGCTGACTGACGCTGAAGTGGGAACTACGTGCAAGCCTGCTGCTACGCACTGCAAAAACAAAACCTCCCAGCACTTGAAAGGTAGCCCTCCACTGATAATACACAGATATATCTACAGTACAATTTATATTCTTTGTGCACCAGAAAATAACATTTCATAACTTTATTTACCCAGTACTGATAGTGCTGTAATAATCTCTAGGGCAGCATCAGGTTTGTGGATTTTTCTAACATGCCTTCTCTTTTGCTTTTTTTACAATTTATTATAAAATGAAACAGATGACTGTCTCACACAAATAAATATATTTAATAAATGTATGTAATATATATGTATATATGTAAATATGTATTTACATGTATACTATATATTTTTATATATGGCTCAGTAAGTTATTATAAGGAAAACACTCTTGTAACAACCACCCAGGTCAAAATTTAGAACTTTACCAGCCACCCTCACCCCAGAACTGCTTCCATCTGTCCCCTTTCCATCACAGAGGCTTCATCCCTCCAAAAGTGACCACTATCCTGATTTGCATAGCAATCATTCCCTCACAAGAGTACCTGGATATAAAAATTTACTTTTGCCCAGTTTTTATCTTGATATGTCTTTTAAGTCTCTTCTCCATTTTTTTTTTTTTTTTTTTTTGAAACAGGCTCTTGCTGTTTGGCCTAGGCTAGTCTCAAATGATGCGCCCACCTTAGCCTTCCAAGCAGTTGGACCATAGGCACGTTTTACCACACCCAGCTTAAGTCTCTTTTAATCTCTTTTTCTATCTGTATTTCTTTTTTGTACAATTTATCTGCTGAAGAACTTGGGGCATTAGACCTGCAGAGTTTTCCACAATCTGGATTTGCTGATTGAAGCCACATGAAGCAGTCCAGCCTGCTGGTTCTTCTGTTTTCTTTACTTTCTACAAACTGGTATCTGGATCCTGAGGCCTGATTCATCTCAGCTTCAATTTATTTGACAAAACAGTAAGTACCACAGTGTGTGTGTGTGTGTGTGTGTGTGTGTGTGTGTGTGTATATATTTGTTTGTTTGTTTTTAAATCAGGAGGAGTATTTAACTTCATGGCTAGGCATGGTGGCTCACACCTGTAATCCTAGCACTTTGGGAGGCTGAGGCCGGCGGATCGCCTGGCTCAGGAGTTTGAGACCAGTCTGGGTAACAAAGTGAGATGCCATCTCTACAAAAAATACAAAAATTTTTTGTATTAAAAAAATACAGACATAGAGGTGTGTGCCTGGGGTCTCAGCTATTCAGGAAGCTGAGGTGGGAGGATGGCTTGACCCTGGGAGGCGGAGGTTGCAGTGAGCTGAGATCACTGCAACTCTAGAGTAACTCCACTTAACTCTAGTCTGGACGACAGAACCAGACCCTGTCTCAAAACAAAAAAAAAGAGAGAGAGAGAGAGAGAGGTATTCAACTTCGACTTTTGCTCTTTTTTCGATAGTTGGTGATATCAACTATTTTGGTAATTGATGGACAGTGGTGCCTAGATCTGTTAATGTACTGGGGGTTGTAGCATGATGATATTCTTTCTTTTAAAATTGTACTTTAAGTTCTAGGGTACATGTGCACAATGTGCAGGCTTGTTATATATGCATACATGTGCCATGTTGGTGTGCTGCACCCATTAACTCGTCATTTACATTAGATATATCTCCTGATGCTATCCCTCACCCCTCACCCCATCCCATGACAGGCCCCAGTGTGTGATGTTCCCCACCCTGTGTCCAAGTGTTCTCATTGTTCAATTCCCACCTGTGAGTGAGAATATGTGGTGTTTGGTTTTCTGTCCTTGTGATAGTTTGCTCAGAATGATGGTTTCCAGCTTCATTCATGTTCCTACAAAGGACATGAACTCATCCTTTTTCATGGCTGCATAGTATTCCATGGTGTATATGTGCCACATTTTCTTAATCTAGTCTATCACTGATGGACATTTGGGTTGGTTCCAAGTCTTTGCTGTTGGGAATAGTGCCACAATAAACATACGTGTGCATGTGTCTTTATAGCAGCATGATTTATAATCCTTTGGGTATATACCCAGTAATGGGATGGCTGGGTCAAATGGTATTTCCAGTTCTAGATCCTTGAGAAATTGCCACACTGTCTTCCACAATGGTTGAACTAGTTTACACTCCCATCAACAGTGTAAAAGTGTTCCTGTTTCTCCACATCCTCCCTAGCAACTGTTGTTTCCTGACTTTTTAATGATCACCATTCTAACTGGTGTGAGACGGTATCTCATTGTGGTTTTGACTTGCATTTCTCTGATGGCCAGTGATGATGAGCATTTTTTTCATGTGTCTGTTGGCTGCATAAATGACTTCCTTTGAGAAGTGTCTGTTCATATCCTTTGCCCACTGTTTGATGGGGTTTTTTGATTTTTTTCTTGTAAATTTGTTTAAGCTCTTTGTAGATTCTGGATATTAGCCCTTTGTCAGATGGGTAGATTGTAAAAATTTTCTCCCATTCTGTAGGTTGTCTGTTCACTCTGATGGTAGTTTCTTGTGCTGTGCAGAAGCTCCTTAATTTAATTATATCCCATTTGTCAGTTTTGGCTTTTGCTGCCATTGGTTTTGGTGTTTTAGTCATGAAGTCCTTGCCCATGCCTATGTCCTGAATGGTATTGCCTTGGTTTTCTTCTAGAGTTTTTATGGTTCTAGATCTAACATTTAAGTCTTTAATCCATCTTGAATTAATTTTTGTATAAGGTGTAAGGAAGGGATCCAGTTTCAGCTTTCTACTTATGGCTTGCCAGTTTTCCCAGCACCATTTATTAAATAGGGAATCCTTTCCCCATTGCTTGTTTTTGTCAGGTTTGTCAAAGATCAGATGGTTGTAGATGTGTAGTATTATTTCTGAGGGTTCTTTTCTCTTCCATTGGTCTATATCTCTGTTTTGGTACCAGCACCATGCTGTTTTGGTTACTGTAGCCTTGTAGTATAGTTTGAAGTCAGGTAGCATGATGCCTCCAGCTTTGTTCTTTTGGCTTAGGATTGTCTTGGCAATGCGGGCTCTTTTTTGGTTTCATATGAACTTTAAAGTAGTCTTTTCCAATTCTGTGAAGAAACTCATTGGTAGCGTGATGGGGATGGCATTGAATCTATAAATTACCTTGGGCAGTATAGCCATTTTCACGATATTGGTTCTTCCTATCCATGAGCATGGTATGTTCTTCCATTTGTTTGTGTCCTCTTTGATTTCCTTGAACAGTAGTTTGTAGCTCTCCTTGAAAAGGTCCTTCATATCCCTTGTAAGTTGGATTCCTAGGTATTTTATTCTCTTTGAAGCTATTGTGAATGGGAGTCACTCAAGATTTGGCTCTCTGTTTGTCTGTTATTGGTATATAAGAATGCTTGTGATTTTTGCACATTGATTTTGTATCCTGAGACTTTGCTGAAGTTGCTTATCAGCTTAAGGAGATTTTGGGCTGAGATGATGGGGTTTTCTAAATATACAATCATGTCATCTGCAAACAAGGACAATTTGACTTCCTCTTTTCCTAAGTGAATACCCTTTATTTCTTTCTCCTGCTTGATTGCCCTGGCCAGAACTTCCAACACAATGTTGAAGAGGAGTGGCAAGAGAGGGCATCCCTGTCTTGTGCCAGTTTTCAAAGGGAATGCTTCCAGCTTTTGCCCATTCAGTATGATATTGGCTGTGGGTTTGTCACAAAAGCTCTTATTGTTTTGAGATACATCCCATCAATACCTAGTTTATTAAGAGTTTTTAGTATGAAGGGCTGTTGAATTTAGTTGAAGGCCTTTTCTGCATCTATTGAGATAATCATGTGGTTTTTGTCTTTGGTTCTGTTTACATGATGGATTAAATTTATTAATTTGCATATGTTGAACCGGTCTTGCCTCCCAGGGATGAAGCCCACTTGATTGTGGTGAATAAGCTTTATGATGTGCTGCTGGATTTGGTTTGCCAGTATTTTATTGAGGATTTCTGCACTGATGTTCATCGGGGATATTGGTCTAAAATTCTCTTTTTTTGTTGTGTCTCTGCCAGGCTTTGGTATCAGGATGATGCTGGCCCCATAAAATGAGTTAGGGAGGATTCCCTCTTTTTCTATTGATTGGAATAGTTTCAGAAGGAATGGTACCAGCTTCCCTTTGTACCTCTGGTAGAATTCGGCTGTGAATCCGTCTGGTCCTGGACTTTTTTTGCTTGGTAGGCTATTAGTTACTGCTTCAATGTCAGAGCCTGTTATTGGTCGACTCAGGGATTCAACTTCTTCCTGGTTTAGTCTTGGGAGGGTGTCTGTGTCCATGTCTTCTAGATTTTCGAGTTTATTTGCATAGAGGTGTTTACATCTCTGATGGTAGTTTGTATTTCTGTGGGATTGATGGTGATATCCCCTTTATCATTTTTTATTGCGTCGATTTGATTCTTCTCTCTTTTCTTCTTCATTAGTCTCGCTAGCGGTCTATCAATTTTGTTGATCTTTTCAAAAAAACAGCTCCTGGATTCATTGATTTTTTTGAGGAGTTTTTTGGGTCTCTATCTCCTTCAGTTCTGCTCTGATCTTAGTTATTTCTTGCCTTCTGCTAGCTTTTGAATGTGGTTGCTCTTGCTTCTCTAGTTCTTTCAATTGTGATGTTAGGGTATCAATTTTAGATCTTTCCTGCTTTCTCTTGTGGGCATTTAGTGCTATAAATTTCCCTCTACACACTGCTTTAAATGTGTCCCAGAGATTCTGGTGCGTTGTGTCTTTGTTCTCATTGGTTTCAAAGAACATCTTTATTTCTGCCTTCATTTCGTTATGTACCTAGTAGTCATTCAAGAGCAGGTTGTTCAGTTTCCATGTAGTTGAGCAGTTTTGATTGAGTTTCTTAATCCTGAGTTCTAGTTTGATTGCACTGTGGTCTGAGAGACAGTTTGTTATAATTTCTGTTCTTTTACATTTGCTGAGGAGTGCTTTACTTCCGACTATGTGGTCAATTTTGGAATATGTGCAATGTGGTGTTGAGAAGAATGTATATTCTGTTGATTTGGGGTGGAGAGTTCTGTAGATGTCTATTAGGTCTGCTTGGTGTAGAGCTGAGTTCAATTCCTGGATATCCTTGTTAACTTTCTGTCTCATTGATCTGTCTAATGTTGACAGTGGGGTGTTAAAGTCTCCCATTATTATTGTGTGGGAGTCTAAGTCTCTTTGTAAGTCTCTAAGAACTTGCTTTATGAATCTGGGGGCTCCTGTATTGGGTGCACATATATTTAGGATAGTTAGTTCTTCTTGTTGAATTGATCCCTTTACCATTATGTAATGGTCTTCTTTGTCTCTTTTGATCTTTGATGGTTTAAAGTCTGTTTTATCAGAGACTAGGATTGCTACCCCTGCCTTTTTTTGTTTTCCATTTGCTTGGCAGATCTTCCTCCATCACTTTATTTTGAGCCTATGTGTGTCTCTGCATGTGAGATGGGTCTCCTGAATACAGCACACTGATGGGTCTTGATACTCTATGGAATTTGCGTCTGTGTCGTTTAATTGGAACATTTAGCCCATTTACATTTAAGGTTAATATAGTTATGTGTGAATTTGATCCTGTCATTATGATGTTAGCTGGTTATTTTGATTGTTAGTTGATGCAGTTTCTTCCTAGCATTGATGGTCTTTACAATTTGGCATGTTTTTGCAGTGGCTGGTACTGGTTATTCCTTTCCATGTTTAGTGCTTCCTTCAGGAGCTCTTGTGAGGCAGGCCTGGTGGTGACAAAATCTCTCAATATTTGTTTTTCTGTAGAAGATTTTATTTCTCCTTCACTTATGAAGCTTAGTTTGGCTGGATATGAAATTCTGGGTTGAAAATTCTTTTCTTTAAGAATGTTGGGCCGGGCGCGGTGGCTCAAGCCTGTAATCCCAGCACTTTGGGAGGCCAAGACGGGCGGATCACAAGGTCAGGAGATCGAGACCATCCTGGCTAACACGGTGAAACCCCGTCTCTACTAAAAAAATACAAAAAGCTAGCCGGGCAAGGCGGGCGCCTGTAGTCCCAGCTACTCTGGAGGCTGAGGCAGGAGAATGGTGTGAACCCGGGAGGCAGAGCTTGCAGTGAGCTGAGATCCGGCCACTGCACTCCAGCCCAGACGACAGAGCACGACTTCGTCTCAAAAAAAAAAAAGGAATGTTGAATATTGGCTCCCATTCTCTTCTGGCTTGGAGAGTTTCTGCTGAGAGATCTGCTATTAGTCCGATGGGCTTCCCTTTGTGGGTAACCCAACCTTTATCTCTGACTGCCCTTAACATTTTTTCCTTCATTTCAACTTTGGTGAATCTGACAATTACGTGTCTTGGAGTTGCTCTTCTCGAGGAGTATCTTTGTGGCATTCTCTGTATTTCCTGAATTTGAATGTTAGCCTGCCTCACTAGGTTGGGGAAGTTCTCCTGGATAATATCCTGAAGAGTGTTTTCCAACTTGGTTCCATTCTCCCCATCACTTTCAGGTACACCAATTGATGTAGATTTGGTCTTTTCACATAGTACTATATTTCTTGGAGGCTTTATTCATTTCTTTTTACTCTTTTTTCTCTAAACTTCTCTCCTTGCTTCATTTCATTCATTTGATCTTCAATCACTGGTACCCTTTCTTCCATTTGATCAAATGAGCTACTAAAGCTTGTGCATGCATCATGTAGTTCTCATGCCATGGTTTTCAGCTCCATCAGGTCACTTAAGGTCTTCTCGATGCTGTTTATTCTAGTTAGCTATTCGTTCAATCTTTTTTCAAGGTTTTTAGCTTCTTTGTGATGGGTTCGAACATCCTCCTTTAGCTCAGAGAAGTTTATTACTACCGATTGTCTGAAGCCTTCTTCTCTGAACTTGTCAAAATCATTCTCCATCCAGCTTTGTTCCATTGCTGGCAAGGAGCTGTGTTCCTTTGGAGGAGAAGAGGCGCTCTGATTTTTAGAATTTTCAGCTTTTCTGCTCTGGTTTCTCCCCATCTTTGTGGTTTTATCTACCTTTGGTCTTTGATGATGGTGATGTACAGATGGGGTTTTGGTGTGGATGTCCCTTCTGTTAGTTTTCCTTCTAACAGTCAGGACCCTCAGCTGCAGGTCTGTTGGAGTTTGCTGGAGGTCCACTCCAGACTCTGTTTGCCTGGGTATTACCAGTGGAGGATGCAGAACAGCAAATATTGCAGAATGGCCAATGTTGCTGCCTGATCCTTCCTCTGGAAGCTTCATCTAAGAGGGGCACCCAGCTTTATGAGGTGTCAGTCGGTCCCTTCTGGGAGATGTCTCCCAGTTAGGCTACTTGGGGGTCAGGGACCCACTTGAGGAGGCAGTCTGTCTGTTCTCAGATCTCAAACTCCATGTTGGGAGAACCACTACTCTCTTCAAAGCTGTCAGATAGGGACGTTTAAGTCTGCAGAAGTTTCTGCTGCCTTTTGTTCAGCTATGCTTCTCGGGTGAGGTGACGCCCTGCCCTGCTTCAGCTCACACTCCGTGGACTGCACCCACTATCCAAAAATCCCCAGTAAGATGAACCCGGTACCTCAGTTGGAAATGCAGAAATCACCCATCTTCTGCGTCACTCACACTGGGAGCTGTAGACTGGAACTGTTCCTATTTGGCCATCTTGGTACTGCCTCCAGCATGATGATATTCTATCATTTTGTTTTCATTTATTAGTTAGAATAACTTCAATAGAAGGTGCTTCCCTTTATCAACTATTTGAACACAGAGGTAAAATTCATAAAGGAAAGTAAAGACAAATATTTGACTCTTTAATTTTCTTTACCTAGTTTTTGAGGAAATGAATTGGTTCTGTCATATTCAGAAGATAATCAACAGGTTGCCTTACTTGATATGACTGCATACTCATGGATTTAAACACATATGATCCACTTTTGATTCACTGCAGTTCTTAACCTTATTGAAGTTCAGTTGCCCATCTTTGGCCAGTGGGATCTTCTTCAATCTAACTTCAAGTTGACTATTCTGTAATAGTAGTCTTTGATAGCTTATTTGTTCATCTTGTACGTGATGTAAAACCAGATATTTTTCTAAGAAGACATGGTTTCCTTTAATGGGAAAAGTTTTTCCAGACGACCACCAAGGCAATAGGGCTGTTCATTACTACTGAATTGGTCACTGTTTCTAGGCTTTTTTAATTAATAGAGGTAGGAAAAACATGTATTGAAAAATAAAACACCTGTGAGTTCATAACTGATATATCCAATTCAAATTCAGGAATACAGGGTTTTACCTAATATCTTCTACAGTATATTTGTATTTCTTTCTTCCACCCCAAAATTTTGTGTTGATGGAATTAGAAGATCCCATAGTTACTTTTCGTTTTATTTCACATTACACATATGATAGTTTTAGAAAAGCAATACTATCTTAATACTACTATTAGTACTGGTCTTGAAGCAAAAGACTAAGACAGGTATTTATAAGATACCTGATCAAAGTGCCTTTTATCAGCACAGAAGAGAGGAGGTTCACCTGTGATTTGTCTTTATCTGGTCTTTGAGAGCAAAGAATTTATATCCTAGTCTCACTGTTCACCACAGTTCATACTATATAGTTTTAAAAATTGGGAATTTTATAAGTTCCTTTACCATCTTCAAGGCCTATCTAGAAGGAAAAAAAGGCTAATAAAAAATATGACTAAGAACACGTGATCATTAGTTCCCATTCAAAGAGGGAAAAGCCCTTTGCAGATCATCACAGAATATGCAAAAGAAAAAAAATCATGGAAGATAGTCATCAACGATATACCAAAGAAACTCCACTCTAATGCTAGGTATGCCAGGTGAAGCACTCTTGTTTTTTTTTTTTCTTTCCAATATAACTACTATAGATCACAGGGTTACGAAGACAGATCTCTTCAAGCAACAGACTGTGAGCATCTCTTCATTCACCATCTCACATGGTAAAAATTATGTAATTTATATATTTGCTTTTTTTGTTCAGTGGTCTATAGGTCATTTCTGTCTATCTCTATCACGTCTCTCTGCCTTAGGAAATTCTTGTAGGGCAAGCACTTTGTCTATTTTGCTCCACAGAGTTTAGTACCACATGTAAATAAAGTCTTACTACATGCTGATGTTACTGATATTGAATTCACAAACCATGAGACAAAAGCTTCAAGATGATCATGGAAAGAATAAATGAAACAAAAAATGTATCTGGATCACTTTGCATCATGCTGGGCATCAGAGAGTCTGAATTCTTGGCCCCTGTGTGTATTGGTTATCTGTATCCCCATAGATTGCTGAGCCTCAGTTTTCTCATCTATAAAGACAGTACTAGATGGGTGAGCTCTACTCTCAAGCTCAAAGATTTTTTTGTTTTCTTTCTATTTTACTTTGTGTAATCCACTCATAAGACAGCCCAAGCTTTAGTTACCCAGAAGTTTTTGCATATCTCTGAAAAACCTTGTAAAATTACTGTTATTTCTTCCAAGTAGTAGAACCAGTACTAAGTGGGAATCAGAAGACTTGAGTTCCAGTCCTAGGGACATTGAAATGGTTTGGCTATGTCCCCAACCAAAATTCACCTTGAATTGTAATAATCCCCATGTGTCAAAGGCGGGGCCAGGTGGAGATCATTGAATCATGGAGGCAGTTTCCCCCATACCTTTCTCTTGGTAGTGAACAAGTCTCATGAGATCTGATGGTTTTATAAATGGAAGTTCCCCTGCACAAGCTCTCTTGCCTGCCACCATGCAAGACTTGCCTTTGCTTCTCCTTTGCCTTCTGCCATGATTGTGAGGCCTCCCCAGCCATGTGGAACTAAGTCCATTAAACCTCTTTCCTTTATAAATTACCCAGTCTCAGGTATGTCTTTTTTAGTAGCGTGAGAACAGACTAATACATTCTAGGACTCCTGAAGGTCACCATGCCACAGGCCCTGAAGTAACAGTGCAGATCCATACCACCAAGCTGAGGAGGAAAGGTCTATGGTTCATTCAGAATGAAAGTTAAGACCCCCACCTTTACTCCAGGATTAATGTCCTGAGAAGCCCTTTTGGTTGTGTTTTCCTTAGTTGCCATGCTGGATTCAGGCCATTACTCCTCCACCCTACTTATCCCTTCCCAGGCAAGAGGTACACACAGATTCCTTTGAGTCTCATTCTCATCTCCCTATAGCACCTGTTGCTCTTTCTTCATTACAGCCATTTAAGATTTTATCTTGTAAAGAATCTATCAACATCCATGAGCAGTTGAGATTTGTTTTATCTGATGTAAATGTCTAGTAACTCTCTTGAAATTCTGGAGCATTTCAAGGTATAAAGGACCTTACAGGTTAATTTACAAATGCTTTCTCCTGACCTGTTCATTAGTACTTTTTATACTGGGAGAGAGAAGTTAAGGAAATGAAAGTTCTATTTGGGATTTCATTGCTGACTCATTGTATGACCTTGGGCAGCTCTTTCTTAGATGTACTTTTAATATATTTAGATCACTAAGACCATGGCACAGCTTCTAAGGATGTGTTTCTATGCCTTCCTCCCCCACATAAATAAATATCCACAGCAACTGGCTTGACTGTTGATTTGCATTTAAACACCTACAATATGTCTGTTGGGAGTTAATATTACAGACACAAGTTTTTAGGTCTTACACCTCAGAGTCCAGAACAGGAAATGAAGCCTCATAGGATCTAAGTCCTTTGGTTAGGATTCTGAAAATTAGATAACAACAAATCCAGATTCTGAGGCCAGTATCATTCTTTCATATCAGGTAGATGGGAAGGCAAGCTGTCAATTAACCTTTGGAAAGCTCCATTACCTCCCATCGACCCAACAATTTTATTCATAGGATTCTTTTCTAAGGCAATAATGAATTTACCTACTGAAATGCTATCAAATACTTGTTTATGATGGTGAAAAATTATAAAAAGAGAGAAGGAGTTTAACATGATGTGGTATTCCACATAATGAAAAAAATGCACAGATGTTAAAAACATTGTAAAATATATTTAATGGCAGCAGAAGATCTTCAAGGCATATTGTTACCTGAGAAAAAGTAAGTTATAAAAGAGTTCTATATAGAAAAAAAGTATAGCTATGTATACTAAAGTAAAAAATATGTCAAAGCTGTTCATAGTATTTTCTCTAGGTGGCAGCATTACAAATGATTTTTATTACTGTTTATCTGTATGCTTAAAATTTTCTCCACTAGAGATTTATTTCTTTTGTGAGAAATAAAAAAAGAAAATAAAAAGTTGAACAACCAAGAAGTTAAGTCAGTTCCATGGCAAAACAACAGTCAAGGAATGCATGTCAAACTATGCACAAGAAGGACACAAAGTACAATATCAAAGCAGACAACTGAATAAGATCAAAGCAGCAGGATGCTCAGATTCCCAGCATTCTTTTTGTGTAAGCAGGGGCCTCTCACTTCACAGTCATCTTCATTCTTTTAGGGCTCTGTGTCAGGTGGCCAGGTAATATTAGCCAGGTATACAGATAAATAACGCATCATTACTTCTGGTTACTAGGATTATTAACTGTGTTTGCTCTGATTGTTTTTTCTTTAAGTTTAGCAGGATTGAAATAAAGACATAGGAGAGTAAAATATACTTATTAATCTGAAATAAGAGTGGGAATGTGAACCTTACTCATTCCATCTCCTTCTTAATTTGATTGATTGCTTTGCCCTAGAGTATAGCTGAATAGATTACCAATCCTCTTCTACATTTTCATATAAACCCACAAGGGAGGAGATAGTTCTATGGACAGATTCCATCACTTGACAAAGCAAGATCTTGTTTACCTCCTGGAGTGACCCCAACCCCAGTCACCCTAAGATGCACAATCTTCCACTTTCAAGCCTTTGAGTAATTACTGGGGGAGTAAAGACATCTGAGAACTTAGTGCTCCCTGGGGGATACACTTTGCATAACTAACATTTCAGTCCTTCAAAATTCCTTAGGGTTTATTGCAACACATAATTTTTGCTAATTGATTTATATAAACTTACGTTTACTTTCACTAACCCAAATAATTTGTACTGATAGATTTTCAATCTAGAACATTTTCTGGAAAATTTATTGCTGAGCATTGGAGTCTAAATTAAAACACAGAATCCAGCTTACGTCTGGGTTACAAAAATCTATTTTAGTATTTTTCCTGCTCCATGCTTGACTGACTGTCTATATTATAACTACTCTTCAGCAAGCCCTAGACATACAAAACAAGACTAAAGTTACAGAATTCCAATACTGTGGTTTTAAATCCACCCTCATTACCCTTTTCCAGAGGCCCCTTTGGGAAATAAAAATGGATCAAGAATAACATATCTGACCACCAAATACAGTAATCATTATTAATGTCCCAATGTCACACCAAAACGGAGGATGAAGGGTCCATTCAAATAATCCTGTAACATTGGCTAAGATTCCTCAAAGGGCACTGTGCTTTAGTTTTGAAATCAGCTGCCAGCTAAGAAACAAATTCAATTTCAATGCACTTGGTAAACCTCCAGATTAATTTCATCTATAAAGTCATTTTTAAACTCATTGCTTACTTAGATTGACCACAAACTTAGTGAGGAAGAACTTTCTTCTCTCTGATTATACACACAGAATTCTACTCATATCAAACAATGAGTGGAGTTTCAGAAGGCAAACAAATGGAAAAACAGGATCAAAAAACTAGCTCTGAGTAAACATAAATATCAACCAAACCTCAAGTCATTTATTTCAACATTAATCAACATGATTAAAAAGCACCTCTCCACAGTATCCTAAATCTTATGCCCATCCCACTGCTATTTAACTGCAGACAGAAACCATCTTGTGAATGTCCAGTGAAAATCCAAATGTCTACAAGTAAATTAACAAGTAAAGTAAGTAATAAAATTAAAGAACCAAAACAAAAGGGACAACTGAGCTGGAGATACAGAAAATATGGGTAAGACTATGTGAGAGATTTACAAGGATGGGACAACTTATATGACCTCTCTATGCTTTATACCTTACCTGCTTCCAAAACAGGGGGGAGATGGCAGGTTACTTACAAATAGTAAGGTATACTATTAAAGTTAAAAATTTAAAACACATGAAAGAGAAAGACGAACGAGACATTTAAAATGAGATTGTTACCGGAATGGAGCACTCAGTTTAGCTTGATGAAAGGAGGAAAAAATGTGTGGCCAAAAGTAGACGGCTGAACAAAAAGAACTGGTATGAGGAATTAAATATATAAAGGGATTATCAATAGTCAATACAACCTGTAATCCTAGCACTTTGGGAGGCCAAGGTGGGTGGGTCACCTGAGGTCAGGAATTCAAGACCAGCCTGGCCAACATAGTGAAACCCCGTCTCTACTAAAAAATACAAAAAAAAACTAGCCGGCCGAGGTGGCGGACGCCTGTAGTCCCAGCTACTCGGGAGGCGGAGGCAGGAGAATGGCTTGAACCCGGGAGGCGGAGCTTGCAGTGAGCTGAGATCCGGCCACTGCACTCCAGCCTGGGTGACAGCGCGAGACGCCGTCTCAAAAAAAAAAAAAAAAAAAAAAAAAAAAAAAAAATTAGCCAGGCGTGGTGGCACATCCCTGTAGTCCCAGCTACTTTGGAGGCTGAGGCAGGAGAATTGGTTGAACCCACGAGCTGGAGGTTGCAGTGAGCTGAGAACCACCACTGTACTCCAGCCAGCCCGGACCACAGAGTGAGACTCCATCTCAAACAAAAACAAAAACAAAAACAAAACAAGAGGGTAGCAGTAGATGATTTCTGTAAACAGAATGAATTTAAAAAGACCTGAAACACCGAAACAAGAAAGATCTTGCCCTTTTAGAATTGCATGGCATCTTTGTGACAAATTCAGACTCTGAAAGGCAGAGATAAGATTCAACAGAGAAAGCTAGATGTAGAGAGGTCTGGCCTGAAAAGAGCTGAACTCAATAATCAGAGAGAAAACATTGACAACAAGGAAATTCCTAAGGAAAATTTATTTCTGAAACTAGCAAAAAAATGGACTCTGTAATTAAACTTTGTCCATGTTGCTTGTCCATTCACTTACACCGTATCAAGGATTTGTGCTCTGGGACTGCTCACACAAATGTCAACAACATTCTTACACTTTAAGCAGACAATAGAGGGTAAGTGTGGGATGATTTTGGTCAGAGGAACGTCTTCTCCTCCGTCTTCCTTCAGGTCGGTGCAAAGCTCAAGATCATCAGTGACCCTGAGGAGCCTTCGGTGTTATCACAGAACCCAAAGAGTAAGGATGAGATTGGCCAGCTTGACTCCAGAGATTTCACATAGCTAGAGCTAACACGAGAAACTAAATGAATGCTTCCTTGAAATGAACAAATATTCTGTGATTATATGATGAGGGCCAAGAGGCCATCCTGAAGTTAGAAAAAGTAGTTAAGTACCAAATTATAATAGCATTTGTTCTCTATAGAAAGAGCAGGTCTATCTTAGGTGGAAAACATTGGTACAGACACAGCTTAAAGTCTATAAATAGACTATATAAGTGGTAGAACAAAAGCTTAGAAAAACCATGTGGGCAGAAAGTAAAAACAAGTATACAGAGAAAATATATCCAAATATATTCAGGGAACAAGATAGTAGGTAATTTTTTTCTTCATATATATATATATATATATACACACACACACACATATATATGTATCCATATGTTTACTTTCATATTATAATTTATTATAGGAACATGGAATACTTTTTAATAATTTGGTGGCTTTTTGCTTGCCTGTTTGTTCTTTGGCATATACAAGATCCAGCATTTTAAAAATAGAAGGCAATGATGAGTGCATTATAACAGAGACACTATTAGTAGTCATGGGAGAAGAGCTGGGCAGAGGGAGGAAAAAATAACACAAAGGCTTTTGTGTAAGAGCCCTGGAATTTGGTGCTAGCCAGTGCTAGATCTCCCTTTAAGCGCTCCGCCCACAAAGTATTACAGCCAAGTCCTTGCCCATCAACTAGCCTCAAAACTTCCTTTAAATGTAGCAAGAATACATTTTGTTTTTCAGTCTGCACGGGGTCAGCTGCACGGTGGGGCAGCAGCTAGGGCTTATGGAACGACAGAGATTTCCGGGAGAGGCAGCTTCAACAGGAATGAAGGAGCGTCAAGTAACATAAGGCAAATGTAAATAGACACCAAGGGTGGAATGACCGGACCCTTGAAAGGACTATAAACAGCCAGCAGCAAAGTCCCAGCAGGACTCTATTTGCCTTGGAGCCAAACTAAATCTGGGAGTTCTGACCACGCTGGCTTCACCAAAGGGCAGACAGTGCCCTAATCTACCCTAAGCAGGAGACTGGTGTCCTGGAGCCACCTCCTATCTTGTGCAAGACCTGGACAAGACACAGGACAGAACAGTGTAATTTAAAAGAGTGCACCCTCTACTCCACATGCACAGTCAAAGAGAATTCATGAAACACACATACCACACAAATAGCCAAAGGAAGGATTTTTTAAAACTTTTTTAAGAAATTATTTTGCCACAGAAATAATGTGAGTTCATTACAAAAAAAGAAAAGATAAGACAGAGTGAGACATTATATCAAAAAAAAAGAAAAAGAAAAAAAAGGTACTCAATAAACCACCACTGAATGAAGAGTAATTAGATAAATCACTAATAATCCTATTATTCATATAAAATGGTATATAATTTTCTAGATCATATTCTATATTTGTGTTTTTCTTACTTTATAACATATGAATAGTCTCCCATGTAAATAAGTATGTTTCATAATTCCCTATGGCTGCCTAGTATTTTATGAACGTACAACATTTATATGTAGTCAAGCCTTTGTAGCTAGACATCTGGCCTTGCAGTAGGTGTCATTCTCTTAAAGGCACAAGTATCCTATTGGTCAATCACCAAATCCTGCTGAGTTTTTCCTTTTGTTAGAATGTAAGTTCCACGAGAACAGGGGCCTTTTCTGTCTTTCCTACAACCAGATCTTCAGAACCTCGTATAGTTTTGATGATCAACAAAGAATGAATAAACAATGGTTCTAGTGTCTGTCTCCTTCTTTTGATTTCTATTTCAACTACCCTGTTCCCATATGAACTATCAGCATAGCCTTCAAGCTGGTTTCCTTCCTCCAGTATGTCTAATCCCTTTTCCCAAGGCAATCATTCTTCACTGAATTTAATACCAATAATTACCCCTTTCACTATGTGATGAATTCCCTCTTTCATTATGTGATTTTCTTGTTAAGAACAACCTTAAGGACTGTTAGGATAAATTCAAAAGTCCTAATTCTAGTTTATCAAGGACCACCATAAAAGAATCACAAAATGCTTGAAAACAGGAAGCCACCTTAGAGATTTTTTTAGTCTGAAAGCATCATTTCACATCTCAGATAACTGAAGTAGAAGATTCAATGATTGTCAAAGACACAGACCAGTTAGTGACAGAACTCAGGTCTCTGGGTTTGCAGGCCACGGCTTGTTCCTTTCTACCATTATCAGCTGCTTCCCAGTCTACCTTGCCAGCTTCACCTCCTACCCAGACCCTCATTTCAGAGAAGATGGGTTTCATACTATCCCTGAAATAAGCCTGACTCATTCTGGTTGTTGCCTTTTGCTCATGGCATTGCTGTTGCTTGTATCATCATCCTGTCCCTCCTCTGTGCTCAAATATTTTTCAAGGTCCAATTTAAGCCCGATCTCCTCTACAATGCCTGTCCCAGGCCACACTGAATTCTTTGTCTGCTGATCTCCAATAGCACTTGACTGCATCACTCATTCTGGCACTTAATTATATGTTGCCTTGAAATGGTAAATATTTCACAGCTGAGTGAAATAGCTTGCTGCGCACGTAGGAAGGAAAAAAAGGATGGAAATGGAAAAAAAAAAAACCCACCACAATGTGCTCAATCAGCCAAATACATTCTGATGCTCGAACACACCACTTAATAAGCACAACTACCCACCCATTGCATTTTGATGTTTCCAACACCCTTATTTTAAATGTAGAAGTTAACTTGAGGCCTGTGTTTCTGTTTTGCTAATTGTAAAGCCTTCCACCTTAAAACTAAGATTATTTCTTACACTGTGAAACACTGGATGGTAAAATCTTTGAGGGGAAGAATTGTGCCTTACTTATCCTAGTGTTTACTACTGTGCCTTGTGCAAACATTAGACTACAAATTTTGTAACAGGTCTGATTACTTTTCTATAAGTAATTCTATAAATGCCCAATTGAGGTTTGCTATGCTATAATTACCTAATATCACTGAGAAATAACAAGCAATTGTTGGATGGATACAGACAATATGTGTATAACTGACTAAACTGGAAAGAAGATGGTCAAAAATTTTACTCAACCTTGCCAGCCAACAAACAATCAAAATCCGTCTAATATATTTAAATTATCTTATGCTAGTCACCAGTGTCTCCTTCCTTTCTATAACTCAGGAAAAAAAAAATGATTTTTAAGCATTTACCTAGACATTTTTTTCTTAAGGGTTTCCTAAGAAGTGTGTGTGTCTATGTGTGTGAGTGTGTATAATTATATATGCACACAGAGAAAAAGAGATGGGCAATTTTTTTAAGGTAAAAGAATTAAAATGAGGGGCTGGGTGTGGTGGCTCACACCTGTAATCCCAACACTTTGGGAAGCTGAAGTGGGCAGATCACTTGAGGTCAAGAGTTCAAGACCAGCCTGGCCAACATGGTAAAATCCCGTCTCTACTAAAGATACAAAAAAAAAAAAAATTAGCTAGGCGAGGTGGCGGGTGCCTGTAGTCCCAGCTACTTGGGAGGCTGAGGCAGGAAAATGGCGTGAACTTGGGAGGTGGAGCTTGCAGTGAGCCGAGATTGCGCCACTGCACTCCAGCCTGGGAGACAGAGCAAGACTCCATCTGAAAAAAAAAAAGAAAAGAAAAGGAAAGAAAAAAATTAGCTAGGTGTGGTAGCAGGTTCCTGTAATCCCAACTATGACAAAAGTCATAGTTCTTGAACTCCTGGCTTCAGGCAATCCTCCTGCCTCGACTTCTCAAAGTATTGGGATTACAGGTGTCGGCCATCACACTCAACCCAAAAGTCATAGTTCTATTTGTTCTGTCATGATGTAGAGACTGAAAATAAAAGACTACAAAGAGTAGCAAATGCTCCACTATGAGGTGACCAGTCCCTACTACATCTATATAATCTGTTCCCTCTCCCTTACTCCAGAATTTCAGTCATGCTTGGTTGTAAGATCTGGCCTTGGTTATGTATGCATATGTGAGTATCTAGACACACCTAGACTTACTGGCCATTAGGTGAGGGCAGTCCATTCATTAATCAATAAATCTGTGAATAGATCAGTAATCCAGCCCGATTCAGAAACACAAAAAGAGACATTCAAGCCCAAACCCGTTTATCTATATATCAATAATAATTATAACAACTTTATGGCATTTGTAGTTTATTAACATTTTTATGTGTATAACTCATTTTATAATAATAATTATTATTATTTGAGATGGAGTCCCACTCTGTCACCCAAGCTGGAGTGCAGTGACATGATCTGAGCCCACTGCAACCTCTGCCTCCTGGGTTCAAGTGATTCTCCTGCCTCAGCCTCCCGAGTAGATTAAACTACAGGTTCATGCCACGGTGCCTAGCCCATTTCTTATTTTTGATCAAAGATTAATACCCAGCTTAACAACCCTGCTTACTTATCCAACACTTGACCCTTAACAATTTTTGCCTGTTTTTAAAAAAATTCCACCATAAAAAGCATGAAAATTAGCCACCATGCAACACTTTCAAAGAAGTATCCAAAAATCTCTAAAGGAGATTTCAAAAAATGAACTCTCAAACTACTGTGCATATGATCAGACTGTAATTGTGAAAAGAGCTTCATTTAGTTGATATAAATACCTTATGACTTCTTAACTAAATGGAATCATCTGTATTTATATATACTTCATAAATAAAAATATACATTTTGCATGTAACAATACTTTACACATAACACTCAAGAGATACTTTTTCAATAATTTTTCATAAAGACAGAATAGGTATTACTAATTTTCCCTTTTGGCTTAGGCTCCAATATGGCTTGGCACAGCATTGTTCTTATTCCTGTCTTTGTTTAAAATGTTGATATTTTGTTCATCATGGATTTGGCTGCATTAATTTTGGTTTTCAAAAATACTGTGTTAAAATACCATATATCTTGATTACCAAGTTTTTTTGTCATCTGCTTAAATTTTGTGCCAGAGAAGTCCCTTACTTGCCTCAACCTAGACACAGTCCTACCTTGGCCAACTCACTAATTCAAGGCAGATACGAGATATGTGAAAAGGAACTTGCTTGCTAAGTCTGGCCAACATCAGCCACCTTCAGTCAACTGTGGTAGTTTATCATACAGAAAGAACCAACTGATAACTAACACTGACAATTATAGGTCTACACAAATTAAGTACTTGGAGCTAGCGGGCTCTAAGAGCTATGATTGTTATTTGAAGTTTGCTGCCTATCTGGAAAAATTAATTAGAGGTTATAGTAGATTGCACTCTTCATTTCTAATTCATTTCAGTGCTCCTCCCTATGAAAGGGCTGTACTTTCTTGCACTATTGATATCAGGCTTGGCCATATGACTTGCTTTACACAATTAAATGTGAGCCAAAATAAGGTAGCTGGAATTCTAAAAGCCATCAATTGGTTCTGTTGACACGCTTTCCTGTCTGACTTTGGAAGACTAGTATATCTCAGATGGAGCCACTCTTTCAGTATGGTCCCAGACGACAAAGACATGGAGCAGAGCTGAGGCCTACCCTAATGGGTATGTAACATGAGCACGAGCGTATCATATTGTTGTCAACCATGAAGATCTCAGAGTTGTTTATTGTGACAAGATAACTTAATGAAAGCTAATGGGACCAGAGGAGTAACTACTGGGAAGAGAAAGGTAAGCCTACCATTATTCAAAGATGATATGATTGTATGTTTGGGAAAACTCAATAACTGACTAAAAATTCCAACAAGCAAAAACATTCAATCAGATAATGGAATAAAAAATTAATACCTCCAAATGGCCAGGCATGGTGGCTCATGTCTGTAATCCTAGCACCCTGGGAGGCCGAGGTGGGTAGATTACTTGAGCTCAGGAGTTCAAGACCAGTCTGGCCAACGTGGTGAAACCCATCTCCACTAAAAATATAAAAATTAGCCAGGTGTGGTGGCACACACCTGTAGTCCCAGCTGGGGCTAGGAGAATCTCTTGAGCCTGGGAGGCAAAGGTTGCCGTGACCCGAGATCACGCCACTGCACTCAAGCCTGGACGACAGGGCAAGACCCTATCTCAAAACACAAACAAAATGAACAACAAAAAAATTAATACCTGAAAATCAATAGTAATAAAATATACAAATAACAAGCTCTTTTTAGCTATAACTGAAGATTCCATTAACAATATAGCAACAACGAAGATAAAATGCCTTAGAATAAACTTAAGAGAAATGTGGAAGACCTAAACGAAGAAAACTTTAAAGTACTATAGAATAATTTTTTAAGATGAAAAATGGAATAATAAAATAGATTATTGGATAGGAAAACTCCACATCAATAAAATAGCAACCTCACTAAGCTACTTTATCAATGTATTGTGTATATTTATAAAATAATTAATATATCAATATAATGCATTAATATACATTAATATAAATAATAACAAACTTACCTTTTTATGGGGGGAAGGGTTGAAAGGTAGGATGGGAAAGAGTCTGATTCTAACATAAAAATGGACAATAGGAATAGTCACACAAAACTGAAAAAAGGGCAATAAGGGCAACCTAGTCTAGCAAATATTAAAATATACTGTAAAGTCTCAGTAATTAAAACTACGTGATACTGACACAAGAATGCAGACAGGTAATTGGGAAGAATAAGTCAAGAAATAAACCCAAATATATATACATGAGTATTTGGGCATGTGATAAAGGGGGCATCTCAAATCAATGAAGAATAACAACTAGATAAATATCTGACAAAAAGTAAGTTGGATCCATTATACATCTTGATAAATCCCAAATGTACCAAAGATTTAAAAGGGGATCAAAATGTAAAAATTATTAGAAAAAAATAAGTTATATATAACCCTGTTAAGTTACATATAACCTTGTAGTGAAGAAAGTCTTCTGAATTTAAAATCCAGAGCTATTAAGAGAAAGATAAATTTGATTACAGCAGAAAAAGAAAAGGAAATAAAACTTCTGCATAGTAATGAAAAAAGATGCCATAAGTAAAGTCAAAAGACAAATGACAAACTGGTGGAAAAAATATTGCAGCTTATACCACACAGCTTATCCCCATAACAAATATGGAGTTCCTATAAGTCAAAAAAGAAAAGACCAACAACACAACTGAAAAATAGGGAAAGGATATGAGCACAGTTCATAGAAAAAGTAATACAAATGATCCTTAAACATATGAAAAGATGTTCACCTTTCTCACAGTAAAAGAAATATAATTTTAAGCTACACTAAAATATCATTTTCAGACACAAAGCAAAAACAAAAAATTTCGTAACAATCTATGGGGAAAGGTACATGAAATAGGCACTATTAAGTATTCCTGGTTGGAGGGTAAATTAGTGCAACTACTGTAGAAAGCAGTTTGGCCATTTCTATTAAATTCCAAATGCATATACTATATACATTGACTAGCAATTCTACTTCTGAGAATTTATGTCTGCAATATGTTTACATTTTTTGTGAAATGACTTAGTTCAAGCTTATTTATTGCAATACAGTTTGTAATATCCAAAGATTGGAAACAGACTAGATGTTCATCAATATGGTACATTTATTCAGTAGAGCACTACACAACTATAAGAATGAAGATAATAAGAAGGCTCTTTATATTCCAACACAGAAAGATTTTCATGGTGTAAAAAGCTTAAAAAGCAAGGTGAAGAACAGTGTGTATAGGATAAAACAGGAGGAAAACTAAGAATATATATTCACATTTGCTTATAAATGCATACACAAACTCTAGAAGAATATGCAAGAAGAGTAGAATGAGTACCTACCTAGTTGGGTTACAAAAGGGAGAAACTGTTAGAAAGGCCAACTCTCTGCATTGGAGGATAAAAGGTGGAGTTTTCACTGTATATCTTTTCATATTTAAAAATTTTTGGCTCTGTAAATGTATTTCATATTCACAAATATAAGGCAGACAGCAACAAAAACTCTAAACCAGTTTGCCGCGGGTAATTTAAAGCTAAAGGGCAGTGGTCGAATTAACTGTCTTTAATAAAAGTTGCTCTTGATGGACATGTGTTATAATCAGTAATCCATGGACAGCGGTCACTCTTTTTTTTTTTTTTTTGAGACGGAGTCTTGCTCTGTCACCCAGGCTGGAGTGCAGTGGCCGGATCTCAGCTCACTGCAAGCTCCGCCTCCCGGGTTTACGCCGTTCTCCTGCCTCAGCCTCCCGAGTAGCTGGGACTACAGGCGCCCGCCACCTCGCCCGGCTAGTTTTTTTGTATTTTTTAGTAGAGACGGGGTTTCACCGTGTTAGCCGGGATCGTCTCTCGATCTCCTGGCCTCGTGATCCGCCCGTCTCGGCCTCCCAAAGTGCTGGGATTACAGGCTTGAGCCACCGCGCCCGGCCGGACAGCGGTCACTCTTCACCACTAGTTTCCTTTGAGGAATATTTATCTCATTTCTCCATCTAAAATATCCCCTTCCATTTAAGAAATAAAACAGCTTATCCAAGCACTTCGTTTCAATAATTTCACCATCAAGAGCATTTCTGTTACTATTCTTCTAAGCACTTTTAAAAAGATAAAATCTTCAATTGAACAGACTGTTCATTATAACATAAAATACAATTTATACATTGATTGAAATGGCTTGATGAGGACCTTAATAATCAAAAGATTATTGAATGAGGAGCTTCAGGGTGAGGAAGGAAAATGCCTACTCAAAATGATAATGTAATGCTGAAAATAGTACTATTAGTTAAACGATCCAGTAATAAGGCATATTTGCTTCATTATACTGGGCGCTTGTCATTTTCTAAAACAGAAGTAATACTGTTTTAAGTATTACTGATACTGTCATTAAGTCAGAGAACAGCCTAGGAGAGCCAATGTGATAAAATATTGAAGACATAGGTTTACTGCAAGAGCTGCATCTACATGGACAGAGTTAAAGGGGAGGTTGAAGGAGAAACAAAGGAAAGAAAGCAGGGCAGGCTGATGAAAGAAACATCATTCCAGAGAGTGACGATCTGGAATATATTTACATTTTCCCATTAACAAGAATGTTAGTTAATCTGCCTGCGCATCAATTTCCTGATTTGTAAAATATGTTATTAATAATACCTTATGCTGTGGTAAAGACTCTACTATGTACTCACCAAACCTATTTTCTTCCTCCTGGGCACACAGCAAAATAACATTTTCCAGGTGCCCTGGGCAGTTAGTTAGATCGGGTCATATGGACTAAGTACTGGCCAGTGGAATGTGGGTAGAAGTGATATACTTTGGTGCCAGGTTGAATCCTTAAAACTTCCTTTGAGATATTTTATGCACTCTCTTTTCCTTGTCTACTGACTGGATTCAAAGGATAGAGAGGATTCTGAGGTCCTAGAAAAATGGGCCTCTAGATCTGTACTGTCCAATGTGGTAGCACTTGAAATGTTTTTGCTAGTCCAAATTGAGATGTACCCTAAGTATAAGATACACACTGGATTTCAAAAACTTTGTGTGCAAAAAACAATTTGAAATTGTTTATTAATAGTTTTATATTAATTACACGTTAAAACAATATTTTGGACAAATTGGGTTAAATAAAAGATATTAAAATTTATTGTCTGTTTATGTTTACCTTCTTGATTTAGAAAATTTAAAAATCACAAATATGATTCATTTGTGGCTTCTATTATATTTTTATTGGACAGGGTTGCTTAGGAGGGAAGGAACCTCAGTCCATGAATAACCGATAGAGCAGAGCTTTCCAAATACTTTGCTGCACCACAGGCTAGAATGCACTTGGCAAGGGGAAACTTCAGGGCTTGACCTTTGTTCTTTAAGAGTCCATCTGAAGGTTCCCTGCATACATACCTGCCCTAGTTAAGGTAAAGGAAAAAGGAATTTGTTTATACCAAGTCAGGATAAAGGGAATGGGGGAAGGTATCTCATGATATGGTGGTGACTATGACCATCATACCTTTAGACACTAGAAACATCTGGTGTAACTAGCAAAGAAAAAGAGAAAAGGTTGGGAGATAAAAAGATCGGCCAAGAATGCAGAGCCTTTTTGATACAGACTATTCCCCATACATGGTAATTAAGACTAAAGTATAGAACTTCTCAGGGAAGCTTCTGTACTCAAACCTTCACCATTCTAACTAGTACTGGCACCTACACTGGCAACACCATACCAATTCTGGGTAGATATGCTGCATGAACACAACTTTATTGGCACCTATGCATCCCATATAGTAAGGGTGCCCTCCTTCCAACCAGGGACTCTGGGGAAAGTATGCTCAGTGTCACAGAGTGATAGAAGTGTAGGAAATGATAATTGGTTCACTATTATATTATCCCTCTGTCCTTGTAATAAGAATCACATTCAGACATACTGCAATATTCATTTTAAGCTAAATATCAATAAATAATCTTATCAGGTAAATACTTCATGACAATCTACCAAATGAACAGGTCATGGGTTATGTGTGGGTAACGACTTCTCTACAAAGCACATTCAAGTATTTTGTTAGCAAGATCATTGCTTAAAATAATCTGTTTATATTTCCTGCTGATAACTTCGTGGATCATGCTCATGAAACATGTTAAGTGAGTTTTCCTTCCCTCTTCTCATCTCTCTTTTCTTGAAAGTAAAGACCTAGTCTAAGTGGATCAAGCACAAAGATCCTGAGAAAAAGAATCAAAATCTGAGTTTTGGTGTTTCTTAGACACATCAATTACAATTAAATTTTTATAGATAAGAGCTAAATATAGATATATTGTTTTGGTACATACAAATACAAATTCTTATTGCAAAGATTTAGTTTTTTTAATCAGGTACATATGTACATACTTAACACGTTCTACTCCTAATAATAGGTCTTTGGTATGAATAAGTATTCATCAACTAAAACTGTCAGAGTTTTAGGTTAAAAACCATGTAATAAATTAATACTGTGTCTAATCTCTCTTTTTAAGTGATTAATGCTTGAAAAATTAAACATGTAAAATATATATTAATAATATTCAGCATCTTTTTAGTTTTATAATACACACCAATGACAAAATTGATAATAAATATTATGCAATATTTCAACCATCATGTAATATATTAAAGTGGTATTTATTTAATACTATTATTACATTGTCATAAATGTTATCCAACTTCTATTCTGAGCATAACACCGCTTTGTATTATCTACCATATTTATCTTCTAGACAGTCTAAATTATAATATAGAAAGATCTGTCTACATAAGACTAAAATCAAACATCATCCAAAAACTGAAGCAGAGAGCAGAACCACTTTCCTAATTGTACAAAGAATTACAGCCCAGTCTGGGCACAGTCACTCATGCCTATTATCCCAGAACTTTGGAAGGCCAAGGCAGGAGGATCGCTTGAGCCCAGGAATTCGAGAACAGCCTGAGCAACACACTGAGACCTCGTCTCTACAAAAAGTAGGAAAAATTAGCCAGGCGTGGAGGTGCATGTCTGCAGTGCCAGCTACTCAGGAGGCTGAGGTGGGAAGATTGCTTGAGCCCAGGAAGTCAAGGTGGCAGTGAGCCATGATCACCACTCCACTGTTCTCTAGCCTGGGTGACAGAGCAAGAACCTGTCTCGAAAATAAATAAATAAATAGAACACCAGCCCTAAAAATTAAAATTCCTTCTTCCAATCTTTCTTTTTTTCTTGTTTTTGCTGTTACACTTATTTTTTCTCATGTGTTTTAAGTTTTTGTGTTCTGAAATATGGCTTAATAAAAGTTGATAAATCATAACAAATAATAATGTGAACACATGTGTAACCACTACTCTGATAAAGAAACTGAACATTGCTAACAGCCAAGATGCTTCTCATATCCCTTTTGCCCAGAGGTGATCAAGCCTATTACGTAAATCACTTTCTGGTTTTGTTTTTTATTTTATCTACTTTGTATGCATGCCTAAATAAAATAAAGTTTCCCATTTATGATCTTTATAGAAGTGGAATCACACAGTATATATTCTTTTCTCTCACTTCTGTCACCTAACATTATGTCTGAAAGACATAATGCTGGCTATGTTCTATAATGAAAAAATATTCTACTATTCAGAAGAATATATCATTAACAGGTAAAGCATAAAGAACAATAAGATTACTCTCATGTACCCACCACCCAGCTTTAGAAACCTCCATTTTTAAACTGTGTTTATCTAACAGTTTCCAAAATGTTTTAATAAGAAAAAGAGAAAAAACAAGTGAGATTTGTAGAACTGTTTAGCCACCAACTTATTGACATGATAGTTCAGATCCTCTAAGCATCTTGATCCTCTACACATCTTTACCAGTACTACAACACCACCAGTCTGACCTCCCAACCTCAGCCCCTTGGACTTCCCCTAGCCTAGATGGTAACTGAAATAAATTCATTTCTGTGGCCAGGGCTGCTGAAGTTACATTGTCCGGAAACAAACAGGGGCATGTGTCAATGGCCACTGGCGGCCTGAGGTACTGTAAGCTGCTTTTCTCTGAACCACCTACTCTACTCTCAGTAGGCAGAAGCCTCTATTCACAAACTATTTGTTGATCTAATTTCAGTCCTATATGCATATCATAATAGCTCATTCCTGGGTCCCTGAGAACGCTTTCCTTGAGTACTACAGTGGTATATCTTCTGGTGATAGTCACTTTCTTCAGGTAATACCCAGCTCATGACAGGGCTGAACAACAGCTCTAGTTTTTTCCTATATCCTCCATGGTACCAGGAACAAATATTCATTCATTTATTTGTTCAACAAATATTATATAGAGTTTTATATGAATGACTGGAAAAAATGGCTCCTGCGCCTAACTCAGGAGACATTAATTATTACATATTGAGGACTGATATTCAGCCAGCATGCACCAGTGAAGCCATACCTTTTATATCTGGCACTCATTCTAACTGGCCAGTGCTCATTTCATGCTAAATGTTAAGTACATGAAAATCTTGCATTATGTGTGCTATAAAATGACAATCACATGACAATGAGGAGGAAGGACTATAAAAGCTATAACACTGTAGAAATGGAATTGTAGAAGGAAGACTGAAAACTATCAGTGAATTCTACTTATACCTTGATTAATCAAATAAGTATTTTAATAAATAAAATAGTTTCACAGTTTTTACATAAATACCTTCAACTGAAACTCCATAAAAAAGAAAAGCCTTTCAAAGAAAGCTGAAATGGCTATATTGACATGAGAAAAAGTAAATTTCAGAGCAAAGACCAAGGATAAAAAGGGTCATTTTATAATGATAAAGGGATGAGTCCATCAAGGAACATAACAATCCTAAACGTTAATTCACCTAATGAGAAAGCTTCAAAATACATATAGCAAAAACTGAAAAACTGAAAGAACTTCAAGGAGAAACAGACAAATTCACAATTTTAACTGAAGATTTTAATGCCCCCCTTTCAAAAATTGATTGGGAAAATATATATAAAATCACTAAGGGCATACAGAGAAGATTTGAACAACACTAGCAACCAACTTGACCTAGTGACATTTTAGGTAAATTAGAAGAGTCAACTAAAACAGAATATACATTCTTTTCAAGTGTCCATGGAACATTTACCAAGATAATGATCATAAAACAAGTCACAATAAATTTTAAAAGATTCAACTTATAAAAAGTATGTTCTCTGACAACTGAATTCTAGAAAGACTTTTAGAAAATCCCCAAAAACTTAGAAAATAAATAATGCACTTCTAAATAATCCATGAGTCAAAAATGTCAAAATGTAATGAGAAAGCATTTTAAATGAATGAAAATAAACATACAACATGAGATTCTCACTAAAAGCAGTACTTAGGAGATAATTTATAGCACTAAACACCTATATAAAAATGAAGAAAGCTTCAAATCAATGACTTCAGATTTCACTCTAGAAAACTGGAAAAAGAACACTAAGATAGTATGCATAGAGAGACCCTAACACTGTGACACACATTCAGTTACAGGCAAGCTATCCAGAGGATGAACTTCCTCAAAGATAACCCAAATCCTGCTAAATATCAACTCTCGGCCATTGAGGATGTATGCCCACAGTCTCCGGATCTCATAAACACTGTAGGCAGCACTTGGCAGAAATGTAAGTCCTTTTTAAGAGACCAAACAAAGAAGTTAACAATCGAAAGAAGGACATAACACATGCATACTGGATTTGTTCACAGGAAGTAACCCTGGATGATCTACTTTTTAACTAGATAGCTCTCATACTTTCATTATAAGAATATATTTGGTTCATACGACTACTGTTGGGCACTTAAGGCTAACCTTTCATTAATATGAGTTGATGTTCATTAAATAACTAGGTTGAGCCATACAAAATTGCCATTTTTATAGGTCAAAAATTGTCAAATATTGGCAATTTCATATGGTTCAAGCTAATAATTCCTGAGGCTGCAATATGTTAACAATATGTTAGATGGGCAATAATACTGCAGCTTTTCAAGTATATTAGTGACAACAATGTACAAACAGTAGGATAATATTCTTTTCAACGTTTTTTTTTTTTATCTCGAGTCTCAGACCATGACCCTTCACTCCAGAAAATCTTTCCCCACCAAAGACACAATTTAACACCCGATATATCTAATAGGCCACTCCCAAATCCCCTCAGACATCCTTCTAAGGACCCCAAGGGTGTCATGTGATGATATAATATATATGTATACACAGATGTACATGTATATGTGGTATGTATATATTTCAAGATAATAAAAATGCAGTTTTTGTTCCTGAGAAACTTATCCAAAGTTATGCACCATCAGTGAATCTCAATTTAAGAACCTGACATGCAAAAAAGAACCATCAAAGCATAAGTTTAGTTGTAACTCCCTATTCATTTTATACATAGATTCCTTAAAAGTGATCAGCTTTCCAAGTATGTGTTAAGTCACTCTAATTACAAAACCTCATTTACATATGTTTTAGGAATATGTCTGTCATGTGATATGAGGTATAAGTTTGAATAAATGCTGGATTAATTAACCTACTCAGGTAGAAGTTCCAAAGCATCATTTACAGCATTCATATACTTATTATACAGCATTTGTATACTTATGTGCCAAATACTTGAAGCCAAAACTAAATTTGATACTCTATAATACAGGTCAACACTGGGGTAAGAAGAACAAGAATACTGCAGTAATTTATGTTAATTACACTGATATGGGCACAAACCGTAGTTTAACTGAGTTTATTTGGAAAAGAGTAGTGTTGATTTTCATGTTAGTCTTCAAATGAAACTCAAACCCTATTAAGCAGTTTAAAAATATAAGAAAACTATATGTTCTGGAATATACTAAGAGGCTTACATTTTCTCCCACTGTTTCCCACAAATACAAAAGCCTGCCTTTTGGAACAAGAATAAGGAAAATAAAACAGAAAAGAGAAAGGTAAATTTTAAAAACGCATTTTACCACATGCCAGATGAGACACACTTTCTGTGAATGCCCTCAGTCTCCCTTATGTCCTAGAATTTAAAAGAACTTGAGTAACAACAATACGAAGACGTTCATTTGGCATGTTGTCTAGCTAGGGAGTGAAGCAGTGTCCACCAACATAAATGTGCTATGTGCAGGACAGAGGCTTGAGACTCTCATGCCCAACTCTGAAACTGAACGGTTTAATGACTTCTGGCAGTCTTTTAAAGAATGACACATAAACAATAGCCTACCTGAACTGCACAGCAAGAGGTCCAAAATGCAGTGTGGTCCTAAACAGGCTGCTGCAACTTCATGTCCCTCAGCCAAGCCATTCGCTTCTGTCAGCTACTCCACCACCAACCAACAGGTTGAAAGCAGAACAGAGAAAGCCCAGACCTTGTAACTCAAGTCGATTTGGTTTTTAATCAGCTGTCACTAGTTAACCAGCTTTACAAACGGAGAATCTAAAACATAACATATGACTTTCTTTCCATACCTGAACACTTAAGGGCTTTAGGTCTAACTGCCTAGAGGCTTGTTATGAACTGTAACTATAGCAAGGTTTCAAATCCTCAGTCACTCAGCTCCCAGACTGCTAAGTGGAATTTCATTCCACATGTGCCCCCACAATTAACAGGGTTATTTTAGGCACTGACCTAAGTTCTCAGAGAATGTAAGCTGATGGCAAAGGGGTGTCTAATGTGTCAGTTGCTTGGTTACAATAGAAAGCTCATATGTAAAGCTTACAATCCATGTGCAGTGCTTCCTCAATACCCCACAACATGGGGTGTAGTTTACTTTAGCTGACGGGAAACACTGAAGTTATACACCTACCTTTAAATACCCACAGAGAGCTTAGACCCATCACGATATACATAGAACTATTACAGTTTTGTTAGTGATGTGGATTGTTAGGGAGTATAGAATTCAAGAGAGGCATGCAAGTGACTTGGACAGCTGTTTTATGGAGCAATTTCAAATTCTGACTGCAGTATCCAGTCACGGAGTGCATCATTCCCCAGGAAGTTCCAGTAAAAGTAAACTAACTGCCCAGAACCCTATCAAGAATACTCATTCCCTTCTAGGGTATCATAGAGAAAACTATAAATACAAGAATAAGCATTTTTCAAAATTATGAAACTTAGTTCTCCTTTACAATTTGACACATAGCTACTAAAGCATACTACCTCTAATAAAGTACTCCACCTACTGGCTAATACGACTGTTTTGTAGAAAAGAAAAGAAATTAGCAAAAAAATAAAGTGGAAGGAAAACGCATAGTGCCTCCTTACGATGTGAGTTCCTTCATGCCAGCACTGAGCATTCTGAATCCCAGAAGTAACATAGCATAAATTCACAAATCTTCCAACTTCATCATCAACACCCTACTCATGGTTTCCACAAAAGTCAGAACTCCAAGACAGAGTCTGGATTTCCAGGAAGGGGTGGGCATAGCTAGATATAAGGAAGAATTTCCTGGGTTAGAGATTTGCTGAAAACCACTTGTAGAAAGAATGACTCAAACCTTATCATGAGAGAAGTTTAAATAAAAAGGTAAATAAATCTGTTGTGAATGGATAGCAGTGGTCTCCAGAAAGAGAGAGCACCAAAATGGATAAAGTCTGAAAGTCCCTTCTCTTTCCTTGGCTACCACTCTCTCAAACTTTCTGACAGACAGTTCAGTGGCCACCTCATCTGGAAGCCTCATGACTCTCCTTGCCTGGCTTAATGCCCCCTCCTCAGTGCTCCCAGGCTTTGCCTCTGCCTGACATCTTAATGTTCTCTTTACCTCCCTCACTCCCCAACTAAGAGAACTATAGTTGGCAGTTGCTATGTCAGGGTCATCTCTGCAGAGCTGGTTTAAAACAGCACTGGGCCCTTAACAAATGTCAATGAATATTTGCTAAATGAATGAATTCTGGAATATTACAGAATCAATGGAGCACACATAGCTTACTTCTGGGTTCAGCAAGCTACCCCCAACCAACTCCCAATTTCCTGAGATATTGTTAGTTCAGAGTGACCAGCAGCCCTGAGATGACATAATGGATGTCATGTAGACTTCATTATAAAACATTATAAAACTCAATGAATATTTGATGAAGGAGCAAACAAATGATCCAATTGCATATCAAATCTTTTTAGTAACAGTGTGCCTTAGGCCGGGTGCGGTAGCTCACACCTGTAATCCAAGCACTTTGGGAGGCTGAAGCAGGAGGATCACTTGAGCCCTGGAGTACAAAACCACCCTAAGCGATATAATGAAACCCCATCTCTACAAAAAAATTAAAATAAAAAATTAGCCAGGTGTAGCGGCACAAGCCTGTTCCCAGCTACTTGGGAGGCTGAGAAAGGAGGACTGCCCAAGCCCTGGAAGTCAAGGTTGCAGTGCGCCGTGATCGCCCCAGTGTACACCAGGCTGGGTGACAGAGAGAGACCCTGTCTCAAAAAACAAATGAACAAACAAAGAGTGTGCCTTAGAGCCCATTCCCAGTCCCAATCTTAAGCCAGGTTTGCTCCAGTCACTTCTGACGATAAATTAGAATCTACCTTCCTCAAGCCAAAACGCTTTTAACATAGTTCCTTCTCTGACAAACAGTTACCCTTTTTCTCCACCACCCCAGTTCCCACTTTCCACAAGCTGAGGTTCTTCAATTTGTGATAATAATACAGAAAGGCAAGACACATCCCATAGTCAAAGCAAATTCACAATGTAGATTAATCACAGATTATAATGGTGGCATTTCATTTTTATGTGTTTCATAAACACCAGTTTGACATAAACTGGTGGCATCTTAACCTTTAAATTATTTGAATATCCTCTAAGAATAAGAAAAAGGCATATTTTCTAATAGGAGTGGCAAAAGTATCTGGACCACTGGAATATCTCTTAGGAGTTATTTTTTTCATCACTGGATTTTATCTATATTAGATAGCACAGCCCATGGAGAATTTGTTTTAAGAGAGAGAAAGATAATCCCAGTTCTGTGGTCAGTTATATCCTGGCAGGGAAAAAAAGGAACATGTACTTTACAGGGATCTATTTTTAATTCTCATTTAAATAGCTGTCAGCTCTTGCCAGCACAAAAGAAGAAAGATGACAAAATGAAGACAAGATTTTCTGACCAGAACCAAGTATTAACATCAGTCTGGAAAGCTATGTTTATTTGAATCATATTCCTAAGAGAATTTAAGAAAAAATCCAAACATAATTTTCCATAAATCTGCCATGCACCAAAAGTTATGTGAGATATATATATACATATATGCATGTACCCAAAAGTCTCTCTCTCTCTCTCTTTCTCTCTCTCTCTCTCTCTCTCTCTATATATATATATATATGAAGAGGCATTTGGCAAAGTTAATTATAAGGAGGTTTCTTCTAAGATTCCTGTAAGGAAAATCTGTTTCTTTAATAGCTCTCACTGTGAAATATATTCATTCATTTAAATATAATTTGTTTATTTGATATACATTATATATTTGGCTCTGCACTCAGCTCTCAGAATGTAATAAACGAAAAGAACATGGTCCCTGTCCTCCAGGAACTTAAGAATCTAGAGAGAGAGATAGATAAGTAAATAATTACAATGTAGTTTGAGAAGCACAGTGATATCTACAGAGTGTGTCAAGAGAACAGGGAAAAGAGGAGGGACACCTAACCCAGAAAAAGAGAGAGAAGGCAGTTAGAGGAGGTGAGGCAAAGCTGAGTTCTAAAAGCCAGACATGGGCAATGGGAAAAAGCATGCAGGGAAGGAAGGGCATCACATGAGATGTAGAAGGATAGTATGAGGCACTTGTTGAGGGGGCTGAAAATACCACAGTATGAGAAGAGCTTAGTTTGCAAGGGTGGGAATGAGCAGAGAGGCAAGAGATGTAACTGGAGAATAAGATAACCCCTCACACTTCAGGCTAGTCCAGAGGAAGGGATTTCTAGGATCACAGGTTGCATGTATCTTAATCCTGAGGGACTTCTACAGGCCTTTTAATGGTGGCGAACATCAATTAAAATGATTTAGTTAAATCATGATTTAGTTTCCCACTTGAGTCATGAATCATTGCAGATAAAATCAATTGTTGCTACATAAAAATTACATAGTTGATGTCTGAGATTATTCTACACAAAATTTGTACAACCTAATATGAGTGTTGGTATAAACATAAGATCAATTTTTAAAAGCAAACAATATATTTTAAGGCAATGATTCAGAATCACAAAGTCACAGGAGTTGGAAATATTCTGGTTCAATTTCCTCTTCTTGTAAAGGAGGAAATCAAGGTCCAGAGAGGTTGTCATGTGCTCTAGTCATATGCTGGAAAGGGGCATCCCCTGAACAAGGACAGAAGTTTGAGTACCCCACATCACACATTGCCTGCCTTCAGTATCTGCTGCAGGGAGGATAGCCACATAATATATGTAATTTTATTCTATGGGTTATAGAGAGCCATTTTTGGATTTTAAGCACAATACCAAAAGTTTGAGTGAGATTTGTATTTTAGAGAGCTCTTTCCTTGTTTTGAGAGAGGAGTGAGAGTAGAGGTCTTTTCAATAACTCAGACAAATTATAACAGTTAGACCTAAGCAAAGGCAGTGGAGATGGAAAGGAGTGAACAAAGTATACAAATGTAGGGAAAGCTAATAGACATAATTTGGTAACCAGTCGGACATTGTGGGAGAAGATGCCTAGAAGTTAGGATAAATAACTCTTCATTTCTTGACATGGGTAATTGATTAAACCAGGAGGAAGCATCTGGTGGGATACACATGAAGCAATTAGGGAAAAGGGAGATGCCGCCTAGCTTTTGAGATGATCAGAATTAATCTGAGATTGGTGGGGTGACAGATGCCACAGCCAGATCACTTTAGCAACCCTTGGCATATTAAATGTCTTTCTTGGTATGTGAGGTAGCTTGTGCTACCTTTGTTCCTCCCAGAGGCATCGACATAAAATTATCATCAGTAATACTATTGCACTTTGACTGAATCTTAAATGGCCAATTTATATTATTTCTTGATTTTTCCTTCTGATTATAGCAGACTAGCCTACGTAGACAAACCATCTCACTCAGAACAACCAAACAAGCTAGACAAATAAGAATCAGTTCTGAAGATATAGTATATTCTCATAGAGAATGCAAATTTACAGAAGATATTTGGCAACATTTTCCCCCTCCAAGTCTTTGCTGATGTATGAGCCGAATCTAGAGGTTGAGAAGCTAAACTGAACTTCTAGCAGTTTTCAGTGCTGTAGCGACAAAAACTGGAGCTCAGAACCCACCAAGGAGGAGAGGCCCTGGTAAAAATGTAGGCTTTCAGAGGACCTCTAAAGGACCACTTCAGAGGAGTAAAGGTAAACTAGAAATAGACCAGTCCCTGTAAGATGAATTCGGCAATACATAAAGGTTATATATCCACGTTGGATTGATTCATTCCAAGAAAGTAAGGTCTGTTTCATGTTTGAAAGAAATTTTTAAAAATTATACGGTGATCTGAATATATTCATTTTTAAAAAGTGTTTTATAAAAAGGTAACATTCACAGATAAACCTCATAAACATGTTGAGCAAAAGACAGGAATGTCAGGCCTCTGAGCCCAAGCTGAGCTATCATATTCCCTGTGACCTGCACACATACATCCAGATGGCCTGAAGCAACCGAAGATCCACAAAAGAAGTGAAAATAGCCTTAACTGATGACATTCCACCATTGTGATTTGTTTCTGCCCCACCCTAACTGATCAATGTACTTTGTAATCTACCCCACCCTTAAGAAGGTTCTTTATAATTCTCCTCACCCTTGAGAATGTACTTTGTGAGATCCACCCCCTGCCTGCAAAACATTGTTTCTAACTCTACCGCCTATCCCAAAACCTGTAAGAACTGATGATAATCCCACCACCCTTTGCTGACTCTCTTTTCGGACTCAGCCTGCCTGCACCCAGGTGAAATAAACAGCCAGGTTGCTCACACAAAGCATGTTTGGTGGTCTCTTCACATGGACATGTGAGACACAAAAGAATATATGTGGCATGATTATATTTATTTGAAGCACCAGATCAGGCAAACTATGTTATTTAGAGGTACCTACATGGGCAGTAAGACTGTAAAGCAAGGAAATGATGATCACTAAGTCAAAAAGGTTATCACTTAGGAAGGGCCAAAGGGTATCCCACGTACTCTTCTCTGATGAAGAGTTTCTATTTTCCTTTCTCTGGCAGAGGTTTATTTTTGTTTTTTTAATCTAGGTAGTTACAGGTCAGGTGCTTTCTGTAAAGTTTTTTTAATTAAAAACATTGCATATACACATATATAGCAATTTAAAAACATGAGAAAGGGGCTGGACATGGTGGTACATGCCTGTAATCCCAGCACTTTAAGAGACTGATTGGAAGAATTGCTTGAGGCCAGGAGTTCGGGACCAGTCTAGGCAACATAGAGAGACATCGTCTCTATAAAAAATTTTAAAAATGAGCTAGACATGGTGGAATCTGCCTGGAGTCCTAGCTACTTGGGAGACTGAGGCAGGAGGATTGCTTGAGCCCAGGAGTTTGAGACTGTAGTGAGCTATGATCACACTACTGTACTCAGCCTGGGCAACAGAATGAGATTGCAGCTCTAAAAATTAATCAGTCAATCAATCAGTCATGAAAAAGAGAATATATATTGATGGGAATAAAGAAAGACTTGAATATTAAAATATACTATGTTCTAAATATAAAGACTCAAGATTATGGAAATGTCAAGTGTACCTAAATTCATCTTTAAATGTAACATTATCCTAATGAAAACACCAAAAACATTTTATTTGGTACTAGACAAGCTGATTACAAAATTTTAATGGAAAAATAAGCTATAAAGACATAAAACCGGGGGATTCTCAGGCAAGATGGCCAAATAGGAACAGCTCCAATTTGTAGGGCTCAGCTAGACTAACACAGAAGGCGGGTGATTTCTGCATTTCCAACTGAGGTACCTACCTCATTTCACTGGGACTGGTTAGACAGTGGGTGTAGCCCACCAAGGGAAGCAGAAGCAGGGTGGGGTGTTGCCTCACCTGGGAAGCACAAGGGGTCAGGAAACTCCTCCCCTAGGGCCATGAGTGAGGGCCGGTGCTATCTGGTCCAAATACTATGCTTTTCCCACTGTCTTTGCAATCTACAGACCAGGAGATTCCCTCCAGTGCCTACACCACTAGGGCCCTGAGTTTCAAGCAGAAAACTCGGCAGCCATTTGAGCAGACACCTAGCTAGCTGCAGGAGTTTCTTTTCATACCTCAGCGGTGCCTGGAACCCCAGTGAGACAGAACCGTTCAGTCCCCTGGAAAGGGGGCTGAAACCAGGGAGCCAAGTGGTCTTACTCAGCAAATCCCACCCCCATGGAGCCCAGCAAACTAAGATCCACTGGCTTGAAATTCTCTCTGCCAGCACAGCAGTCTGAAGTCCACCCGGGATGCTCCAGCTTGGTGGAGGCAGGGGCGTCCGCCATTACTGAGGTTTGAGTAGGCAGTTTTCCTGCCACAGTGTAAACAAAGCCACCAGGAAGTTCGGAGTGGGTGGAGCCCACCACAGCTCTCAAAAGCCACTGTGGCCAGACTGCCTCTCTAGATTCCTCCTCTCTGGGCAGGGCATCTCTAAAAGAAAGGCAGCCGCCCCAGTCAGGGGCTTGTAGACAAAATCCCCATCTCCCTGGGATAGAGCACCTGGGGGAAGGGGTAGCTGTGGGCACAGCTTCAGCAGACTTAAACTTGCCTGCCTGCAGCTATGAAGAGAGCAGCGGGTCTCCCAACACAGCACTCAAGCTGTGATAAGGGACAGACTGCCTCCTCAAGTGGGTTCCTGACCCCAGGGAGACACCCCAGGGGTCAAGAGACACCTCATACAGGAGATCTCCAGCTGGCACCTGGCAGGTGCCCACCAGGACGAAGCTTCCAGAGGAAGGAGCAGGCAGCAATCTTTGCTGTTCCTCAGCCTCCACTGGTGATACTCAGGCAAACAGGGTCTGGAGTGGACCTCCAGCAAACTCCAGCAGACCTGCAGAAGAGGGGCCTGACTATCAGAAGGAAAACTAACAAACAGAAAGCAATAGCATCAACATCAACAAAAAGGATGACCATGCAAAAACCCCATCCGAAGCTCACCAACATCAAAGGTAGATAAATCCATGAAAATGAGGAAAAACCAGCGCAAAAAGGCTAAAAATTCCAAAAACCAGAATGCCTCTCTCCTCCAAAGGATCACAACTCCTTGCCAGCAAGGGAAAAAACTGGATGGAGAATGAGACTGACGAATTGACAGAAATGGGCTTCAGAAGGTAGGTAATGACAAACTCCTCTGAGCTAAAGCAGCATGTTCTAACCCAATGCAAGAAAGCTAAGAACTTTGATAAAAGCTTATAGGAACTGCTAACTAGAATAACCAATTTAGAGAAAAACATAAATGACCTGATGGAGCTGAAACTATTCCAAACAATAGAAAAAGAGGGACTCCTCCATAACTCATTTTATGAGGCAGCATCATCCTGATACCAACACCTGGCAGAGACAACAACAAAAAAAGAAAAATAGACCAATATCTTTGATGAACATTGATGGGAAAATTCTCAATAAAATACTGACAAAAACCAAATCACAACACATTAAAACACTCATCCACCATGATCAGGTCAGCTTCATCACTGGGATGCAAGGCTGGTTCAACACACACAAATCAATAAATGTGATCCATCACATAAACAGATCCAATGACAAAAACCACATGATTATCTCCATAGATGCAGAAAAGGCCTGGGATAAAATTCAACACTTCATGCTAAAAACACTCAACAAACTAGGTATTGATGGAACATTTCTCACAATAATAAGAGCTATTTATGATGAACCCACAGCCAATATCATACTGAATGGGCAAAAGCTGGAAGCACTCCCTTTGAAAACTAGCACAAGACAAGGATGCCCTCTCTCATCACTCCTATTCAACATAGCATTGGAAGTTCTGGCCAGGGCAATCAGGCAAGACAAAGAAATAAAGAGTATTCACATAGGAAGAGAGGAAGTCAAATTATCTCTGTTTACAGATGACATGATTGTATATTTAGAAAACCCCATTGTCTCAGCCCAAAAACTCCTTAAGCTGATAAGTAACTTAGCAAAGTCTCAGGATACAAAATCAATGTGCAAAAATCACAAGCATTCCTATACACCAGTAACAGACAAACAGAGAGCCAAATCATGAGTGAACTCCCATTCACAATTGCTTCAAAGAGAACAAAATACCTAGAAATACAACTTACAAGAGATGTGAAGGATCTCTTCAAGAAGAACTACAAACCACTGCTCAAGGAAATAAGATAGGACACAAACAAATGGAAAAACATTCCATGCTCATGGGTAGGAAGAATCAATATTGTGAAAATAGCCACAGTGCCCAAATTAATTTAAAGATTCAATGCTATTCCCATCAAACTACCATCGTCTTTCTTTGCAGAATTAGAAAAACTACTTTAAATTTCATAAGGAATCAAAATGGAGCCCATATAGCCAAGACAATCCTAAGCAAAAAGAACAAAGCTGGAG
Organism: Macaca fascicularis; assembly: GCF_037993035.2. Taxonomy (NCBI): domain Eukaryota; kingdom Metazoa; phylum Chordata; class Mammalia; order Primates; family Cercopithecidae; genus Macaca; species Macaca fascicularis. The sequence continues at coordinate 100,289,316 of NC_088381.1, read as the reverse complement.
GCATCACACTACCTGACTTCAAACTATACTATAAGGCTACAGTAACCAAAACAGCATGGTACTGGTACAAAAACAGATATATAGTCCAATGGAATAGAGCAGAGGCCTCAGAAATAACACCACACATCTACAACCATCTGTTCTTCAACAAACCTGACAAAAACAAGCAATGGGGCAAGGATTCCCTATTTAATAAATGGTGCTGGGAAATCTGGCTAGCCATATGCGGAAACCTGAAACTGGACCCCTTCCTTACACCTTATACAAAAATTAACTCAAGATGGATTAAAGATTTAAACATAAAGCCTAAAACAATAAAAATCCAGAAGAAAACCTAGGCAATACCATTCAGGATACAGGCATGGGCAAAGACTTCATGACTAAAACACCAAAAGCAATTGCCACAAAAGCAAAATTGACAAATGGGATCTAATTAAACTAAAGAGCTTCTGCACAGCAAAAGAAATTATCATCAGAGTGAACAGGCAACCTACAGAATAGGAGAAAAATTTTGCAATCTATCCATCTGTCAAAGGTCTAATATCCAGAATCTACAAGGAACTTCAACAAATTTACAAGGAAAAAAAAAAATCAAAAAGTGGGCAAAGGGTATGAACAGACACTTCTCAAAAGAAGACATTTATGCAGCCAACAAATATATGAAAAAAAGCTCATCATCACTGGTCATTAGAGAAATGCAAATCAAAACCACAATGAGATACTACCATCTCACACCAGTTAGAATGGCAATCATTAAAAAGTCAGGAAACAACAGATGCTGCTGAGGCTGTGAAGAAATAGGAACACTTTTACACTGTTGGTGGGAGTATAAATTAGTTCAACCATTGTAGAAGACAGTGTGGCAATTCCTCAAGGATCTAGAACCAGAAATATCATTTGACCCAGCAGTCCCATTACTGGGTGTGTACCCAAAGGATTATAAATCATTCTACTATAAAGACACATGCACACATACATTTATCGAAGCACTATTCACAATAGCAAAGACTTGGAACCAACCCAAATGCCCATCAATGATAAACTGGATAAAGAATATGTGGCACATATACACTATGGAATACTATGCAGCCATAAAAAAGAATGAGTTAATGTCCCTTACAGGGACATGGAAGCTGCTGGAAACCATCATTCTCAGCAAACTAACACAGGAACAGAAAACCAAACACCACATGTTCTCACTCATAAGTAGGAGTTGAACAATGAGAACATATGGGCACAGGGAGGGGAACATACATACCAGGGTCTGTCAGTGGATGGGGGGCAAGGTGAGGGATAGCATTAGGAGAAATATCTAATGTAGACGACGGGTTGATGGGTGCAGCCAACCACCATAGCCCATTTACATCTATGTAACAAACCTGCACATTCTGCATATGTATCCCAGAACTTAAAGTATAATAAATAAATTTGGGGGGGGGGTGCACAGTGGCTCACACCTGTAATCCCAGAACTTTGGGAGGCTGAGGCATGCAGATCACCTGAGGTTGGGAGTTCGAGAACAGCCTGACCAACATGGAGAAATTAAGTCTCTACTAAAAATACAAAATTAGCTGGGTGTGGTGGCGCATGCCTGTAATCCCAGCTACTCAGGAGGCTGAGGCAGGAGAATTGCTTGAACCTCGGAGGTGGAGATTGCAGTGAGCTGAGATCATGCCACTGCACTCCAGCCTGGACAACAAAAGCAAAATTCCATCTCATCAAAAAATAAATTTTTTTAAAAAGACACAAAACCTATAAGAGGAAAAAAATTCAATAAACTTCACTATAAAAATGTTTTACATTCCTATTTGAAATATAAAATGCTACAAACAAAGTTAAGATAAATGGCAAATCAAGAAAAGTATTTGCAAATATGCACATTATTTTCTACAAATCAACAAGTAAAACTCAACAAAGTTCACAAAACCTTCATAAAGAAAAAGTATTATAATAAAGATTACATAAAAGAGAATACAACTACCTTTTAAATATATTAAAATATTTTCAATCTCACTTTCAGTAAGAGAATTAAAAATTAAATCACACTGAAATACCATGTTTTACCTATCAGATTAACAACATTAAAATATTGGTGAGGATGTGTTGAAAGAGGCATGCTGATATCTTGCTGGGAAGAATATAAATTAGTATAAGATTATAGAAAACAATTTGGTTGTATCTAACAAAATTACCAATGCAAGATATATATATACACACACACACACACACACACACACACACACACATATACACACCTTTACTTGGTGTAAGTCATATGTGGTCCGCTAATCAGTTTTATTTTCTCCTCATTTTTATAAGAATATGTATTAGTCATATAATCAAGAAAAACAATAGAAGTAATTTTTAAAAGCAATTGTATACAATACTGAAAATATCAAAGTGAGGAGTCGATAGTTACTTGGTATAAGTCACATGTTCCTAAGTCTAAACCTTGAGTCAGTGGAATTCCTTCTCAGAAAGCATTCTCCCCATATTCCTAAGAGTCTTTTAACATGTCAAATTCTCATCTCCTCTCCTCCCAATATATTTTCTTCAGCTCCCTCTAATTTAAGACTATCTCTTTCTTCGTGGATACTAATTTTATTTTGAGCCAAACAGGGGACATAGTAGAAATCAGGAATTCTTGGCCATTATACCAAGGGATCCTGTTTATGCTTCTCTTCCATTTCCTATCTTATGCTAACTATTTTCTCCTCCTTTATCTGAGCAGCCAGTCTCTATCCATCCCCATTTCCTGCCTAAAAGAGCTATAATCATCTTTCTTTATATTCAATCATCACAATGCAATTTATGTGTTCTAGGAGCTCTCTATAAAATCAAGCTGAATGTTCACCTTCCTTCCCCTGACCAGCCTTGAGCAGACCTATATTTCGGGCTAAATCCAGTTTTCTAGTTGCTGATTATCTCTTTCTGGCATCAAATTATATTTTTGTGTTTTTTTATGGTAGAGGTCTCCTCTGATGTGTCTTCTACAGCATTTGGTTTTCCCTCGGAGGACATTCAGCCCATCTTTTATCCTTGTCACCCATGGGCTGTTAGTGTTACCGCTGCTGCTTCACATCTTGACTCCAGTTGGAGCTTGGAATTCTCCTTCTCACTATTCACTTAATCATTCAGTCATCTGTTTAGCAGATGGACCTGCATTTCCCTGACATCTATTCCATAGTTTCACAGATCTGGGCATGATGTCTTCCTGACATCTGATGGCAATCACACAGGGACTTGACTTGTGGGCACATGTACGTACGTGTGTGTGTGTGTGTGTGTGTGTGTGACTTCTTGGCAACAACATTCACTAATGTTAGCTCTTAATCACTGAATAAGAACACCCAAAACTCCATATAAGGCAAATGCTCAGCACATGCCTTTGCTTTGAATCTTTGAATTTGCTTTTGGCATTTAGGGCTGATGCCCACTATGTCTGTCAAGCTATGTGAAAGATTCACTAGGGAGGCTAAACCCCAGCCATGCAATACCTGTTAACAGGAGACTCTAAGACTTTCTCATCATTCTAGCTATATTTATAAAGTGCTCACTATGGCCAGGCATCATTTTAAGCATTTCACAAATACTATCTAACTTAAGGCTCATTGCAGCTCCATGAGGATAATATTATCATGACCATCATTTTACAGAAGAAGAAAATGAGGCATAGTGAGCTGCTTTATGTAGCCCTGTAAGAAGTGGAGTTGGACTCTGAACCCAGACAGTTGGACCCCAAGAATCAACTCTCTTAACCTCCATTCTAAATTGCCTCTCAGCTGTAGCAAGATTGCTATAAATAAAAATGCTTCGTTACTGAAAAGATCTGGCTAAATATGATTTTTGGAACCCAAGTAATAAATATGCCAGAAGGCATTTTTGCAAGTCGGTGATATAACATCATCTTGAAATTGCAGTACTAAATTCATTTGTTAGGACAGACATTCACATACATACAACAGCCAAGTTGCCTAAGAGTTGAGCTCCAACCTGCCAGCCTCAGCCACTGCTTAGGAGAACTGTGAACCCCAACCTCAGCTTTCCTCTTTAGTTGCTTCTATGTATAAGATGGACCCAGGACCCCTCTCAAGGGCTTGCTATCCTCCCTCCCACACCCTCTTCACTACTGCCAGGCATGGAAATAAAGCAAGATCTTGAGCTCCTTCAATGGAAATTCCAGGCACCTAGCTAGCCCTGAGAAGTAAATGAGCAACTTGATAAGCAAGAAAGTAACAGTAGCTTAAAACAATAGCCAAGGAAGTTAGGGTCATGAGATGTTCCCTATAGAAATTAAAGATAACATCTTAACATGAGTTGTTTTTCAGAAACCCAGACCCCTTCCAAATGGATCCACTGGCGTGTAGACCTCAGATAAAAGGGAACTGAGGACTGAACTCTGACTGCTGTTCTTTGTTCTAAATTTCTTCCTGAGGAGCCTGGAAGAGGTCATACCCATGAGCCAGAGCTAACTTTCTTTTCTGCTGATCACAAAGTTTTAGACAAAGCTTCATTTCCTTAACCAATTGCAAATCAGGAACTCTTTGACTCTATCTATGACTTGTTAGTCCCCACTTTAAGATATCCCACCTCTTTAGGCCAAACCAATGTATAACCTCTGTGTATTGATTTGTGACTTTGCCTATAATCTCTCCCTCCTCGCCTTTAAAAGGCCTTACCTGTAGGCTACTGGAGAGGTTGGGTCTTAAGTGTGAGCTGTTGATTCTCCTTGCTTGGCATCCTGCTATAAATGCTTCACTTTCTCTTGCAGCAATCCCTATGTCAGTGTTTGGCTTTGCTACACCAGGCAAGGGGATCCCAGCCTGGTTTGGTAACACTTATGGAAATTCCCTCCCTATTATTTTAACACTGTGATTCAGAAAGATCTTCAACTTGCGGCCCAGTGTCTAAAGGTTTTAATCTTTATCTGATACAAGTCAAATATGATTAGATAAAATTCGATGGGAAATAGGGCTAAAATCCAGTAGAAGACTTGCATTCTATACAAAAATCTTATTGCAATATATCTTTGAGGATAACGCACACAAGAAAAGTTCAACTTAAACCTCTACCAGACCCTATTTTGCTGTCTGCTTATGTCCAAGTAGGGTCTGAGATGACTTTGGGGGCTTCCAAATAAGGAGGCACTATGCATTTCTACCCAAGCCTCTCAACTCTATCTAAGGAAGTGCTTCTATATAGATCCACCCTCCTTGCCTAGCCTTCTATGGATAAAGATTTTTAAAACTAATCATTATAAAAACTTTAAGAGCATGAAGTCAGAATTGTTGTCACTTGTGTTTACTGCTATGCCAAGAATAGTTTCTGACATACAATAGGCATTAAATACTTGTTGAATTGATAAATATAAGGTCCCAGAAAATATATCACAAAAATATGCTTAAGAACAATATATTAAATGTATATTTCTGCATATAAACATGACAATTTAAAGGTGCCAAATAGATAATAATTATTATACAAGTACTGCTAGTTAAAAGTGTACTTGAAACATTTTTATGAGTAGTTAAAAGAGCTGAAAATGATTTCTGTCTGCAGACTCTGCTCATCAGATTAAGATGTAAGGATGCAGGTGAGCGGGTTGGTTGCATGCCAGTGCTGCAAATAGAAGCTGGTTTTGCTCGATCCTCCACATTGATAGAATTCATAGGATGCTTTTTTGGAAGCTTTGCTCTGCATAGAATTGTCAATATGCACCTGCCAACAGTCCTTCAAGACATCTTGCCCAAAATATCACCTTTAAAATAAGAATCCACAACAAAAACTAACATTCACTAAAAAAGATTAATGGAGGGGATGCCTGAATCAGCTGTAGCCAATGTGAAGGTAGAATGGTGTTGTAAACAAGAAAGCAGAAGGCTTTAGAGATGCCCTGAAAATCAGCCTTAGATTTATTATTATAATAACAACTGTGGGTCTTTGGAAGAGAAGCTTAACCTCTGTGCCTCAGTTTCCTGGGTTGTGTGTCAGGGCTAGGACCCACATCACAGGGTAAGGATAAAACATGATAGTGCATGCAAAGTATCTGACATATAGTAAGTGCTCAACAAAGAGTCACTGTGGATTATTATACATCCAGAAACCATTGAAAATAAATTATAGACGAGTACTACACTGAGATGTACATTCTTTTGTGTAAGGAACGTTCATTAGGCTGTAGCTCTATATATGTATTTCCAGAGAGAACATTTAAAGAAATATACTTCCGGTGTCTCAAAAGTACAAAATTGAGAACAAATGTGCTAGAGTTGTGGCAGTGAACATACGTACACCTCTCCCAAATGAATGGTAGGTTAGAATTTTCATCCGTTTTCCCAAGAAATTGATATACTTCCTATTCTCCAAAGCAAATAGCAAATAAACAAATTTATAGAAACTTAACATATAAATCTGGAATCAGAACAAATTTTGGAAAATGAGTGAAGTGCAAATATCAAACAATTTCTAAAATAAATGCAGGACCAAATGAACTGGAAACATATTCCATGAAGGAAACTTAAATCCTCATCCCCCTTGGGGAAAAGTGCTAGTTTCCTGCAAGATGCAATCCCTATTTCTTTTATGTGTGTGAATTATAAGCCAGCCCCACCTGGAATTTAGTTTGATTACCAATAAGTTTGTCAGATTGTTTACCTTGAAATCCTTCTTCTTTCCTTAGAGAATTCTAAGAATGGTACTTGCAGTCACTCAGCTTTTTCCTCAGAGAACTTGCTTGTATACAGATGTTGAACCATGTGAGACTACCATTCAATTGCCTTTGACCCACAAAAACAGCAATTTCATATGGTTCACTTATTCTACGTTGGATGGATGTGGTCTAGGAAGAGCTGAGGGGTTAAGAAAGTGGATCAATAAAGAGAAGATATTTATTCCTTCTTAATGAATTTCACCTCCTCCAAGCTGTTATGTCACAAAACAAAACACGTGTTGAGGAAGTAGAATCACTTCATGTGGAAAGAATTAAATTCTCTTAGCATTGATGAAAAAAGACAGTGGGCTGGGCACCATGGCTTATACCTGTAATCTCAGCACTTTGGGAGGCCGAGGTGGGTGGATCACCTGAGGTCAGGAGTTTGAGACCAGCCTGGCCAAATTAGTGAAACCTGTTTCTACCAAAAATACAAAAATTAGCCAAGCACAGTGGTGCACACCTGTAATCCCAGCTACTCGAGAGGCTGAGGCAGGAGAATCACTTGAACCCGGAAGGTAGAGGCTGCAGTGAGCCAAGATCGTGCCACTGCATTCCAGCCTGGGCGACAGAGATCCTGTCTCAAAAAACAAAAAAGAAAGAAAAAGAAAAAGAAAAAGAAAAAAGGACAGTGATGCTTACATTGAGAACAGCAGCAGATCCATGACCCAGCTGTATGAGGTGTCAAGGAAGTGTAACTATTTAGCAAACGAAGACAACAATGGCTTCCTGCCCACTGTGCTGGGAAGAAAGCCACATGTGGTGGATGAACAAGTTATTCTGAGAAACAAGATCAGGCAGTTACCTACCATCTAAAGCACTAGGCTGTCAGTCCCCCCACACCTCCTGGTAATCCACACCCCTTCAAATGAACCTTGTCCTGGCAGGTTTACTAGAGTTGCAAAATGCTTGGATCTGCAGGAATGCAAGGAGCAAGCACCTCACCCCACTAATTTGGCATTTCAAGCTTTTCTTCCTTTCTCTCTTTCTGCTTTGGAATTTTCATTAGAGTATGACATTTGACTCATTCTGAGAGCAAACATTATATTTTCTGGCTTTTCTAATTTGAAAAACAGATGGTCTCCTCACTGGCCCTAGGGAAAAAAGAAAAACTTGTTTTAACAATTTCATCTAGCTTCTGCTTCTCATTTTCTAGTTTTGAAACATGTAATTCTATTATTACCTGTTGTATGTGCACCCCACAGCCTTCACAGGCTGCGGGCAGCCTCTGAAGTAGTAGGCTTCCTGCACAGCACTATGTCTGAGGGCCACACCTCATTTTCTCCCATCTTCACTGCAGTACCCATCCCCATTGCCCATAAAAAGCGAAGTAAAAAATAACTCTAAATCATCATCTATGCTATATTAGAAGTATTGCTTCAAAACTTATGGTAAGAAAGCTGTAGGTCAGTCTTGGAGAAAAGACAAAAACACAAAAACTGTTTTTCACATTATACTTCCAACATTCCACAGGGATTTATATTTAGGCAAATATGTGTGTTTGGGTGAGCTTCTGGGCTCAACTTTAATCATTCTGAGAGAGAAAGAATCCAACCAGTTTAAACTAGATTTTCACTCTTTGTAACCCATGTGGCATTCCAAACATTTCTAAGCATTAGGATTACATCATTTTCTCTTTTTTTCTTTTCCTTTAATACAAACAGCCATTATATTCTATTTTCACGACCTTTAAGTTCCCAATATCAAATTACCCAGTTGTTGTTTCAATCTCTCTTAGTTGCTAAGAGATGGAGATGGTGGCAGACCAGACCAATTTTCTTCAACATAGAATTGCAAGCTGACATAAGAGGGAACTAAATTCAGCCAGAGCACAATGAGCCCAACAGTTGGCAGCCAGGCTGTGTGTCTTTTCACAGCTGCAGAAGACAGTTGGTGCAGACAACCTCGTTGCCATCTCCCTGCCAACATCACTGCCATGTTTTCATGCATTCTTCACAATGCCTCTCAGTAAAGCGGGGCATTGCCATTTGCATTACAGGGATCAGTCTGCTGTAACATCGCCTCTCCTAGAATAAAGTTCCATGGCTAAAGACCATGATCCTTTCTGGGTCAAGCCATTCTTTAATAATAATAGAGAAAACACCTACATTGAATGCGGTGGACAGCATTTATAGTTGCCCTCCTCCTACCCCACCTTATGATCAAGACACTTATTTACCCCAGCTGCTAAGCAGTGTTGACTGCTTATTGCTCTCAGCTGAGACCTTCACTGGGAACTGCCCTCAGCTGCCTCACCCAAGGTCATGCCCTTCCCTGGGAGCTTTCCACATCCAATGTCTGCTAAATGGGAGGAGGTATAAAGCCTGGGGGAAAGGGGGAGCCACTTTAGAGTTCTGGGTAGGAATGACGGCCTTCTCTGTCACAGCTGCAGTTCATCTCCTCCCTCTGGTTGATTGACTTCCCTCACCTCTCAGAGGTGCTTTTCCCAAGAACTCACCCCAATAAACCTCCAGCATGCAGATCTCAGAGCCTCAGAATCTGATTCCTGGGAACCCAAACTATGACAAAAAGTAAATTCTCAAATCTCTCATTTATCTTAAGGAACAATCCACTAGGTTTCTGTGTACTGAAGTCTGAAAGAAATCTCACACGGACTATTTTTCTTGGTTTACTCACAATTGTGCCAGCACAAAAATCAGGACGCAGAATGCTTAACACACTGCATTATCTGTGCTTCCTTAGCACAGTAACAGAGTGTCCAGTGTCTTATTAGCCAAACTCCAGTCTAGAAGCAATGTCAACAGAATTACTGTTAAAATGGAGGTGAGACAGATAATAAAAACAGTTTATACCCCGGATGGAGGTACAGGTCTCAATTAACAATAACTGTGCAATGAAGACATTAGCTATAGCCCTGGTGGGGGGTACAAGATTCCATCTACCCAAATTGGGTGAGAGAATGTTGAAAGGGTTTACAATAAAAATTGAGTAAAGGTATAATACATTTAGGAGACAAGGCAATGGCCTGTGAAACTAAGTCTCAGCTCTCGCCATGGACTTGGATACCCCCACTGACCAGAAAGACTTAAACTGTTAAAAGGTTCAGCCTGCTAATTCACAGTTCAGGAAGTAGCACCATGATCTTGCTTTTGGTCCACAGTTTCTTATCACTACGCCTGTCCATAAATGCATTACAGAACTGGTCATGGATCAGATGACTTCTACTTGCTTTAGTTGTATGACTATGAAACACTAGGAAAATGTAGAAATACAGAGATAATGACATAAGCCTAACCCATGGTACTTTGTGCTAAACTTAGGTAGTACATTTTATGATTATGGAGATAATCTTGGTATTTATTATTTAAAATAATTGAAATGTTTTTAAAGAATACAAAATACAAAATTGCCTTGAAGTTTTAATTTGAAATGTTTAATAGATATTGGTCATTTTAATAAAGGTAAGAATTTGATTAATTTTGTAATATGAAGGAACCTAGTTTATCATAGTTATAAATTTGGTTTATTACATTTTCAAAACTGGCCTAAGTTCACTGAAAGATTTGGCCTAGTTAGGTTTCTAAGTCTATCCTCTTATCTATATCTAAAGTATTTGAGATTATTAGATGGATTAAACATCTTAGGAAAATTAACTAAATTTGTGAATGACATTCATTTGTTAAACTTATGAACTAATTCAACATTAACCAAAAAACAAATGGCTGTTACTGCTCTTGTAGTAAACTAACTAGGTTTTTAAATAGAAGAGAGAGATGGGTAAAAGAAAATTTAGATTTAAGAAAAATCAAGCTTTAAATTTTCCAATTTATTCATAATTCTAGCTCTAGGTATTGCTTTCTACTTCAATTGTCAGGAATTTTTTAAGCCTACCTCTACTCTGTTCAAACTATGATTCTATCATACCAAACTTAAATATTTTGTTAGCATTTGCATGCCCTAAAATTTCAGAGTTGGCAGTTTTCCTCTCAGCTGTTTTAAATGGCTCCCTGATTACTTTCCCCAAAGATGAAGCTGACAGATCCAATGGGAAAGGACTGTGTCTTCTTTGTTCGGTTGCTGATGTGAACCCCAATGACAGCAGTGATACAATTTACATTCAATAAGCCATGAGTCAGAGAATTTCATCTAACTTTTTATGAGAATAAGATACTGTAAATTCAAAGTTGTAATGAAAGACCTTACTCTTGGTTTGACTGCTGTTCAGTATTCTGGCGAGGGTGGGTAGAGTGGGATACAAAAAATGCCTGCAACATTGCTTCTCAAATTTTAATGTGTATCTGAATCACCTGGGGATCTTGTTAAAATGCAGGGAGCCAAGAAGCCTGCATTTCTAACAGTTCCCAGGTGTGGCCCAAGCGTCCAGTCCACAGACCACACTTTGAGTAGTAAAGCTCTAAATATCAAATACCCTAGTTGATGTTTTGTGGGTTTTTTAGTGATGAAGAGTCTGCTGAGGGTGAGGAAAGGGAGTGATGGTATGTAAGTGGTAACCCTGGATCTAATCTGACATCATTTTATATTAGTAATTATATTCAGAGGAACTGATGTTTTACCACTTAAGTGTTCATTGGAAGAGCAACTGAACTTAAAGCAAATCAGTAATTTCCCAACATCTACAGGTTATTTTATTAGAAAATAAAAAGATAAACATCTGATTTGAGAAGCGATAAAATATGTCATATATGCATGTCAAGCATCAGTTCTGATCTTTAGGTAACTGAAGGCATAATCTTTCATTTTGGAGACAGACATAATGCAATCTCTGTATCATAACTTTAGAAACATCTCTGAGCAGCACGTCTGGCTGACAAGACAAGATATTCTTGTAATTAGCGGGGCAAAGAAAAATGGGAAAGCTGTAAAAGCTTGCTTCTTTATCAACAGTAGGTGGTGCTACAATACAAGTAAACAGTAAATGTACAGCAAGTACTTTTGTCAGCATTCAAATAATGATTTAGTTACCAGATCTTGCCCACTTTCTTACAGATCAAGATCAAAACTGTCTTGACTTTATTATACAGAGTATTGGACATGTTTTCAAAAGTTTTCTACTACCAAGAAACACTAGGAATCTACTGGTAGTTTAATATGTCACATAATCTAACTTTTTTAAAATGTGTAAACTTTGTGCATATCTTGTTTTTAATTCTTCTTAAATTACTTGGGGGAATGCTAGTGATCATAGTTTGTTATACACTGGCATACCAAGGAGGTTGTGAAAATCTCCTCCGTTGGAGATTGTTGAAAAGCAACACAAAACCCTCTATTGCTTTCACAGGACTTGCTCAAAGCAAGTTGATGAACTTTACCAGGCAGTGCCTAGAAATTATTTCCTGGCACAAAGTCTAGTGGCAGGACAGGAAAACACTTCCCCAGAGTTGCAACAGTTCTCACAGTACACCCCATGAGTCAGGGAGGTATGACAAAACAGACGAGGGATCAGCAAATTTTCTAGTGGAATGCCTAGTTAATACCTCTTCCAATAGCATTCATTACTGTAGAGTTTAGGACAGTTTTTCACACATTCCACTAGGCAGAGATTAATTTGGACTAAACCTGCCTATTATTCATATATTATTAATAATCACTTAAAACAGATGCTCTAAAATCAGTATCCTAGAAATAATAATTTTAATGAAGGTGGAATAAGATTGTTAGAGCAAAGCAGGGCAAGTCCAATTAAAACACAGGACATTTGAGGACTGGCAAGTCTTTGGAAGTGGTTGTGCTTCTGTCAGGGCTTTGATGAGAAAAAAACAACATAAGGAGAAAGAATGGAGAGACAAAGATGGGAGGAGGGAGGACAATAAAACACAACAAAAACAAAAGTCCTGATTTGCACTTTTGTCTTAAGTCATGGTAGCACAGATGTGTAAATTACCAGGCTCTTTGTAACACTTGATCTATGCAAGAAAGGTAACATCCTGTGATTACAGGATGTCTAAGGACAGAGATCTAAACTTGAATCAACAAAGTCCCTGCCCTCAAGAAGCTCCCAATCTAGTGTTTCTGTGCTATAATGACAGAGGTGGGCTAACCTTTACTACATGAAAGAGCAGGGCATTGTCTCACAGGACTTTGGTCTATTCACTTCATAGATACAGAAATTTTCGCAAGTCATCCAGGGATGAAAACTAAGTCCCACAACTTAAAAGGCACAGAGTAAGAAAAATTTTTGGCATGAAACTAGCTCTTCTGAATATGTCATTTAATTTTCTCTTCATTAATGTCATCAGTAAATATTAACAGAGTACCTACTGTGTCCAAGGTGCCAGTGTTTCTCTTAATCATTTTTCAGTAGAAAAAGTACAAGATTTTCCTAGATTCTGAATGCTGCTGTCTGGGTTCCTATCCTAGGACTGCCTTGTGACAGCTCCCTTTGCTGGTTTAGTTTATCAGACTCTTTGAAAGGGAGATGACAATTAGGGTGAAAATGATGGAGAAGCCAACAATTATCTATAGCACATCCAAGAACAGAAGGGCTGTAACCAGCGGTTGAAAAGTTCCTTAATGAGAAAGACTAAGGAGAAAAGGGAATATAGAAGGGGATGAAAGGTGAATAAAGAAGAAAATAGGAACTAAAAGCAAATAAAACCAAGAAAATTTAACATGTAATGGCAAAAGAAAAGAAGCAGATGCATCCTGAATGGAAGCTGAGGGAAATATTGAGGGTCTCATTGAAAAGTAAAATGTGTGATATTGCAGGAATTACAGACCATCTTCTTGGGATTCTGACCTCTTCCACACTGAAGATCAGAGGACAGGGAAGAGTTATCCAAACAACCAAAGAAAAGAACCATCCTGCTTTTCAAGACAACATGGTTTAGATAAGCAGGGACAAGATAGTGTCAGAGGATCCAGACTGGATTCCTGATTCTGAGAATTTAGTTACATGTCCTGGGGCAAATCATCACCTAAGATTCTGTTTCTTGTCCAAGAGAGTAATAATGCTTCACCACAGGTCTGTGAAAATCTTTTTATAAATGGTAGTTATTCCATTTTTTAAACTTTTTATTACGGAAATGTTAAAACATACGAGGATAATGAACTCCCATGTACCCAACACCCAGCAATAACAGGTATTAACTCTTGGCCAATCTTGTTTCATCTTTGTTCCTACCCACTCCCTCAACCGCAAATTAATTTGAAGCAAATCCTAAGCATCCTAACATTCTGTCTAAATAATATTTCAGTGCATATTGCTAAACGATAAAAAAACTCTTTTTCTTTTCCTTCCAACTTTTATTTTAGGTTTGGGGGTTCATGTGCGGATTTGTTACATGGGTAAATTGTGTGTCACAGGAGTTTGGTGTACAAATTGTCTCATCACTGAGGTAATGATCACAGTAACCAACAGGTAGTTTTTCCATCCATACCCTCCTGCCACTCTTCACCTCAAGTAGGCTCTGGTGTTTATTGTTCTCATCTGTGTCCATATATTCTTTCTTTTCAAATACACCACAATGCCATTATTATACTTACATAAAAATTAATACCTTTACATTATCTAATGTCCAATATACGTACATATTTCCTCAATTGTTTTGTGTTTTTATATATATACACATATATAAATGAATTAGTCTTGCCAAAAAAGAAAAAAGAAAAAAAATATATACACACACACACACATATATATATATTGTTTTTATACCTTATATTTTGAATCAGGATCCAAAAAGGGTCTACACATCAATTGGTTAATATCTCTCTCTCTTTTTTTTTTTTTTTTTTTTAACGTTAAGTTCTAGGATACATGTGTAGAATGTTCAGGTTTGTTACATAGGTATACATGGGCCATGGTGGTTTGCTGCACGTATCAACCCGTCATCTAGGTTTTAAGCCCCGCATGCATTAGGTATTGGTCCTAATGCTCTCCCTTGCCTTGTCCCCCACCCCCCGACATGCTCCGGTGTGTGATGTTTCCCTCCCTGTGTCCATGTTTCTCACTGTTCAACTCCCACTTGTGTGTGAGAACATGCAGTGTGTGGTTTTCTGTTCCTGTGTTAGTTTGCTGAGAATTATGGCTTCCAGCTTCATCCATGTCCCTGCAAAGGACATTAACTCATTCTATTTTTATGACTGCATAGTATTCCGTGGTGTGTATGTGCCACATATTCTTTATCCAGCCTATTACTGATGGGCATTTGGGTTGGTTCCAAGTCTTTGCTATTGTAAATAGTGTTGCAGTAAACATACATGTGCATGTGTCTTTATACTTGAATGATTTATAATCCTTTGGGTATATACCCAGTAATGCGACTGCTGGGTCAAATAGTATTTCTGGTTCTAGATCCTTGAGGAATTGCCACACTGTCTTCCACAATGGTTGAAATAATTTACACTCCCACCAACAGTGTAAAAGCATTCCTATTTCTCCACAGCCTCACCAGCATCTGTTGTTTCCTGACTTTTTAATGATCACCATTCTAACTGGTGTGAGGTGGTATCTCATTGCAGATTTGATTTGCATTTCTCTAATGACCAATGATGATGAGCTTGTTTTCATATGTTTGTTGATGGCATAAATGTCTTCTTTTAAAAAGTGTCTGTTCATATCCTTCTCCCACATTTTGAAGAGGTTGTTTTTTTCTTGTAAATTTGTTTAAGTTCCCTCTAGAGTCTGGATATTAACCCTTTGTCAAATGGATATATTGCAAAAATTTTCTCCCATTCTGTAGTTTGCCTGTTCACTCTGATGATAATTTTGATGATAATTTTGCTGTGCAGAAACTCTTTAGTTTGATTAGATCCCATTTGTCAATTTTGGCTTTTGTTGCAATTGCTTTTGGGGTTTTAGTCATGAAGTCTTTGCCCAAGCCTATGTCCTGAATGGTATCGCCTAGGTTTTCTTCTAGGGTTTTTATGGTTTTAGGTCTTACGTTTATACCTTTAATCCATCTTGAGTTAATTTTTGTATGAGGTGTAAGGAAGGGGTCCAGTTTCAGTTTTCTGCATCATCATTTATGATGTTTTCCCAACATCATTTATTAAATAGGGAATCCTTGCCCCATTGCTGTTTTTGTCAGGTTTGTCAAAGATCAGATGGCTGTAGATGTGTGGTGTTATTTCTGAGGTATGTGTTCTGTTCCATTGGTCTATATATCTGTTTTGGTACCAGTACCATGCTGTTTTGGTTACTGTACCCTTGCAGTATAGTTTGAAGTCAGGTAGCATCATGCCTCCAGCTTTGTCCTTTTTGCTTAGAATTGTCTGGGCTATGTGGGTTCTTTTTTGGCTCCATATAAAATTTAAAGTAGTTTTTTCTAATTCTGCCAAGAAAGACAATGGTCGCTTGATGGGAATAGCACTGAATATTTAAATTACTTTGGGCAGTATGGCCATTTTCATGATATTGATTCTTCCTATCCATGAGCATGGAAAGTTCTTCCATTTGTTTGTGTCCTCTCTTATTTCTTTGAGCAGTGGTTTGTAGTTCTCCTTGAAGAGGTCTTTCACATCCCTTGTAAGTTTTATTCCTAGGTATTTTATTCTCTTTGTAGCAGTTGTGAATGGGAGTTCACTCATGATTTGGCTGTTTGTCTACTGTTGATGTATAGGAATGCTTGTGATTTTGCACATTGATTTTGTATCCTGAGACTTCGCTGAAGTTACTTAGCAGCTTAAAGAGTTTTTGGGCTGAGACGATGGGGTTTTCTAAATATACAATCATGTCATTTGCAAATAGAGACAATTTGACTTCCTCATTTCCTAATTGAATACCCTTTATTTCTTTCTCTTGCCTGATTGCCCTGGCCAGAACTTTAAATGCTGTGTTGAATAGGAGTGGTGAGAAAGGGCATCCTTGTCTTGTGCCGGTTTTCAAAGGAAATGCTTCCAGCTTTTGTCCATTCAACATGTTGTTGGCTGTGGGTTTGTCATAAATAGCTCTTATTATTTTGAGAAATGTTCCACCAGTACCTAGTTTATTGAGAGTTTTTAGCATGAAGGGATGTTGAATTTTATCGAAGGCCTTTTCTGCATCTATTGAGATAATCATGTGGTTTTTGTCATTGGATCTGTGTATGTGATGGATTATGTTTATTGATTTGCATATGTTGAACTAGCCTTGCATCCCAGGGATGAAGCCAACTTGATTGTGGTGGATAAGCTTTTTGATGTACTACTGGATTCAGTTTGCCAGTATTTTATTGAGGATTTTCATGTCAATGTTCATCAGGGATATTGGCCTGAAATTCTTTTTTTTGTTGTTGTGTCTCTGCCAGGCTTTAGTATCAGGATGATGCTGGCCTCATAAAATGAGTTAAGGAGGATTCCCTCTTTTTCTATTGTTTGGAATAGTTTCAGAAGTAATTATACAAGCTCCTCTTTGTACCATTAGTAGAATTTGGCTGTGTATCCATCTGGTCCTGGGCTTTTTTTGGTTGGTAGGCTACTAATTACTGCCTCAATTTCAGAACTTCTTATTGGTCTATTCAGGGATTTGACTTCTTCCTCATTTAGTCTTGGGGGGGTGTATGTGTCCAGAAATTTATTCATTTCTTCTAGATTTTCTACTTTATTTGTGTTGAGGTGTTTATAGTATTCTCTGATGGTAGTTTGTGTTTCTGTGGGATCAGTGGTTATATCCTCTTTATCATTTTTTATTATGTCTATTTGATTCTTCTTTCTTTCCTTCTTTATTAGTCTGGCTAGCGGTCTACGTATTTTGTTAATCTTTTCAAAAAACCAGCTCCTGGGTTCATTGATTTTTTCAAGGGTTTTTTGTTTCTCCATCTCCTTCAGTTCTGCTCTGATTTAGTTATTTCTTGTCTTCTGCTAGCTTTGGAATTTGTTTGTTCTTGCTTCTCTAGTTCTTTTAATTGTGATATTAGGGTGTGGATTTTAGATCTTTCCTGCTTTAACCTGTGGGCATTTAGTGCTATCAATTTCCCTCTAAACGCTGCTTTAGATGCATCCCAGAGATTCTGGTACACTGTCTCTTTGTTCTCATTGATTTCAAAGAACTTATTTATTTCTGCCTTAATTTCGTTCTTTACCCTGTAGTCATTCAGGAGCAGGTTGTTCAGTTTCCATGTAGTTGTGCAGTTTTGAGTGAGATTCTTAATCTTGAGTTCTAATTTGATTGCACTGTGGTCTGAGAGACTGTTTGTTATGATTTCCATTCTTTTACATTTGGTGAGGAGTATTTTACTTCCAGTTATGTGGTTGATTTTAGAATAAGTGCTATGCGGCACTGAGAAGAATGTATATTCTGTTGATTTGGGGTGGAGAGTTCTGTGGATGTCTGTTAGGTCTGCTTGGTCCAGAGCTTAGTTCAAGCCCTGAATATCCTTGTTAATTTTCTGTCTCATTGATCTGTTTAATACTGACAATGAGGTGTTAAACTCTCCCACTATTATTGTGTAGGAGTCTAAGTCTCTTTGTCAGTCTGTAAAAACTTGTTTTATAAATCAGGGTGCTGCTGTATTGGATGCATATATATTTAGCATAGTTACATCTTCTTGTTGCATTGATCCCTTTACCATTATGTAATGCCTTTCTTTGTCTTTTTTTATCTTTGTTGGTTTAAAGTCTGTTTTATCAGAGATAGGATTGCAACCTGTGCTTTTTTTTGCTTTCCATTTACTTGGTAAATATTCCTCCATCCCTTTGTTTTGAGCCTGTGTGTGTATTTGCACGTGAGTTGGGTCTCTTGAATACAGCACACTGATAGGTCTTGACTCTATCCAGTTGACTAGTCTGTGTCTTTTAATTGGGGAATTTAACCCATTTACATTTAAGGTTAATATTGTTATGTGTGAATTTGATCCTGTCATCATGATGCTAGCTGGTTATTTTGCACATTAGTTGATGTGGTTTCTTCATAGTGTCATTGGTCTTTATATTTTGGTGTGTTTTTGCAGTGGCTGGTACCAGTTTTTCCTTTCCATATTCAGTGCTTCCTTCAGGAGCTCTTATAAGGCTGGCATGGTGGTGACAAAATCCCTCAGTATTTGCTTGTCCGTAAAGAATTTTATTTCTCCTTCAGTTGTGAAGCTTAATTTGACTGGATATGAAATTCTGGGTTGAAAATTCTTTTCTTTAAGAATGTTGAATATTGACTCCCACTCTCTTCTGGCTCTCAGGGTTTCTGCAGAGAGATCTGCTGTTAGTCTGATGAGTTTCCCTTTGTAGGTAACCTAACCTTTCTGTCTGGCTACCCTTAATGCTTTTTCCTTCATTACAACCTTAGAAAATCTGACGATTATGTATCTTGGGGTTGCTCTTCTCGAGGAGTATGATAGTGGTGTTCTCTGTATTTCCTGAATTTGAATGTGGGCCTGTCTTGCTAGGGTGGGGAAGTTCTCCTGGATAATATCCTGAAGTGTGTTTTGCAACTTGGTTCCATTCTCCCCGTCACTTTGAAGTACACCAATCAATCATAGGTTTGGTCTTTACACATAGTCCCATATTTCTTGGAGGCTTTGTTTGTTCCTTTTCATTCTTTTTCCTCTAATCTTGTCTTCACACCTTATTTCAGTAAGTTGATCTTTAATCTCTGATATCCTTTCTTCTGCTTGATCAATTTAGCTATTGATAGTTGTGTATGCTTCACAAAGTTCTCATGCTGTGTTTTTCAGCTCCATTAAGTCATTTATATTCCTCTCTAAACTAGTTATTCTAGTTAGTAGTTTCTGTAACCTCTATTCAAGGTTCTTAGCTTCCTTGCATTGCATTATAACATGCTCCTTTAGCTCAGAGGAGTTTGTTATTACCCACCTTCTGAAGCCTACTTCCATCAATTCATCAATCTCATTCTCCATCTAGATTTTTGCCCTTGCTGGCAAGGAGTTGTGATCCTTTGGAGGAAAGAGGCATTCTGGTTTTTGGAATTTTTAGCCTTTTTGCGCTGGTTTTTCCTGATCTCACTGGATTTATCTACCTTTGATCTTTGAGACTGATGACCTTTAGATGGAGTTTTTGTGTGGGGGTCCTTTATATTGATGTTGTTGTTGCTTTCTGTTTGTTGGTTTTTCTTCTAATAGTCCGGCCCCTCTTCTGCGGGTCTGCTACAGTTTGCTAGAGGTCCACTCCAGACTCTGTTTACCTGCGTATCACCAGTGGAGGCCACAGAACAGCAAAGATTGCTGCCTGCTCCTTCCTCTGGAAGCTTCATCCCAGAGGGGCACTGGCCTGATGCCAGCCCAAGCTCTCCTGTATAAGGTGTCTGTTGACCCCTGTTGGGAGGTGTCTCCCCATCAGGAGGCACAGGGGTCAGGGACCAATGTGAGGAGGCAGTCTTGTCCCTTAGCAGAGATAGTGGGCTGTGCTGGGAGAATCCCTCTTGTCAGGATCAGCTGCTCTCTTCAGAGAGCAGGTAGGAACAATTAAATCTGCTGAAGCAGCACCCACAGCTGCCCCTTCTTCCAGGTGCTCTGTCCCAGGGACATGGGGGTTTTGTCTGTTAGCCCCTGAATGGGGCTGTTACCTTCAGAGATGCCCTGCCCAGTGATGAGGAATTTAGAGAAAAGATCTGGCCACAGCCACTTTGCTGCACTGTGGTGAGTTCCACCCAGTCCAGACCTCCCAGCTTCCTTAGCACTGTCAGGGGAAAACTGCCTACTAAAGCCTCAGTAATGGCAGATGCCCCTCCTCACACCAAGCTTGATAGTCTCAGACTGACCTCAGACTGCTATGCTCGTAGCAAGAATTTCAAGCCAGTGATTCTTAGCTTGTTGGACTCCATGGGATTGGGACCTGCTGAGCAAGACCACTTGGCTCCTTGGCCTCCACCCCCTTTCCAGGGGAGTGAGCTGTTCTGTCTTGCTGGCGTTCCAGGCACCCATGGGGTATGAAAACAAAACTCCTTCAGCTAGCTTGGTGTCTGACCAAACAGCCACCCAGTTTTGTGCTTGAAACCCAGGGCCCTGGTAGTGTAGCCACTCGAGGGAAAATCCCGATCTGCAGATTGCAAACACCATGGGAAAAGTGTAGTAACCAGCCAGGTAGCAGGGTGCCTCATGGCTTCTCTTGGCTGGGGGAAGGAGGTCCCCACATCTCCTTGCACTTCCTAGGTGAAGCAGTGCCCCACCCTGCTTCTGCTCGCCCTTTGTGGGTTGGACCCACTGCCTAACCGGTCCCAGTGAGATGAACTGAGTACCTCAGTTGGAAAAGCAGAAATCACCTGCCTTCTGTTGCTATTTGGCCATCTTGGCCAGTTAATATATCTCTTATATCTCTTTTAATCTGTACATTTCCTCTCTCTCCATCTCCCTTTCTATCCTGGAAATTTTGTTGAAGAAATAGGGTTGTCTGTCAGCCCGGGTTTTGCTGATTGCAGCCCCATGATACTATTTATCTAATTCACTAATTCACATTCCCCTCTCTCTCTGTCCAATTCTCCTGGAAATTGACAGATCTAAAGGCTTGATTATATTAAGTTGTATTTTTCCTTTCTTTTTTGGCAAGACTAATTCGTTGATGGTGTTATATAGTTTTGTCAAGAGTTACATGGTTGTGTTTATTTTTGTGTTTTTTGATCAGCCAATCACTGCCAGCAGTCCTTACATGGATATTTCTCCCATCATTCTGATTACCTAACATATTCTCCAGGAGATTCCGCAGTAACTATTTACGGGAAAAATATGTCCTTATTTCTTGCAAGTTTGTCTGTGGCCTTTATATCTGAAGTTCTATGAGGCTAAATCCTTAGCTCCCATTTTCCTTCCCTGAGTATCCTAAATATATTACTCCAATGTCTTCTGGAAAAAAAAAAATCAGTTGACAAATTTTGGTGACAATTTGATATGCTTTTTTCTTATTAATGACTTGGCTGTTAAGACTGGATGACCACTGAATTTTTTTTTCTTTTTTTTTCCCTTTTGTAATCCAGTGGTTTTTACTTTCCCGGGTAGATTTTTTTTTTTTCTCATATGTATAGTGCCTTTCCAATAAGAAATTTTAAATGACTTAAAATTTTATTTCAGGGAAGTGAAGATGTCAATATTGGTTCTATTCCACTGTTTTTGTTTTCTTTCTTTGGGATTTCTATTATGCATGTGTTGAATCTTCTTAGCAATCTATCTGTATCTGTAACTTTTTCTCAAAACCTTATCTCTTTATTATTTATTTTTTACTGAAGTGTAGTAAACATACAATAGAGTTCATCCTTTGTAAGTACACAGTTTGGCAAATATTCATAAACATAAACAGCTGTATGACCAAACTCTAGAATATTTTCATTGTCCCAAAAATTTCCCTCATGCCTCTTTGCAGTCAGTTGCCTCCCCCTTACCCACATATACATAATTCCATCTCTAGAAACCACTGATCTGTATTTTGTCCCTATGTTTTGACATCTTTTAGAATGTCATCTAAATGAACTCCACAGCACATAGTCTTTCTTACATCTGACTTATTTCATGTAGCACAATGCTTTTGAGATTCATACTGTTGTATGTATAAGTAGTTCAATTATTTTTATTGCCAAGTAGTGTTCCTTTATGAATAACATTTTCTCTATCTTTTCACCAGTCGATGGATATCTGAGTTGTTTCAAGTTTGGGGCTATTATGAATGTCTTTCCTTCTATCCATACTTTGTTTTCTTAAACTAGTATCTGTTACATTTATTTGTCCTTGCATTCCTTCCTTCTAGCACAGTCTTCATTCCTGAAATTTTTTTCCTTTTATTTCTAATTCTTTCCTGACTTTACCTCTCTGTTAAAATCTTCCTTCTCTTCAATTATCATATTTCTGATTTTTTAAAATTCTGATTCATGTTTTTATTTCATGGCTTCTATGATTTTCTCAATTGTTTTTGGCTCAGTTGGAAATATTAGGTATCATTTTCATTTATTTTGTGGGCATTTATTTCTGGCACGCTTTTATTGTCTGCAAAGATGTTATTCTGCTCCTTAACCTCTTTTGTAAAAAATAATAACTTTGTATGGTAATCAACTCTTTATGTTGTTCATTTTCTTCATTACTATTGTGACTACTAATAATACTTTCAGGGACATTTACAATTACAAATAATATAGGAAAACTTCCTAAGAATATATAAAACTAAGTATAGCATCAGCAACATATATAATTATACAGCTGCTGTCATCTGCAGAAATTAGGTAACATCATTACTGCTCATGAATTTTATGAAGTCAGTATTTATCCTTAACGTTACTGAAGAAAAAAACAACATACCAGAAGTTAAAAGCTTCTTCAAGTTTATAGGGAGACAACATTACAACTCTCAGCTTGTAATTATTGGAGCACATATTAAAGATGTACACAATTAGAAAAAAGATCATTATCTTAATCTAAAAAATTGTTTTTTCTAAGTAGACTTTTCTTTACTTTGGGTTCCCTTTTTAAAAATGAAAGCAAATTTGAAATATTTCTGATGCTAATACAGTTCTAGGGTGGTAAACGAATTTCCATCCTAAACAAGTTAACTTTCTTTTATATACTTATATGTATTTGTCAAGGCTTTTCACTCACACTAACTTGCTATTAAGTAAGCAGATAGAATAAGATATGACTTTGGTCATTGGATAATAACTGTACCATAAAACGTCTGATGTAATCCCAAAATGGCAAAGTAAATAATTGTGAGTTACTGAAATGACCAAGTCAGCCTTGCAAAATTAGGAGAAGGAGGTCTCAGGCAAGTGAATGGAAATGTTTAAATTTTTTACTTTGGCATGATATGGGTCCCAAATATATAACTAAAGTTTATAACATCTCTGTCTAAACAGAGATGAAAATGCCAATGGAACAATTCAGAAATGTCATGTTTATGACGTAGAGGAAAAGCACACGGTCTGGAGACCAGGCACTGTCTGTGCAGCTTCACCAGGCACCTGAACTCTATCAGGATGTCAGCGCCAGCAGCATACAGGGAGGAATTTCCAGCGTGGTCATCATTTTGTTTGGTTTTGCTCTCTCATCTAGTACTGTGTTGAAGTTCTAAAGTTGACCCTTTAACAAGAAGGTTAAGATTTTTTTTAGTTCGGCCTCCCTAGCACATTGCTGGATATGATGGGAGAGGGAATATTCTCACCATATTTGTTATATTAAGAACTCTCAGTTACCCAAGGCAAATTTCTAATTCTGAGTTACCTCTATTCCACACCAGGGCCATTTGAAGCCAAACAGTGAAGAGGACGTAATAGGGTTCAGAATTCTCAAGACCTTACCTGACACTGCTAAAAATGTCCATTGCCAAGGGAGCTCCAGCCTTTCCCCACTCTCCCACTTGATCAATATCTACCTCTTCTATATTGGATTTCCTCAGGCCCTACTCAGTAGATACAATTCAGTAGTAGACCAACCTTGTCTTCACCAAGAAACCTCTATTGTGCCTGTTCAACAAATTAAATTTATTCAGAAATGATTTATTTTTTCCATTTAATCAGTGACACATTTAACTGCTGCTCAGAGTTCCCTGACTAATATGAGATAAGAGATGTTAGTTACCTTGTGGATTTGATATAATTTAAGACAGACGGCAATACAAAAGTCAGTCTATGAAGTTATATCTTGGTTAAATTTATAATTTCCATCCCGTGTTTTGAAGTTTTAAAAGTACTTTGAAGACTATCATTTATTTGAATATCATAAGTTGAAGATCATTGTTTTTTTCATATTAAATTATTTCTCCTAATGCATGTAATTCCCTCCTCTTGGGTAAGTTAGTATCTTTCTTTGATTAAAAATGCATAAAATTATTAGCACAAAAGAAACAGCAAGTCCATTAAGAGTTATATTTGGGGACCGTGGACAAGATCCTCTTCTCCGACCGACTCTGGTCACCACCAGTCCTACCTGCCAACCACAGATACATGATAATTTAAGGTACCTATTTTGAGACAGATATTTTGACCCAGCCATTTGACAAACCATTATTGAACCATAATATATACTTGATTGACTTAAATTTCACATCCAGCAAAATTTCAATTTGATAGCATAATTCACTTTAAAAGGTTTGTCATCAGCTAAATATTTTTGTTATTTGATAATAAAACAAAAAAAGTATGCATGTTTACTTCTGAAAACAGTTGTATTTGGTGATTTGTTTAAATAGTATTATAGCTCTGTGCTTTGTATTTTGGTTCTGTAAAAATATTTTGATCTCTTTGGTTTTTTTGAAGTCAAAATTGAACTATATTTCTGTGACCTAAAGAAAATATTTCTATTTTTTCTTCATTTTGTAAGATTTGACAAATTTAGATGGCACTAATGACACTGAAAGTACTATAAGACTGCTCAGCATTAAAATTAAACCATGATGAATGTTGCTTTTCATATAAGACACCATGATAATATTTAGGCCAATTTCCATGAAACCCACCAGCATTAGCACTATTACTGTATCCGCTTTATAATCAACTATCCTCATGTATTTATCAAGTCTAGGCATTTCTAAATTTTTGAAATGCATATATATCTGTCCTTTACTACATATGCTCCTCTACCACTAAAAAATCAGAAACAAATAAAATCTTCAGCTCTTAAAAAAATCACCAGGTTAAGATTACAATAAAATCCCTTCCTCTAATCAAAGCAGCCACTCCAGAATGTCCTTCTTTGGTCAGTCACCTTTACCCCCAACCCATTTTATCTAGGCAGATGCATAGTCAGTAAATTCAGTCATTTGTTTAGGATTTATACTTCAGTACTTCCAAAGTAGGTTGGGGGAAGGTTACAAGTGTTATATAATTTTAAAATAGGACAGAACTGATAAAAACAGATCAGAGTAGATCTAAAGAAAATAAAGGGGACAGAGATTACAAGGTTTACCATATTGTTCCCCTAGCAATAACATCACAAAAGAAAACTTTAAAGTGAACTAATTTTGCTTCAAAAACAGGGGAGAGGGCAAGCAAATTTATTTTCAAATTAATTTTCAAGGAAGAATCTCTTAGGATTTTGAGTAAATTATGCTTGATGACAATTTGGCAAATACACCGAGACAGTATTCCAATGGATAATTCTCACATCCAGATCATCACACTATCTAATTGCTGCACATTCAGGAAAAATAGACAACCCAATTTTTAAATGAATAAAAGAAAGAAAACAATTTCACATAAAGAAGCACTTACGTTGGGGAAAATAATCTTACCCATTTCAAATTTAAAATTATATGCCTGTTTATATATAGCAAAAGAGAAATATGAAATTTAAAAAGTAACTCTTTAAAGACCTAAATACGTGTATTATCTGCATATTTTCAAATCATGTACAAATCAAGTTTTTGGCCAGGCACGGTGGCTCATGCCTGTAATCCCAGCTCTTTGGAAGGCCAAGGTGGAAGCATTGCTTGAGACCAGCCTGGGCAACACAGTGAGGCGCATCTCTAAAAAAAAATTTTTTTTTAATTGAAACAAAAATAGCCAGGCATGGTGGCACACCTGTAGTCCCAGCTACTCAGGAGGCTGAGGTGGGAGGACAGCTTGAGCCCAGGAGGTTAAAGGTGCAATGAGCCATGGTCGTGCTACCACATTCCAGTCTGGGTGAAAAAGCAAGACCAGGAAAGAAAGGAGGAAAGGGAGAAAGGGGAAAAAGAGAGGAAGAAAGAAAGGAGGGAAGGAGGAAGGGAGGGAGGGAGGGAAGGAGGGAAGGAGGGAGGGAGGGAGGGAGGGAGGGAGGGAGGGAAGGAAGGAAGGAAGGAAGGAAGGAAGGAAGGAAGGAAGGAAGGAAGGAAGGAAGGAAGGAAGGAAAGGAAGGAAGGAAGGAAGGAAGGAAGGAAGGAAGGAAGGAAGGAAGGAAGGAAGGAAAGGAAGGAAGGAAGGAAGGAAGGAAGGAAGGAAGGAAGGAAGGAAGGAAGGAAGGAAGGAAGGATCAAGTTTTCACTTGACAAGCATTCTCATCGGTTGTGTTCTAGCACATGACTTGCTGAAGGGGGTGTTCCCTTTCTAAATATAAAAGCTCTGCTGCTTCATACAAGACCTAGATGCAAAGAAATAGAAGGGCTATCAACCTCAATTTCTTTTAGTTATTTATTGCTAGCTTCTATCAGACATTTTTTTTAAATGCCAGTGAAAAGAGAGATCCTGAGGAAGGTACCTGGGGATAGATTCAGGGAATGGACTCTGAGACATGTTCAGACAGTTCTGAGAGAACTTGGCCATCTGGTTTGTTTTGCAGGCTGATTGAAAAATCCTGCATAACTTGAGGCCATCCGTACTCATGGTTTCTTCATGTAAAGTCATAAAATGAAATGAATTAAAGTTCAGAGATGAGCCACAGACAGATAGATTCGAGAGCTTTACCAAATAATTCACTTCTAAGGAATGCCGTCTAACTTGGATGCCATTCATAAGAAAAAGATTTTATTTCTAATTTGGCTTAAAGAGTCAGTCTGAAAAATTCTATTATCTCTATAGGAATTTCAAGTGGCTAATAACAATTTAGTAGCCTGACTTTCAAATAGCCCAGTAAGCCTATACAGGCATTGATTTTAAGAATAAACTTCTAGATAAGTAATAGTTATCAAACTAGATTACAACACTGGCTTAATTTTCATCTGAGGGATAGAAAAAATTCCCGCCACCTCCTGACTATATCATTAGAGCTGTGGGGTATAGAGGAAAGGACACTGGATAGAACGTCAGAGGGCTGAGGTCTAACCTAGATTCTGCCACATGTCAGCAGTTTGAACATGAGAATTCAATGTCTCTGGGCCTCTGCTTTCTCATCTGTAGAATGAGGAGTGGAACTGGATATCTCACCGAACTCTTTTTTTTTTTTTTTTTATGTTGTAAATGACAGGTAGACCTGTCATTCCATATATGTTTCAATGCAGTTAGATTAAGAAAACAAGAACACATTAGTATAACCAAACTATGAATATTAGCTTTATAATAAAGCAAGCAGTAGTAATGAAGAATCTAGGAAATTTGCTAATGATTATCTTAAAAAATGTTCCCCTATTGTCTACAGACATGGCCAGTAAAGATATTTAGAACCAAGCAAAGACAATTTAAATTAATTATTTCTAATTTTTTTTTAATACTTTAAGTTCTAGGGTACATGTGCACAACATGCAGGTTTGTTACATAGGTATACATGTGCCATGTTGGTGTGCTGCACCCATTAACTCGTCATTTACATTAGGTATATCTCCTAATGCTATCCCTCCCTGCTACCCCCTCCCCACAAAAGGACCTGGTGTGTGATGTTCCCCTTCATGTGTCCAAGAGACCTCATTGTTCAATTCCCACCTATGAGTGAGAACATGCGGTATTTGGTTTTCTGTTCCTGCGATAGTTTGCTGAGAATGATGGTTTCCAGCTGCATCCATGTCCCTACAAAGGACACAAACTCACCCTTTTTTATGGCTGCATAGTATTCCATGGTGTATATGTGCCACATTTTCTTAATCCAGTCTGTCACTGATGGACATTTGGGTTGATTCCAAGTCTTTGCTATTGGGAATAGTGCCACAATAAACATATGTGTGCATGTGTCTTTAT
Source organism: Macaca fascicularis (assembly GCF_037993035.2). Lineage (NCBI taxonomy): Eukaryota > Metazoa > Chordata > Mammalia > Primates > Cercopithecidae > Macaca > Macaca fascicularis. Next base: position 100,261,201 of record NC_088381.1, on the reverse strand, counting down.
AGCAGCATGACTTATAATCCTTTGGGTATATCCCCAGTAATGGGATGGCTGGGTCAAATGGTATTTCTAGTTCTGGATCCTTGAGGAATCGCCACACTGTTTTCCACAATGGTTGAACTAGTTTACAGTCCCACCAATAGTGTAAAAGTGTTCCTATTTCTCCACATCCTCCCCAGCACCTGTTGTTTCCTGATTTTTTAATGATTGCCATTCTAACTGGTGTGAGATGGTATCTCATTGTGGTTTTGATTTGCATTTCTCTGATGGCAAGTGATGATGAGCATTTTTTCATGTGTCTGTTGGCTGTATGAATGTCTTCTTTTGAGAAGTGTCTGTTCATATCCTTGCCCACTTTTTGATGGGGTTGTTTTTCTCTTGTAAATTTGATTGAGTTCTTTATAGGTTCTGGATATTAGCCCTTTGTCAGATGAGTAGATTGCAAAAATTTTCTCCCATTTTGTAGGTTGCCTGTTCACTCTGATGGTAGTTTCTATTGCTGTGCAGAAGCTCTTTAGTTTAATGAGATCCCATTTGTCAATTTTGGCTTTTGTTGCCATTGCTTTTGGTGTTTTAGACATGAATTCTTTGCCCATGCCTATGTCCTGAATGGTATTACACAGGTTTACTTCTAGGGTTTTTACGGTTTCTGGTCTAACATTTAAGTCTCTAATCCATCTTGAATTAATTTTCATATAAGGAGTAAGGAAAGGATCCAGTTTCAGCTTTCTACTTATGGCTAGCCAATTTTCCCAGCACCATTTATTAAATAGGGAATCCTTTCCCCATTTCTTGTTTTTGTCAGGTTTGTCAAAGATCAGATGGTTGTAGATGTGTGGTATTACTTCTGAGGGCTCTGTTCTCTTCCATTGGTCTATACCTCTGTTTTGGTACCAGTACCATGCTGTTTTGGTTACTGTAGCCTTGTAGTATAGTTTGAAGTCAGGTAGCATGATGCCTCTAGCTTTGTTCTTTTGGCTTAGGATTGTCTTGACAATGCGGGCTCTATTTTGGTTCCATATGAACTTTAAAGCACTTTTTTCCAATTCTGTGAAGAAAGTCATTGGTAGTTTAATGGGGATGGCATTGAATTTATAAATTACCTTGGGCAGTATGGCCATTTTCACAATATTGATTCTTCCTATCCATGAGCATGGTATGTTCTTCCATTTGTCTGTGTCCTCTTTTATTTCACTGAGCAGCGGTTTGTAGTTCTCCTTGAAGAGGCTCTTTACATCCCTTGTAAGTTGGATTCCTAGGTATTTTATTCTCTTTGAAGCTATTGTGAATGGGAGTTCATTCATGATTTGGCTCTCTGTTTACCTGTTACTGGTGTATTAAAATGCTTGTGATTTTTGCACATGGATTTTGTATCCTGAGACTTGCTGAAGTTGCTTATCAGCTTAAGGAGATTTTGGGCTGAGATAATGGGGTTTTCTAAATATACAATCATGTCATCTGCAAACAGGGACAATTTGACTTCTTCTTTTCCTAAGTGAATACCCTTTATTTCTTTCTCTTGCCTGATTGCCCTAGCCAGAACTTCCAACACTATGTTGAATAGGAGTGGTGAGAAAGGGCATCCCCGTCTTGTGCCAGTTTTCAAAGGGAATGCTTCCAGTTTTTGCCCATTCAGTATGATATTGGCTGTGGGTTTGTCATAAACAGCTCTTATTATTTTGAGATACGGTCCATCAATACCGAATTTATTGAGAGTTTTTAGCATGAAGGGCTGTTGAATTTTGTCAAAGGCCTTTTCTGCATCTACTGAGATAATCATGTAGTTTTTGTCTTTGGTTCTGTTTACATGCTGGATTACGTTTATTGATTTGCGTATGTTGAACCAGCCTTGCATCCCAGGGATGAAGCCCACTTGATCGTGGTGGATAAGCTTTTTGATGTGCTGCTGGATTTGGTTTGCCAGTATTTTATTGAGGATTTTTGTATCGATGTTCATCAGGGATATTGGTCTAAAATTCTGTTTTTTGTTGTATCTCTGTCAGGATTTGTTATCAGGATGATGTTGGCCTCATAAAATGAGTTAGAGAGGATTCCCTCTTTTTCTATTGATGGAATAGTTTCAGAAGGAACGGTACCAACTCCTCCTTGTACCTCTGGTAGAATTCGACCGTAAATCCGTCTGGTCCTGGACTTTTTTTGGTTGGTAGACTATTAATTATTGCCTCAATTTCAGAGCCTGTTATTGGTCTATTCAGGGATTCAACTTCTTCCTGGTTTAGTCTTGGGAGAGTGTAAGTGTCCAGGAAATTATTCATTTCTTCTAGGTTTTCTAGTTTATTTGCATAGAGGTGTTTATAGTATTCTCTGATGGTAGTTTGTATTTCTGTGGTGACGGTGGTGATATCCCCTTTATCATTTTTTATTGTGTCTATTTGATTCTTCTCTTTTCTTCTTTATTAGTCTTGCTAGCAGTCTATCAATTTTGTTGATCTTTTCAAAAAACCAACTCCTGGATTCATTGATTTTTTTTGAAGGGTTTTTTGTGTCTCTATCTCCTTCAGTTCCGCTCTGATCTTAGTTATTTCTTGCCTTCTGCTAACTTTTGAATGTGTTTGCTCTTGCTTCTATAGTTCTTCTAATTGTGATGTTAGAGTGTCAATTTTAGATCTTTCCTGCTTTCTCTTGTGGGTATTTAGTGCTATAAATTTTCCTCTACACATTGCTTTAAATGTGTCCCAGAGATTCTTTTATGTTGTATCTTTGTTCTCATTGGTTTCAAAGAACATCTTTATTTCTGCCTTCATTTTGTTACGTACCCAGTAGTCATTCAGGAGCAGGTTGTTCAGTTTCCATGTAGTTGAGTCGTTTTGATTGAGTTTCTTAGTCCTGAGTTCTAGTTTGATTGCACTCTGGTCTGAGAGACAGTTTGTTTTAATTTCTGTTCTTTTACATTTGCTGAGGAGTGCTTTACTTCCAACTATGTGGTCAATTTTGGAGTAAGTGTGATGTGGTGCTGAGAAGAATGTATATTCTGTTGATTTGGGGTGGAGAGTTCTATAGATGTCCATTAGGTCTGCGTGGTGCAGAGTTGAGTTCAATTCCTGGATATCCTTTACCAAGGGTCTTAGCAAACGGCACACCAAGAGTTTATATCCCACACTTGGCCCAGAGGGTCCCATGCCCATGGAGCCTACCTCATTCTAGCACAGCAGTCTGAGATCTAAATGTAAGGTGGCAGCAAGGCTGGAGGAGGGGCGACCGCCATTGCTGATGCTAAGTAGGTAAACAAAGCTGCTGGGAACCTCAAATTGGGTGGAGCCCACCACAGCTCAAGGAGGCCAGCCTGCCTCTATAGACTCCCCTGTGGGGACAGGGCATAGCTAAACAAAAAGCAACAGAAACCTCGGCAGAGGTAAATACCCTTGTCTTACAGCTTTGAAGAGAGGAGTGGATCTCCCAGCACGGAGGTTGAGATCTGAGAACGGACAGACTGCCTGCTCAAGTGGGTCCCTGACCCCTGATTAGCCTAACTGGGAGACATCCCCCACTAGGTACAGACTGAAACCTCACACCTCACACGGTAGGGTATACCCCTGAGACGAAGCTTCCAGAGCAAGAATCAGACAGAAACACTCGCTGTTCAGTAATATTCTATCTTCTGCAGCCTCCGCTGCTGATACCCAGGCAAACAGGGTCTGGAGTGGACCTCAAGCAAACTCCAACAGACCTACAGCTGAGGGTCCTGACTGTTAGAAGGAAAACTAACAAACAGAAAGGACACCCACACCAAAACCCCATCAGTACATCACCATTATCAAAGACCAAAGGCAGATAAAACCACAAAGACGGGGAAAAAGCAGTGCAGAAAAGCTGGAAATTCAAAAAATCAGAGCGCACCTCCCCCTCCAAAGGAATGCAGCTCATCGCCAGCAATGGAACAAAGCTGGACAGAGAATAACTTTGACAAGTTGAGAGAAGAAGGCTTCAGTTGATCAAACTTCTCAGAGCTAAAGGAGGAACTACATAACCAGCGCAAAGAAACTAAAAACCTTGAAAAAAGAATCGATCAATGGATAACTAGAATAATCAATGCAGAGAAGACCTTAAAAGAACTGATAGAGATGAAAACCATAACACGAGAACTATGTGACAAATGCACAAGCTTCAGTAACTGACTAGATCAACTGGAAGAAAGAGTATCAGCTATTGAAGATCAAATGAATGAAATGAAGCAAGGAGAGAAGTTTAGAGAAAAAAAGAGTAAAAAGAAATGAACAAAGCCTCCAAGAAATACGGGATTATGTGAAAAGACCAAATCTACGTCTGATTGGTGTGCCTGAAAGTGACGGGGAAAATGGAACCAAGTTGGAAAACACTCTGCAGGATATCATCCAGGAGAACTTCCCCAACCTAGTAAGGCAGGCCAACATTCAAATTCAGGAAATACAGAGAACGCCACAAAGATACTCCTCGAGAAGAGCAACCCCAAGACACATAATTGTCAGATTCACCAAAGCTGAAATGAAGGAAAAAATGTTAACGGCAACCAGAGAGAAAGGTTGGGTTACCCACAAAGGGAAGCCCATCAGACTAACAGCAGATCTCTGGGCAGAAACTCTCCAAGCCAGAAGAGAGAAGGGGCCAATATTCAACATCCTTAAAGAAAAGAATTTTCAAGCCAGAATTTCATATCCAGCCAAACTAAGCTTCGTAAGAGAAGGAGAAATAAAATCCTCTACAGAAAAACAAATGTTGAGAGATTTTGTCACCACCAGGCCTGCCTTACAAGAGCTCCTGAAGGAAGCACTAAACATGGAAAGGAATAACCAGTACCAGCCACTGCAAAAACATGCCAAATTGTAAAGACCATCAATGCTAGGAAGAAACTGCATCAACTAACAATCAAAATAACCAGCTAACATCATAATGACAGGATCAAATTCACACATAACTATATTAACCTTAAATGTAAATGGGCTAAATGTTCCAATTAAACGACACAGACGCAAATTCCATAAAGTATCAAGACCCATCAGTGTGCTGTATTCAGGAGACCCATCTCACATGCAGAGACACACATAGGCTCAAAATAAAGGGATGGAGGAAGATCTACCAAGCAAATGGAAAACAAAAAAAGGCAGGGGTAGCAATCCTAGTCTCTGATAAAACAGACTTTAAACCATCAAAGATCAAAAGAGACAAAGAAGACCATTACATAATGGTTAAGGGATCAATTCATCAGGAAGAGCTAACTATCCTAAATATATATGCACCCAATACAGGAGCACCCAGATGCATAAAGCAAGTCCTCAGAGACTTACAAAGAGACTTAGATTTCCATACAATAATAATGGGAGACTTTAACACCCCACTGTCAACATTAGACATATCTCACCCAATTCTAAGATTAAAACAGAAATTATCCCACTTTTCTAAATGTCCTTGAATGGAAAATCTTACATTTATATTGGTGTGCTTATGTCTATAATAATAAATTATGTTTCTGAAGCTAGGATTCTCTTTCCCATAAGGAAGTCTTTAAAGCTCATGTTACCACCACTTTTCCTTATTTCGAGTGTTAAACTAAGATCATAGAGGATTCAGGGTCTCTGATTTTCATCCTCCCAACAATAGATGGCTTAATAGTATGAATACTATACATGACAGTAGCACTTTCATTTTTTAAAAGTATTTAAATGTATTATTTCATTTTTTATCTCATAACTACCTAGTAAGGTAAATGGTAAATACTATTATTCCTATTTTGAACAGAAAATTAGATGAGACTTAGAGAACTTCAGTAACTTGCCCCAGTACATAAGAATATTCACAATCAACCAAGGGATTATTTATTAATACAGTCTGTGGAGCACAGTTCAACAGCATGTACTAAAATGTAAAACATGCATAGCCTTTGACCAAGCAATTCATTTTCTTTCTTTTTTTTTTTTTTTTTTTTTTTTTCTGTAGAAACAGGGTTTCCCCATTTTGCCCAGGCTGGTCACAAACTCCTGGCCTCAAGCAATTCTCCCTCACCAGCCTCCCCAAGTGCTGGAATTACAGGTATAAGCCTCTGTGCCCAGTCTGACCAAGCAATTCCAATTTTGAATATTTTAGACAAGTATACAAAGATGTATTCTCAAAGAAAATAATCACAACACTTTTTATAATAGGGAAAAAACAAAAGTAACCTATATATCCATGAATAGCAGACTAGGAAAATACATTAAAACACAGCCAGGCAGTGGATTAATATGCAGCATTAAAAATTATAGCATAGGTTGGGCCTGGTGGCCCACGTCTGTAATGCCAGCACTTTAGGAGGCTAAGGTCGGCAGAGTGCTTGAGCTCAGGAGTTTGAGGTCAGCCTGGGCAACAAGGCAAAACCCCATCTTTACAAAAAATATACAAAAATTACCCAAGCATGGTGGCCTGGGCGTGGTGGTGCATGCTTGTAGTCCCAGCTGGGAAGCTGAGGTGGGAGGACTGCTGGAGCCCCAGAGGTGGAGGCTGCAGTGAGCCATGATTGCACCACTGGACTCCAGCCTGGACAACAGAGCAATACAGTGTCTTCAAAAAAAAAAAAAAAGAAAAAAAGAAAAAGAAAAATGATAGCATAGAGTTATAGTTGATAAAGTAGAAATATTGTCACAACTTACCTTTGATTTGGAGAAAAGGGGTGGAGGAAGTAGGGTTAAAACACCAGTCAGCACTCTCCAATAGAATTCTATATGATTTGGAAATCTTTGCTGTCCAGAACAGTTGCCACTAACTACTATTAAAATGTGGCTAGTGTGACTAAGAAACTGCATTTATTTTTAAATAAATAAAAATTTTATTTCATTTTTATTTATTTAAATTTAAAAAGCCACATGTAACTAGTGGCTACCATATTGGGCAATGCAGTCAACACAGTTATTTTATGTGTTATTTTATAGTAAAAATATTAAATGTTTTGTTTAAACAACAACAACAAAAATAACCAACTTGTGTCTAGGAGACAACTAGAAGATACAGGAATAAATTAGTCCACGACACCTTTACCTAAAAAGCTGCAATGCCTGCAATATTAGGCCCAAGTGCACATTTTTTACACATGGTTTCTATACTTTGGCATAACTATTCTAATTTGGTGAGTTTCCTAGATACTAGTCCACATACTAGCAAATAAATAGCTGTATACAAATAAAGCTATATCTTTTGTGCAAACTCTGCAGAACAGGTCCGAAAGAAAGAATAATAAATGGAATAAATGGAAGGAAGAAAATGGGAACTGGAACATTGAAAGCAGGATCAGGTTTTTGTAAAAGGATAATAAATTATTCAGCTCACTGAGTGGATATGTAGTAATTAGGAAGCTCATGTTTTCTTCTTACAAGTTTTGATTATATCAAAATTACAGTAGCAACAAAATATCTTATTTTCTCATACACCAGCCAGTATAAAATTTAGTCTTGAGGAATCAAGACTAAATTAGCTAACGGCTAATCTGACTTTCAGACCCGCACAAAGTAGGAGGCATATTTGTTTGTTCATAAGTATTTCCAAATTCCAATCCACTTGCAAATATAAAGCAATAGAGTAAACTAATTTTTTCTACTACCAGATATTAGATAGACAAAACATAATAATAAACCACTTTCCTCATTTATGTTATTTTCAACATTTTACATTATAAACAAGATACAGTAAACATTCATATAGAAGGGATTTTTTTCTGTATTTGGGATTTAAAGAAGCTTTCTTAAAGACCAAATTGGCCCAAATTGTAGCATTCTTAACAGTAAAACTATAATTAACCAAGGCCCTCAGTTAATTGGATTCCTCCCTCCTTCTACTTTTTAGAAGGAAAAAAAGAAACCTCAAGAAAAGATATTGAAGGAAGGGGCAAATTTGCAATGTAAATCTCCTAATACATCCAAATCTGTTACTCTTACATGAAAATGATATTGTAACTGATGACTTCAAAAACTTCAGTATCCTTAATCCTGAGAAAGCTTTAGGTATGTTCAATACTATGCACTTGAAGTTTGGAAGAGAAAGTGTACCAATACACAGTAAAAAAAAAAAAAAAAAAAAAAAAAAAAAAAAGTATAATGAGAAGTCAAATTTATTTTTATCACATCCTGTTAACTAAAAATTTCAAACAAAATATGCCCTGCCCCTTGCAGGCCTTGTTAATTGAGGCTATATTTCCTATATTTCACTGTGTTTTAATGACCAAAACCAAATTATAGAAGAATGTATTTTGATTGGCAGTATATATAAGTTGCCACAAATCAATCTCTCTCTCTCTCTCTCTCTCTCTCTCTCACACACACACACACACACACACAGACACACACACCCCAGCTCACCCTACCAGAGTCACAAAATCAGCAAGCAGTATTTAGATTGGGATAGAATCATAATCACAACTACTAACATGTCATGTAGCATCAGAGAAATTTCAAAATTCTTCTAAAGAATGATCTTGATTTTTACAACAACCTTCAGAGGTGAATGTTTACAGCTAAGGAAATTAAGGCTCATAGAAATTACTGAGTTGCCTGGTGTCCAACTTCTAGTAAGTAGCAGAATCAGGAGCAGAACTAGGCCTGCCATCTCCAAATCCTGGGGGCTTTCCACTCTGCCTCTCCTGGAACCAGCCAGCAGGCAAGAAGGAGGCATGAGGGTAGGCATGACAACTGACTATCACTAATTTGAAGAACTCCCATTCCAGCCATTAAAAGCTGGCTGATACTAAAGAGGCATCAAGCTTTTATTGCTCTCAGTGTGCTTCTGAAATCTCTGACGCAGTTTGAACTAAATTAACCACTATCAAGAAAAGGGGCCAGGACATCTCAATATACCTTATAAATTTGGGAAGACAGCCCCAATCTAGTTTCAAGAATACCTTCAACTATTTTAGCCGTTACTACCTACTTGCTTGGAATCTAGTTTGTTCTACTTAAACTAGATTATCAGTCCTCAGGCCATGTGACTCAAGGTAAAAACTGGCAGTTGATTAGCAGGGCCTCTTTCTGAAGCCTTTCCCTTCCCTCTTTATGGGACCAGAGCTGTCTTCTCCAACAGAAAATCTTTTCTAAGATGGAGTCTAGCTCTGATGCCCAGTCTGGAGTGCAGTGGCACTATCTTGGCTCACTGCAACCTCTGCCTCCCGGGTTCAAGCAATTCTCCTGCCTCGGCCTCCTGAGTGGCTGGGACTACAGGCGTGCACCACCATGCCTGCCTAATTTTTTGTTTGTTTGTTTGTTTGTTTTGTATTTTTAGTAGAGACGGGGTTTTACCATGTTGGCAAGGCTAGTCTCAAACTCCTGATCTCAAGTGATACATCCACCTCGGCCTCCCAAAGTGCTGGAATTACAGGCATGAGTCACTGCACCAGCCTGGTATTTATTCTTGATGTAAATGGAAGTGAATGCATTACTTCTCCCAATGACATTGATTTTTAATGCCTAACTTCTAATTATAGAAAGCCTTTGTAGAGGGTAAAGGAAATTCAGATATTAAAAGAGCAGACTGGAGAGTTAATTTGTCAAGGTGATGATCTTTCCTGCAATCTCATCTTCTACCTGGGAGTGAGAGCTTCCCCAAAGTTCCTGATGCTCATGTATGTGAGGAAACCTAATGTAAACAAGAATCCAGGTATCTGTCTTTTGCTAAACATTGTAGAATCAAGATTGTAGAATCAAGTATGCATTGCTAATATCTCCCTTTAGAATAATATCTCCTTTGTAGAATCAAGATTCTAGAATCAAGTATGCAACGCTAATATCTCCCTTTCTCTCTCAGAATCTTTCCATTTTGAAATCAGGAAAAAAGTAAACTGAAAAAGCACTATGATACAGTATACTACAGGTATTAACTTGGAGTCCCCCATGAATGGGTTTCAAAGGATCTCTTGATATAGTATGCAAAATATTACTGGCACGTGTGTGCAACATTTATAGATAGTTTATGGTTTACATCATATTCTCAAAAAATTACCAATCTAAAAAGCTTAACACAGACTTTAGGATTAGGAAGACCTAGTTTTTATTCCCAGCTCTACCACTTTGTAGTGGTGTGATTTTAGGCAAGTAAATTACCCTCTCTGTACCTCGGGTCCCACACTAGAGGGCCAGGTATTAAAGATTAACTGAGATAATACATGTGCTTTGAGGAAAACAAAGCATAAAGGATTGGTAGCTCACTCATATTATTACTGGAAGAGTAAAGGACTTGAGAAACTTTAAGAGGAAGAAAGGGTCTTCACCCAGACGCAGAAAAAGTAGATTGGGGATCAAGGCCACAAACTTGGCAAAATTTACAGTTTGCTTAGGATGTACTTGGTTATTGTCACGAAATGGTAGGGTTAGAAGGTACTCTGTAGTTCCCTCCATTTACAGTGAAGAAGCTGAGACCCAGAAAAGGGAGGCATTGCCACATTATAAAGTTAGTAATAAGAGGAGGATGCCAGATTTTGGTTCTAGTCCAGGCAATTGAGAACGAAGAGAAGCTGCCACTGAGGTACTGTTATTCAACTACAAATGAAAATCACTCAACTTTGCCTCATTTATACATCCTTTTCCTTCCCCGAAAAAGGACCTTTGGTCCTGGGCATCATTAATCAAAATGTTCAGTGCATTTCATTTCTAGTTCTTCCCATTTGCTGTGCTTACTACAGAAAAAGCAGTGTGCATGGGTAGATTTGTAACTGATTTAAATATGTCAGTATACTTGTTTTAACCTTTGAAACCAAGACTCTCACTGTAGGAACTGTTAGATAGAATGCCATGAGTGAGACCATCCTCTCACTTGGACAGAAAATGGATGTCAATGAATTATTAAGTTGCCAACTAGTCCAAGATGGAGGGAGATGCATAATTCTACTTTCTCTTAAACATGATTATGCGATACACTGATAATTTTGAAGAGTTGAATTAATAGAAGACTTTCAAAGGGTTTCAAACTTTAACTTGACCCAAATTTTAGGTTATATTAACTGGAGTCTGCTGTCTTTGAAGAAACTTAATTAAGGTTACTCAACATCTCATTCTTATTTTTTAAAAATGTCAAATTTTTCTCTGGGTTAATTCCAGGAAAATTCTGCTTTTTTGGCCAAGTCCTAACCCCAAAGCTTCTATGAACAATTACGCTAATTTTTAAATACTAGTGAATACTTGCGAATGAAATGTCCTTGGGAGGTTATAGTTTTTTTAGTACACCCAGTGCCACTTAGAAAGAGCAGAAGGAAAATTTAAAATCATAACATGAGGATTCAATTAGTTGACCAAAATAGAATTTACAATTTTATACAAAAAAGTAGGAGAAACTGCCCTTAAAAAGCTCTTAGTTTTGTTTGAGGAAACTAGAAAACAACATATGAAAAAAGCAAATAAGAATGCAAGGTAGTAAACACTGGTGCTAAATTATGTATCAAGAGACAAGGTGCTCTCAGAGCAGTGCAGGCTGAGTGTGCATGAAGCTTTTTAGTAGAGAGATGAGTTGTTTGCTAGGCCTTGAATCACTGGTTTTAAGTCAAATAGGGCTGAGAATAGTTGTAAAGGTGGAGTTCATGCTGTGATGTCTAGCTGGGGTCATAACATGGGGAGAGAGAAACATAATCATCTTAAATAGTTTCATTTCAGAATAAGATTTTTTTTTTTGCTATCTTTGGCTAACAAATCTATGACCACAAACAAATAATTTAAGTGTGATGAGTAAAAAAATACCACATTTGCTTTTTAAAATAAAAGTAGAAACCATAAAATTCTATCAAATAAATACATTGTCTTTATAAAGCCTTGTGGTTTAAGCGTCAGTAAACTTGTTCTGGAAACCTGTAACACATTCATGGAATTGCATTTTTAAAGGTGTACTGAATTTTAAAATAACCACATTAAACAGTTATAAAATATTTATACTTCTGATCCTGTGGCAGACAAAAAAACAAACAAACAAAAAAAACAGTTGCTTGTAGATCTATAGGAAATGCTAAGCCCAACAATCTTGAAAAATAAAAAAATAAAAAGATGTCTACTAGCTCTAAGAAAACTTACCATTTTCTAACAATCTATTCTTAAAGTCTATAACTTAATCTATGACAGTAAAAATAAATAGTTTTTGAAATACAGGTATCTCAGGTTTAATCTCAGGTTTATAACTACTAAGAAGAGATACATGTAGATCACAAGAAGCAGAAAGGAGAAAAATGAAAAGGAAACCTTGTATCCTACATATACAAAATAATATCTTCTGTATTAATCCACACAAAGTTTAGATTCATTTTTATTTACCTAGCTCGTTACTCATTATAAAAGAGCATAATCCAACAGATTGTGGGATAACTACCAGAATTAACACATTTATATAGAATTGAGCACATCAAGTACATATGGTATTTAACAAATAGTTTTTGCCATGATAATGAGGTAACTGTGTACCCACTTATACAAATCCTATATTTGTCTATGCAAAATATTGCACAGAAAATTCAAATCAGCTAAAATACACCATCTCTGAATCTCTTATAGTAATGACATCAAGTTATCAACCAACATAATTTACCTTTAAATATTCTTCAATGCATTATATATAAAATTGCAAATAGAACTTTTGAGGTGAGGCTTTCTCCCTCAAATCATCCCTAAATACAAAATGTCCAGCACATCTAGGAATCTGATTCACCCTCAGATTTCCAGTACAGGTATGGGAACTAGCTTTCCCTAAGGAAGATCTGCCAATTATTTACAAGTCTATTAGTTTGTATGCATCTAATCAACAAAATAAAGGGAACAAGTTTTATGCTCATTGTCTCTGGATTTCAAAGTTATACAAATGTATCAACACAGATATGAATATAGAAATAGAAATATGAATGAATATAGGAATAGAAAAAAAAATAGCTGGAGTAGTAATATCTCAAATTGAATGCCGTGTCCATGATTATGTTATGATAGACACCCATATGAAAATAAGGGGAGAACTGGCAGGGCACAGTGGCTCACACCTGTAATCCTAGCATTTTGGTAGGCCAAAGCGGGTAGATCACTTGAGGTCAGGGGTTCAAGACCAGCCTGGCCAACATGGCAAAGCCCCGTCTCTACTAAAAATACAAAAAAATTAGTTGGGCATGGTATCACATGCCTGTAGTCCCAGCTACTCAGGAGGCTGAGGCAGGTGAATCGCTAGAACCAGGGAGGCAGAGGTTGCAGTGAGCCAAGATTGCATCATTGCACTCTAGCCTGGGCAACAGAGTGAGACTCCATCTCAAAAAAAGAGAAAAGAACCAGAAAACCTACAGAAGGATTAACCAGCTTGGCTGGCAAGATGGTTTAACCAAGCAGATGACATTTTAGCTATGATTCAGAGTAAGTACAGCAATTTTTCCAGGCAGAGAAGTTTGGGGTAAAGAATGAGGTAATTTCCCAGAGAGAGAAGAAACCATATTCCAAGGTATGGATTTATGAATGAGCATGGCTTGTTAGAGGTGCAGGAAGGAAAATGTCAAGAGAGGGAACAACAGGCCAGCTGGTCTAGATTTTCAAGGAACTTAGAGGCCATGCCCAAGAATTTGGACTGTGGGAGGACAGATAGAAGTTAACAGAAGTAAATGCTATACTTAAATGTTTTATGAAACACATTTTATTCCTAGTTACTTCCAAGATAGGAGCATAGACACATACATAAGAGGTAGTCTCCTATGTGGTATTATTTGAAGGACTCAAGAATCACCCTTAGTGACAATCTCTCTCCTCATCATGCCTGACTCACTATTACAGAAATGGATTCCATTTTCCCTTTGCAGAGGTAAATGTTAAAGATGCAGCCATTGTTAACACTATTGCTTGAATTACTTTATAGAAGCTTTTAATAGAAATTACATTTTTGGAAAGAAGAAAAAATGCAAGAAGCACAGAAGACCTTCTTCATAATTTGTCAAAGGCCAGTTTGTCAGACTTTTGAACTCATTCTCCAGTAGACCTTATAATCATTCCCTCTTTCTTGAGAGAACAGCAGATCACTTCTCATACTGAATTTCACATATTCCTTTTCAATTTAATGATATATTTGGCAAATCTTCCTTATTCAAATAATGAAGAAAATTGGTACATTAAAGTATCACAGAACAATAGAAGCAGCTTACACCAAAAAGCCTACTGATAACAGCCACATTGTTAAAGTGGACAGAGAAGAGATTTCTATTCTGTTCCTTTTTATTCTATTCACATTTATACAAAGAAAAAACAACCCTCAGCCCTAATACCAACTGACAAGAGACATATAAATTCAGCTTGAGCCTGATGAGGGCAAATTAAACTGAGAAAACCAATTGCCTCTAACTCCTCTGCTTGGTGTCTGGTCTGATGAACTTTTTCTTGCCTCCCACTTCCACCACCCAAGCCCAGCTACTCTGCATCACTTACTCAACAGCCTCATAACTGTCTCACATCTCTCCCCTTTCCAGACTAACCTGAACACACTTGCAAAATCATCCTAAGACATGGTTTTATTTTACCACATTATTACTTTGTTTGTGGGTGTCCTTATGACTACCATAATCAAGTCCAGACTTCTCTGAGCCATTTTAAGTTTTTGTGGTCCTTCATAATGTGTTTCCACCAGGCTCAACCATATGTATATACCTCCCATCATGCCTTGGATCCAGACAAGAAAAGAACCATTCTGTCTTTCATATCCAAAACACCTTTGCCTACAAAGATGTTTGTATCTCCCATGACTATATAAAATAGCCACATAAGGCCCTGCAGGTGGTACACTGCACAACTTCAACAGGTGCCATTCATATGTAACCTGCAAAACCATAGATGGGCAGCCCTGTGCCTGGACTGCTCTGTAAGATGATTTCTAGTTCAATGAGGAGTTGTGAAAATCAAATGAGAGAGAAATATTTGCCTTATCTGGATTGGGTTTTTCTTTTGTATTTGAAAAGTTAAGATAATAACATAAGATAGTACATTTAAAGCATATAGGTAAGTGTCTGGCATGTACTTATTTCCTTCCTTCCCTTTGCATATACTGACTTTATGAAGTTACTTGAAAAACTGAAGAAGTTCAAACAAATCATGTAGAAGCCCTTGCTCCTGATGAAAAAAAAAAAGTGTATTTAAATCCTTGGCTATCTGTTTGGAAGGAAGGGAGAATAAATGGAGCAAGCAAGATGTATCCAAAAACCCTCTGCTCTGAAGCATCTCCTTCCAGGTGCTGTCAGCTTTGGCTATGCAATGGAATCACCTGGGGAGTCTTCAAAAGACAGATGCTTGGGTCCAAACCCAGATTCTGACGTGACTGCTCTGGAACATGGCCTGGGCAATGGTTTTGTTGTTGTTGTTGTTGAGACGGATTCTGACTGTGTCGCCCAGGCTGGAGTGCAGTGGTGCGATCTCGGCTCACTGCAACCTCCACCTCCAAGGTTCAAGCAATTCTCTGCCTCAGCCTCCTGAGTAGCTGGGATTAAAGGCACCCGCCACCATGCCCAGCAAATTTTTGTATTTTTAGTAGAGACGGGGTTTTACCATCTTGGCCAGGCTGGTCTTGAACTCCTGACCTTATGATCCACCTGCCTTGGCCTCCCAAAGTGCTGGGATTACAGGTGTGAGCCACCGTGCCCAGCCAGACAGTGGGTTTTTTAAAGTTTCCCAGGAGACTCTACTGTGCAGCCAAGGGTAAGAACCATGGTCTCTACAAATGCCACAGCTTGAAATCAATTGATTTGTTAACATTTTTCATTTAAGATGTTCATTTCTTGTTCCACCCACCTCCATGTTAGGATACTAGTCATTCATGCCTTACTTCCTTTTCACTTTAATTGTATAACATTTCCCCTATTTTGAGATGTAAAATTTTGAAGACAGCAGAGTGGGCAAGGTACTAACATAGGTACCTTATTCAAGGTAGCTATGACACCCCTACTCAGAGGGACCCCAGGACTTCATCTATGTCCCCATTTCAAATTGCTCACATTCCTACTTATGATGAATTAAAATACACATAGGTTGGATCTTCTTAATAAAATAAGCCCCCCACCCTCACATTCGTTCCTTTTAACTGTCTAATGTAAGAAAACCAGAATTTTTTTTTTTTTTTTTGAAATGGGATCTTGCTATGTTGCTCATGCTGGAGTGCAGTGGCTATTCACAGGTATGATCCCACTACTGATCAGCATGGGAGTTTTGACCTGTTCCATTTCCAGCCTGGTTCAGCTCACCCCTTCTTAGCAACCAGATGGTCTTCTGCTTCCAGGAGGTCACCATATTGATGCCGAACTTGGTGTGGACATCCGATTGGCATAGAGCACTACTGCCCAGGACCCCTGCACTCAAGCAATCCTCCTGCCTCAGCCTCCCCAGTAGCTGGTACTACAGGCATATGCCTCTGTACCTAGCCAGAACTATTATACTTTATAGCCACTCAAATTTCTCACATCCATAGAAGGGTATGAAGCCAGTGCACCAAAACAGAAAGAATATTAGACTTAAGGCTCATAATACATGATTTGACTCCCAAGTTGATCACTTAACCTTTTGAGACTCAGCCTCCTCATTTCTAACAGAGGGTTATTGTGAGGATTAAATAAGATACTATAAATAAAACTCCTAGTGTACATTAGATACTCTATGAATTCAATTGAAGTGAAAACTCTCAAGGCAATGAAAGAGTTAACTCATATACTCTCTCTGGTAGATGCCCCTAAAAATATCTAATCCTGTGAGACCACAAAAACAGATGGCTATTTGTTCAGTGAGAGCTCATGGTGATGTTATTAAACCAACATCTTTAAGTAACAAGCCCCAATAACACTTCTCTAATCAAAGTAATGCCAGTTTCTTTAGATTTTTTTCAAAATCCTTTTATGAAATGTATTACTTTTCTCTAAACTGTTTTCACTATTTCTTTCAAATTGCAAAATCTGTGATAATCTTCAGTTTCCATGCTACTTTTGCTAATGAAAAATTACACAGCTGTACAATCTGTTAGATTGATTGAGCCACCTCAACAAATAATGCCCCCATTCTGAGCTCTAAATACATTAGTGCATATGGCTAAGATTCATGTATAGCCAAAGATCTTCCACAATTATGTGCCAGGAACCACCAATATTAATTTTTCTATATCTTAACCAAGAGTGTTCATAAGTAGTCCAAAACAGGTGGTAGGTCTGAGGCTTATATCATCTCTCCAAATCATGATGAAAATACATTAATCATTCAACAATCAAAAAAGGATTTATTTAGCACTTAGTCTGTTTTCCAGCATTGGATGGGGAAAAGAGAGAGATAATTACTCAACAATTAATTGAGATAGATTTTTTTTCCCACATAATTGGGTCTTCTAAATATCTAAAATTAGCCATTCAAACATCAGACATCCTTTTTATTTCAACCATTTTTCTTAGTTGGTGATACCAAATATTCTTACACAACTTAGCACTAATTGTAGAAAAAGCATTTCCACTAATAAGCAACATAATGAAACCACACTCTCTATACACTTGACTACTAGTATCCAGCTTCCCTAAGAAGACACCCTAAGGAAAACATAGTCAGTTATTCAGACTACTATAACAAAACACCTTAGACTGGGTAATTTATAAACACTAGAAATTTATTTCTCATAGTTCTGCAGGCTGGAAAGTCTAGGATCAAGGCTCCAGCAGATTCTGTGTCTGGTGAGGGCTTACTCTCTACTTCCAATATGGCACCTGGTTGCTGCCTTAGCTCCCTGGAACCTTTCTTTATGAGGTCACTAATTTCATTCATGAGGGTAGAGCCCTTATTATTTAATCAGCTCCTAAAGACCCCACCTCTTAATCCTATCACACTGGCAATTACATTTCAACATATGAATTTTGAGATCATAGCACCCATCAACCATAAAAAGGATTACAGTCACAAATCTGGGCTTTGGGAAAATAATAAATGTTAACATCCTCATACCCATCAACAAATACATCAACCTCATCTTCCAATTTTCAGAGATTTGGGATATGCTTTTGGGGTTGCCAATTTAATGGGTATTTCATGTAAATTTTAATCCCATATAAGAATTAAAACAATAATGTTACACAAACAGCACCAGATTACATTTCCTTGCATAATATGTTCCAAAATTAAAGTATATATCAAATATCTTGAGGAAAGTTGGGAATGGCCTAAAGCAGTCACTATCAAACTGTTCTGGCCTTGACTCAAAAAATACATTTTGACACCATGACCAAGAACTTGGTTTTAATTAAACCAAGTTTTACAACATAGCACTTATCATTATTCATGAAATCCTTTTCTAATTCATTATTTAGCTCTTTAATTCACTAAATTAATTTCACAACCTGCTAAATGGGTTAAGATCTATTTGTTGAAAAATAGTGATCTAAAGGGCGAAAATGAAAATAACTACTCTTTCTAGAAAATAAAGATACTTTGTCTTCAATGTTAAACCAGGGCTTATAATATTTAAGATGTACTGGAAACCACTCAAAGATGGTGTGAATTGAATGCTTCAGGCTTTAACACACAGTCAAGTTAACATTAAGATCAGAATCCAACAAGCCAGTAACTTTTAATGTCAGAAGATAAGTTCCACTCAGAGTTCATTCTCCTTATCAAAAATTTATGAGAATCCAAGGGCATGTTTTAGATATGCCCATGAATCAACCCTGGCTGTTGCTCACTATCACAACTATGGACCCTAGACTCCACAGTTGTCACCTTGGTGGCACCACTGCCATCTGAGGCAACGCTTACTAGTTATGCTCCAGCAGTAGGAGAAAGAGAATAATCTTTCCCTTTTGCACCTGCTGAACAAGGGGAAAGTTGGCTTCAGCCACTGGGGAGGTCCTCCAAGTCACAACCATAGCCCTTTCCCCTCATTAGTTATCCACACTGCCCTGGTGCCAGCCCAGGTTCCAGGGCTGGGAACATACTGTACCACAATTCACCATCCCTTTTCCTCCCCCCACACTGGGGCAGACTTCTTGTCCCATAGTAACAGAGAATCCTCTCCCAGGAGCCCCATCATCCTTGGACTTCCATCATCTTCAGTCCATCAGGTCCATCTGATGTCCTAAATCCCAGCTGTGGAAAGGATTCAATCCTTTTTCCCAGTAGGCCCTCCAGACCCCATGTGATCACTGGGTATGTGCATTAACTTCAGATGTCAGAGGCATCACAGTCTGGGTACAGTCCAGTCAGAACATCTTGTAAACAGAGTCTCTGTTGACTACTCTAACTTTGAGAGTCACGTCGAGGGCGGAGCAAGATGGCCGAATAGGAACAGCTCCAGTCTCCAACTCCCAGTGCGAGCGACACAGAAGACCGGTGATTTCTGCATTTTCAACTGAGCCTCTGCTGCTGATACCCAGGCAAACAGGGTCTGGAGTGGACCTCAAGCAATCTCCAACAGACCTACAGCTGAGGGTCCTGACTGTTAGAAGGGAAACTATCAAACAGGAAGGACACCTACACCAAAACCCCATCAGTACATCACCATCATCAAAGACCAGAGGCAGATAAAACCACAACGATGGGGAAAAAGCAGGGCAGAAAAGCTGGAAATTCAAAAAATAAGAGCGCATCTCCCCCGGCAAAGGAGCGCAGCTCATCGCCAGCAACAGATCAAAGCTGGACGGAGAATGACTTTGACGAGATGAGAGAAGAAGGCTTCAGTCCATCAAATTTCTCAGAGCTAAAGGAGGAATTACGTACCCAGCGCAAAGAAACTAAAAATCTTGAAAAAAAAGTGGAAGAATTCATGGCTAGAGTAATTAATGCAGAGAAGGTCATAAACGAAATGAAAGAGATGAAAACCATGACACGAGAAATACGTGACAAATGCACAAGCTTCAGTAACTGACTCGATCAACTGGAAGAAAGAGTATCTGCGACTGAGGATCAAATGAATGAAATGAAGCAAGAAGAGAAACCAAAAGAAAAAAGAAGAAAAAGAAATGAACAAAGCCTGCAAGAAGTATGGGATTATGTAAAAAGACCAAATCTACGTCTGATTGGGGTGCCTGAAAGTGAGGGGGAAAATGGAACCAAGTTGGAAAACACTCTTCAGCATATCATCCAGGAGAACTTCCCCAACCTAGTAGGGCAGGCCAACATTCAAATCCAGGAAATACAGAGAACGCCACAAAGATACTCCTCGAGAAGAGCAACTCCAAGACACATAATTGCCAGATTCACCAAAGTTGAAATGAAGGAAAAAATCTTAAGGGCAGCCAGAGAGAAAGGTCGGGTTACCCACAAAGGGAAGCCCATCAGACTAACAGCAGATCTCTCGGCAGAAACTCTCCAAGCCAGAAGAGAGTGGGGGCCAATATTCAACATTCTTAAAGAAAAGAATTTTAAACCCAGAATTTCATATCCAGCCAAACTAAGTTTCATAAGTGAAGGAGAAATAAAATCCTTTACACATAAGCAAATGCTTAGAGATTTTGTCACCACTAGGCCTGCCTTACAAGAGACCCTGAAGGAAGCACTAAACATGGAAAGGAACAATCGGTACCAGCCATTGCAAAAACATGCCAAAATGTAAAGACCATCGAGGCTAGGAAGAAACTGCATCAACTAACGAGCAAAATAACCAGTTAATATCATAATGGCAGGATCAAGTTCACACATAACAATCTTAACCTTAAATGTAAATGGACTAAATGCTCCAATTAAAAGACACAGACTGGCAAACTGGATAAAGAGTCAAGACCCATCAGTCTGCTGTATTCAGGAGACCCATCTCACACGCAGAGACATACATAGGCTCAAAATAAAGGGATGGAGGAAGATTTACCAAGCAAATGGAGAACAAAAAAAAGCGGGGGTTGCAATACTAGTCTCTGATAAAACAGACTTTAAACCATCAAAGATCAAAAGAGACAAAGAAGGCCATTACATAATGGTAAAGGGATCAATTCAACAGGAAGAGCTAACTATCCTAAATATATATGCACCCAATACAGGAGCACCAAGATTCATAAAGCAAGTCCTTAGAGACTTACAAAGAGACTTAGACTCCCATACAATAATAATGGGAGACTTCAAAACTCCACTGTCAACATTAGACAGATCAACGAGACAGAAAGTTAACAAGGATATCCAGGAATTGAACTCATCTCTGCAGCAAACAGACCTAATAGACATCTATAGAACTCTCCACCCCAAATCAACAGAATATACATTCTTCTCAGCACCACATCGTACTTACTACAAAATCGACCACGTAATTGGAAGTAAAGCACTCCTCAGCAAATGTACAAGAACAGAAATTATAACAAACTGTCTCTCAGACCACAGTGCAATCAAACTAGAACTCAGGACTAAGAAACTCACTCAAAACCGCTCAACTACATGGAAACTGAACAACCTGCTCCTGAATGACTACTGGGTACATAACGAAATGAAGGCAGAAATAAAGATGTTCTTTGAAACCAATGAGAACAAAGATACAACATACCAGAATTTCTGGGACACATTTAAAGCAGTGTGTAGAGGGAAATTTATAGCACTAAATGCCCACAAGAGAAAGCAGGAAAGATCTAAAATTGACACTCTAACATCACAATTAAAAGAACTAGAGAAGCAAGAGCAAACACATTTGAAAGCTAGCAAAAGGCTAGAAATAACTAAGATCAGAGCAGAACTGAAGGAGATAGAGACACAAAAAACTCTCCAAAAAATCAATGAATCCAGGAGTTGGTTTTTTGAAAAGATCAACAAAATTGACAGACCACTAGCAAGACTAATAAAGAAGAAAAGAGAGAAGAATCAAATCGATGCAATTAAAAATGATAAAGGGGATATCACCACCGACCCCACAGAAATACAAACTACCATCAGAGAATACTATAAACACCTCTACGCAAATAAACTGGAAAATCTAGAAGAAATGGATAATTTCCTGGACACTTACACTCTTCCAAGACTAAACCAGGAAGAAGTTGAATCCCTGAATAGACCAATAGCAGGCTCTGAAATTGAGGCAATAATTAATAGCCTACCAACCAAAAAAAGTCCAGGACTAGATGGATTCACAGCTGAATTCTACCAGAGGTACAAGGAGGAGTTGGTACCATTCCTTCTGAAACTATTCCAATCAATAGAAAAAGAGGGAATCCTCCCTAACTCATTTTATGAGGTCAACATCATCCTGATACCAAAGCCTGGCAGAGACACAACAAAAAAAGAGAATTTTAGACCAATATCCCTGATGAACATCGATGCAAAAATCCTCAATGAAATACTGGCAAACCGGATTCAGCAACACATCAAAAAGCTTATCCACCATGATCAAGTGGGCTTCATCCCTGGGATGCAAGGCTGGTTCAACATTCGCAAATCAATAAACATAATCCAGCATATAAACAGAACCAAAGACAAGAACCACATGATTATCTCAATAGATGCAGAAAAGGCTTTTGACAAAATTCAACAGCCCTTCATGCTAAAAACGCTCAAGAAATTCGGTATTGATGGAACGTACCTCAAAATAATAACAGCTATTTATGACAAACCGACAGCCAATATCATACTGAATGGGCAAAAACTGGAAAAATTCCCTTTGAAAACTGGCACAAGACAGGGATGCCCTCTCTCACCACTCCTATTCAACATAGTGTTGGAAGTTCTGGCTAGGGCAATTAGGCAAGAGAAAGAAATCAAAGGTATTCAGTTAGGAAAAGAAGAAGTCAAACTGTCCCTGTTTGCAGATGACATGATTGTATATTTAGAAAACCCCATTGTCTCAGCCCAAAATCTCCTTAAGCTGATAAGCAACTTCAGCAAAGTCTCAGGATACAAAATTAATGTGCAAAAATCACAAGCATTCTTATACACCAGTAACAGACAAACAGAGAGCCAAATCAGGAATGAACTTCCATTCACAATTGCTTCAAAGAGAATAAAATACCTAGGAATCCAACTTACAAGGGATGTAAAGGACTTCTTCAAGGAGAACTACAAACCACTGCTCAGTGAAATAAAAGAGGACACAAACAAATGGAAGAACATACCATGCTCATGGATAGGAAGAATCAATATCGTGAAAATGGCCATACTGCCCAAGGTAATTTATAGATTCAATGCCATCCCCATCAAGCTACCAATGAGTTTCTTCATAGAACTGGAAAAAACTGCTTTAAAGTTCATATGGAACCAAAAAAGAGCCCGCATCTCCAAGACAATCCTAAGTCAAAAGAACAAAGCTGGAGGCATCACGCTACCTGACTTCAAACTATACTACAAGGCTACAGTAACCAAAACAGCATGGTACTGGCACCAAAACAGAGATATAGACCAATGGAACAGAACAGAGTCCTCAGAAATAATACCACACATCTACAGCCATCTGATCTTTGACAAACCTGAGAGAAACAAGAAATGGGGAAAGGATTCCCTATTTAATAAATGGTGCTGGGAAAACTGGCTAGCCATAAGTAGAAAGCTGAAACTGGATCCTTTCCTTACTCCTTATACGAAAATTAATTCAAGATGGTTTAGAGACTTAAATGTTAGATCTAATACCATAAAAACCCTAGAGGAAAACCTAGGTAGTACCATTCAGGACATAGGCATGGGCAAAGACTTCATGTCTAAAACACCAAAAGCAACGGCAGCAAAAGCCAAAATTGACAAATGGGATCTCATTAAATTAAAGAGCTTCTGCACAGCAAAAGAAACTACCATCAGAGTGAACAGGCAACCTACAGAATGGGAGAAAATTTTTGCAATCTACTCATCTGACAAAGGGCTAATATCCAGAACCTACAAAGAACTCAAACAAATTTACAAGAAAAAAACAAGCAACCCCATCAAAAAGTGGGCAAAGGATATGAACAGACATTTCTCAAAAGAAGACATTCATACAGCCAACAGACACATGAAAAAATGCTCATCATCACTGGCCATCAGAGAAATGCAAATCAAAACCACAATGAGATACCATCTCACACCAGTTAGAATGGCGATCATTAAAAAGTCAGGAAACAACAGGTGCTGGAGAGGATGTGGAGAAATAGGAACACTTTTACACTGTTGGTGGGATTGTAAACTAGTTCAACCATTATGGAAAACAGTATGGCGATTCCTCAAGGATCTAGAACTAGATGTACCATATGACCCAGCCATCCCATTACTGGGTATATACCCAAAGGATTATAAGTCATGCTGCTATAAAGACACATGCACACGTGTGTTTATTGTGGCACTATTCACAATAGCAAAGACTTGGAATCAACCCAAATGTCCATCAGTGATAGATTGGATTAAGAAAATGTGGCACATATACACCATGGAATACTATGCAGCCATCAAAAAGGATGAGTTTGCATCCTTTGTAGGGACATGGATGCAGCTGGAAACCATCATTCTTAGCAAACTATCACAAGAACAGAAAACCAAACACCGCATGTTCTCACTCATAGGTGGGAACTGAACAATGAGATCACTTGAACTCAGGAAGGGGAACATCACACACAGGGGCCTATCATGGGGAGGGGGGAGGGGAGAGGGATTGCATTGGGAGTTATACCTGATGTAAATGATGAGTTGATGGGTGCAGCACACCAACGTGGCACAAGTATACATATGTAACAAACCTGCACGTTATGCACATGTACCCTACAACTTAAAGTATAATAATAATAAATAAATTTAAAAAAAAAAAAAAGAGAGAGTCACGTCAAAATCAAAGATACAGACCCAAATCTCATGTGGAGGTAGCTTAGGACAGAATCTATCTAATGGGGGTTTTCGGGGAGCTGATTTCAGAAAGTCACTTCAAGACTTCTGTCTGTTATCCAGCCTATGCTAGCTAGTCTACACCTTGCCTCTTTCCTGCTATCATGTTTCCAGGAAAACAAATAATATTCTCCCTGAGACGACTGTTCATCAGGAAGCAGAGATACCTACTTTACCTTTTTAGCACCCAAATACATTCACCCAAACCAGTGGTCTCAGTTAAAATCAAAACCTTTTAAGGTTCTTGATCTGGTTTTCCTGTACAGCACAGCTTCTGAATCAAAAGAAGGGGGAGAGATTCTAAATTTGGTTCAGCTGGTTTCTCATACTTCTTACTGAAGAATATCTGGAAGCTAAGAAGCAAAATATGTAGGTTGCATTTTCAGTTTTAAAACTAATGGAAAAAAATACTCAGTATATTTCACTGTTTCCAATTTTTAATCTCTGTTTTTATTCACTCTCAAGAGCAATCACTTCCCCATGGGAACTTTATAACAGTTGTCTGTAGTTCATTCTGGAGGTAAAATTTCCCCTAAGAACTTGGAAATAAGGGAGATAAGAGTGGTCTCTGGGAAATAGACTTTAGGACGAACGCAATGACCAGAAGATAAAATCACTTTTAAAGAAAAAGAGTGGGTCTGGGTTTAGAAGACCTGAGACTATGCTTATTAACCAAAATCATTACCAAAGAAGGAGTACAACAAAAAGGGGGATGTGAGAGGGGCCAGGCACAACCATTTACAGAAGAAGAACAGACTTTCCTGGGCAGACTCCCCAGGCAAGATCCCCCAAACTTCTGAACTACTCACAGACCCTTCCTAATGGGAGAGCACCAAACATATTGGGCCTTGATTCATCCAATGCCTTTGTCCTAATTCAGTCCTCACTGAGCAGCCTTCCTTATGTGACTTTCTGTGTAAGCCTGTCTATGGGGAAAGAAGGCACTGACCACATAGGCTTGGACTCACCTATACAACCACAGGTGTGAACTGAATCCTCTCTAAGTGCCTGGCTCTGTCCTAGACAACAGACATACAATAGAAAACTCAACAGTTCAGGTCCTTAGGGAAAACACAAACAAGCAAATAAATAAGTAACTGCAGCTAGTGATAAGAACCATTAAAAAATAATAATAATAAAGGCCATGCCTGTAATCCCAGCACTTTGGGAGGCAGAGGCTGGAAGATCGCTTGAGCCCAAGAGTTCAAGATGAGCTTGGGTAACATGGTGAAATCCCATCTCTACTACACAGAATACAAACATTAGCTGGGCATGGTGGCATGCACTTGTAGTCCCAGCTACCTGGGAGGCTGAGGCAGGAGGATCTCTTGAGCCTGAGAGTCAAAGGTTGCTGTGAGCCCAGATTGTGCCACTGCACTCCAGTCTGGGTGACAGAGACCCTGTCTCAAATAATGCTAATAATAATAATAAAGCTAGGTGATGGACTAGATAATGGCTGGGTGGTAGGTGGTTTAAGAAGAGGGATCAGGAATGGCTTATTTGAAAAAAAAAAAATGACATTTAATTTAAGAGCAGAGACAAAGCCTACCCCAAGCATTTGTTTCGTTTTGTTTTGCTTTGAGAAGGAGTCCTGCTCTGTCACCCAGGCTGGACTGCAGTGGAGCAATCTTGGCTCACTGCAAGCTCTGCCTCCCTGGTTCACACCACTCTCCTGTCTCAGCCTCCCAAGTAGCTGGGACTACAGGCGCCCACCACCATGCCCGGCTAATTAGTAAAGACGGGGTTTCATCATGTTAGCCAGGTTGGTCTCGATTTCCTGACCTCGTGATCTGCCCGCCTCGGCCTCCCAAAGTGCTGGGATTACAGGCGTGAGCCACCGCACCCAGCCCCAAGCATTTTCTAAAAGCATTTTCTAACTACGCTTTTTAAAAAGTCATGTATTGACACGATGGTAGAGAAGAGCATGATGAAAAGACTTAGAACCAGCAATGCGAAAGGGAGTATGAAGTGTGTAGACAAGTTAGGTAATGGGTAGATTCTTTTTTTGTGCTTGCCCTTCATCAAACACAGCTGAAGCCCTACTTCCTCACTGCCAATCCCTGCCCAACCCTCTCCCAGGTTTGCACCCCCAGATGTTAAACATGACTGTGCCTCTGGCTGATAGCGTGGTGAGGATCCAGAATCTGCCATGTAACAATGGGGAAAGAGAGCTTCTCTGCAGAGGGAACAGGAAAAGCTGTCAGAGAAGAACAAACCCAATGCTTCTTTGGAACTTACAGTGAATCTGGAGCTTTATGAACACGCAGAAAAGTACAGGAGCCAGGATCAGAGAAACAGCCAAGAGCAGAGCCACAGGAAAAAGCTTTAGTTTTACTGTAAGTCCAGTAGGAAGTAAGCAAGTGACATGACCTCATTTGCATATTTATTTTTATTTTATTTTTTTGAGACAGAGTCTCACTTTGTCACCCAGGCTGTAGTGCAGTGGAGCATGAGCAGCCTCAACTTCCCAGGCTCAGGTTATTCTCTCACCTCAGCCTTCAGAGAATCTGGGATTACAGGTACACACCACCATGCCCACCAATTTTTGTATTTTTAGTAGAGATGGGGTTTCCCATGCTGCCCAGTCTGGTCTCAAACTCCTGGACTCAAGCAATCTGCCCATCTCCGCCTCCCAAAGTGCTAGGATCATAGTCTTGAGTCACCATGCTTGTTTACATATTTTAAAGATCTCATTGGCTACTGGGCGGAGAATAAACTGCAAGGCTAAAGGTAAAAGAAGCAGCAAGATTAGTTAGAAAGTTCTAAAAGTACCCTAGGCAAGCAGTGATGTGGCTTGACTAGGATGCCAGCAGTAGTGTTGGAGAGAAGAGAGTAACTTTAGGGCATATTTTGGAGATGGAGTCCCAGGATTTGTTGATAGACATGTATGTGGGGTGGAGAGTCATGCTTTGGCTTAGCAGAGTAGTGATGTTTATGGAAACTAGAAAGATTGGGCTCTTTGATGGGCTTGAGATGTCCACTAAAGGCACAAGTAGAGATTAAGTTAGGCAGCTGGGACTCCTGGGAAAACATTGAGATGAATATATAAATTAGGCACTTATCTGTGCCTAGATGATCTCTAAAGCCATGGGCATTCCCAGCCTTGAGGTAGTGATTTTTCACTGTAAATTAATAAATTGGGTAACTTATTAAGGTAGTGGGAGCCAAGCTAAGATGCCCCAACACAGCTGGTCATCCCCAGTGTGGGCCTGCCCATCTGCTTTGCCAAAGGCCTCAGTTGAGAGCTGCTTCTACAAGGTTGTTTTGTTGTGTTTCCACATATAAAACTCTGTGCCCAAGTTCCCCTTTATTCTTACGGATCAACGTGGAAATCAGAAAAAGTGATATTTATTTAAAATGTTTTTGAAAAAATGCATGACAGTGCTTATTTGGTGGAATAAAGAAATATTACACAAATAAAAGAGAAACTTAAATAAGCAGATTAAGCAATACAACCAAACACTTGTGTAGACCTTTTCTGAGGCCACATGCAGTAACCAGAGCTCCTTGACTTTGAACTCAATGTGGAAAGGCTCTATTGGTTAAGTAACCTAACGAAACAAGTACCCCAAAAAGTCATGATAGACATCCTAGAATAAAATGAACATAGGGCAATTTATATTTATCCCCTTAATAGTTATTCATTGAGTAATTACTATATAATTACTGTGTTGACTTCATGCCCTCCTGGGGCTCCTTTCTCAGCAGAGGAGACAGACCATACTAAGGGATGGAGCTGATGGAGGTGGGTGTGAAATACCTTTTGACCAAGGTAAGAAGGTGATAGGCAGTTCCAACGAGAAAAGGACCCTTAGTTAAGCTGCCCTTAATGGGGCAGCTGGGCTCAGGATCTGCTGAACCAGCCTGAGAAGGCTGAACCTTCTCTCCTCTAGGCTCTATGCTTCATTTTAAGTGCCCATCTTTCCCCCTCAGGCTGATGGCTGCATCCTGTAAACCATTTAAGTGTTAAGATCCAAGAATGCTTGACTTTTCATTTCAGATTATGTAGGATGAACCAGTTTAGGTAAAGGAAGTTTCCTTAGTATCACTTCCAATTGACTAGAAATTTACCATGGGGTTTGTGGCCAGTGCCCTGACTGGCTATAAACACGTCTTGCTCTGCAGGTCACTGACCTGAGTGTGTATTTCCCTCAAGGACCTGGGAGAGAGGAGTGACTATGGCAGGACAAGGTTCACCGTATCTTGAAGTCCCTAGGCCAAAAATTTTATTAGTAGCACTCTTAACTAGCACCTCCATTTCATTATTGCCAACAGTCAGGCTTTTAAAGGGCTTCAGAGGCTACAGACTTTTTTTTCAATGTCTGAACTTCAGATGAGTTGTTAATCACCTTTGTTCTACATGATGCATTGTGCCTGGATGAAACAACTCATTATAAAAGGAGAACACTGCCCTTCCCCACCATGTCAGAATTCAGTGTTTGCCACAAAGGCAGCATCAGCTTCAACCGAAGATAATAGTCACATACACATACTCACAATCACAGCTGAGTTTGATATTTTACCTATGACAGTCTTTTATTAAACCCTTTGTAAGAGATTTTAAATACTTTCATTCTTTATAACTTATTTGGATAACACTGCACAAGAATGCCCCTCCCTTTCCCCATTTCTCTGCACTATCACCAAAGGCCAGTTGTATTCTAGATAATCAGCACATAAAGTAAAATCAGAAAAGAATTAATTATTTCCATGTTTACCTATAAAGATAATGGTTTGAAACCTGTTACTGTGTTTTTCTTCCTGGATAATTCCTCATTGGAAATTACAGAACACAGGCTCTAGGTGCCACAGCCTTTTGAAAACTTCTATCCTGAGAGGATCACAGACCTTGCCTTACCTTTAGTTGAACTAGATGTACATCCACATGTTTGCTGTCCGAATCCTGCTGGACTGAATAGGTTAGGTCTCGGACCCTCTCTGAGGTCATCCGGAGCCAGGTCTCAATTTCAGGTAAGTGGAGGACAATTTTCCAGTCAGCCCCTGTGTGTAGTGGGGGTGGCTTTTCATACTGCTGGTCAGAGTCCATGTCCTTCATTGCCTCTTCTCCCTCACCCTGCTCCACAGTGGGGGTCACATTGATGGCCATGGGTGAAGCATCAGTAGCCATGGGATCCAGGTCCTGTGACCTCAGGGGGGAAAGTGTCACGCTCATGGTTAACATGGAGAAGTCTAAACCTCACTTCTTTCCAAAACAGCTGAAAGGCAAGAGGAAAGAAGAAAGCAAGAGTCAGTCAAGATTGCCAAATAAAGAAATGATACTTCACAGAAGAAACAGGATTTCTAAATTAAGCCAGATTTCTAAATTAAGAAACCATAGCTCATAACAAAAACAGAAAGAGGTGTTTTGATTTTCTACATGGTAGCCCCAAGAGCCAGGAAATAATATGAACATAAAACCATTGTGATATTGCCTACTACCCCCCACCACCCCCATCTATTTTTCCCTCATTTCTTAGTAACAAAATCCGAGTTTTTAGCTGTTCATATTCCTGCCCAGAATTTAAAACTACATTCCCCATCTCCTTTGCAGCTAGGTGTGGCCATGTTCTGGCCAATGAGTGGAATTGTTGTGTTGAAATTCTGGGAGAGCTGCTTACAGGGAGCTGACTCAATTAGGAGGGGCTCCCTTTATGCCCTTCTACTTTCCTCCCCTTCTTCCAGACTGTGACGTGGACTTGATGGCTAGAGCAGCTGGCAACCCAGACCCAGAAAGGCCTTTGACTATGATGGGTGGAGGATGGTGGAGCATGGAGGTAGAAACACGGGTCCCATATGATAACAGAGGAGCTACCATACCAGGTCTGAGTGCTGCCCTGTATTTCTTTTATGTGAGAAAAAAGCCAAACTTCTATCTTGTTCAAGCCATGATTATTTTGGGCTTTTTTACTAAAAGTATCCAAACATCATTTTGACTATAAAATCAACATATTCAATACATGGGACAGCTACAGTGGGAAGATGTTCTAACTACAAAAAACACTGAGCTGAATTCAGGAGATATTGCTCCTTTCTATGACTTGTTAGCTAAATAATAACCTGTGACAATCCCAAATCTTTACTTTCCTAGAAAATATAAATCATGGATTGTACTGAATAGATCTAATTAACTCTCAATCTAAATTATATTAATATTTGGTTATATGGAATTTTTAGAGGTTTCTGGAATTTTAAGGGTAATAAATTGGTCTGAAATACATAAACAGTAAAATATTAACCAAATAAGTTAAAATAACGTAAGTGTAATTCATCATAAAGTAAGGTTGGGTTTTAAGATAAATTTAATTAGTTTAATTATCCAGCTATTAAATTTATCTCTCTTCTGGAACCAGTCTAGTATAACAACAACTTTTAGGCTCTTGTATTTTAAAATAAATAAGCACTATTTTTAGTCTCAGGAGCAGCTTTTTCTACTCAAGGCAATGAATTTCTTTTTCTTTTATAATTTTTTGTCTGGTTCTACATATTCAAGTTAGTTTATACCGTTATTCCCCCAAAGATGAAAGGTGACTCACCAAAAGATCAGAAATTAAATGTGATTGTCAAAAAGTAGTTCATATTTGTATAGTAACAAATATTCAACAACAGAAGCAAAATTATCTTTACATACCAAAAGAGAGGGGAAACTTTAGAAATGCTTCCAATTTGACTGGAAACATGTATCTTTCCATACAGGAATGAGGAGTGGAAATAAAAAAGACTTGTTGAGTTGACAAAAGCCTTAAGACTAAGTCACTGCTATGACATATTTTTTCAGAATCTTTCCAATACTGCAGCATAATCCCTTTCTCTAATTTCTTAAGCATCTAACTTTTGAATTAAATGATGAGGAGAAGGCCAGGCGCGGTGGCTCACGCCTGTAATCCTAACACTTTGGGAGGCGGAGGCAGGCGGATTACCTGAGGTCAGGAGTTCAAGACCTGCCTGGCCAACATGGTGAAGCCCCATCTCTACCAAAAATACCAAAAATTAGCCGGGTGTAGCGGTGGGCGCCTGTAATCCCAGCTACTCAGGAGGCTGAGACAGAAGAATCGCTTGAACCCGGGAGGGGGAGGTTGCGGTGAGCTGAGCCAAGATGGCACCATTGTGCTGTAGCCTGGGCAACAAGAATGAAACTATGTCTCAAAAAAAAAAAAAAAAACCAGAGAGAATTACAGATAAATTTTTAAAACAAAGTTATTTGCACAGAGCAAAATATATGTCATAAAGTAGGTTTACCACTTTGATACCTGCCTTAGAGAATGGCTTCAGGCTTCAATTAGATAGCCTCCTCCACCTGATTGCAAAAGGCAGAAAACCATACCCCACAGTTTTTTCTTTCCCATGAATATAAGGCAGACACCCCACATTTTTAACTATGCTTGTATTCTCTTTTAAAAGTAATAAGAATACTAGACCCAGCTATTTAAAAAAAAAAAAAATTAGAAAATAACAAAATTTCACTGAGAGGGATAAAACTCCAGGAAGAGTAAGCTACCATACCACTTCTTCATAAACCATACTCCAGCCTCAGGCTGATTCCAACTTCTCCAATTTTTTTTTTTTTTTAGACAGAGTCTCACTCTGTCACCCAGGCTGGAGTGTCGGCCAGGCTGGAGTGCAGTGGCATGCTCTCGGCTCACTGCGAGCTCCACCTCCCGGGTTCACGCCATTCTCCTGCCTCAGCCTCCCGAGTAGCTGGGACTACAGGCACCCGCCACCACGCCCGGCTGCTTTTTTGTATTTTTAGTAGAGACAGGGTTTCACCGTGTTAGCCAGGATGGGCTCGATCTCCTAAGCCACCGTGCCTGGCCCCAAATTTTTAATATTTAGAAAAGATTATTAATTGAGCCACTGCCCTCTGGGGGTAAGTTTAGAATCACAATCCTAGAGAAGGAATCTGATACATAAAGGTTAATAAGGTTTCTAGTTCAAGAACATAGAACTGGTTATAAAGGGAGACACTGGTGTCACAACGGTTTCCTCTTCTAAGAAGCCAGAGTCATTGAAACTAGAAAACTGAATGCTGAGCCAGGGCAGCATACAATGAACTGTTTAAGCTACACTCACACACACACACTCGCCCACAAAACCCTGCCCCAAAGCCCTGCACAACTGAAAAACAGTGCTTAGTCACTGTGTTTTCTCTGAAACTCCTAAGTCAAGGCAGGGCCTTCCTTGGAATACACATCCTACTGTAAACTAAAAAACACACTAAAGAATTAGCTCAGTGCAATTTATGCCCCAACTTGCAACATTTCCATATACACCATTATGTGCACTAAGCACACTGCAGTTTTATATGATTCGGGGCAAAATGCTCCACACATTTCTTGGCCTCAGTTTCTTCATCTGTAAAATGACAAAATTGAACTAGATGGCCAGTAGGATCCCATTTGCCCTAAGAATCTGTGATTGCCTAGGGTTATTTATCCAGAGATTTGGAAGCTCTTGGAAGTTTCCTGCCTATCCTGAGAGCTGTGTAGCTACTAAATGATGGTCTCCATTTTATCAAAGCATACAAGTATTATTGATAGATGTGTCCTACTTAATGAAAAGGAATAAATTGCTATCATGAAAAAAGCATTTTGTTAAGTCATCATTTACACATTTTCTGTTGCTAATTCTTCCCAGAGGAACAAACATGGGAGATTCTCCCCTCTAGAAGTCTGCCACTTAAGACTGACAAAACAGATGTGGTTATATACGTAGAAGACAAATCAGAATAAAATAAAAATATGAAACAAAAGCATAGCTGGAGAGGAGAGGATGTGCATCCTATGTGAGTAAAGTACAAAGAAATCTTACATTCAAGCTGCCAAAGCAAAATTTTCCTGTAACTATAAAACTTTTACCTAGATGCTATGTTTCCACATTTAACTGATCAGACTATACACAAGAGAATTTCTATAACCTGCAGAAATAAAGCAAAGTGTGCTTTACTCAAGTTTCATTTCAACTTCTATTTACTTTCCCTCACATATATCTTTGCCACTAGGAAAAGAATGGTATATGTATCATTAAGCACAGCAAGCCTGGGTAGTAGCATAAAATGGATTAATTGCCCATTTTCATGAAAAGAAATTACCACATTTTTCAGTTGTTAGTAGTAGTTCACATTTAAATGTAGCATATATGGATGGTCATACTCTATTTCTGATTTTAACAGAATCACATCTGATTTTAAAGATAAATTATAATTTTTTTAAAATGCTTCCCATTGTGGAAACCTACAGTAACAGTCTTTGTGAATATTTTTCTTGCCCTTATCAGGATTATTCAAGTTTCTTTCTCACCAAGCTAATTACTCCATTTGAATGCAAACAGAAAGCAGGAAATTGAGCATAAGTCTATATTTGTAAATAACATAAGTTTTGAATTCTTTTTTACAAGTCATCTTGCAATAAGATTTCTTTCTAGTCACAGAGACGTTTTTTAAAAAGCTTAGACTACAAGTTCTGATAGTGAAAATAAAAAAATTTGACTAAGTGCACACAGGCACCCACCAAGTTGCAACTCTGGCTCCAAGATGGTGTGAAAGGAGTGATCAGCCAGCTTTTTGGAACCCAGTGACCTCTCATCTCCCTCCCCCTACATCAAATGCTTGTCTGCGGCCACCTTTCCAACATTAGCGATAATACCACCTTTATCCCAGCTGCTGTTAAAAATAACATCCATCAAATCCTTTCCTTTACACAAATCCAAAGAAGAGGCAATAATTAAAGTGCAACAGCTGAAAGCAGTAATTATTTTAAGGCTTTTTAAAAAAAAGTTATAAAAGGGTTTTCCCATCTTACTCTATAATCCTATAGAAACATGCCATGGATGGCTTATTAACAAGAACTGTTTCTGTGATCTCGTGTCCACAAGTTTTGGGTTGGAGCCTGACGCTAGCAGAAGGCATTCGACTTGAATAAACAAACACAGTTAAATTAGAAAAGTTCATTCGACCAAATCAGGAGACAAAAAAGTTCAGCTACATCGCCATCAAAACTTCCCACCTCCCTCTCCTTTCTTTTACAATTTTTTCTCTTAAATAAAATAACAGAAAAGCCAGGTATCTTGCCGACTGTACTCACTGTAAATGGTTCTGTCCCTAATGGCCCTTCAGGATTAATCATCTGGCTCCTCCTCTCCCCGCTGTTTCTTTTCTTGTGGCCAAACAATATGAAGGCCAGTGTCGGGGCTGCACCATGCTGGAGGACACTGGTGCCAGTAGGGTCCCAGCTTCATACTCCCTTAGTGGCCTAAATCTCTTGGGCAGAGAGGGCTGCTATGCAGTCCCTATTTGGAAGCTAATGTATAAGCTCCAGGATTGTGCAGTCATAGGCAGACCTTTTGCAAACAAGCAGTGATGAGTGGGCTGAGAAAAAGGAGACAGTTGCCAGAACAAGGATCACTATAGAAAAGAGTCTTTGGGTGGACAGAGCACTTACAATCATGGTTCAGAAGAATCAAGACTATACTCTCAAAAACCCCAACAATCTTAAAGCAGGATAAATTAATAGTACTGTGCTAACATGACTAGCTGACAAAGCCAACTTCAGCCAAATAAATTCCTGCTCTGTCTCAGCAAGAAACTGTTCTTTCCATGTAAGAGCATTATCATGAGTACAGTTTGAGAGGCAGTCTTTTCATCATGTAAATCAACCCTAAGCCTACATTCTTATTCTCAGTCTTTCTCGCCCTGCTTACTCCTTAAAACATAAGCAAGTGATTAAAGCATAATTCTAGTCAAATTAACAGATGTGCTTGCTACATAGCACTTATTGCAGAACAGAGGTAGAAAAAATTATATTAAGCATCACATAATTTTCCTTTTTCTCCCCCTTCATTTCTTCTCTTACATTTTTATAACCACTCTTCACAGAACCTATTCATACAGACACTGAATTTAGAAATAAATAAATAAATCCTCTGGCCTGTTTCAATTTTTGTCTAAGGTTAGCTCTCATGACTTGATTGCATTAAGGAGAAAGACAGAAACTCCAGAGGTGTACCCTGTATCTGATTCCAGGATACCAGATTGGGCTCTGCAAAGAAAACACAAAAGCAAATTTAATACATTGGTTAATTAAATGCCACTGCCTAACCAGATAGATGAGGGTCTGATTCGTCACTTAGTTTTAAATCTTGCTGCCTGCCTACGTCCCATGCCTTTTGTTGGGTCAAGAGCTGGGAAACTTTAAATGGCTTTAAGCTCTAAAATAGAAGAGGCAAAGAGTTGCTGCCAAATATTAAGTTAAATTTGTACTTAGGGAAAAAGTTAAAGTGGCTTCTGTAAGATGCTCCTAAGGAAATGTCCATAATTGCTTCCTGATGCCTTCTTCTCCTTTGCTTTCTTTCCCTGCCCACCCCAGTGCCCTCCAGCACTCACGTAGAGTAACACTGTTTAGTGAGAGCACTGTAGTAGCCCCAGATTAATCTTACTTTCTAATCCTCTTGCAATAACAGGCCAGCCTACAAGTGGATGTCAGTGAGGAGAAGGACTACAAGTGCCCCAGGGGGGAAACAGCATGTCAATAGGGGAGCCCAAACAGATTTCCATAATTTAAAAGATCTCGGTGTTATCATTGGTGTTTCTCTCTCCTTTCCCTTTTTGAATATGTCCTTTTGTACAGCTGTGCCCCTCGGCAGATGGGTGATTACATTCTGCTAATCACTTAGAGACCATGCACCATCTCCTGGGTCTTTCCTCAAATACCCGCCAACTCCCTTGCCCAGAGAACAGTCTGCTATCAACCATAACACACTTAATCAATCATCTTCTCCCCTCAAACCTTCCTCCTACCCCTCTCCCCAATTATTCAGATCTTCCTGTGGCAGGGATACCGAGATTGACTCAGATATTCATCATGCCTTCTGTATTTTCTTTCCTCCACTACAGCAGTCATTTCCTGTCACACAGAGATTCATTTGGCTGCTTCAGGCAGGCAGCCGCAGTGGCACCCATGGTCATCAGTATGTGGACCTGGACTCAGTGAACACTAATGAGCATTCATACTTCTCACCCTCATCCCAAGTTGCTAAAAATCACCTTAAAATATTAGGCAGTCACCTTTCTATTGTTCAAGAAATTGTGAGAGACTGGATTTGTAAAACTTTAATACATAATTTGTACAATTGTTGCCTTTGTCAATGCTATTAAGGTAAAGAAAATGAAACAAGATTCATTTCAAATCAACTGACATTTAGTGGTCAGTATTTAAATCAACTGACATTACTGAAAATCAACTATATAAA
This sequence comes from Macaca fascicularis, assembly GCF_037993035.2. Taxonomy (NCBI): domain Eukaryota; kingdom Metazoa; phylum Chordata; class Mammalia; order Primates; family Cercopithecidae; genus Macaca; species Macaca fascicularis. Next base: position 100,224,263 of record NC_088381.1, on the reverse strand, counting down.
AGGCATTCTATGTATATGTGACTCATCATATTTACCCTCAAGGAAATTATAACTTTATAGAAACAATCTCTCTCTCTCTCTCACCTCTCTCTCTCCTCTCCCCGTCTCCCCCTGACCCAAACACATACTCATACCTACTGCACCAACAGGCTATGGTCAAATATATGAAGGGCAAAAACAAACAAACAAAAGCCCAGTAAGGCCCCAGGAGTGTCAATTATCCTGAGTAAAGGAAAGATAAGTGCGAACCTTTACCACAGAAGGTAATATTTCAGGTGGCTTATAAAAATGGGTCTGGAATTCCCTACTCAATAAATGGTGCTGGGATAACTGGCCAGCCATATGCAGAAGATCGAAACTGGACCCTTCCTAACACCATATTCAAAAATTAACTCAAGATGAATTAAAGACTTAAATGTAAAACCTAAAACTATAAAAACCCTGGAGACAACCCAGGCAATACTATTCAGGACATAGGCATGGGCAAAGATTTCATGATGAAGACACCAAAAGCAATTGCAACAAAAGCAAAAATTGACAAATGGGATCCAATTAAACTGAAGAACGTCTGCACAGCAAAAGAAACTATTAACAGAGTAAATGGACAGCCTACTGAATGGGAGAAAATCTGTGCAAACTATGCATCTAACAAAGGTCTAATATCCAGTATCTGTAAGAAACTTAAACAAACTTACAAGAGAAAAACAACCCCATAAAAAAGTGGGCAAAGGACATGAACAACTTCCTTCCTTCCTTCCTTCCTTCCCGCCTTCCCGCCTTCCCGCCTTCCCGCTTTCCCACCTTCCCGCCTTCCCGCCTTCCCGCCTTTCTCTTTCTCTCTTTCCTCTGTTGCCCTGGCTGGGATGCAGTGGCACAATCTCAGCTCACTGCACCTCTTCCTCCTGGGTTCATGTGATCCTCCCACCTCAGCCTCCCAAGTAGCTATGACCACAGGAACACAACACCACGCCTGTCGAACTTTTGTGTTTTTTTGTAGAGACAAGGTGTCACCATGTTGCCCAGGCTGGTCTCAAACTCCTAGCCATTGGCCCACCTTGACTTCCCAAAGTCCTGGAATTATAGGCATAAGCCACCACAGCCAGCCAATGAACGGACATTTTTCAAAAGAAGGTATACATGTGGCCAACAATCACATGAAAAAAAAGCTCAACATCACTGATCATTAGAGAAATGCAAATCAAAAACAAAATGAGATGCCATCTGACACCAGTCAGAATGGCTATTATTAAAATGTCAAAAAAATAACAGATGCTGGCAAGGTTGTGGAGAAAAAGGAATGCTTATACACTGTTGGTGGGAGTGTAAATTAGTTCAGCCATTGTGGAAGTCAGTGTGGTGATTCCTCAAAGACCTAATGACAGAAATACTATTTGATCCAGCAATCCTATACCCAAAAGAATATAATTCATTCTATTATAAAGACACACACATGCATATGTTCATGGCAGCACTATTCACAATAGCAAATACATGGAATCAACCTAAATGCCCATCAATGGTAGACTGGATAAAGAAAATGTGGTACATATACACCATGGAATACTATGCAGCCATAGAAAAGAATGAGATCATGTCCTTTGCAGGGACATGGATAGAGCTGGAGGCCATTATCCTTAACAAACTAACACAAGCACAGAAAACCAAACACGGCATGTTCTCACTTATAAGTGGGAGCTAAATGATGAGGACACAGGGACACACAGAGGCGAACAATACACACAAGGGCCTTTCAGAGGGTGGAAGGTAGGGGGAGGGAGAGGATCAGGAAAAATAACTAATGGATACTAGGCTTAATACATGGGTGATGAAATAATCTGTACAACAAACCCCAAATACACAAATTTTCCTATATAACAGACCTGAACTTGTACCCCTGAACTTAAAATAAAAGTTAAAAATAGACAAAACAAAATTTTTTTAAAAAGAGAAAAAGGATATCATTTAAACAAGCAGAGATGGAAGGGAGGTAAAGGAATTCTAGGCTGGGGAAACTGCATGGATAAAGATACCTCAACACCAAGAAGCTGGGAGAATCAGCAAATAATTGAGTGTTGAAGGGAATAGGAAGCTTGATGGGGCCAAGAAACAGATTAAGCTACAAGGTAAGTTGCTGCCATATTGTAAGAGGGATGAGAATGCCATGTTATGGAATTTGGAATAAATCTTGCAGGGAGCAAGGATTCTAAAAAGATTGTCAAAAAAGAATAATTCAATTATAGTTGTATCCTAGAATGGTACAGGAAAGTCAATACATGCACTCTTATTTAGAAAATGAAATAAGAAATCAGCATCATGAGAGGATCAACATCCACTTTTTCAAGCAAAGACTTTATTAACACAAAGTGTAACCTTAAAAACTTCTTTCTAGCCCAGAAAGAAAAGATATATAGAGAGAAAGAATACAAGTTTGACTTTTGGATCAAAATGATTAAAAGAGTTCTACACTGTGTCCTACCTACTCCATTAAATATAAAAAGAATTCTCCATTTTTAGTTCTCCATTAACCCTACTCACAATCTTAGTATTATAGATTTGAAGTGGAAAAATTTTAAGGATCATTTCATGCAATGTTTCTACTTTTTTCTTGTTCTAAAATTATTTTAAAATTCATTAAAGAGTTATATATATATAAACATTGTATATATAAACATATATATAAAAACATTGTAAAAATAGGCAAGATTGAAGATAAAAGATCCCTCTTTAGCCCCACATTCTCTACAGTCAACAAGCGATAAGAAGCTATTTATATGCTGTGACCTCAATATGTAAAGTAGGAGAGAAATGAGCCCTGAGGGAAGGGTCATCTTGAAAGATCCTGAAGTCTGAATTAGTTATCTGTATTAATTCAGCAATATAGAAGTATTTGCTAATTTAGCATTTACCAGGTGTTAATAAGTATTCTACAAAAAGGTTGTTAATAAAAATAAGTTGGGGCTGGGAATGGTGGCTCATGCCTGTAATCCCAGCACTTTGGGAGATGAAGGTGGGAGATTGATTAAGCCCAGGAGTTCGAGACCAGCCTGGAAAACATAATAAAACCCCATCTCCACCAAAAAAAAAAACAAAAAAAACAAAACAAAACAAAAAAAACTTAGCCAGGCGTGGTGGCATGCACCTGTAGTCCCAGATACCAGGGAGGCTGAGGTAGAACGATCACCTGATCCCAAGAGGTCAAGCCTGCAGTGAACTGTAGTCTCACCACTGTATTCCAGCCTGGGTGACAAAGTGAGACCCTATCTCAAAAAACAAACAAACAAACAAACAAAAAATTAATTGGGAGAGGCCTGGGCAATTTCTGAGTAAAGACGGCCAACTGAATACACAGACTTAATTTTTCTCCTTCCAGAAACCCTACCAACACTACTGAAAAAGTTTTTTTATTAAGTATAACCACTCAAGAACGGGAAGAAAAATGGGATTTTGGAAGCCAGAAATTAGATGAATAAATGATAAATGACTTAACCAACTCATAAAAACTAAATCTTAAGTCAGCAGTACAGAGAACAACCAACCAACAAAGAACAGAGAACAATTCTGATTTTTACTTCAGAATCCTTCAAGTATTTTGAAATTGATGGAACCAGGTACCTCTGGAAGTAAAGGTGGAGTGTTGTGTAGGGAAGAATTACCTTTATCTAAAGAAAAGATGGGCCTTTGCCCCAGCTCCCAGGAAGTAACCTCTAAACCCTTGGAATTTCCCAAATGTTAGGAATATCTGAGTTAATTATGATGGGCCCCTTAGACTATACCTGGTAAGTGTGTGCTAATAAGGTGACTCAGAATGAGGGCTGGCCAGACAGAAGAACCAACCATGTGGTCAAAGGGTTGAGGCTTTGGGCAATGATGTGGGTGGTGATTCAATCAATCACACCTATGTAATGCAGCCCCAATAAAAACTATGGACATTGAAGCTTAGACAAGCTTCCCAAATTGGCGGTATTCCATGTGCATTGTCACACATCAACAACAGAAGGGTAATATATCCCTGAGGACCTGGAAGATTTGTGCTAGCCTCAGATTCTTCCCTATGTGTGTGTTCCTGTGGCTGGCTCTTATTTGTATCCTATTGCTACAATAAAACCATAATAAGTAATAGCACTTTCCTGAGTTCTATGAGTTGTTCTAGTGTATTATCAAAACTGACAGAGTCTATGTGAACTCTCAAATGTATAGCCAATTGGTCTGAAATGAGATAGCCCTGGGGACCCCCAAATTTGCAACTGGCATCAGGAAGTTGGGCAGAACTGTCAGTCTTGGTGGTCTGTGCCCTTAACCTCAAGCTTGGCCTAACTCCAGGTAAAGAGACAATCATATGTTAAGATTAATCTTGATTTTTAAAAATGTTTAAAAATCAGTGAGAACTATAAGTCTCTCCTTACTCTGTGTTGCTGATTAGTTGCTTCCACCCCTAGTTCAGACAGAAGACTGGACGTATATTACCTAGAAAGAATGAATCACAGGGTCTCTGGACTGGCAGACACCAGGCGCAATTAAGGAGTATTCTGAAAATAAGAGGATTCAACTAATGTAGACATTCTGAATGTTGAGATCCCCAGTCCTCTTCCCTGACTCAGCTCCTCATACACTGGGAGCAATTTCTTTACTCTCCAGTCAAGAGACTAGAGATTCCCTCTCTAGGAGATCTGATCAGTCCAAGAAGACAAGATACTGAAATTGGCACATCCAGATTACCCTACAGTGACGTTCAGTCAACAGGCCTACCTACACATTCAGAGCATCCAATCAGCTTTCTAGTCTTTTACTCCTAAATATGAGTAGGCAGTCAAGGATTAGCAGAGATTTAGGGAAAGCTCCAGTTTGTGTAACAGACTCACAGCAAGCAACAAAAATCTCAACCTGGAGGAAACACACTATCCATGGAAAATATGATTTGGGTAAAAAAGAAAGATTATCAGAGATAAGATATTATATCCATAAAATAAGAAAAAGAGGCTATACTTCAAAAGAAATATGTGTAGAACCAAAAAAGAACTCTGGGAAAATAAAAGTATGTATAATAGCAAAAATGAAAACCACAATATAATAGCTAAAAATAAAGTTGAGGAAATCTCACAGAATGTAAAGTAAAAAGGTAAATAGATATAAATTAGGAGAGAAAAGGTAAGATAATTAGTGACCATTGCAGGAGGTCCAACACCTAGAGGAAAGGAGTTCCTGAAGGCAAGTAGAAAGAGAAAGGAGGAATTATCAATGAAATCTTTCAAGAAAATGAAGGACCTGAGTTTACAAATTTAAAAGACCAGCCTAGTGCACTAAAAATAGACAAACACCAAAGGAACATTATTTGAAATCTCAGAATATGCAGGGAAGTAAGTTTTAGGGTGGAAGTAGAAGTATATACAAGGCATGATAAATCAGACTGGTTTGGATTTCTCAACAGCAATATTAAAAGCCAGAAGACAATTTGTTTTACATAAGAAGGAAAAATAATTCTAATCTAGAATTTTATAGCAAGAATAATATAGACTAATAATCAGTGAGAAGGTAGAATAAAGGTATTTTCAGATACATACATACACACACACAATCCATCTTCTACACACTTTTCTTAAAAGATACCAGAGGCTATGCTCTGCTAAAACAAAGGAGTAAAGCAAGAAAGAAGTAGTCACAGGATGAAGCAATAGGAGGCCCACCTCCCCAGAGCGAAGAGGAAGGGAAATCCCCAAATGGCGGCTGTATACCCGGCAAAGAAGGGCTTCCAGTCCAGACTACAACAGGTCAGAAGGCTCCTGTCAAGACTGCTTCAAACAGATGATGTTGAGAGAAAATCTGATGTAAATGAATATACCCAGAAGAGATTTACCCAACTTGTAGAGAATTAGGGGTTGAATTGGAGATAAACACATGGAAAACTAAGCAAACAATAATAATTGTAAATTCCAGAAAGAAACAAAAATTGTTGAAAAATAGAACAAAAATCATATTCTTCTTTGTGGTATAGCTACAAACTGCACTTGAATAGTCTTAATAATTTAAACACTCAATGCTGCAATAACCCAAAATCATGGCCTAACTTTATAGGAAGAAAGGAGGGATGGGAATTGTGCACGTGCACGCCTATGAGAATGTGAGAGAAAGAGAGAGACAGGGTAGGAGAATTAGCTAAATAAATTCTCATCTTTTACAGTGAGAGGTAAATAGATAAAGCTAAGGGAAAAAAAATACTCAGGGAGTAGCCATACCATCCTATCATTTCAAGATAGAGGTAGTTACCAAGAGAATCAGCTAAAAGATAAAAAGTGGTTGCCTCTGGAGAATGGGAAATGGAAAAGAAGAGAGGTTGGAGACTGTTGTGTATGTTAAGAAACCTCAGAACTATTTGACTTAACTATCTGTATGCAAACATAAAGCTTAAAACATACCTAGATTAAAAAATGAAAGAGCTTCTTTACTACAGGACAGGGTTTTAACACTCTCGGGTACATTGAGCATTTCCAAACAGGGGATAGGGAGATAGAGCGCATTAGTTCCAAAATCTATTTTACTATGAAAATAATGATTTTTTGTTTTTTTTCTTTTGTTTTTTGTAGAGAATGTCATAAGACTGGGTGGGGTACAACTTGGTTGATATTAACTTTAAAATGCTAAAAGTTCAAAATTGTGCCTATCCACTCCTAAAACATTATATATTTTTAAATACAAAATGCTCACTGTGACTCAAATGAATAATGAGGTTGCATTTGCTTCATTCAATCTCTTTAAGAAAGAAATGCTTCCTATGAAATAAACCTGATCTCAGGATGACAACCACAGGTGATTAAGTGATCAAGTTGAAAGTAAGGTTATTTCACTATCTGCCCCATAAGTAGATATATTGTGGAGTGAATAACTTTTATTTTTTAAGACAACTGAATCAGGCTGAGATATCAAATAATACATTAAGCCAAATCTGTCAACTAATATTACATTTGTTTTTGCTGTTCATGCTGCAACATGAGAACACATCAAATAACTACTCACACTGCTGTTCTTTCATAAACAGAAGGCATTTTACGGGTGATGAACTTTCATAAAGAGCATGATTTTCAAAAGCATTATTCCTATTCACTATTATTTCCTACTCACTATAGACTCCCAGACATGTAAAAAAGAGTTTCCCTTACAAGACTCTGATGTCAGATTTTAAAATACTAACAAGAGATAGCAAGGGCTCTCAATATCCAGAGATTTGATGTGATCAGAGATCCTCCCTCTGAATATTCTTTATTACAGAAAGAATAATAAAGGTCTTCTACTATGTTGACTTTTCAAAAAAACAATTTCAGCAAGGTAGAACCTATTATTTCAAATATTATATAACGGTTTTGCTTAAAATGCATCAAGTTCATTACAGTCAAGCATTTCAGCCTAATTAGCCATCTAAATTGAAGGTGAGTGTTTGATAAAGTATGAATTGTTTCAAGATGAATTGGTGTTTTCAAAAATAATCCCTAGAACAAGTAATTTAAGTTACATATCATGGATAAATAATTTAAGTTACATAAAATGCATATTTTCTAGTGGAAACTAGACAGTACAAGCTTATGAATATTTTTGTTCTGTTTAAGCTGGTAGATAATAAAAGCATGGCAAGCAAACCAGCTCAATACAAATTCACCTTCACTCAATTTTTCTCTTTTTAAATAATAATTTATTATCTTGCTCAATGAAATAAATAGCAACAATAAGAACTGCTGAGTAAGAGCTAATGACTTAAATGCCTCTAAAAAGAATCTAGTAGATCCTTCATCAACCCTAGAAAATTAGTTATAGATTAAATATTACCAGATACTTTGCCAACTCTTCCATTCAGCAAAGACAGAAACAAGATTTTTTTTTAATTCAGGGGTGTCTCTAAGTCATGGGAAAATAAGGAACAGCATGCTGAACATTTTAATAGGTCAACCCATATTCTCTCCCCTCTGCCATGAGAGTACTAAGGCCTAAGTTAAAGCAAAGACCCATCAGCCATTTGCTTTTATTACTTACCACTAACCAAAGTATAGCTGTGATGTGGAAGGAAGGAAGCAGCAGTTGCTAAGCAGGGTCATGATTTCTGAGCCTTTCACTTTTTGCCCTCCTTTGCCCTCTTGGATAAAACTTCAACATCCCAGCACTTGAGCAAATGGCTGCCATCCGAGAGTGATTCAGATGTTTGGAAGGTAATTGTCCCCTATGCTTTTTAATTTTTCATTCTTTCTCTTTGTTAGCAATAGTTTCTCATAATTGACATGACACTCAGAAACAACTGGTCCTTTTCAATAGGCTCTAGAAATCATCTATTTATAATTTTCCAGCTAATGCTTCAAAATCATCACATGACATTGCTACTGTTGGTCTTACTTAGTCATTTGCAGCCAAACGCAAATGAATCTCAGACAAATTCTGCTAGTCATAACTCTATTCATTGTGCCCTTTGGCCTAATCTTATCATTGTTAATAGTTCCGTATGATTCAGACACTGATTTGGATACTCAAGGTCTTTTGACTGAGTTTCCTTAACAAGAAATGATATTTCATATGCCTGAAAATGAATAATCCAGAATATTTCATTAACATTCAGCTGACCGGTTTTAAATAAGAGCATTTGGGATTGCATTCAATTAAACTAGAGTCTGTAAGGTAAGAATTTTATTTATTCATTTAACTTTTTTAAATTAAAAAAATAGCTTGAAGAATATGATTTTTCTCTGTGTCAATGTGCAAAATAACATAAAAATTTAAAGGAAAAACTTAGATTTATAAGGAGGCAGAAGAGTATATTGGCCTGACAGTTTTGTATACACTACAGTTAAGCAGAATAAAAGGTATCTATTGAGCATCTCACTTTGTTTGGCACTCACTGGTTGAGCTCTGGCTAACAAGTGAGTCAACATTTTTTGTCCCTCCACCCTCCAGAAACTTCAAGTCCAGGAAAGAAAGAACTGGCAGCTTCCTTGTTTATTTACTTCTCAACTGAATTTTACAGAGAAATATGTGGAGAAAAACTGATCTTGAACCCAAAGAAGTCTCTGTACTTTTAAACTGAGTTTCTCAATCTATATACTTTTTTCAAAAAGGTATCTTCTTATCACTTCACAGGGATCACATAACAAGGTTTATGTTTAACCTTGTTAAAATATGACAATATTTATATATATTTAAATATATAACAAGGCTTATAACAGGATCTCTGTGTTCAGGCAAGGTTACTACAAAATTTAGAATATTTCTCTGTATGAGGACAGAACTTTTAAAAATAGCATCTTAGATTCAGACTGTGAAGCAGTCACTTGAACTAAATAATACTGGTTTTTATTATTCAAAAAGTAATCAAGGTAATCCCAGCACTTTGGGAGGTGAGGCAGACAGATCATTTGAAAACAGGAGTTCGAGACCAGCCTAGCAAACACAATCAAACTCCATCTCTAGTAAAAATACAAAAAATTAGCTGGGTGCAGTGGCACATGCCTGTAATCCCAGTTACCTGAGATGCTGAGGCATGAGAGTCAGTTGAACCCAGGAGGTGGAAGTTGCAGTGAGCCAAGATCACACCACAGCACTCCAGCCTGGGTGACAGCAAGACTCTGTCTTAAAACAAAACAAAAAGAAGTAATGAAGAAAAAATACACTTTGTGAGACTGAGGCGGCAGATCACTTGAGGTCAAGAGTTGGAGTCCAGCCTGGCCAACACGGTGAAACCCCATCTCTACTAAAAATACAAAAATTAGCCAGGCATGGTGGTGGGTACCTGTAATCCCAGCCACTCGAGAGGCTGAGGCAGGAGAATCGCTTGAACCCGGGAAGCAGAGGTTGCAGTGAGCTGAGACTGCATCACTGCACTCCAGCCTGGATGACAGAAAGAGATTCCATCTCAAAAAAGGAAAAAGGATAAATAGACAAATCGGACTTAATGAAAGTTTTAAAATTTTGTGTATCAAAAGACCGTATCAACAAAGTAAAAAGACAACTCATAGAATGGGAAAGAAAATTTGCATATATCTGATAAGAGATGAGTATCAAGAATGTATCAAAAACTCCCAAAACTCAATAACAACAAAAGACCCAATTCAAAAATGAGCAAATAAACATTTCTTCAAATACGATGTACAAATGCCCAATAAGCACATAAAAAGATGCTCAACATCACTTATCATTAGGAAAGAATGAAAATCAAAACTACAAGGTATTGCCTCATACTGATTGGTATGAGTACTATCAAAAACATACAAACAGAAAATAATAAGTGTTGGTAAGAATGTGGAGAAACTGGAACCTTTGTGCATCGTTGGTGGGAATGTAAAATGGTACAGCTTCTGTAGAAAACAGTATGGCAGTTCCTCAAACAATTAAAAATACAATTACCATATGGGCTAGCAATTCCCCTTTGGGTATATACCCAAATGGATTGAAAACAGGGTCTTAGAGAGATATTTATACCCCCATGTTCATAAGCAGCATTATTCACAATAACTAAAAAATGAAAGCAACCGAGTATCCATCAACAGATGAATGGCAAAACAGATAAGTAAAATCTGTTATATACATATGACAGAATATTATTCTGCCTTAAAAAGGAAGGAAAATCTGATATAGGCTATAACATGGATGAACCTTGAGGACATTATGCTAAATTAAATAAGATGGTCACAAAAAGATAAATACTATATGATTCCACTAATATGAGGTACTTAGAGTAGTCAAAATCATAGAGACAGACAGTAAAATTGTGGTTTCCAGGGGACAAGGAAAGAATGAAATGGGGAGTTCTTATTTAATGGCATAGATTTTCAGTTTTATAAGACGAAACAAGCTATGAAGACAAATGGTGGTGATGGCTGCACGATACGATGAATGTGCACGATACCATTGAACTGTACACTTTAACATGGCTATATACATTTTACCACAATTTTTTAAAAGTAGAAGAGAAAAGCACTGGGAAATAAGAAATGTTGTTAGCAATATAAGTATGGATAGAAAAAAATATCTGTAGATCTAAAACATATCAACTAAGTTAACATAAAGTCTCAAGTTAATACATGAATTACTTTTAATTAAAAAACAATTCAGGATACAACCTAAAAATAAAAGTAATGGAAAGTCTTAAGATAACAAAGATAATCCCCAAATACTTATTGAGTATCTGATCAGTTAAGGCACTGGTGTAGGCACACGTATACAAACCTTAGGAGACACGTGTGTACTGCTTACAATAACATTGTAGGATGACATCATCCATTGGCTTATAGAGAGACTTCTGTACCAGTGTAATGCATTATATCTCCCAAAGAATTTGTAAATCATGCTGATTTAGTCCACTCTTCTTGTCTTCTACTTCTTTTCCATCAGTATTGCCAGTTATGTCTGTGTCCATGAAATATTTAAGTAGAAAAATAGCCAAAATCTCATTCTTAGGTTATAATCAGATCCATTAGCTTTATGCAAAACTAATTGGTGGGTTAAAAATACATAATATAATTACTTGTGCTTAAAACGAAACAGGCATCCAAATTTAGTTATTGGAACAAAGGCAAGTTAAATTCAGTGAGTGCATTAGTCTGGTGAGTTATTCAAGGTCACTCACTGGCTAGGGCAAAACTAAATAAGAGAGCTGAATTTCCCAAAAGTTTAGGTTTGATCATTCTCTCTTTTAAACTTGGCTATAAAGTGAAAGGGCTTCAAATTTTTCCTCAATGCTTTGTGTCATCTTAATAAACACTGCCTACATAAAGACAAAAAAAGTGTTAAGTATATACCCATATATTAAAAATGAAAATATCCACTCATGTAGAGCTACTTCAAGTCAGCTGTTTCCCATTCAAATGCAAACAAAAAGACCAATTCATTCAGCTGTAAAATTGCATAAGCTGAGCTCCAATGACCAGGGGGAACAGTATATCCTATCACAATTCCAGCATAAATATAAATAATATCCAGAGCATCATTTCCTGAAACATGGTTCATGCAATACCGGCTCTGCAAAGTACTTTAAGAAAATGTTTAGAGGTTGATACATCCGGGAAATCCTGCTTACACACACCCCTTATGAGAGATACGCAGCTCACATTAGTTCCCAGGAGTCTTCAGAAATCTGTCATTTTTGTGTAATTCAGTCTTTTCCAAACACATATTTTTTTTATTAACAGAACCAGCACTTTGGGGATCATTGCTCTAAAGAATTTCAAGTATTCATTGTATTCAAATACAGAGTGATTGTAGACCTTATGAAATCAAAAGCAAGAGGCCTTTCTTATCCTGTCTCTGAAACCTCCACCTCAGCAGTCTCCACTTCATGGCCAGGCTTACTCAATCTCAAGCTACCAGTCTGTAAAGGAGAAAATACTGAAGGTTGTGCTGGTTTCTCATTTTATTTACCGTCTAATTTCAACCAAATCTCCCATTCTGTTTTTAACAAGCTTATGTCCCTTTCAACATTCTCTAAGTTTTAGGCTGGGATTCTATTTCTGGCATTCCAGATTCTGGCTAGCCAAATCCATGACTACCTTCTGACACCGAACTCTTTTGTACTTAGTGTACAGCTTTTACCTTTGATCCTGTACAGAAGCCTGTCAATTTAAGTCCGTCTCTACTTTGGGCTTATCCTCCCTCCTGCCTGTGATAAAACTAATAAAGGCAAACCTCAAACTGTGACAAGGAGGATATGCTCCATAGAGACAGAGAAATCCAGTGATGTTTCTTGCAGTTTGGATTCATCCATCAATCAATTAAGAAACACCCAAAGAGCTCCTTCTGTCCTCAAGACATTATGCTAAGAGCTATGGAGAATTTAACAGAAAACACAATGACAGGGCACTTCATTTTGAGTAATGTTTTGGGGAGGAATTGGCCCAGGAAGCAAGGGAGAAATTTGTGATTCAATAACTGTGAGGTTCCTCCTTCTATGGCTATATATTACAAGGATTTAAGAATGGTTTTCCGCCAGGCATAGCGGTTCATGCCTATAACCCCAGCACTTCGGAAGTCCAAGGCAGGAGATCACTTGAGCCTAGGAGTTTGAGAGTAGCCTGGGCAACAGAGTGAGACCCATTGCTACAAAAAAATTTTTATAATAGCCAGGTGTGTGGCACATGCTTGTGGTCCCAGCTACTCAGGAGGCTGAGGTGGGAGGATCACTTGGACCTTGAGGGGTCAAGGCTGCAGTGAATCATGATCCCACCACTGCACTCCAGCCTGGGTGACAGAGCAAGACCCTATCTCAAAAAAACATAAATAAATAAATAAAAAATATTTTCAGTGAATACTTTATTTTTGTCCCTAAGACCATCCCTGACCTGTTTGATGCTATTCTTACATAACATCTTTTGGTGATAAAGATAACATACTGTTAAAAAGAAAGGCATTTTTAAAACAGTATGTCCAGTTTTAAGGACCTCTGGATAGCCTCTAAAGTAGAAATATAGGAGACACTGTATATAAAATGGCATATGGTGAGATTGACTATCTGGTTTACAATAAAATCCCCAATTTCAAGATTAAGAAAAAAGTGCAATGTATATACCTACTCTCAGTCCACCATCCCATCTTTTTTATTTAACCAAAGGCATTTGTATTTGTTAAGAAATATAGGTCTAGAACAAGGCAGATTGCTGATAACATCATCCATGGTGTGTGTTATTGAAGATCTACTATGCATATAGGCACATTGCATATGCTGATTTGTTTTAGGGGAATCATTTCCTGGAGACTTGAAGAGTGTACCAATTAGAAGCTCCTTTGAGGTACACAGCAATGAATTTTTAGCTTCAATTCCTAAGAACTCAACAGAGCCAAAACAGAAGTGAATAGTAAATTTCTTTTGGCTATGACATCTGATAAAATAGCGTCCCTTCATAGAATGCATAATGCCTGCATTATTTTTGTAAACATAGCCTTGCCAAAAGATGCTCTTGAAAGTTAATGTTACAAAAGGGGAGAGTAGTAAGTATTGTGTCAATATTATGTACCAAAATTATGAAGTATGTCTAGTTATCATGGAAACATGTCATGTAATTTATTTCCAAAAGATACGAAAAAGATTATAAACTCCTTAAAAGCAAGGATTATGTGACACAATTTTGCATCCTACATGGTGTCTCACTCAGACCCTTCAGCATAGCAGGCATGTGATATACTTGTACTGAACATGTAATGAGTCAAGGAGTGAGTGAGACACTGAATGCATGAATGATTCAATCAGTGAAGAAATAAAAATTCAATAAAGCCTTTATATAAATAAGCTGGTAGACAATTGTATGCTACCCACTAAATAAGAGGGTATGAAATAGTTAAAGAGAAAAGAAAATCCAGAAAAGCTGAAAGTAACTACTGGAAAATGTTTCTTCGTTTGCTTGTTTTAAGTAACAAGGGAAACTTCTGAGGTAGCATTCAATCTGGACCCTGTCTCACAAAAACCAAGATCCTGACAAATCCCTTACCAATGTGTTTTCTTAAAGCCATTTCCTGGTATTAGCTTGTAAATGAAGCAGCTAGCATTACGGAAACATATTAGAGAAGAAAAACTAATTTTATACTTCTGGTAAAGACAGAAGATCAAATGTTCTCATTAGCCTCTGCTACCTTCCAAAACCCATAAAAATATCACTAAATAATTTTAAAAAAGGAGAGAGAGTAAGAGAGATGGTAACAACAAGAGGATTTGGAAACCAGAAAATAAATGGGCAAGAAGTAACTGATTTAGCAGATCTAAGAAAGCTAAATCCTAAACTGGCAGTGGGGAAACTGAGAGTCAATAAAATTTACAGGTAGAGCCCCCAAATGCCCAAAACTGATGACATCTTATTCCCCTGGAAGAAGGGTGAAGGTGGGCCTAAACCTAAGATAATCACCTGGAAGCCAATTTAAGAACCAGCTAAAACCCCAGATTCCTTCTCTTGGGAGTCTGCCTCTCTATGCAGAGAATAAAATAGAGGGTCTCTAGATAAAAGGATACCCATGTTGAAGGCAGGGACACCTTACCCTACACTGGGAAATTAGGTCAACATATGCTTATTAAATGTTTAAATCCTGCCTTCTTCCTCCATTCAGTTCCCAGAGTGCAATCAGCAGGTTGGAATCTCATCAAATCTAAAGGAAATACCTAAAGATATTGATGGAGAAGGATATTCCATCAATGAACAGCCCATATCAACCTATATAGCAGGATTTCTCAACCTTGGCACTTTTGACATTTGGGACCAGAAAATTCTTTGTTGTGGAGAGCTGTCCTGTGCATTGTAGAATGTCTAGTTGTAGTACCTGTGGCCTCTACCCACTAGATGCCACAACCTCTCCAGCATTACAAACAGAAATGTCTCTTGACATTGCCAAATGTCCTATAAGGAGCAAAATCACTCCTGGTTGAAAATCACTGCTTTATAGTGAGGCTGATAGCTGACAATTCCCTCTCATATACTCAGAGTTTCAAATCAGCTTCTTAGATATTAATGGATACTAGTTGAAGTTATGCATGGTTGAGCACAGATTCACTTACAATTTATGCTTGAATTAACCATTTAAAAAGCACAGTGTGATTTAGTTGTTTTCAACTAAGATTATTTTATGAAATCTAAATTTTTAAAAAATCTTTCTAACAAACATCATCTGAAGTTAAGAGTATCCCACAATAATTAAAAAGTAAAAAACAAAAATAAAAATAAACCTATTAATATGGTCTACCTATAGGCAATAAATTGGGATTTACTTTATCCCATAAATATCTAAATAGTTTGCTCTTTCTCACTTAAGGGACATTTGTTATCTTAATAATAATCTTTTTAAAAAGTCTCATTATATTTGTCAATGAAAAGAGTCAAACTCTATAAAATATTTGAAGAGATTTATTTTTAGCCAAATATGAGTGACCATGGCCTGTAACGCAGCCCTTAGGAGGTCCTGAGAACATGTGCCTGAGGTGGCTAGGGCACAGCCTGGTTTTATACATTTTGGGGAGACATGAGAAATCAATCTAATATATTTAAGATGTACATTGGTTTGGAAAGGCAGGACAACTCAAAGTGGAGAGCTTCCAGGATATAGGTAAAATTTAAATTTTTTCTGGTTGACAATGTGTTGAGTTTATCTAAAGACCTGGGATCAACAGAAAGGAAATATCTGGGTTAAGATAAAGGGGTATGGAAACCAAGTTTTATTGTGCAGATAGCAGACTTCAGAGAGAATAGGTTAGAAAGTGTTTCTTATTGGACTTAAAAGGGTGCCTGACTCTTAGTTGATTATCTCCTGGATCTGGAAAGAAAAAAAAGGAGGAGGGAAAGGGGATTATCTACAGAATGTAGATTTTTCCCACAAGAGGTGACTTTGCATGGCAATTTCAAGATATGACAAGGAAATATATTTGGGGTTAAAATATTTTGATTTCCATCCTTATTTGTTACGTGATGTTATGCCAGAGTCAAGTTGGAAAGCAGGCCACATTATATAGGATTAAATAAAATCCCTCTGATGAGACTTTATGGTTTGCAGGGTGTGACTCCCTAGGTTCCTTAGGTAGGATTTGGGCAAAATAAGAAAAAAAAAGGTCAGAGTTTAGTCCTCATACATAATCAAGAGAAGTGAGTAAGCCAAGTGGACTCTCCTGGAATGCTTCTGAAGTTCTGGTCTTTAAGAGATGAGCATCTGACATCAGTTGGAACACGTAGAAATTTATTACCTTTCAAACTGTTTACAAGTTTTATTGTCAGTTTCAAATTAGAAGAGGAAGAAAACCTTTGTTGTTAGGCCATATCAGTATATGAAATGCATTTTGAATGTAAGGGAAAACTTTTTAATGAGAATCACACAATTTCAGCTAGAAAGGAACTCAGAAGCCATCTGTCAACCTCCTTCCCAAGGAAGGAATCACCATTTCAAGATTCATGGAACATGTTTAAGGATAAGGGGCTACTGTTTTCTGAAGATGGTTCAGTTGTGAATCACCTTGAAATGTACCCAAGTCTGCTTTTATAACTTTTATACACTAGTCTAGCCTTTAAAGGGGAAAAAAAGTATTTTTCTCTCTAATTCATCTGTTTCAGTTCAAGAATTCTTGGCTCCTTTGTCATTTATGTAATTCTGTAGTCTCTAAGATATGTCTAAGCCTATATCTAACTCTCTTCAAACATATCCTAGTCATCTAGGTAGCTGGCATTTTCAAAGGTGAAATTGGGTATATGAACTAATCTTTTTTTTTTTTTTTTTTTTTTGAGACGGAGTCTTGCTCTGTGGCACGGGCTGGAGTGCAGTGGTGCAATCTTGGCTCACCGCAACCTCCGCCTCAAGTGATTCTCCTGCCTTAGCCTCCTGAGTAGCTGGGATTACAAGCGTATGCCACCACGCCTGGCTAATTTTTGTATTTTTAGTAGAGACAGGGTTTCGCCATGTTGGCCAGGCTGGTATCAAACTCCTGACCTCAGGTGATCCACCTGCATCAGCCTCCCAAAGTGCTGGGATTACAGGCAATACAGGGGTGAATCACCATGCCCGGCCTATATAAACTAATCTTATTCGGTTATATCAACTAATCATCCCACACATGAAGACTTCCACCAGCATTTTCCTTGCCATGGATAAGAAAACCCCACCCTTCACCAATATCCCTCCACCAAACCATGATCTACATCCCTACTACAAGACCATTAGAGTGAAGGCACAAAGATCATCTACCTTCCCTATACATACCTACTTGGAGATATTTCTAGACTAGAGCAAAGTATAGTAACTCTGGTTACAATAACAGACTAAGGTCAGGTCACACTCAATTTACTGGTATTCTTAGGAAAAACTCCACAGCTGATACCTCCACAGCTGATACCTCATCCTTATGTTTAGAGTGGTTGCTCATTGAAAATTATATAATTTTATAAAATATAAATTATATATTATAAATTATATAATTATATATAAGCTTCCAGTAATTAAAACCATCACCCAAAACCAGAGTCCATCAGTTACTCTGAACACTGAAAATCTTTTTGTACAAATATTATTGCTAATCTGAAACCTATTCCTTTCTTTTAATCATTTTTAAGTCTCTGACCCAATTGAGTAAAAGTCATTTTGAAGTTAAATTTACAACTATATTTACAAGACAATGCAATATTTGAAGAATCATTAAAATTTTTATTATCCCTCAGCAGATTTTTGTTCTTTTCCCCTCCTTCCCCATTCATTTCCAGTTGAAGAATCCTGGCTCCCAGCCAGCCAGAGTCTTGGAGGAGTTCTTATTCAACCACCCACTTCCCACTGCTAGCCATGGTGTGCCAAACAGAAATTTTTACTCATGCCATGATAACTACCTTCTTAGAAGTTTTCCAACCTCCCTTGTGTTACAGTTTAGGGGTGTTAGAAGGCCAATTATTTGTGTGGATTATAGAAGATTCTGACATCCCCTAGAAAGAGCCTAATATCTGGCACTTTTCTGCACATCATCTGGCAATAAACACCATCTGCGGTTCAGCAAGGAAACTCTTTGCTGTGCCATAGGATGTTTCTAAACTCCTAGCAGTCATTAAAAGCAATTATTTTACCGAGATTCATTCCTCCTACCAGTGTAGAAACCCTTCTCCTCCAGGTTGGTATATCCTAATCCAGAATCCTTGGGGATTTTGCATGGTTTCTGTGTGTTTGTGGAGGTTGGCAACAAGAGATGAGTACTATGCCACTGCCCTAAGGTTACATGGTACCATTTGATAGAGAGTCTGTAAGTCTAAAACTACGAGTTTCCTGAAAAACACTAGGAACTGAAATGAGAAGGAGACATGGATCAGGAAGTGGAACAAAGGAAGAAGCAGAGAAACTGAAAAAATTCAAACCACCTCACTAACATGCAGTAAATATCAGTTTTAGGAACTCTGAAAACATGCCTGCACCTCTGTTCAGGTCAGCCTCCCCAGGTTCCTCTTCAGACCGGGCCAGGTAGGCTCAGACTCTGCTCTCACACTCACTGCTCTGTGGAGGCTGAGGCTCCTTTCTGAGCCTGTGTGGGGATCTCCTCACACACAGCCGAGCTGGAGAGCTGATGCAGCCCAGGCCTGAGAACAGTGGGGACTGGATGGTTTGTCTAATTCTCTGAACATAAACTTGGCAAGAAGTTCTTTGAGTTACTAAGCAACTGCACATCTGACATGAAGCCTATTAACAACCTTTTCCATAGATTAGTAAAAGTTCCCAGAACAAATTCATGTCTGGTCCAGTGAAGAAATAAGAAGGAAACAGGGGTAGCTAAGAAGGGGATGGGAAAGGAAAGCCAAGATGGAAAAAGGAAGCAGCTTGTCTTGTGACATGTGGACGCAGGAAGATGAGGAAAGCAAACAAATGGAGGCACTTGGGTGAGAGTTGGTGGCATCCAGGGAAGGAGAATGTGAATAAAGTATGGTACAAAATGATCCAGAATTGCATTTGCCACAAGCTCTAGGAAGCAGTCTTACAGCAAAAAGAGAACTTCCAAGGTTTTCATTTGTTATGTAGAATTATAGATCTTTCTTCCATTTTGTTATAATCATCCCCACTCAAGCACTCACCACAGGTACATTGCTGTCACAAAAATCTGTAAGGATAACACACTAATGGGCTTGACAACTTCATGAAAACAGATAAGGAATGACTTGGAAAGTTCTCAATTTATAACTTAATGTCCTGGGTAAGCTGCCTTGCTGCTGCCCCTAGATTCACTCTCTCTTCCTTTTCTACCTTACTTTGCTGTGCCCAGGGTACAGACAATAAGGGAGTGAATTGTTTGTGGAGAATTTTAAAACATAATAAACTGACAAAAAGTCAACCTGCTTTTTATTAACACCTTGGCTAACTAAGAATTACTGCAATTATAACAATATATATGTAAGCCTCCAATTCTCTCTCTTTTAAAAATTTTCTTTATAAAAACATTGTATTCGCCAGGCACAGTGGCTCATGCCTGTAATCCCAGCACTTTGGGAGGCCAAGGTGGGCAGATCATGAGGTCAGGAGTTCAAGACCACCCTGGCCAACATAATGAAACCCTGTCTCTACTGAAAATTCAAAAATTAGCCGGGCATGGTGGCATGTGCTTGTAATCCTAGCTACTCGGGAGGCTGAGGCAGGAGAATCGCCTGAACTCAGGAGGCAGAGGCTGCGGTGAGCCAAGATCACACCACTGCACTCCTACCTGGGCAACAGAGCAAGACTCTGTCTCAAAACAAACAAACAAACAAAAAATTGTATTCTATATGGAAGCTAATTCAGAGAGCTTCTAGTTACACAATCAGTCCTGACACACTTAAAGTCAGCTACACTCCACTATTCACAATAGCAAAGACTTGGAATCAACCCAAATGTCCATCAGTGATAGATTGGATTAAGAAAATGTGGCACATATACACCATGGAATACTATGCAGCCATAAAAAGGATGAGTTTGTGTCCTTTGTAGGGACATGGATGCAGCTGGAAACCATCATTCTTAGCAAACTATCACAAGAACAGAAAACCAAACACCGCATGTTCTCACTCATAGGTGGGAACTGAACAATGAGATCACTTGGACTCGGGAAGGGGAACATCACACACCGGGGCCTATCATGGGGAGAGGGGAGGGGGGAGGGATTGCACTGGGAGTTATACCTGATGTAAATGACGAGCTGATGGGTGCAGCACACCAACATGGCACAAGTATACATATGTAACAAACCTGCACGTTATGCACATGTACCCTACAACTTAAAGTATAATAATAATAAATAAATTAAAAAATAAAAAAAAAAAAGTCAGCTACACTCCTTCCCAGGATACATTCTTAGGGTCTAGAACCATTCAAGTTTGCTGCAGGAGCAGTTCCTGCCTCTGGCCTCCAGAGTGCTACCTATTCCTTATTTAAACAGTAGATTAGAAACTGATTTTCAAAAGGAGTAACTGAAACCTGAGTTACATCAATTCTGTCATTCTTCATGGACACTTGGAATTTTTAATTTATGTTTAAAATTAAAACAATGTGTATTAGTCCATTCTCATGCTGCTATAAAGAAATACAGAAGACTGGGTAATCTCATCACAGTTCTGCATGACTGGGGAGGCCTCAGGAAACTTACAATCATGGCAGAAGGCACTTCTTCACAGGGTGGCAGGAGAGAGAATGGGTGCTAGCAGGGGAAATGCCGGTTATAGAACCATCAGATCTCGCGAGAACTCACTCACTATCACAAGAACTGTATGGGGGAAACTGCCCCCATGATTCAGTTACATCCACCTGTCCTGCTCTTGACATGTGGGGATTTGGGGATTGTAATTCGAGATGAGATTTTGGGTGGGGACACAACCAAACCATATCACAGTGAAACACAGAATGAACCGCAAAGTGAAATATTTTTGTTTGGTAAATGAAAATTTGAGATGTATAATGAGATGAAATATTTTACCAAATTTGAACAATGTTAACATTGTAATTTAGTCTTTTAAAATTGTCAATTGTATTTGTTGTGAAACTTAAGGATGAGTCAAAAAAAACCAATCATTATGACTTATCATTATCGTAAATAATTTTGTCCTGTATAAGCAAGGGGAGGGGTATTTAAAATGATCTGCTCTAGGTGTCAGCCGGTATGGAGCATGTGGAAGCAGGAATAAGAGGAAGGCACATACATGTAAGCACTTGGGTGAGAGTTGGAGGCATCCAGGGAAAGAGAACATGAATAAAGTATGGTACAAAATGATCCCAGAATGACATTTGCTGCAAGTTCTGCCCTCTGCCCTCTGGCTTGTATTGGGTTCATACAGGACCACTGGCTTGAGATCAGGAAAAGAGAAGAGTGAGGTTAGGGCATTTATCCCTTCCTCTCCCTGAAGCCTTCTTCTAGTTTGCCAACATACTTTGACTTAGACCAGAGGTCACAGCTCTCATCAGAGGCCTTCCCCACACGACTAGTTCTCAACCTTCTCACTCTTCTCTCTTCCACCCTCCCTCCTTCCCTTCTTGGAATATAGTTATTGCTTGCCTGTCTGTCTTGCCAGTTCAGACCCAGGGATGGAAAGACACTGCCCTCATCTTACTAGCCTAAGAATACTGCACTACCCTTTGTACTTTTCCTATACCCTGCCCACACCTTTATAAATTTAGTGTTAACTCTGAAAATTACCCAATTTTCAGGTATCAACTATTGCCTGCTGACATTCTGACTAATATATATATCCTGACTCCTCATAACCCCAATTTCTATCACTGTTCATTATCCTAGACATCAAGTGGAAAATTTTCTCCTCCTTAAATATGCAATTCTAATTCCATAGGCTCTGAAGATCATGGAAATGGAGCAGTTGATATTAGTTGTTTAATTGCAATTTCACTGATCAGGGAAAAGTGGGGGAAATATCACAGGATGTGTACTTAGCTGAGGAATCTGCTGCAGCACAGCCTTCTAAAAAACACCCTCCCTTCTCAAATGCTTGCCAGTCAACTCATAAAAGTAAAATCTGACAAACTGCCTCATTTAACATAAGCCCTCCCCCTACAAAAATCACTTCAGTATTTTTTCTGCTTCTCCCAAAGATGGGGATTAAAAATTCTAGGATTAATCAAAACCTTTCATCATTTTAAAGGGGTTAATCTTAAAGCTAATGGAAAGAATTAATTCCAGGCAGTACTGACTTCAATCTGTCGGAATCCTTTGCATTTCATTTTATCCTTTTCCAAGTTAACTACAACTGTAAAGATGACTAAAAGACTCAACTAAAAGTTCTTCTTAGAATAAAGAATATTTTTATTAATATTTTTCAAAAAAAATATTTCATGGGATAAAAAAGTACATTCACTGAAATTCAAAGGATCTTGATTCTCTAGCCTGGTAATCTTTAAATGACTTAAATACCCTCAGAGTGTGAGAACTTGATTTCAAAATGCCAAGCAAACTCAAGCAAGAAAACTTAGAATTATACCTAGCACACAATAAAAACACATAATTTCTGCAAAATAATTCAACAATCTGATCTGACCTCAATGTGATGACCCAGAAGAGAATTTGGTGGTGAGAAGGGCTGCAGAAGATACAATTACCATGGTTAATCTGTATTCATGAAAATGAGAGCTAGAGTCGAACAACAACAAAAGCATCAGCAATATTAATAGCTAACACTTACATTATGTTTACTGTTAATATGTGTGCAAATCACTGTTTTAAATGTTTTTCATGCATTGATTCATTTAATCCTCAGAGCAACCCTGAAAGGTAGATCACTATAACTATTTTCATCTTACAGACGAAGAAACTGAGACTGGGAAGGTTTAAGTAATTTGCCAAAGGTCACACAGCTAGTAAGTAACAGAGCTGAGATACAAGCACAGGCTTGGCTCTGAGTTCATACATCTAACTACCATGATATACTGTCTCTACCAGAACTTAAGAACACAGTCCTTTTAATTGGTGTGCAATTTAAAAAATACAATCAGTCTAATCACAGCACATGAATTCAATTTAATCTCCGTTTCTCTTTCAGGAACAACAGTTAAAAATGGGAACTCAGGTATCCCCAAGAGAACTCTTACTGCTATATTTGTGAAGTCATGACAGTATCATCAACATCTGGAGACCTACTAATAGTTTTGTCAAGAAGAAAAGAAAATGAATAGCCTAGTTCAGTAATTCTCCTCACTTGGAAATGAATCAAGAACCCCTTTGTGATTCTGTTGACAGCTATGGTCCCTCTCCCAAGAAAATGTCTACTTTGCATTTAATTTCAATAAATTTCCAGAAGGCTTGATGTGCATCCACAGGCTCTATGTGAGAAAACCCTCTTCTTAGATGATTTCTAAGTCTACAGTGTTGTATACTTCACAGAAATAAAAAATCAACCAACCAGCCGAGCTCAGTGGCTCACACCTATAATCCCAGCACTTTGGGAGGCCAAGGTGGGCAGATCACTTGAGGTCAGGAGTTCTAGACCAGTCTGGCCAACATGGTAAAAACCCATCTCTACTAAAAACACAAACATTAGCCAGGTGTGGTGGCATGTGCCTGTAGTCCCAGCTACTCAGGAGGCTGAGGCAGGATAATCACTTGAGCCCAGGAAGCACAAGTTGCAGTGAGCCAAGAGCACGCCACTGTACTCCGGTCTAGGCAACAGAGCAAAGATCTGTCTCAAAAACAAACAAACAAACAAAAAAGAATCAACCAACCAACCAACATTTACTGAGCAACTACTATGTGCAAAACACTGTAGTGGACCTTGTGTGGATAATACAAGAAAAGATATTATATAATTCCTGCCTTCAAAGAGCTGTATAGTCAAGTTTGCAAAATAAGACAAGAATAGGGACACTAGTTCTCCAGGCACTCAAAAGAAATATCATTTCTAGCTTGAGTTGTCAGGCAAGGCTTCAAAAGAGGGCATGAACTATGAACTGGTCTAGATAAATTATTAGGATTGGAGAGAAAGTAAGAAAAAGCATTTGATATTGCCTGAATTTGTGGGCTGAAAATTTAATTTTATGAAAAATGCTGTATGTTAACTATAACTAGGAACTTTATTCTCTGACCAGATAGTGTGCCTCATGCCACATCAGTGCAATTTGTTTACCTTAGCCCAGCTATCTGCTGGGAAGATATCACACAATTGGAAGCCCTTGGCCTTCTTTCTCAGAAGTCAACAAAAATGTGCATTGCGCTGTTTACCATGATAAGAATACTTGTCAATAGAAATTGGTTTGAGGTTCTTAACTCACCTCTCCATGGCCAGAGGAGCCAACAGAGAGAAATTTATTTTTATTTCAAGGTGGCTTTGTATCTCATTAACAATCCCATGAGCCTCCACCCTTTTTATTCAACTGTCAACAGTCCTTGATGTTCTGAATAAAGAGCTGTCCAAACTAGGATTAAACAGAAGAAGAGGGGAAAAAAATCACTGTTCTCATTCTGAGATTCCACGTGGAGGTGCTAAGCTAGTTCAACTCCCTTGAGAGCTACATTTTTATTTTCTTTGCAATCCTGGTCACAATTCAGGATTCAGGCATTTGCATCATGAGGCTTGATTCCTGCTACAATTCTTTCCAGCAAAAATACAACACAGTAGGGCAGGGTATATTTGAAATTCCAATAAAATCAATGTTGACTTGATTGGGAAATTCTAAAAATTAGAACTGAAGTCTAAAGAGAGACAGATTAAGTTATTAATTAGCTAGGGCTGCCAGAAAACAGCAATATATAAAAAGGGAATACAAGGAAGAAGACTTCCTGTAAAACTGTCATCATGCATTCAACTAGAAATGGATCCTGCAGTCCCACATGTGGAAGTGAGATGCAAGTTTGGAGTAGCTGCCTCCCTTCAAGAGATTTACAGTTTTGAAGTGTTACAGCATATTCCCAGAGGGCTGGGTGAGACTGTGTGTGTGGTGGGGTAAAGTGGAGAAAAAAAGTGTCACAGAAAATCAGTAGTTCAAAAGAAGAAACAAAAAACATAATTTGAAATGAACTAACTTTTTCACTCTGTAGCTGGGGGTGGCAGGTAATAAGACTCAACATACCCATATGATAGCTGTACCACTTAGAATCTTTGGGGCTGCAGGTAACCAGAAAACCCTGACTCATTTCAAATTTTAATTTTTTTTTCTAATTATGGAGTATCTCACATAATGAAATAACAGAAATAGGGCAGGACCTAGCCAAGTAAGAGCTATCAGGATTCCTTCTCTGCTGCCCTGAGATTCTCCTGGATTAGCTTCATACTCACAAGGAAGGTAAGAGGCCTGTGATAGTTCTAGGCATCATGCCCTTACATGACAATGCCCAGAGGAAAACAGAACCATTTTTTCCTAGGCCTTTTTCTCAGGATTGAGGTAACCTTTCCTGGAAGCCCCCAGCAGACTTCCCCTCATCCCTTCTGGTAGATTTAGATCATATGCCCATTCCTAAACTAGTCTCAAGTGGAAAGAATAGGATTATCATGACTGATTCTTATATTGTGGTCCCCAGGCCACCAGCAGCACTTGAGAAAAATGCAAACTATTAGGACCCACTCCAGACTTACTGGATCAGAATCTCTACAGATGAAGCACAGCAGCACAGCCATCTGTGTTTTAATAAGAATTCCAAGAGATTCAGATGCGCTTAAGTTTGTGAACCATTGGTTTGGAGCAGAGTGGAATGGATGTTGGATTCTCAACCACAATGAGGACACTGGTCAAGGAGACAGGAATTAGGAAGAACACAACTATTAAAATAACCAGTCACTTTTGACTAGCATTTATGACATTTATGAATGCTTACTCTCTTCCTTTTTTTTTTTCTTGCTAAAAGTAGACTAAATATCTTGAAATACGCCTGCCACCAAACACCTGGAAATGCTGCATAAAATATAATTGACAATTTTTTAAATATATAAACTCTCAGGAATGAAAAATGAAACCCTCAAAGTCCCAAAACAAAGAGAAATCTGAAAAACAAGGACTCAAACTTTTGTAATTCTAAATGTCACTGCCAATCTAAGTAACAAAGAGTCTTGTGTGTAAATGACAGAGTGGCCAAAAGGTAGGGTGATAAAACTGAGATTCTTATGTTGAACCAGGACCCTAGAGGTCTATATCCTCTGAAAACAAGTGGACTGGAAAAAAAAATCCACCCACAGAAGTGAGCAACAAGGAACCTCCTCTATCTCAGGCTGAGCTCTGGGTGAAGGGAAAAAAATTTCCCCTGAGAATTTATAACCACAGGCCTGCCTTCATGTGGGTTTGAGATACAGATTTACACTACTACAAAGGCAGGTAAACCCTGCAGATAAATTAACATAAAAATGGATTCCCAGATATCATTGCTGAGGTTCTGGCAGAAGAAAACAAGAAGCCTCTTGGTAAAAACACATTCTCAAATAAGGTCACACAGGATTCTCACAGATAACAAAAGCTTGCAACCCTAACTCACAAAACACCTGGGGAAACACAGCTCCCTAATCAAGGCTCAGCAGAAAACAGCAAAATATGAACAGCATAATAGAATTATCAGGAAGGGCTGTAAAACAAGCTGCTTTTAAACTATTTTTATAAGTAAAACAGGGAATTAAAAACAGGAGAAAGGAATAAGATACTATTTTTTAAAAAGAACCAAGCAGATTTAAAAGAGATACAAAAGGGAAATATCCAGCTTCTATCATCCTCAACAAGAAATGTATGACCTCAACAAGAAATCAGCCTGGGCTGGAAGAGAAGTTGTCAGAGAACCTGAGGAAGCTTGAGGTTATTCTCAACACTTTGTAAAGTGTTCTATAATTTGGGTATTTAGGTGGGGAGTCCCCAGAAGGCCCCGCTTGAGGTGGTATCCAATGCGTACTCCTACAAAGATATGAAAAGATTTATCCCCATTCTCTCCTGTAATGTGACAAGACACTGGATGACAGTTAAATTACTGCTGATGATATTTTTGAGAGTATGGGGAGAGCATTTGAGAAAAAGCTTTGTGAAATCTCTTGATCTGCAGAACCTCTTTATCATGTTTTAACCTCTCAGCTTAATAGTTACATTTTATGATACTTCATAACAAAGTCCAATCTTTCAGAAGCACCATATTAAACTCATACCTCTGTATATTTGAGTGAGTCTTCTTAATCAAATTTATTGTAGTTTTTGCTCTGACTCCCTAAATAAGAAGTGTTTCATTTAAAATTTATTTCTAGTAACTTGTAGAAATATAAGGGCAGGCCAGGCGCAGTGGCTCATGCCTGCAATCCTAACACTTTGGGAGGCCAAGGTGGTTGGATTGCCTAAGCTCAGGAGTTCAAGACCAGCCTGGGCAACATAGTGAAACCCCATCTCTACTAAAATACAAAAGAAATTGGCCAGGCATGGTGCCATGTACCTGTAGTCCCAGCTACTCGGGAGGCTGAGGCAGAATTGCTTGAACCTGGGAGGCCGAGGTTGCAATGAGCCGAGATTGCGTCAGTGCACTCCAGCCTGGGCGACAGAGCAAGACTCTGTCTGGACAAAGACAAAGGCAGGACAGGACAGGACAGGAAGAAGGAAAGAAGGAAGGAAGGAAGGAAAGAAGGAAGGAAGGAGGGAGGGAAGGAAGGAAGGAAGGAAGGAAGGAAGGAAGGAAGGAAGGAAGGAAGGAAGGAAGGAAGGAAGGAAAAGGGCAAATATATAGTGTGAAAAGAGTACCATCAATTTGCTCCAAATCAAAACTCAATTATATTATTGGAGAAATGCCACTATAAAGGCCTACAGTTTGACAATTATTGTGTATTTACATATTTACAGAGACTGTCCCCTCCCCTTCTGCTGGCTAGACCCAGGAGAAGCCTGGAACCATGGGAGAGGCCTCAGTACATGGTGTGGGATGACTGGAAAGGACAGGGATGTGTCTAACCACATCCATCACATTTGATGTTTCTGTCTTAATCCGTTCCTGACTAAGGGAAATGCCACTCCTTTAGATTCCTCTCTACATTTCCAGCATGTATGAATCACTTGGCAAAACCTGATATTAAAAGAAATGCAAAGAGTGGTAAAGCCAAGAAGCCCTTGTCTGACCCTGCCTCAAGGTAAACAAACACCTGATTTAAACAGAGGCTTGGAGGAAGCAAATCCTTCCAGCCAGGGAGAAGTCCCCACACCTGCCGATTTCCTTCCATTACAAATCAGAGGCAGAGCCTCACTGCATCTGGGGCCACTATTTGCTGCTTGGAAGAAAGCATGGGAGCACTCCCAGCCCTTGTACAATACCAATTATGTTTCTCATTTAAGAAACAGTTATTTGTCTGAATGCAAACTACATAAAGGGCAGAGGGAGTTCTCTTCTCTTACAGAGTGATAGTTTGTTATTCATCTGAAACACAGGAGTGTTTCCCTGATTGTAATCTTGGAGTTGATGTGTCCACAGAGGGAGTAAATACTTGAAGGAAAAGCAACATTGACAGACTAGTACAGTACTATCAGAGATTTATTTTGTGGTTAGTATGAAAAGTAAAAAGAGATAGGTGATGACAGGTTTTCAGAGCAAAAGCCAAAGGTTTCAAAGATGAGACCTAAGTGTTGCATTTTCCCTAAAGGAAAAGTTGCTGGAACTTCTTAGCAAGGAGGTGAATTCTTATTTACATAATCATCATCCTGGGCTAGTTTTGGCCTTCCTTATATTGTACCTACCCTTGCCTTAAAACATCCAGCCACAAAATTTGGCAAATATTGCTTTCTTTCCAGTGAGTTAACCAAGAATTATTTCCAGTGAGTTAATTCTGTATTACTGAGTGCCTACAGTGTGCTTAGAAGTGTGTGTTAAATCCAATGAGGAATAAAGATATTCAAGTCATATGCTCTCTCCTCACGGAATTTACAGTTTAAGAAGACAATAAAAAGTTTAGCCAGGAACAGTGGCAAGCACATGTAGTCCCAGCTACTCAGAAGGCTGAGGTGGGAAGATCACTTGAACCTGGGAGGCGGAGACTGCAGTGAACCGAGATCACACTACTGCACTCCAGCCTGGGTGACAAAGTGAGACCCCATCTCAAAAAAAAAAAAAAAAAAGACAATAAAAAGTGTTTTGATAACTTCTGTACCATTATGCTTTGAGGGGCTCAACCTGCTCAACCTGCTTTGAGGGGCTCCATGGCTCTTCCAATGAACAGCTAGAGTTCACTTCTTGGCACCATGGCCCTGCCCACCACTCTTGGCTATCCTGGCATAAAAGGCAGCATGCTTGGAAGTCTAAGGTAGTGGTTCTCAAAGTGTGGTCCTTGGACCAGTAGCAACAGCACCATTGTGGAACTTTTTAAAGGTGCAAATTCTCAGGCCTTCTCCAGAGCTACTGAATTGGAAGCTCTGGGACTGAGTCCCAGCAATTTGTGTTTCAATAAGCTCTGGTCTAAGGAAACTACTTTTTTGTTCTCCTACCTGCCAAATTGTCTTTCACTGGCCCTAGTTTCCACTTTCCACCTATTCAACATTAGAGAAGTGTTTTTGTTTGTGTGTGTGTTTTTTTAACAAGTTAGAACACTTTAGGCTGCAAGTCACAGCAGACGCTTATCAAACTAGCTTAAAAAGTGAGAACATTTATTGACTCATGTAACTGGAAAACTAGCATAAGGGCGGGTTCTATGGTTGACCTAATCTACCAGCCCTGGTTTGATTTCCCCCAAATTCCATTAATTCTGCCCTCTTCTGAGGGTTAACTTCATCCTCAGGCTCCCTGTGAGTTGGCAACAGCAGTTCAGTCTCACATCTGCATACAAAAGCCTCCAGAGAAAGACAGAGAGAGCCTACTTCTGGAAACTCCCAAAAGATAAGGGAAAACTTTCCTAGAATTCCCCAATACACATTTCCTTTCCTGTTTTATCACTAGCCCAAACTGCAGCACATACACATTCTTGAACTGATCACTGGCAGGAAGGATGGGATTGATCAATCAGGTCCATACCTGCATCCAGGGGTGGAATCCACCCACAGAGACACATGCTCCATGTAGAAATAGGGTAGATGGCAAAACAAAGTCAGGGTTCAGTTAGGAAGGAGAAAGGAGGAATGACTGATAGGTAGACAACCCCAAAGTTAATGAGTGTCTTTATGAGTTTCCAAGAACATGCTTTTAGGAAACGAAGTCATCTGCTCTTGACATGGCAGTGAAAGCTAAACACCATGAGGCTGGCAAGTCATGACCACAAACCCCTCAGCATTGAATTGCAATCAGTCTGGAGTGAAATTTATCATATTTCACAAGCAAACTCAGGTAAGTGAAAAGGAAAAACTATTTCCTTTTTCTTTCTCCTCCCATCATTCTCCCTCTTCTCCCACCCGAAACAATTTAATTTTATATTAAATAGTAGCAGTCTTTTGATCATTTCTTCACTGATATATATATACACACACACACATTATAGATCATTAATGACATATTTCTCTCACAAATAATGTATCCTAGAACTATTTCCACAGATTACCAGACATTAAGTATAGCAGCAATTCTAATCCAGGCACAGTGTTAAACAAAGGATATATAATGATAAATAACAGTGGGTCCTCATCTCTAGGACTCACGGAGTAGTAGGGACAGACACATGAACAAATGGACATAATGCAATATGCAGTGGACAATAGAAGTATGCCCACACTATATATATGTTACAAAAGTAATGAACTCCATCTGAGGTATAAGGGATGGAGGTGATAACCCAGGAAAGTTTTGAGGGATAAATAGGGGGAAAAATAAGTGTAAGTGTATAGATAATCCTTAGAAATCAACATAGAAAACAAGGCATAGACAACATAAGATTACTTCAGGATAACAAAGCAGGGGAACTGTCCCAGAGCAGGATGTTCCACTTTCTTGTGGGGACTCACCGGCTGTATCTATCTGTTATGGGATGTGTTGAAAGTAACTTGCAACTAATGACAAAGTGCTAGAATATATTATACAAATAATTCAGAGCAGGTTCTGAAAATACTTAGATTATTAATAACTTAGAGCAGTTCAAGGTTGTCACTATAATCTTGTTATTATCCTCTGCATTCTCATGTGCTTTCAGAAGTGAAAGAGAAAGAAGATGGAGTTATATTTAGCCTGCTCGGAACTGAACATATTCCTGGGTTTCCTATTATTGTATACATGGGAATGAGCAGGGTCTAAAGGCCCAGGTGGAAAAGGCTAGGAGTGCAGCTCTGGGATAATGCCATATTACTACTTAATTCCTGAAGTCAACTCCTAAATTGTGGTAACCAAGGCCCCTAAAAAGGAAACCAAGGTGGCCCTGAAATGTTTCAGGATCCACTCAGTGATGCTATTTAGCAGACACAATTTTTTACACGCACAATTTGTTTTGCCCCACAATTTTGCAGAGATATTTTCCTCCTTTTCCTTTAGTTTCTAAGAATGGCAAATATATAGCCCTTAATATAAAAATAAACCCATAGCTACAAGTCAGGAACTACTTCTCTATCTTAATGATATAACCAAAAATCAAGGTAAAACTACATGTTTTCGTTGACTAGGAAAGGAACCAAAGGTCACTCCAGTAAAAACAGACACATGCAACAAGCAAATGCAGCATAGCCAAGTTCAGAAGTAACTGTATGAGTGTCTATACATGTGTGTGTATATTTAGGTATAGGGAAGAGAAAGGGAAAGAGAACTACCATCTGATGTGAATATAAATTTCTCTAAGAGTAGGTAACCTTGATTGTTCTTTGGTCTATTTGTCATGTGCATCAGCGTCCCCACATATTTTATTCTATTCTTTTTGAGACTCTGACACCGATGTTCCATCTCACCCTGTAGAAGTACAAGACCACAGGTCATACTCTACTCCACCCCATGGTCCCAGTTTTGGACTTTTATCTCCCTAGAGTTATAATCATACTTGCCAGGCTCCTTTGGAATCTTAAATCTTTGAAAGCATAAAGCATTTGCCTTAAGCAATCAGAGAACATATCTCTTGTGAGTGACACTCAACACATCATGAATGTTCAATCAATTTTATTGATGATGGTAGCAGAAAATGTCCCTTGGAAGAAGAGCATCAGAAAAACTCCTCCTGAAAGAGAACTACCAAATAGCTTTCAATTTAATGATCTACTCAGATCTCACTTCAATGAAATTTTAAGCAATTTCATATTCAAAAAGTCAGAATTCATGCACTATATTATATATAATCATTTAACATGACTCTGTAGGTGAGAGCATTTGATGATTATTACTGATTTTAAATACATCATAATTAAAGTTAGGGGAACCAAGTTGAAGGTCAAAATTTGCCGTGTGATTTCTTTTCATTTCTTTCAATTTCTACCCCAATTATATTATTTACTTATATTCAAATTTGCCAGTTAGAATTAAAACAAATAACTTTAAATACGTGACAAGCCTGAAGTGTTTACAAATGTATGTATCTCTTTAGAATAAGAGTAATTTCTTCTCTTTTTATTATTATCGATCATGTCTAAAAATAATAATAGCCAAGAAGATAACTAGAACCCGTATTTGGCCTTAAATCTCTCCCCATTATAATTTTTCTTCTTAATTTTTTTAAATTTTAACTTTTCATTTTGAGTTACAAAAGAGTTTCAAAATAGTACAAGAAAGTCCAGTAAACTCTCCACCTAGCTTCCCTGAATGCAACATCTTATACAACCACAGTACTTGTCAAAACCAGAAAATAAACACCGATGAAATATTATGAACGCATCTACAAATCTTATTCAAATTTTGCCATTTGTCCTACTAATGTGCTTTTTCTGGTCTGGGATCTATTCAGGGTCATTCCCTGCATTTATTTGTCATGCCTCCTTAGTCTGCCCCAGTCCAAGACAGTTCTTCAGTCTTTGTCTTTCATGACCATGACAGTTTTGAAGTGCACCAGCCTGTTATTTTATAGAATGTTCCTCTATTTGAGTTTGTTTGATCTTTGCTCATGATGAAAATCAGGTTATGCATTTTCGGCAAGACTATCATTTAATGATATTATATACCGTTTTCAGTTTATCAAGGCAAACATGTCAATATGTCTCAATATTGATAATGTTAACTTTGGCCACTTGGTTATGGGGTGTCGGCCAGGCTTATCCAATATAAAGTTACTATATTTCTCTTTGAAATTGCTAGGCACTTTGTAGAGCTATATTTTGAGATTATGCAAATACTTTTGTCCAATTGTTTTAGCATCCAGTGATGATTCTTGCCTATAACTATTATTATTATAGTATTTAATAAATGGTTGGCAGTTTTGAGGGTAATGTACAAAAGAAAAAAATTAAAAATTAAAAAATAATAAATGGTGATTTTTCTGTTTCCATAATTTCTGATACATTTGTTAGAGTTCTACTGTAAGAAGAGATCTCCATTCTCCCAGTTTATTTATTAATTTTAACCCTATGAACTCATGGATATTTATTTCAGTCTATGAATTCTAATTCATTACTATCATAACTTATTTTGTTGCTCAAATTTGTTTTCAATTTGGCCAGCAGTTGCTCTTTTAACTGGGCTCCTATATCCACTTGACATATCCCAATCATTTCTTGAGCACAGCTGTAGTTTCTGGTGTAATAAGATGCTTTAGGTCATCTTATACTTTCTCAGCCTCAGTCCTGGAATCAGCCATTTCTCTGAGGAGCTGAAGTTCCCTTTATTTGGAAAAGGTATTTAGAAACCAAGATCTGAGCTAGGAGTGCTCATGGCTACTGGGCTTTCACTGTTTCTAGGACTCTCAGTGGACAGAACTGGAAAATATATGTATGTATACTAAAGCCATGCGTACATAAGCATTAGTATCTATTTCTTTATATTTGTGCATATATATTAGAAACCATGAGTTCATATTCATACCTCCAATTCTAATCCACCACAGAGGTCATTCCAGCCTTCCTTCTTCCCTTATTTGTACTTTCTTCCTCTGACAATGAGAAACAGTTTTCATTATATTATTTACTGCAATATATTTACTTAATTGCTATAAAGGACACATAATTTCAAAATTGCTAACCCTGTGAAAAACAAGCTATTAACTAAACATTGTGTGCAATTCTTCACCTTGTAATATATAATCAAAAACTGTTTTCCAAAGTTGCTTAATTATTTCCTTCACTATCCCATTCACTGTTGTTATATGTGTAATAGTTAGGTTCATTTATTACTAGTGGTTTTCCACTTTGGTTTTCCCCACATCCTGGATGATTTTTTTAAGTAAGTGAAATATTAACATGGTTCTAAAAGTCAGAAGTATATAAAACGAAATATTAAGATTAGAGTCACTCCCACTTCATATCTTCTCTATTTCCATTCCCCTCTACTTTTTCCCTCCCGTATTAGTCTATTCTCACACTGCCATAAAGAAATACCTGAGACTGGGTAATATATAAAGAAAAGAGCTTTAATTGGTTCATAGTTCTACAGGCTGTACAAGAAACATAGTGGCTTGTGCTTCTGGGGAGCATCAGTAAACTTACAATCACGGCAGAAGATGCGAAGGGGTAAGCAGGCACATCTTACATGGCCAGAACCGAAGCAAGGCAGTGAGGTTAGAGGTTCCACACACTTTCATCAAACAACCAGATCTCAAGAGAACTCACTATCACCACAACAGCACCAAGGAGGATGGTGTTAACCATGAGAAACCACCCAGCCAGCGTCCAGGTGGACCATAGAGCTGCTCTCAATTGCCCAATGGTCAGGGAAGAGCTGATTCTGAAGAATATGCTTTGAAGGAAAGCAAACCTCTTAATATGCTGGATTTTCACATATTTGTTCAGAAACATGTAGGAGCAGAGATAACTAGAGCCAAAAAGGATATGAACTTCCAGCTACTGCTGTTGAAGACACTGCAAGATTTCCCAGTTGGTAATAAAAGCCTGGGAGGGGAAAAAGCTGAAGACTCAAGACCAAGACATCAGAGAAAAACATCTAAATAAGACAAGAGCAGAGACACTCCAGCCAAGGAATTTTGCAACTTCCAAATCAGGAGGCACTGGAAGTTGAATATGAGAATGCTATTGCATGTTATCTTCCATTTGCTTTAAGCTGACATTGAGCAACCTGAGGTTTTTTGCACTTAATCCCTCAACTGCTTTTAACAAAGTTTCTATCAAAGCACCTGGTCGTGTGTCATTGAGAAGTGACATCTGGGTCTCAGGGAACAACTGTAGGTCCTATACCCATATTACAGGGAAGCAGCCTGCACTGGTACCTAAATAAGATATTTTCCTGCTGGGTGTGGCACATGCTACATTAGCAGCAAATGCAACATTTAAAAAACAGAGACAACTAGATTCTTGGGGGAATCATGGCAGACAGGAGGCAGGACTAGATTGCAGCTCTGACTTGGATGGACAGAGCAGCATATGGAGGCTTGCGTCATGAATTTTTGCTCCAGAACAACTTCAGGAATAAATCAGGAAACCTGAGAGGACCCACAGACCCCCTGAAGGAAACAGATTGCTCCTGCAGGATCCAGGAGACACCTCAAATACTGTGCTGGTATCTACAGCTGAGAGACCCACAGATGGTTCACATCACAGGACTCTGTGCAGACAACCCCCAGTACCAGCCCAGAACCTGGTAGACTTGCTGGCTGGCTAGATCCAGAAGAGAGATAACACTCACTACAACTCAGCTCTCAGGAAGCCACATTCATAGGAAAAGGGAGAGAGTACTACATCAAGGGAACACACTGTGGGACAAAATAATCTGAACAACAGCCTTCAGCCCTAGACCTTCCCTCTGACAGAGCCTACTCAAATGAGAATGAACCAGAAAACCAACTCCAGCAATATGACTAAACAAAGTTCTTTAACACCTCCAAAAAAAATCACACTAGCTCACCAGCAATGGACCCAAATCAAAAAGAAATCCCTGATTTACCTGAAAAAGAATGCAGGAGGTTAGTTATTAAGCTAATCAGGGAGGCACCAGAGAAAGGTGAAGCTCAATGTAAGGAAATCCAAAAAATGCTACAAGAAGTAAAGGGAGAAATATTCAAGAAAATATATACCATAAATAAGAGACAATCAAAACTTCAGGAAACAATGAACACACTTCTAGAAATGCAAAATGCTCTGGAAAGTCTCAGCAACATAATTGAACAAATGGAAGAAAGAAATTCAGGGCTCGAAGACAAGGTATTCGAACTAACTCAATCGAACAAAGAAAAAGAAAAAAGAATAAGAAAATCTGAACAAAGCCTCCAAGAAGTCTGGGATTATGTTAAATGACCAAACCTAAGAATAATTGATGTTCCTGAGAAAGAAGAGAAATCTAAAAGTTTGGAAAACATATTTGGGGGAATAATCAAGAAAAGCTTCCCTGGCCTTGCTAAAGACTCACACATCCAAATACAATAAGCATAAAGAACACATGGGAAATTCATCGCAAAAAGATTATTGCCTAGGTACACTGTCTTCAGGTTATCTAAAGTTAAGACAAAGGAAAGAATCTTAAGAGCTGTGAGACAAAAGCACCAGGTAACCTCTAAAGGAAAACCTATCAGATTAACAGCAGACTTACCAGCAGAAACCCTACAAGCTAGAAGGGATGGGGGCCCTATCTTCAGCCTCCTCAAACAAAACAATTATCAGCCAAAAATTTTATATCCAGTGAAACTAAGCTTCATATATGAAAGAAAGATACAGTCGTTTTCAGACAAACAAATGCTGAGAGAATTCACCAATACCAACCACCACTACAAGAACTGCTAAAAGGAGCTCCAAATCTTGAAACAAATCCTGGAAACACAGCAAAAAAGAACCTCTTTAAAGCATAAATCTCACAGGACCTATAAAACAAAAATATAATTTAAAAAAAAAAAAAGGTATACAGGCAACAAATAGCAGGATGAATAGAATGGTGCCTCACATCTCAATACTAACACTGAATGCAAATTGCCTAAATGCTCCACTTAAAAGACACAGAATTGAAGATTGGGTAAGAATTCACCAACCAACAATCTGCTGCCTTCAAGAGACTCACCTAACACATAAGGACTCGCACAAACTTAAGGTAAAGAGGTGGAAAAAGACATTTCAGGCAAATGGACACCAAAAGCAAGTAGGAGTAGCTATTCTTGTATCAGACAAAATAAACTTTAAAGCAACAGCAGTTAAAAAAAGACAAAGAGGGACATTATATAATGATAAAAGGCCTTTATATCACAATCCTAAACACATATGCACCTAACACTGGAGCTCCCAAATTTATAAAACAATTACTAATAGACCAAAGAAATGAGATAGACAGCAACACAGTAATAGTGGGGTACTTCAGTATTCCACTGACAGTATTAGACAGGTCATCAAGACAGAAAGCCAACAAAGAAACAATGGATTTAAACTATACCCTGGAACAAATAGACTTAACAGATATATACAGAACATTCCATCCAACAACCACAGAAAATACATTCTATTCAACAGTGCATGGAACTTTCTCCAAGATAGACCATATGATAGGTCACAAAACGAGCCTCAATAAATTTAAGAAAATTGAAATTATACCAAGCACTCTTTCTCAGACCACAGTGGAATAAAACTGGAAATCAACTCTAAAAGGAACCTTCAAAACCGTGCAAATACATGGAAGTTAAATAACCTGCTCCTGAATGATCATTGGGTCAAAAATGACATCAAGATGAAAATTTAAAAATTCTTTGAACTGAACGACAATAGTGACACAACCTACCAAACCTCTGGGGCACAGCAAAGGCAGTGTTAAGAGGAAAGTTCATAGCCCTAAACACCTACATCAAAACGTCTGAAAGAGCACAAATAGACAACTGAAGGTCACACCTCAAAGAACTAGAGAAACAAGAACAAACTAAACCCAAACCCAGCAGAAGAAAGGAAATAACCAAGATCAGAGCAGAACTAAATGAAATTGAAACAAACCAACAACAACAACAACAAAAATACAAAAGACAAATGAAACGAAAAAGTGGTTCTTTGAAAACAAATAAAATTGATAGATCATTAGCAAGATTAACCAAGAAAAGAAGAGAGAAAATCCAAATAAACTCAATAAGAAACAAAATGGGAGATATTACAATTGACACCACAGAAATACAAAAGATCATTCAAGGCTACTATGAACACCTTTATGCACATAAACTAGAAAACCTAGAAGAGATGGATAAATTCCTTGGAAGCTACAACCCTCCTAGCTTAAATCAGGAAGAATTAGATACCCTAAACAGACCAATAACAAGCAGCGAGATTGAAATGGTAATTAAAAATTACCAACAAAAAAAGTCCAGGACCAGATGGATTCACAGCAGAATTCTACCAGACATTCAAAGAAGAACTGGTACCAATACTTTTGACACTATTCCGCAAGATAGAAAAAGAGGGAAACCTCCTTAAATCATTCTGTGAAGCCAGTATCACCCTAATACCAAAACCAGGAAAAGACATAACTAAAAAAAAAAAACAAAAAAACTACAGACCAATAGCCCTGATGAACATAGATGCTACAATCCTTAACAAAATACTAGCTAACTGAATCCAACAACATCTCAAAAAGATAATCCAACATAATCAAGTGGGTTTCATACCAGGGATGCAGGGATGGTTTAACATATGCAAGTCAATAAATGTGATACACCACATAAACAGGAATTAAAAACAAAAATCACATGATCATCTCAATAGAGGCAGAAAAAGCATTCGACAAAATCCAGCATCCCTTTACGATTAAAAAATATAATAAATATAATAAATAATAATAATATAATACATATATTATAAATACAATAATATATAAAATATAATAAAAATAAAAATGATAAATCTAATAAATATAATAAAAGCTGTCGATGACAAACCCACAGCAAACATAATATTGAATGGGGAAAAGTTGAAAGCATTACCTCTGAGAACTGGAACAAGACAAACATGCCTACTGTCACCACTTCCCTTCAACATAGTACTGGAAGTCCTAGCCAGAGCAATCAGACAAAAGAAAGAAATAAAGAGCATCCAAATTGGCAAAGAGGAAGTCAAACTGTCACTGTTTGCTGATGATATGATCGTTTGTCTAGAAAACCCTAAAGACTCCTCCAGAAAGTTCCTAGAATTGATAAAAGAATCCAGCACAGTTTCCGGATACAAAATTAATGTACACAAATCAGCAGCTCTTCTATACACCAACAGCGACCAAGCCGAGAATAAACTCAAGAACTCAACTCCTTTTACAATAGCTGGAGGCATCACATTACCTGATTTCAAACTACACTGTTAAGGCCATAGTCACCAAAACAGTATGGTACTGGTATAAAAATCAGCATATACACCAATGGAACAGAATAGAGAATCCATAAATAAACCCAAATACTTACAGCCAATTGATCTTCCACAAATCAAACAAAAACATAAAGTGGGGAAAGGACACCCTTTTCAACAAATGGTGCCAGGATAATTGGCTAGCCATGAGTGGGAGAATGAAACTGGATCCTCATCTCTCACCTTATACAAAAATCAACTAAAGATGGATTAAGGACTTCAATCTAAGACCTGAAACTATAAAAATTCTACAAGATAACATTAGAAAAACCCTTCTAGACATTGGCTTAGGCAAGGATTTCATGACCAAGAACCCAAAAGCAAATGCAATAAAAACAAAGATAAATAGCTGGGACTTAATTAAACTAAAGAGCTTTTGCATGGCAAAAGAAACAGTCAGCAGAGTAAACAGACAACCCACAGAATGGGAAAAAAAATCTTCACAATCTATACGTCTGACCATGGACTAATATCCAGAATCTACAATGAACTCAAACAAATCAGTAAGAAAAAAAGAAACAATCCTATTAAAAAGTGGGCTAAGGATATGAAGAGACAATTATCAAAAGCAGACATACGAATGGCCAAGATACATGAATAAATGCTCAACATCACTAATGATCAGGAAAATGCAAATCAAAACCACAATGAGATACCACTTTACTCCTGCTAGAATGGCCATAATTGAAAAATCAAAAAATAATAGACACTGGCATGGATGCGGTGATCAGGGAACACTTCTACACTGGTGGTGGGAATGTAAACTAGTACAACCACTCTGAAAAACAGCGTGGAGATTCCTTAAAGAACTAAAAGTAAAACTACTATTTGATCCAGCAGTCCCACTATTGGTATCTACCCAGAAAAAAA
Source organism: Macaca fascicularis (assembly GCF_037993035.2). NCBI lineage: Eukaryota > Metazoa > Chordata > Mammalia > Primates > Cercopithecidae > Macaca > Macaca fascicularis. Next base: position 100,183,694 of record NC_088381.1, on the reverse strand, counting down.
GAAGTCATTATACGAAAAAGATACTTTGTAGAAACATGAAACCAACCCAAATAAAGAAACTGTGAGATGTAGATAGATATAGATATATATGATGAATATATATGTGATGAATATATATATTCATTATATATGATGAATACTATATATCATCATATATGAATACATATATCATCACATATATGATATGAGACATCTCTACATATATAGAGATATATATAGTATTCATATATATATGATGAATACCACTCAGCCATAAAAAGGAATGAATTAATGGCATTCACAGCGACCTGGATGAGATTGGAGGCTATAATTCTAAGTGAAGTAACTCAGGAATAGAAAACAAAACATCGTATGTTCTCACTCATAAGTGGGTGCAAAGCTATGAGGATGCAAAGGCATAAGAATGACACAATGGACTTTGGGGACTTGGGGGAAAGGGTGGGAAGGAGGTGAGGGATAAAAGACTACAAATAGGGTGCAGTGTATACTGCTAGGGTGATGGGTGCAACAAAATCTCACAAATCACCGCTGAAGAACTTACTCATGTATCCAAACACTACCTGTTCCCCAATAACGTATGGAAATTTAAAAAAAAGAAATAAAAATAAAAAACAGAGACATCTAGTTGAAAATAAAAAATAACAATCTTAGTAAAAACAGAACTCTGTTCAAACCAATGCCATCAAAAGATAAAGGGGAAAAATTCCTCTCCTTTTATGGCCATGGGACCTGCACTCTGGGGCTTCAAAGCTTGAATCAGAGTAAACATTTAAGTAAATGCTTCCAATATGCATAATGGATGCTGCTTTTCCCTCTCAAAAAAACTGTCTCTTACAGCCACCCCTTTTTTTTTCCAGAGTGTCATGAGGCAAGATGGAGTTTCTTATTGAAGGTGAAGTCCAAGCAAGACCAGCGACAGCATCATGACAGGTGAAGCACCAAAAAAAGTAGTCTAGAGCTTTTTATCATTTCAAATTTGCTCCTTGCAGATCTCCCTAATGCCAAGCAGATCAAAGCATGGAATATTCATAAAACCACATTAATTCCATAAGCACCCATTACCATAAGTTGAATCAATTTTTCCAACTGGAGCTTTCGTTATAGGCATCATCCGTACCCCCTTCACCCATCCTAACAGACCCCATTTTAATCTCTCCCCACCCCTGCACATACAAGCACAAAATGTTTTCAGAATTTATGTGTACTTGACACCTTGCCAGTGACAATCATGCCCCCTAAAACCAAAACAAGTAGTAATAATGTGGACTTTGTTCTTTTCAGGGAACTCATTGAAGGGTGGAGCTGAACCACCACAAAACAGGATAAACCAGTTCCTATTAAACCAATGCATCAGACACACTGAAATAGCACAGGTAAACACCAGCCCGAGGCTAAGAAACTGAGGTTCTGGTCTTAGCACTGTCATGTATTAAACAAATCATTTCTCCTCTAAAACTCAAGAAATAGGATTGAGGTCCCCTCCATTACCAAAATTCTATGATTCTATGACTTCTTGTAGGTAGTCATCATCAGCTATCCTTTGCTTCTCTCCTCAGATGACTAAACAACAACAACAAAACATGAGGTGGCAACTTGAGAATTTCCCACATTTTAGCCCCCACTCCCTCGTGAGAATTTTTCTAGTGGTATTAAGATCATCCTGAATACTCCGCAGATTAGGGCAATGTAAGACACAGAATCTCTACCCTAGAGACTTAACCTATTGCTCCGGTATCATGAAAATTAACCTAGTAAAGAAAGAAAGCCCTCCTCCCATTATTCTAGCAAGAAGGGAACACACCGACCAAAGATTCATTTCATCTTGGGCCTATAGCCTCATTTCAACAGTTAAGGGATTTTGCTCAATCATAGCATTTACCAAATGTAAGCCTTTAGTTAGCAGAGTGCTAACTCTTAATCAGGTGCTTCTAATTCCAGCACTGTACACCACATTACTGGTGGCCGTTTGTGCATCATGAACCAGTCCATCAACAGCCTACCCTTGGTCAGTTACATGCACAATGGCAAAAGCAGAGGACACTGGAGTGTTCATCAGAACTTTAAGTTCTCAAGGCAGCAAATATGGTCAAAGATGCTCACTTTGAAATCCATTAGCAAAGTGCCACATGAGAGATTGATACTTGGCCTCTCAATAATGCTGTTTTCCTCTAGGATTGGAACAGATGACGACCCTTTCTTGAGTTAAGCAAAAAAAGTTGGCTTGCACTCAGGAGCCATGTTTAAACACCAGAATTACCTTGAGTCCAGAGAGATGCTCCCAAAAGGAGAGGCCCAAGAAAACAGATCAGCCAAGGAAAAGCAAATGTATGCCTCCCATCCCCAGGGAGCTCCCAGAGCAGGCCTAGGCTCATTGAGTAAACTGATATGTAGAATTACTCATGATATTTAAATTTCTTTCCAAATGCTCCCAGTTGAATTTATATGTGTTACATCACATGATATAACTCCACTGTAATGTTACTCAGGAAAGCATACTGAATTTTCCGGGACGGGCCAAATTCAGACATTTTGTGTCAGCCTCAGAGTATGTGAAACATTATAGGTTTCAGAGACTGCAGTCATTCTAGAAGATAATACAGTCCCTTGAAAGATAATTCGCCCACTTTTTCAGACTACATTAGGAAATGACATGGTATCTTGATGAATACACACACATACAGTCCTGTCTTGTTTTCTATTAAAAAGCCTTGATCTATTACAGTGGCAAGTATAAGATATACTATTTTTGACAAATGGTTAAATAAAAGATATTCTTTTAAAGTTGTTTTAACACAATTCTTTTACACAACTAAACATTTTGCTGATATTTTGAAGTAGTTTCATCTTCAGCCTCTCTCATTACTTTTCAGACAGAAAAAAAAAAAAAAAAAAAAAACACACATAAAATCTGTCCTCCTGATTAGAACATCAAAATTCTATCTCTAATTCTAGAATGAAGCATAATCTTTCTAAAGCAGTAACTTTTTTTAACCAGGGGTTGTAGTGCTCTGGTGGTATTAGGAATTTTGAAGCTAGTGTCCAGAGAGTAAGGCTGGTGGAGATACCAACAGTGTGCAGGTGGTGGCAGCAGCACCCTTTGCAGGCCCACTCTCCTCAGCCCAGCTGCTACCACATCTCTCCTACTCCAGGCAACCACATCCAAATCACTGCATCCTTCCCCTGTACCACAGTTTCTTCCTATTGGTACAGTTTATTTCCCATGAAAAACAAAGCCAGTATACACTTCCACACTCTTCCTCTACCACAGGCAGTAAAACCCGGCAAGCATCTCTCAAGGATTTTCTCTGGACATGCCACTGTAACTTGCACTTGAATCCTGCCAATTTTTCCTTCTGAGATGAAAAGATGAAGCTGCAACATAAGGACATCATGTCATTGGGCACAAAGCACTCAACAAATTTTCTAAATTGAAGTATCTACCAATGATAGCTAACATTTATTGAGCACTTACAATGTGCTGGACATTCTACTAAACATTTTTGTGAAGTAGCTCACTTAATCCTTATTATAACCCTATGCAGTAGAAATCAGTATTATCTTCAAATGATAGATGAGGAAGCTAAGCTTCAAAGACAGTGTGCAACCTGCCCAAAGCTCACACAGTGAGAACGTGGTGGGACCAGGACTTGAACCTGTGATGTCTCACTCTGATGCTGGTACAGAAATGTCCTCATTTCAGAGCCTCCCTCTGAAACCTTACTATCAGACAGAGGGGTAGGCTCCAAGCAGAATTCCAGAGACAAATTCCCAGCAGATGGCTTAACTAGTGAGAGGACTGAAAAGCACTAGTATCAGCAGAGAAGTGAAGGTATGGAAACAGCAGCAAAAAGAAAAGACAGAAAGTGAAACCAATGTTTGCTAAGGACCTGCTAGGCGACTCACATTCCTGTAAGGTACTACTAACCCCCTTTTCACAGATAAGATTACGGAGGCCTAGAAAGTTAAATAACACACCAAAGGTAAGGTAAGTTAGGACTCCACCAAACTGGAGATGAGCAGGCAGAAATTTTCATTCATCTAGGAAAAGAGAGGGAAGAGACGAGATCATACAGTGAGTAGGACCCTGGACCTGAGGCAGGTGAGGGTTTGAGGATGGAGGTGAGGAGAGACACTGGTTAAAAACCAAAGGAAGAATCTGAGGAGCCTTGGGTACAGAAGTCATTAGAGGAGGGTTTGGGCCAGATGAGGTAAGTTAGAAGAAAAGAAGGGACAATGAAGCAGAGAACTAAAATAGAAGGTTTATGGAGGAATAGGGGTAACTAAAGGAATGGCCAAAAAAGCAGAAGATGTTGGTCTCTTCCTCCTCTTCTCTTCCTCCCAGCCTTTCCCTCTAATGTAAACTTCACTCTGTCTCCTAGTTCCCCCACTGCTCTACCTCCAGATCTTAGTCTTATATTTCTTTTTCTTTCCTTTAATGGCCCAAACAATGGAACCAAAGCATACTTTTATTTTATATGATTGAATAAAGTCACATGCTCACACTTAGGTTTTAAATTAACTCAAAAGATAGTTTTCTATCTCTACCACTACCCAGAAACTTCACTAAACTAGAACCAAGTTTCTCTTCATAAGGAAATATGAATAGCTCCATAAATATCATAAGGAGATAGTTCCTTTTTGTTTTTTTGTTTTTTTGTTTTTTTTGAGACAGGGTCTCACTCTGTCACCCAGGCTGGAGTGTGGTAGTGCAATCTCGGCTCACTGCAACTTCTGCCTCCCGGGTTCAAGCAATTCTCCTGCCTCAGCCTCCGGAGTAGCTAGGATTACAGGTGTGTGCCACCACGCCCAGCTAAATTTTTTTGTATGTTTAGTAGAAACAGGGTTTTGCCATGTTGCCCAGGCTGGTCTCGAACTCCTGGCCTCAAGTGATCTGCCCCTACCAGCCTCACAAAGTGCTGGGATTACAGGCATGAGCTACTGTGCCCAGCCAATATTTTCTATTAATATGTAACTTTAAATTTGTCTTATTCCTACCATAGACTAGGTGCTTTGAGTGCATGTTTCTTCCACTGAATTGTCATTTTTAAAAATAAGACTTTGGAGATTTGTTTTATGCATAAGCCCTGCTAAAAACACTAAGAAAAAAAAAAACTCTTTTGTAAGAGGGTCTTAAGTGAAATATTCACTGAAATCTAAGAAATCTTGAGAAGTAGAAGTTCTAAAGCAGATGGCTGCTCTCTATAACTGACTACAAGTGGTTTTAATGGTAGCAAGTTGCTTTTCTCATGTGACTCTAGCAGCAAATAATTCTGGAGATGGTACAGAGGCTTGGGGAAATCAATAAGGACCAGCACTTCTATCCTTCTGTGTGTTGGCATTGCTTTCCCTTATGAGAGGCAGAAAATTGATAACTTTTCTATCTAAATGCCTCTTGAAGGGAGAGTCTGTTTTAAAATATTTTACTAATGTCTGAACCACTGACTTTGATAGCATAAAACACAACTTCAAGCCCAAATGTAACTAAAAAAGACCTTTCAAAATCTTCATTCATTTACTCCATTCACTCACCAAGCATTTGCTAGTTTGTACCTGATCTGAAATAGGCACTGGGATGGAGACTGAGAGAGAAATAAACTATAAAATGTTGTCTCTAGGAGCTTCCATTCTGGTGCAGGAGACACATAAAAACAATTTATCACAGGTTGCTCAATCACGTACTATAAGTGAGGAAAGAACAGGGGGTGGGGAACTCAGAAAAGGGGAAGTTACTGCCTGAAGACACCGGGGAAGCCTTCATAGAAAGGATAATCCCTCTAGTCTTGAGGGATACACAAACATTTTCCAAGTGCATTTTCAATGCCAGGAGCAATAGGCTCACAGGATAGAAAAGGAGCTAGAGATTCAAATCAGATAGTAAAAGTCTTTAGATGTTCAGCCGAGACAAACAGGTTTCTTAAGTCTGAGAACGACAAGGAGAGCTTCAAATTTGAAGAATAAAACTTGCAACATTGTAAAGACAAATTTATATAAGGAATTAGCCAGAGATAAGGCAGCTGTGGTCATCTCCAAGATGTGATAAGTGACTAGATGAGACAGAGACAGAGAGGAGTGGAAAAGATGGGCTGATTGTGAATTTCTAAGGCAGATGTGACAGGGTTTGATACATGATTAGAGGTGGAGTGATAGGGAGAAGACATTGTCAATGGCAATTCACAGATTACCAGGCTAGATGGAAGCTAGATGGAAGGTGATGCCATACATGGAGATTAAAAATAATGTTCTTGGCAGGAGTTGCTGATCTCAGTTCTAAAGTGTTGACTTTGAGGTTCTGAGAGGCATCCAGGTCAAGATCCAGTCAGAGATACAGAGCTCAAACCTATGACCAAAGTCTACAGACCAAACAGTGATGGAGACACCCTCTCATAGGAGGGGCTGACATCATTAAAGAGGATCAAAGGGGAAAGGAAAAGAAGCAGGAAGCTCAAGGAGAGGAGGGACAGGAAGTGAGGAGCAGAACGAGATGTGGAAAGAGAAAAAGGAAATGAGAGAAGGAACAGTCTTTATACTTTACTCTGATGGAAAGGTATAAATCTATCTCAGGCTTCCTGGCTCTTCTTCAGGCAACTCTATGTAAAATAAGAGAGCAGAATAGAAACAGAGAACCTGTATTACAGAGGACAGTTGACAGCAGCAAACGAGATGCAATGAAATAACTTTCTACCTTACTCCAAAGTAGTTAATGAGATTTTCTTTAAAAGCTAAGTAGTCTGAAGTAATTTCATACTGAAGAAAATAATCCTACACTCATGGCCAGGCGCGGTGGCTCATGCCTGTAATCCCAACAATTTGGGAGGCCAAGGGGGTGGATCACCTGAGGTCAAGAGTTTGAGACCAGCCTGGCCAACATGGTGAAACCCTGTCTCTACTAAAAATACAAAAAAATTAGCCAGGTGTGGTGGTGCATGCCTGTAATCCCAGCAAGTCCAGAGGCTGAGGCACGAGAATTGCTTGAACCCAGGAGGCGGAGGTTGCAGCGAACCAAGACCGCACCACTGCACTCTAGCCTGGGCGACAGGAGTGAAACTCGGTCTCAAAAAAAAAAAAGAAAGAAAGAAAAGAATCCCAGACTCTTCAACTGTCCAGCATTAGTTTCAGTTATCCAGAAAATTCACATAGATGAAATGTCTGTGAGAGTGTCAAAATAAAAGAATTATTTCCATTTATAGGTATTATTTTCCCCCAGCTATTTGAAACAAAAAACACTATCCTAAAAAGAAGTTACTGATTTTGGTCATCTTAATAGCTTTATAACACTAGAAAATAAATCAAACCAGTTTAAAAGTCACTTTGGTGTGCAGCCTAATAGATGATGTACATGAGGACAATCAATAAATATTATTTCCTGTTGATGATTAGGCTGGTCTCTCTTCCCCAGCAGGTACCCAATCCTCAGCCACTTTTCTCTCTTCCAGGCATGAGCTCC